>NC_091793.1:116402500-117027500 GCF_041296235.1 Equus asinus | reverse complement strand
ATTGGTTTGTTTCACTAAGAATTCTTTTTATAAATTTCCTCAGTGTGAGAGATGGAATAAAAATATTTCTTTCACAGTTGCTCCCAGTGATGAGTAATAGTCCATTTTTGAAAGGTAGTGTAATAACTGAGATGTGAACAGTCTGAGTTCACTCTGGAGACATCACTATTTTTTAAGCTTATCTGTTTTAATAAAAGTAAAGTGCAGAATACAGGTTTTGAATTACCTATTGTTGTTATAAAAACAGTTGTAAGTTTCTCAACATGTGAGTTACTTTTAAACACTTAGAAATTCTTTCACCCTTAAGTAGTTTTGAGGGCAAAGTTACAAATAGAAGAAAACAATTTTATATTTTAAGATAAATAAAATAGCATTTATTTATCATAATATTTCAGTAGATGTTAAATTAGCAGTTTCAATTATTGTGTGTGCCCATTGATGGTACTTGAAGCGTGAATCGGTTATCTAAAGAATTTATGAGAAAACTTTGGTTTCTCAGATTATTCAAAGAAACTGCACTTGTGCTACGGTGCCACCATTCATGCTTTTGTTTCATTTTGTTGTTTTTACAATTGCATGTTTTTTACAGATCAGGAGTTTCATATTTATGAATTTAAAAGATATTTAATTTATTATTAAATATCAGTTCACATCAAAGAAAAATGTTGTCTGAAGTGTTTCTTGTTTTTGTTGACACAACAAATAACTTGGTCAGTATATTGCGTTGAAGAACTATTGCAACATTGTGAAAAATATCTTGCCCTCAGATTTACAACAATTTTGCTCAATTAGCAATAGGCAAGTTATCAGGGAATCATACGTTCTTACGACACAGAAAAATGCAAAATTATCACTTGACAATGGCAACAGAGAATAATTCAGGTTTGTCATCACTTCTTATGTAGAAGAACATGGATATAAATAAATAAACAAGAATCTAGAATATGCAAAATAAACAAATTATTTGCTTTATAAAAAGGTGAAGCTAAGTGCTCATGTTTATAGGAAACTTAGAAACATGTCATTAACAGTAATAATCCAATTGCATAAATACCTTTTATAATTAGAAATCATTTTCTTCTAATGAAATTAATTCACAAAAATTAAAGGAACTCATTTTACCAGGAAATGCTGTGTAAGTACCTTCCCCTACAACAGCTCGCTGGTCTTCTCATGTGGATCTTATGGAATGAATATGGCGGGCCAGATGAGTCTCACTCCAATACAGATTCTAGGAAGTCACAAGTTGCTGTACCATAGCAGCTGAAAGAATGACGCAGGCCAAGTAGGGGGTGCCATTTCACACTCTACATAGTTGTTGCCACGAGCAAATGGTGGCCCAGTGTGACCAGATGGTCTGGTGTTTTTAAGAGTAGTTGGTTATCTGAATTTTCATATGCAATAATCCAATTGTTAACGTTGTCAAAAAATTCAATTTTTTAAAAACATGATCCAAGGTGATCAAACTTCACTGGCCCCCAGTTGCCAACCTCTGCTTGAAGGATAAACAGCCCCACTGGAATTTGTGATAGCTACAATTTTCCTGCTAATACTAGCGAATATTGCAGCAGTAATGGGCCTATTTGCAATGGTTATTAGAACTTGGAAATCATGTGAATAAACAGTAGTCCTGACTTTAAAAACTGACTCTCTGCTTCAGGTACAAGAAAGGCCAGAAACTGTCTGCAGATGGGCACTTACAGGTTTTACACAAGGAGACGAGACATTTGGTGTCCATTCCGAAGGTATGCAAGGCAGACGCAGGCCTCTATGTGGCTCAGGCCCAAAATTCTAGTGGCGTTCTCTCTTCCAATGTCATCCTCCATGTGACAGGTAACCACAGGCCGCCAATCACAAGAATAAACTGGATAACGCTGTGTGTCATCTATGTTAGTGTGTTCCTAATGTACTGGCTACTCACACAGTGACTGTGGGCTTGGCACTCGTGGACGGCATTCTCGTGAGCCTAAAGGGCAACACGGATACTGATTTTCCTGCACGATCACCCACCAAGTATACCTGCATTCTGGCCATATGGCTTGTTGGGTTAACACCACTGCTTGGTGAAATAATCAAATTTTCTTTAGTGCTTTAATGTATTTGAGGAGCTTGGTAAATTACTAGCAGTGAATAAGGACGCATTTTTGTATTCTAAAAAGAGATATGTTCTAGATAAAAAAGTAAAATTATGCTATATTTATTCCCTCCTAATTTAAGACCATGCAGATCAAGGCTCACATCAGCGTAGAGAACTAAGTTAAATTTCAAATCCAATTGTTTGATAATTTATTTTTAATTGTACTCATAAACATCTCTTTGTAGAATAACAGTAGAAATCTTGAACTGAAGTTGTAATTTTCATTATTGCTTTAGTTGTCCTTTAATTTTGTTTTTCATGTCTTGATCTCATTTATTGAAATACATTCTATGTAGTTTCAACATAGCCTACATTCCTGAGTCTGAGGATGCCAATGTAGATAATCATTCCTCGTGTTGATCTCATGGGTTTCACGTTGGAGAATAGATGTGCCATCAACTTTAAATGAAGTTTCAAATTTGCATCAGCTATGCATGTCATAGAGCAAGATGGAACAGGCTGCAGGGATGGACCGACAGTATTCCTGTCATTCCATTGACATATTTTGGGAAGCCATGTATCTACAACTGCAACTGGTTCCTCCTGTTTCTAATCTTGATTCTGCTGCTGCCCATTTTTGCAGCCTGTGGAAGGACATCCCCATGCCTCAGTTTCCTATTTGGAAAATGGGTTGATCATCTACCTCTTGGGCAATTGAGAGTTTCATTTCACATCTTGTAAGATCTGAAAAATGGAAAGCACTCTATGAAGGCTAAGGGTAATTATATTGTTTCATGTAATTTGTCACCACTGCCTCCTGACCACTATTTCTCTTTCAGATGCTGTTTCTTTAGAATATTAAATTAAAGGAGTGGTGTTAGTGTGTGATTTCCGACTATTCCATGTGGGAAAATGATGTTTTATGAGTTGGAGATTAAATTTCTTCCTAATTTCTTAGGACTATATCCTTTTCAAAGACTTGAAATTAAACTTAGGAGGATGTATTTAGTATGATCTAAGGGGGAAAAGTATGTAATAAGATGGCAGAAGATGAATTCTATCCTTTTCTTGTAATTATCAGTGTAATATTGAAGAATACTCTGTGCTTTCCTGTGAAACATATTATTCAGAAATGATGATCATCTTTTTGGTTCTTTTAAAAAATAAACATAAATAAAGGAGACATTTGTTTTTTAAGTTTTAAACATAGCCTTGTCATGCTAGGGCAAAATCTTTAGTTGAAAGAATAATTCATTATAGATTATTGATGAAGAGATTGAGTTAATTATGTTGCTGTAAGACTGTCTACAAATAATAAAAATATTTAAATGTAATATATTTAAGTTGATATTAAATGCTTACTGGATGTTATCTGAAGATGTCAAGTGTGTGGTTGAGTAAAAAGTTGGCATATTTTTTCTTGTGCTGCGTATTCAATTTAATTAAAAAATTAAATCTCTAAATTTTCTTCCAAATTTTGACAGAAACCTATTATAAGCTTATATGTACAGCATCCTAGGGAACTCATAGTCTCTTAACTCTCTTACCCTTTTTTTCCAGTTTTAAGTATTTTGCATATCTTCCCTAATTCCCATGTTGAAGCTAAAGGGTAAAACCTATTCATGTCCAAAGAGAGCAGACAGGACCAGGTAACAAATTCTCGTCCCACTTTCTTTCTCTTTCTTGTTAATTGAGTAGGATTTCCTATCCCATTTTGTTGAATTTGTGGTTTGGAGTTGTTAGGGCATGGGAACTGCTGGTTTGCTTTACCTGTTGCATGCCAGTGAATGTTAATCCTTTGGGGAGCAGCGTGGGATATACATATATCCATGGTATATGACCAAATAAGGCATATGCAGCCCTGATATATTTGATGTATATAGCAAGTATAAGATGTATATATATACACACACATATATGTACACACACATATATAGACTCAAATATTGGGAAAAAGCATGATGCTGATATTCAACATGTAGTTCAGGTGGCTGTCTGTATATCTATCATCTATCCATCCATCCACTCATTCATCCATCCATCCATCCATTTATCTATCTATCTACCTACCTACCTACCTACCTTATTTTTCTAGGCTATTGATTGACTGTCTAGTAATTCCCGCAGCAGAGAAGAATAATTTGCTATTCTTTATTCTTCTGGTTATGTTTTAATTTCAAAGACTTAAGTGTGATTTTCCTTTTTGCTAAGATTTCTGTCTTGATCAAAGAATTCTCTTCAAGGAAGTATGAACTAAGATTATTAGTTAAAAAGGAAAAACAGGAAATTCAAATAATGTTTTTATTTTAAGATGTATACATGATTTCTACTCATTTACTTCTAGAGAAAATTCTAGACAGCAATATCAAAACAACAAGAAAATGAAAATGAAAAGAAAGATTTAAAAGAATATATACTTGACAACTTGAAGGAGTGCAACACAAAATGTGCTTTTAGCTTCTTAAAAGCAAAACCATTGAGTTTTCCACTTCTGATTTTTCTAATAAAAGGATGTATAAACATTTAGTGGTAAGGTTTTTTTCACACTCAATACCAAGAGAATCTTTATTTATTCATTCATTTATTTTTGCTGAGGAAGATTAGCCCTGAGCTAACAACTGTGCCAATCTTCCTCCACTTATATGTGGGTTGCTGCAATGGCATGGCTGATGAGCAGTATAGGTCTGCGCCTGGGATCCAAACCCACAAACCCAGGTGGCTGAAGCGGAGCATGACAAACTTAATCACAGTGCCTCGAGCCAGCCCCTTCAGGAGAAATTTACTATAGGAATCCTTACATTTGAATCTCTGCATAGTCTATAATACCTGAAATAGAAAAAGAAGCATGAAAAATTTAGCAATTTCATTCAGGAATGCTAACCATCACTTACCATCAAGACACAGGTTTAAAATAGATTAAATAGATTACTACAAGAACCTTCTAACTCTTCACTCAAATTTAAATTCCTTCAAGTAGTACGCAAGGCCCTTTAGTACCTGGCCTCCAGCCTCTGTTGTGTCTCCTCTGATCCACCCACAGAGCAACATTTAATTTCAGGGCTTTACTCTATCACACTCTTTCTTCTCTGCAGTCCTTTCTTCCTGGAACTCCCTTACTGTATTCTATCTTATCTTCATCTGGCCTAACTCCTGCTTATCCTTCCAGTTCCGTTTGAGATACAACTTCCCCCAGGAAGCCTTCTGACCTATCAAGTCCAGTGTAGATGCTTCTGCTATGTGCTGTGTCAACACCTGAGCTGCCCATGTCATGTCCCTTAATACATAGCATCAGAATTGCATGCTTGAGCATCCGTCTCCTCTGACTAGACCCTGAGATCCTTATCAGCAGGATCTGTGACAGCCCTCTTCATCATTATATTCCCAGTACCTAAGACATAGTCACACTCAAGGAAGATTTCTTGAATTGCCAGAGGTAAACAAAGATAAGCCTAGCTTGCTTTTTCTTTTTTTGGAGAGAAGGGTTGTGGAGAATGTAAAAAGAGAAAGATGTGTTTGTTACCTGATTGTTCGTCCTCATTTTGGACATTAGCCAATCAGGATTAGCTTCTATCTGTGAAGTATGCATAAAACACTCTCATCTAATCAACAAAACTTAAATGAAAACCCTCCAGATCCTCTGGGATAGACCCTGATTGAAAATTGAAACTTAAAGATAGATGCTGGCTCTAGTGGCAGAACAATACTGAGAGAAGAGGCAACCTCCAGGATCATTGTTCTTGACGTAAAGTGCAGGTAATCAGGCATAAATCATCGTCAGGTGTGAGTGGAGCAGTGGGTGTCTCCACTCCACTCTCAGTGACTAAGTCCAAACTGCCCGAACCTGGATTTATGTACTTCTTTAGAAGATTACACAAATTATCAATATTTTATTATAGTTGGGGCTCAGTAACCTGGTCGTGAACAGATCTTATTTGAAACAGGCATTTCATTCATACATGTAAATATAAAAAAGCTAAATCCAAGAACTTAAGATTATTTGAATTCCAAATGAAGAAAGGAAAAAATATCACATCTTGTTCCACTTTGATTTTATTCATGACCATTCCTTACTAGAAATTGCCATCTGAAGCTTTTGACATTCCCGTTGTACGAATGGTGTTTTACGTGTGTCCACGAAATAAATTAGTTGAAACAAAATACAATGTCTCCTCCTAGTGCACTCTGATATTGTATGTGTCAATGCAAACACCAAAAAGCATGGCAGACTGTTTTAGGTTTATAATAAGCAGAATCTTGAGCTGCACCAGAGAGCGACACATTTGCATTCACGAAATGAGACAGTGTCCTGCTTAAAGCAACAACAATTCATTTTCTCTGCTCTCATCACTTGAGATGAGATTTGAATGTTATCAGCTGTGTATGAATTCAACCTCAAAATGGAAAGCACAAAGCTGCTAATTTGGCCTTGACCCTTGAATGCTCATACCACTAATCCTTGTGTTGATGAGAGTTTGTAAAACATTGTGAACTACCCAAGCATCAGTGGTAAAGGTTGAATGCATGACATTCCTCCAGATGAACAAGTCTTTAATTCTGGAGTTTGAGTGTTTGGCCAGATAGCTCTTCCTTCTGTTCAATGCCAGTTTCATTTGCATAAGCCAGGATCTGGCAAATCCAATTCTTCAGATCTTCTTTTTTATACCATAAAATCAATATCCTATCCTCCTAAAAGGATAAGGGAACAGAAAGAATTGTAAGACAAGAATGTTGATGTGCATATATTTCCATTTAGACAATAAAAACCAGGTAAAATAGAAACTTATTTTAACCATAAGAGTAGCTGGAAAACATTGATCCAACTTGATTTTTCTTTAAACCAGAACAATAATAGTTGCATAATTTGAAGTTTTCAATCTATATCCAGATGGCTCCCTGCTAAGGCTCTTTTTCCACTTAGAACTCACTTAAATATCTAATTGACATTTATAGAATAATGTACTCAGCAACAGCAGAATGTACATTCTTCTTAAGTTCACATGGAGCATTCACCAAGATGGACTATATTCTTGGCCATAAAACACACCTTACTTAACAAATTTAAAGTAAAAATAATCATACAAAGTATGTTCTTAGGTCACAATAGGGTTAAAATAGAAATCAGAAAGATGAATGGAAAATCTCCAAATATTCGGAAATTAAACAACACGCTTCTAAATAACACATGGGTCAAAAGATAAATCTCAAGAGAAATTTTTAAATATTTTGAAATACATAAAAATACAACTTATAAAAGGTCTGGGATGCAGCAAAATCAGCACTTAGAAATTTATAGCATTAAATGCATATCTTAGAAAAGAAGAAAGAACTAAAATCAATAACCTAAGCTTTCACTTTAGGAAATTAGGGGAAAAAAAGAGCTATTTAAGCCTATAGCAAGCAGAAATTATGAAAATTAAAATATAACTAAATGACCTTGGAAACAGGAAAATAATAGAGAAAAGAAATTAAACCAAAACCTGTTTCTCTGAAAAGATCAGTAAAATTATACATCTCTAAACAAGCTAACCAAGAAAAGAGAAAGGACACAAATTACCAATATCAGAAATGATGACAGGGTCATCACTACTGATCCTTTTTCTCCCCAAAGCCTCCCATTACATAGTTGTATATTCTAGTTGTAGGTCCTTCTGGCTCTGCTGTGTGGGACACCGCTTCAGCATGGCTTGATGAGTGGTGCTAGGTCTGTGCCCAAGATCTGAGCCTGCGAAACCCTGGGCCACCAAAGTGAAGCATGAAGAATGACCCGGGCTTCACAGAATGTACATGTGTGTGTCATGACCACAGTCTAAGTTACAGGGACCGGTCCTCTTGGCATGTGAGTCCCATTCTTCTGTGATCTGACTCTAACTCATCTTAGGTGAAAAATCAATCAGTTAGAGGGATGGTGCCATCTCACAGAGAACCTCAGAATTAGGAAAATCTATATAGTTTCTTTAAACATAAAATTGTTGGTTGGCTTAATCACAATTACGTAGCATAGAGTGTGTCACATGTCATTAATAACATTGTGAATTAATAAAAACCATTTCAAAAGTTTTGCATCTTGGTGATACAAATGGTGTGCGTATGTACCAATTTCTTAGTAAGTGTTCTTATCTGTAGGAATTAGGTAACATATAAAATGCCCAAGTGATGTATGATGTCATCAGGTTAGAAAAACACCTCATGGTGATGGTACCAGTGCCATGAGCAACCGATGACCAAGAGTTAATGAAGAAATAGGCTTTTCTTATTTGAACAGTAGTATAATGTATAATACAGACATATATTTATATGCATTCTATAAGATAAAATACTCAGCATAACTCCAATTTTAAAAATGTAAACTTAAAAATCAGTGTATTTCAAACAGGATTCTGAGATAGCTGACAGAGAAGGGAAAATACTATTTATATCTATGTAAATATATATCAACTCCAAATATAAATCCATTTAAATTTGTCATAGATAGCTATCAAAAGAGTTATTTCTAAATACAGCCTAGAGGTTACTTTTATTTAAATGTAATAACCGTATCATAAATCATGGTCAAGAAGCAGCTGTTGGGTTGTTTTTTTAATCTATTGGCTATTGTATTTGAATTTTCCATATAAAGCACTGAATGTGGGTCCTTAAAGATGGATTTTTCCAGCTCATTTCTCAAGGTTATTAAAGCATATATGATTACTGCAGGAACAAATGTTTTGTGTGTTCATTTCTTTTTTATTGCTGGTGGTTTATACATGCAGATAATGAAATATATATTATATCTACTGGGCACCTGGAAACAATAGAATTTACTTACGTATTTCTTAGCTCCACTGGGAGTTCTTTAAACTGTAACTTAACATTAAATTCTTGTAAATGTAATAAATTTAATCTGTTTATCTCATTCAACGTTTTGCATATAGGGGCTATTTATTCTTGTATGAATATTGACTCACAAATGCTCTTAATAAGTGCAATTGCTTCAATTCAAGAGGAAAAATTATCATGGTGGCTAATATTTAACAGGAAATATACTTCTACTTAATATCTCATTGCAAAATAGTGATCTTTTGTATAATAGGACAGTAATCAAAGCAAGTGAAGACAGTTTTCTAAAGTCAAATGTACTGATTTCTCACTATGGTATATCCTTTCTCCACAAAAAAGGAACTAGCTATTGAGTTCATTTCTCCTATGCCTTCTCACCATGTCATTAATTTTAATGGGAAAATGTTTAGGAGAGGTGACATAATAAAGAATTTGTTTTTCCTGGCACTAAGTAGCTAATTGTGTACTGCATCAATAATTTTACCCAATGGCCATATTAAACATTTTTCAGGCTCATGGAACTCTGCTGGTGAAATTCACTGAAGTGAAACTCCATGTCAGACACAAACAGGAAATATTATCTAAGGCAATAAATAATTGAGATGATAAAGACAAGATGGCAAGCAATAACTATAACAATACGATGAAATTAAATGGGATGGAGGCTAGGAACCATTACAGTGCTGAAGAGGAAACGGAAATCCAGTTATGATTGTGTGTTAATGTCCTTCTCTGTGATGTTGGCTTTAAAAAAAATTGTAGCCTCCTCCTTCTTTCTCTGCTCTGTTTTGAAGTAAACACACACTATACATACATAAGCATACACATCCCTATATATCTGCAAATTCACATATGGATGCATCTAATTGTATCTATATCCATAATGGATGTCCTCTGAAAATCTTACAAAGACTTGGTGTAGAAAGCCATCTCAGGCATCCTCATCTGTCTCTATATGACCATTCCACCAGGACTGACCCTAAGAATCTCTGGGCTAGCTTCCGAGAAGTTTCCTCCAGTTTAGTATGCAGACACTGTCATGTAAACCTCTAAGATTTAGTCTGTTTGAGCCAACCTGCAAAGTTTCAGATGAGCAGAAAAGAGGGACATTTCTCCATTGTGTGTTCACATTTGGCAGCCTCTCCCTTTCATACCCAATTTTTTTTAAGTGAAGAGTTAATATAAAGTAGGAAAAAAATTTTTTCACAACTGCTATAGAACTACACATCTTAAAAAATAAGTTGTTATAAGCCAATTGCTTGATTTTATCTGGTGTGTCTTTTAGAGCCTTGCTACGGAGGATCAGCAGCATCAGCACCACCTAGGAGCTTGTTTAAAGTGAAGAATCTCAGATTCCACCCCAGACCTACTAAATCAGAATCTGCATTTTAGCAAGATTCTCAAGTCATTTTTATGCATATTAAAGTTTGAGAAACATTGTTTTAGAGAATACCTCGGTTTTTGAAGAATTCAAGCCTTGTATGCAACAATTTCAAATTGGTATCATCTGTGCTCCAAATTTGTAAGAATCAAAGTCGAAGAAGTCAACATTGGTTGCCATAGAAACCCTGAGATGGATTGATAGATTTCTATAGTAAAAACAGAAAAAGAAGTTAGAGTGGTATGGACCAATGTGAAACCTGTAGAGGTCCTGTTTGAAAATGAATTCAAATTTAGGCATCATATGTTTAATCGGATAGTTTTGACAATATATTGTGTGTACGCAATGCTGCTAAGAACTCTGCAAAATAGGTCCCAGAAGAATAGCAAACTTTCATGTTCAAAACCCACATTGCTGCCCAACTAAGTCTCCTAGGACTAAAGCAGGTCTGCCAGATTATAACTGCTATAGCGCTTGTCTGAAACTATGCCCAAGATTTATCCAGAATGAGAAGAATATTCTCTGCATTTAGAACTCCTTTGGGGGAAAAAAATCAGATAGCACTTGCAGTTATAGTCAGAGTTCCAGGCCTGACTAATGAGCATAAATAGCCAACAAGTCAATGCCAACATCAAATGCCCTTTGGAAAGCTTAGCAATACGAGTTCCCAGAGCATACTATTTCAAGTGACCTAAAAACTTGAGTTACAGTGTTCTCACTTAAATGTTTTGAAATAAAAGCAACTAATCTAATTTTTAAAAGATTATTAACATCTACTCCTACCATTTGTGTAAATAGAGATTACCGAGGAAACTGTGCTGTTCATGATATTAGGATGAAAGTATGTTTTGACTCCACATACAGTACAAATACAAAGTTTATATGGTTATTTTGATAACAATGACACACATTTAAAATGAGTATCATTGATATTTAAATTATGTGATGTTGGCTGTATACATTACTGGAAATAAACAAATTATAGCCAAGGTTCACTTTCTTTTTAATTTTTTAGTGATGGATGTGACTTTACATATCTAATCTAGAATTGCCATTTGGAATAAAGTAGATGAGATAAAACTCAGCCCCTCTAAGGATGTTGCTCTGAGAAAACTACAGACATCTGAATCCTCTTTTAATTGGATAAATATAGGCTTTTTCATTGAGGTTGTCAGGTACCTTTTTACAAGTTAATTGAAATCTTTAAATAATGCTTGTTAAAATCATGGAATGCTGGGGGTTTTTTTTCTTTTTTTCGAGGAAGATCAGCCCTGAGCTAACATCTGCTGCCAATCCTCCTCTTTTTTCTGAGGAAGACCGGCCCTGGGCTAACATCTGTGCCCATCTTCCTCTACTTTATATGTGGGATGCCTGCCACAGCATGGCTTGATAAGTGGTGCCACGTCCACACCCGGGATCCAAACCAGCGAACCCTGGGCCCCCGAAGCGGAACGTGCGCATTTAACCACTGCGCCACCCAGCTGGCCCCATGGAATGCTGATTTAACATATAGCATGCGTTTGAGCCTGTTTTAATCATCTTGCATTCATATATAAATGAGCACTTGTTTTAAAGATATGAGCTATTCTGTATTATTTCGCTTGAATGTTACTATTTTGAAGAGCTAATCCTAGCTAATTCTAATCCTAGCTCTGCTACGGAAGAGCTCTAAGGATTTAGGCAACTCAAATCTCTGTTCCTTGCCTGTGAATGACCATATAAATTAAGCCATCTCTGAAAGTGCTTTCAGCTCTCACTTATCTTTAAGGGGTATTAAATACACAAGTTCATTTTTGGTTTTCTCATTAGAACAGGCAGATGCTATATCCAAGGACTTGGTATTTGGGAGCCAAACGATCAAGAGGCCAGCCAAGCTTTAGAATAAAACTTAAAGAAAATTTCCCGGGAGGCAGAAGGCAGAGAAGATAAGAGCTTCCCATGCTGGGGATAGTACACTCCCCGGCAGTCATAAAAATATTCTCTTTACTGACCAGAGAAGAAAAGAAAAATGTAACTGTAGGACTCCAGAGAGTCAGCCAAAAACCTGGTGTACTCAAACACAGACAGGCTCTTATTCAACCACCAAAAGTCCCAGGCTCGAGGCCCTTTAATGCAGAAATCCTGTTGGCAGTCTATGACTCAGTGGAATGATAAAATTACTGAGAATATACTGTATAGTAGTTGATAAAAAGTTATCCCTGTGTCAGAAAAGAGAAAGTCAGTTGGCATAGCTCTTGTCATTGTTTAGGAAAACATAATCCTAGTGAACAGTCTTTTTGTGTGGAATGAATATAAAAATGCACAGTGGCATAATAGAACATAGAAAGTCATTTTGACATATTTAGCATGTGGAATCTTGCAGAACTTCATGGAGAGGACACCTCATAAGACTGTGGCACTCTAAACAGGATTATCAACATGTCCACCCACACAGAACCTGCTTTAAAGAAAATCTCAGCACCAGTTGCAGGTAATTTAAAAATTTTAGCCTTTATTGTGTTGAAATGAAGTCAAATTATTTTTCTATTATGATCTCTTTTGAAAGAAGCTTTTATGTATTTCTAATGCTTGCTTCTGAACGGTTCATATAAATTAATGTTTTCTTTAAAATATATTGTTTGATTTCACTTTGATCTACTTTAGCTCTCATTTTTAGGGAAAAACAACAGTGTTTTAGTCACTTTTTAAAATATCTTCTTATTGCATCTAGAGTAATCACAAATAGAACACTTCATAATTTTCTTCTAAATTGAACTTAAGTCTGGATAAAAATATTTTTTAGTACCCAACATATTTAGATATCATTTTTTTTGTTTTTTAAATTTTCACAGGAAGAGACTGTATGTTTAATTAAGAATATATATCTAAAAGGAAAATTTGATTTTGTGAAATTATAAATTCTGGTTTTCAGAATAAAGATAATCCTGAAAGAAATTATCTGAGCCTCATCTGAGTGATTACAACCCTGCCCCCATCCTAAACACACACACACACACACACACACAACCATCCTCCACCACAGTAACCAAACCAAGGAAAATGAGAAACAGGAACAGAGTTACACAAGTCAGAGCCAAATAAGAAGAGTAAAAATAGTATCTTAAGCTTTCAGAACCACCAATTTTCAAAGTGAGCCAGAGGACAGAGCAGCAGCTATATTTTCAAACAGAAGTAACTACATGGTTCTAATCAGCCACCCTGTGATAGAACATAAACTGCAGTAAATCAGGACTTAATGTCTATTACGTATCAGATAAACAAGGGGAAGTAGGATAGTGTGCTTTACTTGGTGAATATGCTTATGCATATGCTTAATAAACGTATGCAATAAATATACTCCATGGATGTCTAATGTAATAAAGTGCTTTTTAACAAATATACAACTCATATGGAAAATTGAGCAGAACATGTTCTATGTGGATACTGCTTTCTGCTTGGGTTTGAGGAGAGCATTCTATAGGATATCTATATACTTACTAAAGTTACTTCAAGATAAGGAGAATGTGGTTTCCACGTGTATTCCTCTAAGGCAGGGTTTCTCAAGCTCAGCACTATTAACATTCAGGGCCAGAAAAATCTTTGTTGTGGGGCCTGTCCTGCGCGTTGTGGAATGTTTAGCAGCATCCCTGGCCACTACCCACTGGACGCCATTAGCACGCCCAACCTCAGGAGTGACAACCAAAGACGTCTCCAGATATTGCCTAATGTACCCTGGCATAAAATCGTCCCTGGTGGGAAGCACTATTCTAAAGACACAAGTTAGCGCAGTATGGATCCAACACGGTGCTTTGTTCAGCAAAATTCAGAAAATAAAATCCAGCAATTAATGTGCCCTTCGCAAAACAATTTTACTGTTGCTTCATTATTTAACTTTTTCCTTTATTAGTTTACCTTTCCTTAAATGAATTACTACTATCTGGGTAGGTTCCCAGATAGGTTTAATTTGTTATGAAAGCTAAAATTTTTGACATTTCACCCCCCAGTATAATGATAATGGTGACGTTCAATCAAATGCATCAAATAAAAGCCCACGAAATTCATCAGATTGGAGTGTACGGTCTCCTGGAATTTGATAGGGGAAAAAATGTGGAGGATATTATTTTTTTATAAAATCTATTTGAATCATAGCCTTCATGTCCAGTTCTAAATGTTGATACTAATTCTGTTTAAATCTGTGCCTATAGTATAGTCTCCAAGAATGTGGCTTTTTACTTTGTAAACCCTCGCTCCGACAGATCCCCGACAGAGCGTGGAAATTTGGTAGCTTAAGAATGAGGTCCTCCTGTTGAGTCCTCTCCCCGTTACATGTGAGGAAAGTTGAATTTGACAAGGTGACCATATTCAAGAGTCTTGGGATAAAGACTTATCTTTATCAGGCTTTGTTTTACTTTTACTCTTGTTTTTTCAGTCTGTGAAACTATGGGTCATCCTAGATGTTAGAGGATGATGAGATTGCAGTAAAAAGGAGATTGTCGTTGTTTATAAACACTTCTGCAAGGGAACACATTTAAAATATTGCATCTGCCTGGCTTATATCAGCAATTTCAAATATCTTTTCCTCTTTTAGTGCTAGACAAAATTCCAACATTCCCACCTCCAGAAAGGAGATTTGATTCCACACTGCAGTGTCCGGAATATTGGCTTATCAATTGTGACAAATGTACTCCACTAACACAAGATGTGAATAATGGGGGCGACCTGTGTGGGAAGGGAATACATGGGAACTCTCAGGGCTTGCTGCTCAATATTTCTGTAAACCTAAAACTTCTCCAAAAAGTCTATTAATTTTTTTAAATGGCTCTGAAAAGAAAACCACTAACTAATTTTTGAAGTGATCAAAAGGTGAAATCTAACCAAATATGGTTCGTAGGCATAAAATGAAGTGATTGTTTTAAGCATCACCTAGATTTTTCCGTTGTGAAACTGTTTCTCTAAACTTTAGTAATAAATCTATTTTAAGAGAAAAATATTACTGCAGGTCCCAAGAATTTTTATTGTGTTGTTTTTAATATTTTATTACTTAAATTTGAGTAACTATTAAACTAAATATAAGTTACTTATGTTTATAAAGCTAGGGGGAAAAACTGCAAACAAAAGATAAACAAAATGAAGTCAGTAGTTATATTTATCAGCGTTCATTAATATGACAGACGACATGTTGCTGAAACTAATCACTGCTTAAAATGTGAATGTGATTTTACAGCATCATTACAGCAAGCTACAAGAGAAGCGAATTACTATCCGAAAGATTGCTCAGTGAGTACGGAGTTAGAGGGATAAGTTTGAATTCATTATCACTAGACTCAGGTGGCCTGATGAGCTTATCTTCGCAATACAAGGTTCACTGAACACGTGGGCCTTTCAGACTGTGCCCTGCCTGCCGCCTTTCAGATGTTGCTGGAAGGATGAGAGAGCCAACGTTTGCCTTGGTAACTCCCTTTTTTGCCTTCCATTTCTGGACAATGTGTTCATGACTTGTTGGAAGCGGTTCTTTTCCTTGCATTCTACTCTGGTCTAAAAGCCATTCTGTCTCGTTAAGGTAACTTTGAAAACCTGTCCACCATCCAGGAACAGCCTAGTGCTCAGAAAGCAAGCCTCTTTCTCAGACTTTTGAGTTCTGGTGTCTGCGTCAGTGTTGCCTCTGCCTCTTAAACAGATTGCCACCCCACCCTCTGCCACTCACTGTCGGTGGAGGTCTTCATTGAGCCAGCACTTATTCAATCGTTGCTCACTCAGTACCAAAAACTCAATTAAAGTGTTCGTTCTCTACAATCAGTAGCAAGTATGAAGTGACATGTCTTTGAAAGCATAGACTTATTTCTTCAAACATCCATGTGTCTTGTGCTATGCAGTGGCATGCCCCTGACATTCAATATGGAATGTACACTCATAGATAGAAATGCTGATCTTTCACACTTCTCTGGGAAGAATTGATGGATGTTTCTATTTTGAGCCTGAAGAATCCTCCAGTTACCATTCTATCTTTTCCTTCCCTTCACAAAAGAAATTTCTTGAAAGAGATTTATCCATTTTTGTCCCCCACCACTGTATGGAAACAACATCGCTCTAGTGCTAACAATGACACTGAATCCAAATGGCACATTCCAGCAACATTTGGAGTCATTAATTTCTCCCTCATTCTTTAAATATTAATTTCCCTTGGCTTTCATGCTAGTATTCTCGCCGAGATTTCCTGTTATTCTTCCCACTCCATCTTCTTGCACATCTCCTTTAATCATTGCGCTTCCTCAGTTGTCCATCCTAGTTCTCTCCTCTAGGCCTCGCTTTCCTGAGTGAGAGATCATTCACAGCCAAAGTTTCAGCTGCCAACCAAATGAGCCAAGAGCTTCTAAATATTTATCTCCAGTCCAGACTCCTGTATAAGCTCCAGGTTCTGTTATCTACCCTGCACCTCCAGTTGAATTTTTCTCTAGACCCTCAGCTTTCCCTGTATCAGAAGTTGTCTTTATCCAAGCCTGCTTCTCTCCTTACCTCAGCAGAAGGCACGTTTAACAACCCACTTGCTTAAGCCAGAAATCTTGGTGCCATCCTTGCATCCATTTCCCTCACTCCAAGTTTTCTATTTCCTAACAACTCATAATCATCTCAGATTTGACCTCTTCTTTTATCTTCACTGATGTCACCATGCTCTGGCCTGGTAAGGCAGCCTCCCTACCTGGTCTTCTTCAAAGAGGCTCGTTCTTGCCCCTATTGTCAGATATAGACCCAGAGGGGTTATCACGTAACTGGATGGAAACAAAACCAGGACAGAACCCAGATCTACAAACTCCCAGTCTCATACTTTCCAGCCATAGCAAGTCTGTGGCTGAGGACTTTCCCCTGCTTTAGCCTGGAAAAGAAGGATCTTTCCCTACCTCATTCATCTCTTCTTCCCCTCTTCCAGCAGAATGCATGCTCCAGCGGTGGAAGCATGCTCTCAGATCCGACTTCTTGAGAACTGAGAAGGAATTTTTAAAGTCATGGATTATATTCAGAGAAGGCATTGGGGCCCATGAGAAGATAGTCCATCTTTGGCCAGGTTAAGGGATGGGCCATACTTAAAGATCCCTCAGTTCTGGATATTTTTGGGTCAAAGTTCTTTCGCTGGCTTTCCTAGAAGAGTGACTTCTGCTTGTACCCACAACCTCATAGCCAGTCCACCTAGCAAGTAGAATTGAATTCACACTATTTCTGAAATTATGATGCACTAATTTGGAACTGTATGAAGTTAATCTTGTTATTCTTACCTTGGTACATGTCTTTTATGTCTTTTACATTTCTAAAAACTCATTTAATAGAGGGTCCTTAGGAGATAATGCCTATTTGTAGGAATTTCAAGACAAGAAAACAATAAGATGGACTATCTTCCTCATCCCCCCAACTCCTATTTGAATATTATCGCATTTTTCTATTCTTTTCTTTTTTTTTAAAGATTGGCACCTGAGCTGACAACTGTTGCCAATCTTCTTTTTTTTCCTTCCTTTCTGCTTTTTCTCCCCAAATCCTCCCAGTGTATAGTTGTCTATTTTACTTGTGGGTCTTTCTAGTTGTAGTAAGTGGGACGCCGCCTCAACGTGGCTTGATGAGTGGTGCTATGTCCACGCCCAGGATCTGAACCAGAGAAACCCTAGGCCGCTGCAGCAGAGCACATGAACATAACCACTCGGCCACGGGGCCACCCCACATTTTTCTATTCTTATATGGGTCACTGACCTAGAGTCATTGAATATAGATTAGCTAAGAAGAAAAATATATTGAGTTAGATTTGGAACTTTCTATATGAGAAAATGTTAAGGAAAAAATTGGAGACATGACATTAATTTATGTGTATTTCTCAGGTACTACTTGCAGAATAAAGATGTTGACTGTTGAAATCTGATGAATTAATCAACTTGAAAAAGGCTTTCAAAAGGACACAGCAGGGGAAGGAATTGTCAGAGAACGAGTTGAATTAAAGAATGTTAATTACTGTGAGCCATCGCCTCCTATTTTTTGCTGTGTTTTTCTCACAGTGTCTATAGTGAAATCAGTAAAATCTAGTTACATTCTATTATAAAAGTGTCTGTTAATTGTGGTTTGGATTATGATTTAAACAAAATAAGATTTATCTAATAATTTCATTTGTAAAGCTATAATGTCTGAACATGAATGTTCTGTCTTTTTCCAACACATTGAAAAAATATTTCTAAAGAATAAGAAATTTCTCACAAGTTCACTTCTCCATTTTAAATAGATTTTTCTCTTATTACACATAGCAACAATCTTTATTGTAGAAAACCCAGAGACTATAGATAAGCAAAAAATAAGAATGTCAAATTAACCCATAATCTGTCACCCAGAGACAAATATTATTAACATTTTAATATTTATATTCCCTGGCTTTTCGTTGTGCATGCACACACCTACACTTGTGTATATAACTGTCTGTAAACATATATAACGTCAGTGTCCTCCAGCCAAAGACCACCAGGAGCATAGCCGTAGTTAAACGTGTTTGGTTTATTGCTTGCTGCAACAAAGGAGACCACATGCCATGGGAAACCACGGGGCACCTCAGTAACAGGGAGTTAGAAATGACTTACGAAAGGATTTGGGCTTGTGTTAGGTAACTTTGGAGAATGTTTAAGGACACAGGGCCTTGTGGAGGCAGAGGTGAATCTATGTTTGGGTATCTTAATACATTTTACTATAGGGCAGGAAACATGAACAGAGGTAAAGGCTGTACACTTGTAGAGAAGCAACAGTCACTCGTATGAGCCAGGAGAAGAGATCTTGGGGTCATGTGTGTGACTTGGACAATGTTCATGTTTGTGTTCGGACAAGCTAATGGAGTGGTTGTGTTCTTGTCTTGATCTGTCGTGGTCCCAAGAGTGGCCCTGTTTGTGTTATTGTTCTGTGAAATTGTTTATGTTCAACAGATGACCTAGCTGTGAGAGCCCAGCCAGCTTTTGGATGTCAGGGTCTGCTTTGTTCTTTTTCAAAGCTTAGGGAGTTTTTAAACCTACATAAGGTCTTATACTTGCTACTCCACTAACCTCCAATGAGTGTAGATTCTGTAGGGTTAACAATACTGTTTTCCTCCTCTGGGGTCCTACAAACATCCCCAGGCCACACCCCAATCTATCAGCAGCGATGGAGGGGAGATGAAGATTCACATACAGATGATAAATATTTCTTCAGTCTAAGATGCAAAGAACTTACTGAAGGTGAAACTTTACTGCTAATGCTTTAGGTTTTCTTAATAGGAGAGTGCAGTTAACATCTAACACAAATCCAAAATGAGGGCCCAAAGATGGGCAATCTTTTGATACCGGAATATTGTAGTTAGAAGGTCTGTCTTCTCCAGCCTGCTCCACTCTCATTTCCTTAAAACAAGCTGCAGGATTTCAGGGATAGTCAATCACCAAATAGTCAACAATATCTTTTTGTGATAAAATTGTTCATTTCTTCAAGAAATATTTCATTGAGTACTGTATTAGGTTGCTGGGCTTCCATAACAAAGTATTAGAAACTGAGTGGCTTAAACAAGGTAAATTTACTTTCTCACAGTCCTGGGGACTATAAATTCAAGATCAAGGTGTCAGGAGGCTTGGTTTCTTCTAAACCTTCATTCCTTGGCTTGCAGATCACCATCTTCTTCCCATGTCTTCACGTGGTCTTTCCTATGTGTGTGTCTGTGTCCTAATCTCTTCTTCTTATAAAGACACCAGTCATATTAGATTAGGGCCCACCCCAATGACCTCATTTTAATTTAATTACCTCTTTAAAGGCTCTATCTCCAAATACAGTCATATTCTGAGGTACTAGGGGTTAGAATGTCAACTTATAAATTTGAGGAGACACAATTCAGCCCATAGTAAGCACCTACTATATATCAATCATTGTTCTAGACAGTTCTAGGCAGTGCTTACTGGCTGACAATGGGCTGGGGACAGCGAAAACAGGAGGCCAGAAAGTCAAGAGTGGAGGATGATGAATTCAGTCAGTATCTTAAGTGATGCAGGGTCCCTAAGAGTTGCTGAAGATTTCAATCAGGGAAGTGATGTGAAATTTCTATTGTGGAGTGCTCATTTGGGTTTTGGGGTGGAGTTTATATTGGAGGTGGACAAGAACAGTTAAGAGTTAAATTCAATAGCACAAGTAAGAAATAGGGACCTGAGCGAGGATGGCAGTGCAACAGGACTACAAAGTTTCAGGATATAGTTAGGTGATAGAATTAAAAGAATTAATGACATCTCAGAACCAGACATGAGGGAGAAGGGAGACTTAGGAACAACTTCCAGTGCTCTAAGTTGGATAGATTGTGACATTATTAACTCAGATGAAAAAATCAAGAAGAGAAATAGATTTACAAGGAGTCCAATCTGGGTGTTTTGAGTTTGAGATTCTCCTGGAGATATCCAGTAGACAGTGAAATGTGAATCTGGAGTTCATGAGAGAAGAGAGAGCCAGAGATATTGTTTTGAAGTCATCAAGATGTAATTGAAGCCTTGAATGTAGATAAGCGAACACAAGCAAAGCACAAAGAGTAAGAGCAAGAACCTGAGAAAAACCAACACTTAAGGAGAGGCAGGAGGAAGAACTGCTCATGAACAGGTCAGGAATGCATGAGGAGAGCATCTCCAGAGAGATTGGCACCATGAAATTCAAGTTTGGAAACAGCTGCTGGAAGAGGAAGTGCAAATGTTAGCAGGGAAAGTGGTGAAGGTGATGGGACACATGAAAATCTTAGTGTTGTTCATAGATGGAAAGTTTTGTTAAAGAATCCAAGGCCAGGCGCCAGCCCCAGTGGCCTAGTGGTTAAGTTTGGCACACTCTGCTTTGGGGGCCCGATTTCAGTTTCCAGGCATGGACCCACACCACTCACCTGTCAGTGGCCAGGCTGTGGTGGTGGCTCACATACAAAAAAAGCAGACAATTGGCAACAGATGTTACCTCAGGGTGAATCTTCCTCAGCAAAAATAAACAAAAAAAGGATCCAAAGCCAGAGGAAGACAGTCTGAGGAATGGTTCAAGTGCAGTGCTATGAAATCACTAACTTTTCAATCATTCAACCTAAACAGTATTCCTTTTAGTGAGTTTTATTTGAAGTTCTCTAATATATCATAATCTATTATGCATTATAAAAAATGCATTATTTTTTAAAGTACCCATTGCAACCTGCCAGAGATGCATCAGGAATTAAAAACAAGTGACAACTGAAAATGTTCCACGAAAGTAAAACAATGCCTGTTGGACTTACAGATAAAAGTCATTGGAAAACTTAATGTGAGTAGCATGAAAAGAAAAAGGGGAAAAGAAGCTACATGAGGGTTCAGAAATGACTGGAAATGAAGAAATAGTACAGCAATAAGCTCAGCTATAAATTAAATGAGAAAACAAAAGTGATGTGTCAACTATAGTGGCGGGTACATAATAGAGACAGATCTCCAATTAATTCAGACTGCTACTAAAGTGGAGTGGCTTCTAGAGGGCAAGGCAGAGTAATGGGAAAGTTTGTGTCTGTTATTATTTGCTGTTTTTTAAGACAAGGAAGACCATAATATATTTAACAGGTAGGGGCAGAAGTTTCTAGAAAGCAGAAGTTAAACATAGTAATATGGAATAGTGCAAGTCTGGGCAGAGACAAGAGGGGAAGGATCTAGAATATTGTTCTAGCCTTGAAGAAGAATAAACCTGTTTCCTTGTGAGACAGGAGGAGAAAAGATAAGCATACATATGGTTATAAAATAAATGTTTAGGCTTTTCCTATGATAATGGTGACTATAGGAGATGCAGCTGCAACATGTCTGTTGCTGTTAGAAGAGAAGCAACTCCACAGAAAAGAGAGCTGGAGAGGGTGTGACCCAGAGCATCTCTGTAGGGGCAGAATGTTGCAGTGGGAAGGAAGAAGTGAATGCCATTCAAGACCTGGAGGACAGGAGCTGTGTGGCTTAGGGGTAGGAGAGGCCATTCAAATAACAAGCACCGCACTGAGCATTTACTACATACTGTATTATGAAACCACAAAGGCTAGTTAATTATTATGATAATGTATCAAAAACCAGTTGTAAAATTAAAACATAAAATAAAAACTTACAAAATCTAGTTAATATAAAACAAAATAAAGAAAGGGAGAATGCTCACTAAAAAAGAAATGAATATTCTCCTTCTACAAAGAAAAAAACAAACTTCAATGATTAATTCAGTCATTCTGTTAATAACTTGCACATCTGAGATTTGACCTGAAGTGTGTCCGGTTCAGAAGCTGTGCTGTCCATCATTTTCCTCTACCGTTGTTACACATGGATGTTGGAGCCCCTCGGGGTTCCAGCAGGGCTTACTGAAGTGGTGCTGATGCTGATGTCTTCAGTGAATGTTGAAGAATGACCTGAAAGTCTGGAAGAGAAGAACAGAAAGTGGTAGCCAAAGAACCTTACCTTCAAAGGAAGAGTAGACTTTGTCTATGAGTAAAACAATAAATGCCAAGAGGCAGTATTGGGAAACTAGGGGAAGCCAGCACTTAGCTGCATGGACGCTGAGCAGTTTCCACCAGGTGAGGCTGCAAGGGAGGCAGCATCCTCTGGGAAGACTTGCATCTGAGCCAAGGCAAGGAGGTGGCAGAAGCACTCTGTGAAGACTGATCATGTAGAATGTTTGTTTACCACAGAATAGAGTTTCCAGAGGGCTTGGGGAAGGGAAAGTCAAGTTCAAGGGAGACAGACACAGCCAGTCGCAAAGAAAGATTTTTCCAGAAGGCTCATTTCCTGCCCCCAACTGTCTTATTTATGTGAGTGATGGTTGTGACTGGTTTTTGTCAGTGTTTGAATTTTTTTTTTCACTTTATGCCCAAATAACATGACTAACACTCCAGGATACTAGCCTCTTTCCAGTCATTTTTCCCCAGCATGTAGATGATTTCCCTTGATTAGATCTCTTCCGCCCTGGTCACTTTCACCCACAGAATAGCAGTTTAAAGGGATGTCTTTCATGGAGAAACTTATTTTTTTAATGTGTTTCGTTTTTTATTAACTAGATTTTGTAAGTTTTAATTTTATTTTTTAATTTCACAACTGATTTTGGATACATTACCATAATAATTAATTAGTCTTTTTTTTAAATGAAAGTAATATATGCTCATGGTGAAAATTCAAACACTTCAGATGGGTATAAGGTGAAAATTAAAAGTTTTTCATCCTTGCCTTGAGATGGCTAGGCCCAACTACCTAAGGGAAATCACTCAACAGTTTTTCTGTATCATTCCAAAAGTTTACTATGAATTTTCATTAAATAAATATTTAATAAGCATCTTCTATCTTGTACAACACTGTACCAGGAATCAGGAATTTAAAGGCCAACCAAACAGATTTTACTGCTTAAGAAATTTATAGCCAAGTGGGAGAATCAGTCAATAATCAAGAAAACAGCAAAACACACACACAACAATAAACAAATAAGAACTATGACTGAAATAAACAGATCGCTGTGATTGAGAATAATATACCTTGTATATCATTCTGCAATTTGCTTTTTCACCTACTGTTATGGCCGTCTTTCTTGGGCAATATATGAGTCTAACTCATTTTCTTTAATTTCTGGATAACAGTCATATCATGATCATACCATAAGTCATTCAACCATTCCCCCATTGATTGATGTTCAGGTTGTTTCCAAAATGTTTCCTCTTCAAACAATGCTAACATAAGCATCTTTATATTCATACCTCTATGTTTTGAAGCCTTTGATCCTTTGCTGACATATGCATGCAAATATTTCCCTCAGTCTTGTGAATTTGACTAGGGTAGAACGTGCCACCCAAAATTTATTTACTCGGCAAATTGTTCAGTCTTTTCCTTATGGCATCTGAGTTTCCAATGTTTCTTAAGAGAGTTTCTCCCACCTGGGAGTTTCCACAAATATTTTCTTATATATTGTTATAATCTTTTATTATATTCTTTTTACTCTTAAATATTTAATCCATTTGGGATTTATTTTACATGGTATGAGGTGGTTTCTTCTGAATAAATATCCAATTATGCCAGCACCATTATGAACTAAACCATCACAGATTAATTCCTCAGATTTGCTTGGATCTATTTCTGGACACTCTATTCTACTTAATAATTTGTTTTTATATTACTCTGCCAGTAGCTTGCAGTTTGATTGCTGTAGTTTGATAGTAAGTTGTAATTTCTGGTAAGGCAAGTTCCCTTTCACTATTATTCTTTTTTTAAGAGCTACCTAATAGTCTATTGTATCAATGTAAATACTCCCTATTGGTAGACTTATAAGTTGTTTCCAGTTTATAGTTACTATTACAAATTCCTCGAGCAAGTGTTTCTCATCATTTAATGTAATTCTATGTGGCACAAGTAGAGGACAAAAACCACACGTTCCTGTGTCTTGGATCTGCTATAGGCTCAATTATTAGTAGGTGACGCTCTGCTACACAGCTGTATTACACACTTGATTCAAGTTCGCGTTTCCCCAAAATTAACTGCCGTTATTCTATTGTGTTACAATGTGTCAAACTGACAAACGTTAAATCTTCAATGTTAAGAACCTACTATGTTAACAATTTGCACCCTATTGGACTTATATTATCAGTATGCTCAGCCTTCTGATCCTCAGAACTTTAAAGATCAAACGCTTAAACTGACTAATCCCTTGAATTTCTTTCTCCAGTGATAATTCCTGCTCATACTATTATCCCCTATTATTCCTGCTCAAATATTATCCCCTGAAGTCTCTAGACAAAAGTCTTAGAAACAGAGGGATGAGGCAGTCAGCTTGGCTGGGCTGCTTCTAACACTGACACATGGCATAGCTTCATCTTCAAAGCCCGTGGTGTCATGAACTCATGAAAAACGATGTGTCGCTGGTGCCTTCAGCCTCCTCCTGTAGCAGCAGGGTCTGACCCTGAGAGAGAGTATTTGCATTTCGTGCTGACCTTCCACACGACGTTTGCTTGTCTCCTACCCATTACAAAGAGAAGCTCCGTTCATCGTGTCTAAGGACCGGTCTACATCAATATTCTGCAATCCAAGAGCGTGATTGTCAAACTGGAAGTAGATTTACTTGCAAAAATATAAATTACTTGCTAAGTATAAAGTAGTGATTGTTGTTAATGCCCGTGAGAAAATGTGGAAGCTTTTGCATTACAACAGGGAACGTGAACTTCGTTAAAAACTCTTAAAGGTATTGTTAATCACTCCTCAGTCAAACACACAGCACACCAGGATCGCAGCCAGAGGATCTTGTGTTCCAGTCTCAACTCCTATCAAAGGAACACCTGAGAGAGGTGACAGTTACTGATGACCTTTGGGATATTATACATCCTACCCACGGATCAGGGCTGAAGCCCCACTCTCGTCCTTATTTTTTTTAACTTGGACTATATTTCCTTAAACCCTCATTCAGTTGAATTTAGTGAGTTGCCTTTTAGTGTTACACCCTTGACTTTTGTTAAAAACTTCCATCAAAAATATCAACACACAAATTAGATCACTACTCCTGCTATAGATACACTGTCAAATACTTTATGTTCTGTAAATCACTCAGTGATCCCTCTGCAAAGTCGCACATGATAAATTTTTAAAATTCAGTGTTAGAAAAATTTAACTTCCCCAAGGAAATGTTTCCCTCTCTATATTAATAATTATGCCTCTCTTTTTTCTTTAACTTCCAGGAAATTCACCATCAAACCTGAAGACCAACTATAGCAAATATAGTGGCCTTCTTGGTTTGTGATCTTATGTCGTTGTTTGACACGGTTTTAGTTTTCTACTTTATTTCTATTTTCTCTGAAAGTTATTCCTTATTTCCATTTCTCTTTTATCATATTTTATGTGCTTTTGAGGAAATGCCTTAATTCTTTTATCGAATGAAATGAAAACACCCAGCCCAAGTTATCCCCCCATGAGAAGTTCTGCTTTTGGTTCAGCCTGCACTGCTCTTCTCCACCTCTGAGTTCCTGAGCACTTGTCTCTGTCAATCATTTTGGCTCTTACCTTTCATTGTTGCT
Source organism: Equus asinus (assembly GCF_041296235.1). Taxonomy (NCBI): domain Eukaryota; kingdom Metazoa; phylum Chordata; class Mammalia; order Perissodactyla; family Equidae; genus Equus; species Equus asinus. The sequence continues at coordinate 117,001,223 of NC_091793.1, read as the reverse complement.
CCTTGCATTGTTACATAGCTCTCTTGTCTTTCCAACTAATATCTAAGTGAAGGATGTTACATTTTTTACATCCCCATAGTTCTTGGTACGCGGAAGCCACTCAAAAATCACTTGAGAAGGACATAAAGGAGGGAGAGAAGAAGAGAGGGAGGAAAGAAATAGAAGTCTGAACTTAATGTGAAAAATACCTGCTGACTGTAGGGAAGAAGAGGTAGGAAAAAGTCTATTGGAATTGAAACAATTATCTAGCATTGAAGGTAAATGCTTAGGTCGGTTTAGTTTAAGAGAGAAAGAAGTCTTTATTGTCGTCTCCAAGTAAGTAGGTCAGGTCACAGTGCAAGAAGTACATGCAACACAATAGCATAACTGAAGAGAGTTTAGCAAAGGAAATATTACAAGGTGTGGGTAGGATCATGAACACTAACAGCGGATGGCGAAGATCTCTGGGAATAGCAACAGCACAAAGCCCGAGTTAAAAACACAGGAAAGGAGCAGTTACTGGAACCCAAATAGAATACCTGTAGGAATGAGGTCCCTGCCAGGAGCATGGCCACAAGTAGAGGAAGGTCATGGCCAAACTATAGCCAGGCAAGGAGGGCTCCTACCAGCACTTCACATTGGCTGAGCCCTATCAGAAGCCAGAGGACAAGGGAGAACCCCTCTAGGGATCAGCCTCCCAGGGGCACAGCATAGGATGGAAGGGGGTGGGTAGTGGATGGAGGCACAACCAGAAAATATCCAGCACCCCACACTTTGCTTTCACAGTAAGGGCTTGCTTCAAAAGGGTTCTATATTTATAACTAGGTGAGGAAATGGGAGTGATGGTGGTGGTATTTGCCTAGGAATTTGAAATAGATGGGGCAAAACACAGAAGTAAAAAGGCCTAAAGCTCTTCAACAGACACACAAAATCTTCAGAATTCCATATGAACATAAACCATTATTTAAGGCTCAAAGTGTCTTTCAAAAATTTCCAAGCTTACCTTCGTTTTTTGAGACAGTAGAACTGCCTTCAGGGTCATTTTTAGGTTTTTGTCCCACACAGGCTCTTTTACTTTTGGAGGATCCATCCCTTAACCTATCAAACATATTGAAATACGTCAATCATAAATGCAGCTGACTAGCTGACATGTCTTCTTTTGTAGGCATTTGATAAACATCTATTATTTTTCATTTTTGCAGATTCCTTTCTATATTTCAGAGCAAAACTTACTTTTCAGCTCCCAAACACATTTTTGGCCTTGGAAGAGTCCTTAATCCCTAGGTCCTGAGCCTGCCGTAGTTACTGGAAAAAATGAGTTTGATAGCCTCCCTTCGGTGAGTGTAAAGCTGACCGTTAGACAACAAAATCACTCTGCCATTGAGCATGTGCTGGTGGTTAGATCTGATCTGGTTTATGGTTTCCTCTCCCAAGCTTCCAGAAACCCAGCTTATTTGTTCTTTAAGATTCCAGTAGTTCTTGGGCTTTGCTTTAATCCACATACAAATATCATGTCACCTTCTGAGGTCTTTCAGAGAAGGACATGACATGTGTTTCTGTGGGCTCACTTTTAAACTTTTCAAAGATGCCTTAGAAAACACTAAACTGGATGTTCAGCCAGATAGTTAGATAATTGATCAAACCACTATAATCACAGAAATGATTTTCTTTTGTGTCATGCTTGGCAGCAGCAAACAAAGTAAATGGCCACCATGTGTCAGATTCTCACTGTCCTGGGCATTGTCACGTTCATTCTGTCATTTAATCTTCCCAATAACCCTTTGAAGTGGATACTATAATCCCCAATTTACAGCTGACTCATCTGAGACTCAGAGATTTGTGTGAGTTGCCTAAGCCCATGTCAGGTAGGAGTGAAATTCCACGTGCCCCTGGAGTCAGTGCCACTGAGAAATGCAAGACCTACTTTCTGATCTTTCTTATTTTGGTAAAAGTATCGTACATATCTAAAATAATCTTTTTGTATTTAATGTGGCATTAAATGTGTTAGCGACCATTAGTACACCTGTAATTAATTGTAGAAATCAATTAATTTGATATTACTACAAAAGCAGCTGTAACTGGAGGTAAATGTAAAAATGGAACAAAGAGAAGTCTCCACTTGAATCTTAAGCAGCACTTTCCTGCCTCCCACACTCCCGGTGTAGCTTTGCCTGCCTTTGTAAGTCAAGGAACACGGCCAATAACCCATCAGAACGGCTTGTTTGGGTCAGCACTTTCTTCCCTGTGCACTTCCTGAATTTGCTTTTCTACTTCCTTGTGTAAAAATAGCTCAGTGATGAGCCTATATTTCAGCTTTGAAATACTTCATGAGTGGAAGGGACTTTATAGATGTAATATTTCTGGATATTACAGTATTTACTGAAATGCAAACTCCTTGAGGTCAGAGATCTTTGCTGTCTGCATGGTTATAATCCTAGTGCCTGAACAGTGTTTAACAGTCAGAATGCACACAAAAAATTTTTAACGAATTATAAAAGACATTATTTTACTCTTTTCTCTAAGAAAGGACTCTTACATTAGCCTTAAAAACTACCCATTTCTCAAATAACCCCCATAATAAATAAAATAAAGTCCTTCCTCTGTTAAATGGTCCTATGTAGTATAAACAGTCTGACATTAACCACAACTATGTAGATGAGTGACTGCCTCGGTCTTACACATATCCTAGTGTAGGTTGCAGTCATAGATTACTAATTTATTAGCAGTTTATGTGGACCACGACCTCTGAGAGTGCAGGAACCATAACTGCCTGCTTGGTCACCGCTGTCTAGCCATCTAGACACATCCAGCACAACGCCTGGCACAAAGTCACCACACAGTAGATATTTGTTAAGTCAATAAGCAATGAAGGGATCCAGAATTATAATAATTTAGCACAGTATTCAGCACTGAGTATATGCTTAATAAATATTTATTGAATTACCTTAACTATGATATTCAAAAAGAGAATCACACCATGCATTCCAAACTAAGTAGGCATTATATTTGAATTATCAGCTGTTTTGGATTATCTATGGGACTCCTCCCCATGTTTGAGTGGTAAATTAAGATCTTACTGCATCAGCAAACTCCCCAAATCTGAGTAGTATTTGGTTTCCACTGGGCTAGCTTACTATATTCCAACTAAGGTATTTTTAATTTTAAAATGAATACTTACCATGATATCACATACTGTCCACTACTGTTCACTAATCCAATAACATGGCTCCTTTCCAGAGTTGTGTAGTAATTATTTACTAACTGGCCCCTTCCTTCCTTTCTTCCTTCTGTCTTCTTTCCTTTCTTCCTTCTTCTTTCCTTCCTTCCTTTCTTAACTCTTAACGTCATTTAAGGATGTAAATACCAATAGGCAAGGATTTTGACAATATTGCATAGTCTAGAAATGTCCCAGAATAGTGAATAGACAGGAAGCTTTGGAGGACAGACACTTGACCTTATGTCTACAATATACAGTCCATCTTCCTGGCTCTTGAGCTCCCTGTGTTGCACCAGGTCAAGATGACACAAGCGTCAAGATTCTATTTACTCGTTCCCTCTAGTTTCCATAAGAATTAAAGTGGTTTGACTTTAGTTCCAACAAGCGTAACAAGACACTAACAAGCCTCACATTAAGTCAAATGAATCTAAAAAGGTACATACACACACACACACCACACACACGAACACAAATATTTGAAATAGAAGGTCAATTGGTGAACATCTCAAAACAGAAAGATCACACAGCATTTCTAGTTTTGTTTTGCCTTATGCCTGGCAGTTTGCCTGTAACATGAGGCTAATTGGGAATATTTTAAAGATATATAACATGAAACTAATTGCTTCTAAGTAAAGCAATGAAACAGGATTATGACAGATAGAGTCTATAAGGGGAAAAATGATGCCACCAATACAGATATCACCACTTAAGTAAAGAAAACAAATGTTTAAATGAATACATGGTATCATCTTGTCTATATAATTGTACTAGATCAGTTGTCCTGTAGACTTTAGCTCTGTTTAATGTTAATAAATTAATCGCTATATAAATAATTACAAAATATGAAATATTAAGGAAGTTGAAAAATCTAATGCATGACCAAGTTCTTCCACAACAGGAAACATTTTTATTACAGACATAAATAAATTTAACTTAAGTGTTAAACTTTTAGTCTATTTTATTTTTAAAAAGTCTCTTTCCACTATCAACAAAACAATTTTCTTCCCTCTTAGCGGGGTTTTCCAAACCTCTCAGATGAACCATTATAAAAATCTTTTGGTTTGCTGTTTTGTATTTGAAATATCTCTTGCTTGAAATTAAATTTAGTCCTAAAATAGCAACTATATCATCTCCTAACCACTTCCCATTAGTAACAGCAAGCTCCAGAGATTAGTAAAGCAACTTTCGTGCGCCTGGAAAAAGAACCCTATGGATGATTTAAACATAAGTCTTGGCTACTCATTAAGGAACAGTGCATGCATATTTGCAAATACTGAAGCCAGGAAAAAATGAAATCTGAAAAAAGTGAAATCATTATACTGTATAGACTAAATCTAAGCAGAGTTTGGGCTTTGTCTTTCAACATTGTTTCTTGCAAGACTGTAAAAACACTTAACTCATTAACATTGGCTTAACTCTCCCCAAAGTACAAGTGGATTCTGGAGAATGTAGATAGCGTAAATGAACTCTCTTCAATGCTGCGGTTTATAGACACTGATTCTTCAAAGGTGAAGTCTTATGCATGAGATAAATTCCCTCAAGTGTTGTCATGATTGACAGGTCCATTTGGTTGGTTGTATGGGAGAAGGGAACAGGAACGGGGCCTGACTCACAAGGCAGAGCCCTCAGGTTTAGGGCTATTTTATATGACTGCCCCCAAGTGTCTTCTATTGTCACAGATTCTCCTCAGAGCACTGTTTTCAGTTTTTAACATGGGCAACAAATGCGCTTCTCTAAGCCTCAACAGACCTACTCTTTAAATACGGTTCTATTTCCTTGGTAAAGCCTCTTTTGAGGTGCTAAATTTAGCACTGCCAATCAGAAGAACAGGTGGTATGTGACACTACCAAATAGGCCCCTCTCCCATCATGCTTTCCTAAGACAGCCAATCACCCAGGGCCCTGCCCTAAGGATGTGGGGCTGTCAGCAGATCTGGCAAATATAAGGGCAGGGCCAGACCCTGGCTCTTGAGCAGTCGTGCATTCCCAGCCTCGCCTCGGGTGTAGGGATTGCATAGAAAAGCAAAACTACACAGTCACTGTGTAGTTTTGCTTTTAAGTTTAGAGGCTCACCGATTCATGTTGGAGATGGTCGAAAAAACCAACTCTAGATAGGACGTCGTTTCAGAAGCAACCTTGGGCTTAGTCCCACCCTTTTTGGGCACTCTTGAGAAATCAGGTGAGCAGCATCTTTTCTTTTTTCATTGGTAGAGTCCCTTCCTTATTGATTTCTGCTTCCTGATTATCTTTTTTGCTAAATGCCTATGTAGAAGCGTTTGTCTACTTGTTGCTGGTGCTGATCCATTATCTGAATCTGCTTGTTAAATTCTGTCTTAAAAGATGTCAACATTTTTCTTTAAAAAGTTTAATACTTGGACATATCAGCCCAGTCAATGTTTCAAATTGTTTAAATGCATCTAATAGTCTAAAACTGCTAAAGTTGCGGTCCAAAATGGTGATAGAAATGTTTGTTTCTTTTGGAGACTCTTTTTGTCTGTTGAGAATGTTCAAGGTTATATTACTCAGTGATAAAGTGAGACACACCAAGAATAGCTCTGATAAAATGCATGTGGTATCAGCTACGCCCTGATGACTTTTTAAGGGAATCAACTGCTGAGGTATCAGTAGCAGGACAGTGACAGAACACTTGCCTGCTGTCAGTCAACCCTGGAGAGTTTATTTTGGGAACATGACATTTTAGAGGCATACCTTCAGCCCTAATTAGACAAAGGCCTCTGAAGAGCAAGTGCTAAAGCAACAAAATTTACCTAGACAGTAGGAATAAAAGACCAACTTAGACTAGTTAATTGCAATATCTTTAGGAACTTGGAATAAAGCTATGTAATTGCTTTCTAAAATACTCAGAATCTCATTATGTATTTTAATTCAACTCACAATCAAATTATACGATATGAGATAAATGTTGATGCTAAGAAGGATAAGAAATAAAGTTTTAGAGACTTTTTATTTCTAAATACACTTTGATTTCCCATCTTCCTAGAATTAGATTACTAACTGTAAATGCCTATTAATATGTAGATATATAGTATATAGACGGTGTAAAAGAATACAGCTATTTTTAGAATATGCACTAGATTGTAAACAGGAAAAGTTAAACACAAAAAATGTATTCATCCTAAAGATAACAGGCTACAATAAGGAGTTCTTCACAGAAGTTTCACAAAAACTTTTGGATATTATCTGAATTTTCCAAACATAAATTTTATCATCTCAGAGAATTCTGTTCATTTTCTTTTTAACTAAGTAAAAAGTTACAATAAGTTACAGAATTATCATTAGGAAGATTATTGCTCCATAAAGCTCTAGTGAACAGAGAATTTTATGAAAAATAGCAATAAAGCAATTGATGATTGAGAATCTACTTTTTAAATCAGAAGAGTGGAATAGTCACATTGAATAATAAAGTACTTATGCATCAGAAAATTCCTCACATTTTCTGTCTGAAACTGATGGACAAAGTACTTTCTTCCACTGAGCAAAAAGACTTCACTGCAAGTTTCATATTCATTTCTTTGATTTTGAATATTTATGCTCTGAAATTATAGATCTTGTCACTTCATCTACATTTCACACCAGCCTTCCATCTTTCAGAGTTTGCACACTGTTCCCTATTAAAAATCCATGTCGGAATTTTTCTTTCAGATCTAAAATAAACTTTGGCCTACTCACTTAAACTGAAATTTTTCTAAGTATTTACTTCAGCAGTAACAACTTTTATTGGGCAGTTACAATAAGAAGGAATATTAAGAAACAGAAAGCACTGGAAGCTGTCTACCAAAGGTCTGCGTATTCAACAAGGCTTGACAAAACTTTTCAAGTAAGGAAAGGAATTGCAAAGTTGAGATTTTTTGTTTCAGTGACTAGTTTAAGTTACCACCTGGATTACTTAAAGTAATAATGCCTGAATCATGTCAATTTTATGAGTGCAGATACAGTGAGTGAAAAATTCTAGGAGGAAGGAAATACATTTTCAAATAATTCTCTCTCAAACACGGAACTGATGCAAGGATTCCTCGTGCACTTTTCACACGTCTTTTATTATTCTTCACTATCCCAGCTTACTCCAGCTTTCTCTTTCTCTAGCTTTCTCCCAGATTCCCCACCTTGGTTAAGACTGAATTTCCCTCTTTGTCCACTAGGGTACATTCCTTGCTCTGCTTGCTTAAATGTTTTTCCGTTTGCCCTTTGACTTGCTACTCTGTTAGGCTTCAAGTCTACTCAAAGGCCAACTGTCCAAATTCAAGCCACAAAACAGAAGGCTTGCCCATCACTCGGCCCACAGATCGTTTATGAAGCAATGTGTTTGGAAATGTGTGTCTCTGCCATCTACAAAGTAGCTCCAGAGTGACCCTGAGTGGTGACATTGGAATTTATTTTCTCTTTCTTTTCAGAGTGCCTAAAAAGATGGCAACTCAAGCACCGACGTTTACGCAGCCGTTACAGAGCGTTGTGGTACTGGAGGGTAGTACCGCAACCTTCGAGGCTCACGTTAGTGGTAAGCTCACACGTCCACGCTTTCCTTTGTTCTCTTCGCCTCTTCTCCAACAAGTTAACTTTGCAGCAGGACTTGACACCAAGTTAAGACCTGCTTTCACTTTGTAAAATTGGTCCCAGTCTATGGAACGGTCATTATAAGGATGTACCATTCACAGAGTACTGACAAAATCTGACAATATAATGGCTTGGAAATGTTTTATTCATATTTATAAATCCACAAGGCAAAATAATTAGCGTTGAATTAAAACTGCTGTCAGAATCCAGCTGCTAAGTAGGACCAAATTTGGTCATTCTATATTTGGGTTCAGCTCAGAGCCAGACTGGAAGCCAAGAACTCCAGCCCAAGAGGGGCCAGCCACGGAGTTGCTGGGCAGGGAGCCTGGGGCTGACTGCTCTGTGCGCCTGAGCCTCCATTGTTTTGTATGGAAAATAACAATACAACCAACTTTCCCCAGAGGCAGAACTGTCAGTGATGAGCTAACCCCTAAGTATTTTATTGTTTGATCTTCAATCTTTATTAAGCGATTCTAGTTAATTAAAAGATTTCCCAATCACTTTGAAACGACAACAAAAATAACACATGCCTCTCTGGTCGATATATTAGAAACAGTGATTCTAGAATTTTATTTAAAAGGAAGTTTTTTTATTTCTTTTTTCCTTTCTTTTTCTTCTTCATAACTCAGTTTAGGGATGGTTTCTGAAAATGCATGGTTTCTGGGACCTATCAACAGGCGGAAAAAATGAGGGTCATCTACGAATTAGGTTGCAAATAATCTCAAAATTATTAATCAACATTGTCTCCTTCTGCAGTATGGTAACTGGCTGTGTAAGATTATATGGATTAACTGAAAATCAGGCTTGATGCACTTCCATGTGCATTGTTCCTCTTTTTTTTTTTATTTCAAGGCTTACAATAAAGATATAAAATAAGATTTCCTTTTCCTTTCTGTTTCTTTTTGCTTTCTGCCTATTTTATTACCAATCTTATTCATAACTGGATAACGCTTTATTTTACATTGCACAAATATCATATACTCATTCTTCATTTTCTATTGTAAATGTATATAGAGACCAATTCCCTTCTTCTCATGCGGGCTAGACTCTGACTGACCTCCACATAACTCACGTGCTTATCTTGTAACGCTCAGTAACTTCTGAACTGAGCAGAACATATACGGCTTCAGTGGCATCTTGCCTGCTTGTGGAGTAGCGGAATCTGGCTTCTTCACAGCTTCTTGTTCCTTCACACTTTGTGCTGATAAATTCTTAGAAAAACACCACTGAAGATATTTGATACCCATGAATTAGCCAAATAAACTATTCCCTTGGCCCCCGTGGGAGATTGGCTAATGTAAGGACAACAAAGGAAACTTTCTCTTGGTTATCTTCACTTCCTCAGTTTAAGGAGATAGATCACCAGTCTTTATGCCAAATGCAAAATAAACTGTGCCCCGAATTCGCCTCATGCCTTCTGAATGCAGAGATGTAATATGTATACAACATCAAACCATGGACATGTAATTCTTAGGTCCGCAATTAACGGCTAGTGACAAGAATTTGGCTTTTCTAACTGCAACTCCAACCACACGTGTTGTTCTGAAAGACCAGGTTTGGTTTCGTCTCTTGTTATATGAGAAACTGCCTGTCCACGGTTTGGCATGGTTACTGATTGCACCTCCGAAAGGCAGGAGAGTTCAGGCAGACAGTGTCCCTGTAACCGCAGAGGAGGGACAGAGGTGCGACGTCCTCCTGTGCCTGTTGGCAGAACTTTTAGATCTCTTTGCTGCTTTTGCTCTTCGCTTGTCTTCAAATAGGACAATGGTCACTTTTTACTTCAAAGTTTCCTTGGCTCTTCACTTTTATAAATCCCTTTCATGATTTTAATGATGTCTATTAATTGCCTCATATTGAACCCTGGGCAGAAAGGCAGGAGATGGAAATTCTTGGCCTCTCTGTGCCATGCTAGCTGAGGGACCTTGGAGAAATCATTGAGCCTCTTTGGGCCTCAGTTTCCTCCCCGATAAAAGGAAGGCACAGGCCGTGACAGGAAGCCATAGGCCCTCCTAATGATCTGCGAGTTTATACTTTTATTGTTGGCTGTCAAGTTTTCACCAACCTTAAATAGCATAACACTCTGGATAGCTTTTATGGGTTAGGTCAAGGCCGTGAACATAATGGGACACAGCAGAGGCCTTTTTCAGCTCCCCGTTCAAACATAAAGATGGACTCTCTTTGTTCTCCAGGTTTGCCAGTTCCTGAGGTGAGCTGGTTTAGGGATGGCCAGGCAATTTCCACTTCCACTCTGCCCGGCGTGCAGATCTCCTTTAGCGATGGCCGCGCTAGACTGACGATCCCCGCCGTGACTAAAGCCAACAGTGGACGATACTCCCTGAGAGCCACCAATGGATCTGGACAAGCGACTAGTACTGCTGAGCTTCTCGTGACAGGTAGGCTGGAGGCGCAGCCTGTGCTCTGCGCCCCCTGCCCCCCAAGGCATCTCCAGGACTTGGGGAAGGGGATTCCCAAAGAGCTACTGAGCACAGGCAAATGCAGCTCCAAGTCAAGAGAAGGGCCTCCGGAGGCTGAATTGATAGCAAAGTTGTTTGCCCTGTGGAATTTAATTTTCCTCTCAAAACACAGCGCAAAAGTGGCTGAGAATCAGTTCCTCTATACACATATTAAGCACTCAAAAATATATTAAGGAAATATTAAAAATCGTCTTTCTGAGCAAGTAACAAGGCTTGGAGCCTTGTTTATAAACCTAGGAAGGAAATATGTCTATCTCTAGGAACTCACAGTTTAACAAGCACCTAGATGAGTCTGATGCAAGTGGTCCACAGACCACCCATTTGAGAAACATTGTTCGAGGCTATAAAGTTTAATAATTCCATTTACTTTCCAGTCCTAAAAATATTACACAGTAAACCTACACAGAAAAAAGCAAATGCTTGTCTGATTCAAAAGCATGACACAGTTTCCCCAGAAAAGTTATCACCAACCTTGGTGGCTTCTGTCATTTTTCTCCATCTTTACCAAAAACAAAAGGCACATCAGGTAACATCAGGTATGAACTTTAACATAGATCCAGAAAATTCAGAAATGGAAAATGTATAGGGTTGATGGCATCTGCTGTTGTTTATTACTCAAAGACGTGTCAAAATTAATCCCATTTACCCTTTGCTTTTATCTTATAAAAAATTTCTTTCAACATAATTAACCAAAAAAAAAAAAAATCCCTTTTCTGTGGTGGAACTAGCATTAAATCATGTCATTATTTGGATTAACATTTTAAATGCAAGTAAATATTTCGGTTATTTGACTACTGATCAAATTGAAGACAATTTAGGGTTTTAAAATTAAATTACAATTTAATGATTCTGTAAGTCACAGGTGCACCCGTCAAACCAACCATTGGAATTCATTTTAATGCAACTTACTAGAATATGTACAGGTGCCTTCACATGTTAATATAGTGCTAGATGTAAGGTAGGGAGAAAGTGCCAGAAGGATTCTCTAGAAATGTTATAACAAGATCTAGACTTTTTTTTTTGGTGAGGAAGATTCTCCCTGAGCTATCTGTTGGCAATCTTCCTCTTTTTTTGCTTGAGGAAGATTAGCCCTGAGCTAACTCTGTGCCAGTCTTCCTCTATTTTGTAGGTGGGTGGAGGCTATGGCATGGCTGACAGTGGTATAGCTCCTGCCCGGGGTCCAAACCGGCAAACCCCTGGCCATGGAACCAGAATGTGCCTAACTTAACCATTATACCACAGGGCAGCCCTGAAGCTTTTTCTTAAAAAAAAAAAAAAAAAAAGTAGTGGCCTGGAACTGCTCAACAAAACAAAGCAAATAAAATACAATATGATGGCTGGATTGCCTTCTTCACTCTCCTGGCTCCATTCTCCCTGTCATCTGCTGGATGAGCTGGGCTCAAGGACAGTCAAGGACGTTTGGTTGGACGAGTCATCCCTTGGTTTTGGAACCGGAGCTGTGATTGTTTAAAAATAGCCTGCTGGGAGCGCCCTGGCTGGCAGTCCTGATTTTCTTTTCTTTCCCCTGCAGCCGAGACAGCGCCACCCAACTTCGTTCAACGGCTGCAGAGCATGACTGTGAGACAAGGAAGCCAAGTGCGACTCCAAGTGAGAGTGACTGGAATCCCTACACCTGTGGTGAAGTTCTACCGGGACGGAGCCGAAATCCAGAGCTCCCTTGATTTCCAAATTTCACAAGAAGGCGAACTCTACAGCTTACTGATTGCGGAAGCATACCCGGAAGACTCCGGGACCTATTCAGTAAATGCCACCAACAGCGTTGGAAGAGCTACTTCGACTGCCGAATTGCTGGTTCAAGGCATGTGCTGGAGGCGGAGGAACACGGAGAAAGGGGGAGGACGATTTAGAATGAAGGAGGGCTGGGGTGCACCTGCCTCCCCTCTGAGGCCTAGGGATGCTGAGAGCTCAAATCAGGGCTGGCTTTTCAACATCCGTAAAAAGAAAAGTCTCTGAGATTCTAAGCAGGCGCTCAGAATCATTGAAGCAATCTCTAGTTATCAACCCTATAAGAAACTGTAAAGTATTTCAATTAAATCATCTAGGTTTTCAAATTATTGGCAAATAATGAAATTTTTTTAAAGGTTCTAAGTAAATTTTTATATAATAAACATTTTCTATTTTTAAACCCAATTTATAGTCATACAAAATTCAAAACTTTCTTTTCCTCCACCAGGACACCTAGAAAATCTTATTGACTTTGTAGTCAGAATTAACACAATCTCTTTTAAAATGGGTCTTCGTGCTCCCTGCTAAATATTTATCTTCCCCTTGCCACAGGTGAAGAAGTAGTACCCGCTAAAAAGACAAAGACAATTGTTTCGACTGCTCAGATTTCAGAAACAAGACAAACCCGGATTGAAAAGGTATTTCTCTATCCTGTCGGTCCTCAAGCCTTTCAGCTCGTTGCTTCACCAAGTGCTGCTCCTCAACTGGGCTTGTTTTCATCTTTTACAGAAGATTGAAGCCCACTTTGATGCCAGATCAATCGCAACAGTTGAGATGGTCGTAGATGGGCAACAGCTGCCACATAAAACACCTCCCAGGATACCTCCGAAGCCAAAGTCAAGGTCTCCCACACCACCATCCATTGCTGCCAAAGCACAGTTGGCTCGACAGCAGTCCCCATCGCCAATAAGACACTCGCCTTCCCCCGTCAGACATGTGCGAGCACCGACCCCATCTCCGGTCAGGTAAAGCCTTTTAGAAGAGATGAAGTCATTATGCATTTCTGAATTAGGTTTCATCCAATAAGAAGAGAAATAGAGGGAAGCAATAAAAAACGTAGCATGTGATAAAGGAGGTAAACCAAAAAGGTACTGAATAAGATTTTCACCAATCCTCACTGTTTACAGGTAAATTGGAGAACTTTATAAACTCAAATTCTGAATTCTTATTCGTATGCCACTTAATAAGTATGTGCTTTAGAGGTCCAGAAAGAGCACAGTGAAAGGAGAAGAGACAAAATGTGGGGTTGGAAGCACCAAGTTAATGAGCCTGATCACTTGCTAACAGTGTGGTCCAGGGAAATAATTATAATAATAAAATAGTCACTACTTTATTGATCACTTTCTCCATGTAAGACATCAGATTGATACTCCATGTATGTCATCTCATTAAATATTCACAGCAACCTCTTGAGAATTATCAGCCATAATTTTCGAGAAGGTGACTGAAGCTAAAGAAGTTAAATCATTTGCTTAAGGTCTTAGTTGTGTCATTTGTTACTTAAAAAGAATCACAGTAAGAATGATCTCACGGAGCACTGTGAGGGTACAGCAGATAATTAGTTGAAGGTGCCTTGTAAATAGAAAATAATTATACAGATGTTCCTATAGTCAGTAATAAGTAAACCCTTCTGAATATTTTGCATATGCCTATGTTATTTTATCTAGAAAATAAAATGGATTTCTATGCTTAGTTAATATGGGAGTATTTTAGAATATGAGTATGTATCATGAGGGCTCAGAAATTATATAATCAAGAGTCAATTATCCTAGCAGATTTGAAACTTTGGGATTTGGCTTAGCATGCTGAGGTTTTTAATGCGATGAACTGAAAAATGTGCAAAATTTGGAGTAAACAAAAAAAGTGTTTCTTGTTCGATGTAAATGAAGTAAAAAACATATGGATAAAGCTACTCTGCCAAGAAGAATTTCTAAAAGAAGAATAATAAGAGGATAGTTGACCTAAAAAGTTTTCAGACTTACTGTACTCAAAACAGTATGGTATTGGTAAATGAATAGAAAATGTATCAGGGGAGCAGAACAGAGTCAGAAATCCATTCAGGCATACAGGGAAGTCAATTTTTAATCAGAGCCACCTTTCATTTCGGTGGGGAAAAGGGTATTTTACTCAATAAAGAATGCTGGCCAGTCAGCTATCCATCTGCAAGAAAACAAACATAAGCCTCTCCCTCACACCATTCACAAAATAAATCCCAGCTTGATTAAAGAGACAAATTAAAAAATAAAAACCTAAAAAATATGTGAAGAAAATGTGGGAAAGCATTTGTGGAAGAGCACTTTTAAAAATAGACTAACAGATTCAACTACATAAAAATAAAAATTTCCATATGGCCAAAGCAAGATCATTGTTAAACCAAACAGCGCATTTGAGAAAAATTTCAAAGATGCATATTCTTCAAGATATTTCATTGCATCTGCCATAAAAGTATTATAACAAATGCACAATGGCTACAATGTGAATTGAATAAGCCTAGAAACCGTGCACAACCTACACAACCTTACATGCTGATGCTGGGTAAGACCCCAGATAGAAGCAAAATGCAAACAGGAGAGCTGGGGGAGATGTTTGCAACACTTAGGACAAAGAACTAATATCCAAATGTATTAAAAAAGCTTCCACAGATTAACTTTTAATGAAAAAAACAAGCAACACCAATGAAAAAAATGGACTGAAGACAAGCTCTTCATACAAGAGGCAATGCAAACAGCCAATAAATATGTGAAAAAATGCTACATACCTTCCAATCTTTACTACATTGGCCACTTAAAAAGTTAAAGGTATTGGCAAAAACTAACATAAAGCCTTGAGCAAAAAGCTCAGTTTTAAAAATATGTCTTCTATGAAATAAAAAAAAAAAATGTTCCATCTCAGGCTACCTCCAAGTTTGCACACCGTGAACTCACAAAACGGGCCAAATTCAATTTCTGGGGGAGGTAACAACCTGACCGTATTTTCGATCCAAGACTGCGCACCGTTTAGAATTACAGAGCTTTCCTGATTCCACGGAGCGTTTTGACCACTTAGCAGTTCTGAGAGTTCATTAGTAATAATCCCAATTACTTAGCCCCTCAAATTTGCTTTAAAATAATTAAGAAATAAAAATACCAATTAGTGGAGAAAATAATGATAGACTACTTCCTAAAATGCCTCATGGCTCAATCTTGATTTTTGTCATAGAGTAAGGCAAACATATTTCATTGAATAAGGTACATTGTATCTAGCTGCGACCAGGTGATTATTTTTTATTCTAAGAGCAGAAATAAGCACTTTCCTATAATGACTGAAATTACAATTGATTTTCACAGTTATGGGCTTACCTGCAACCTGCTGTTCATCACTCATGTCATGCTAATCATGTTTTTAACTCTTTTTGAATTAAACCCACTTTACTAGCTACAGCGAGAACAAGGTACAGGTTGAAACTTGGAAGTACAAGTCCTTTCGCTTTTCCTCAGTTGGTGTAGACCCTACATGAGTCTAAGCTCTTCTTTGTTATATTTCTAAGGCAATCACTTTCAAAGTAGAGACGTGTTCCCCCAGATCTCCCATTAGTTTGATTACAACTCCATTTATAAAATGTAAATTGATTTCCACAAAAAACCCTTCTTCGGGAAAATGATTAAACATTTCTTCAGGAAACTGTTAATATTCATGAAATTCTAATTTAGAGAAAATATCAACCGTACCTTGATCATTGATTAGAATAATTATTTCATTTACGATCAGTATAAGTTAAATACTCTATGTAGTGCCAGAATACATTTATACACATTTTCCTATAGGCTGGAGTAGTTAAGTGCAATGATAAGGCAATACTGCCACCTAGAGGGAAAAAATGTATAAATTTTATTGATGAAGAATTAAATTAGGAAAAATTTTCTCTTAAGATAGTTGACCAACCCCAGAATTATTGCTATAGATCAGGAACTGTCTTTATTGGCTATAAATGCCAGGATTTAGCACCCAGATTCTTCAACTGATGCTCTTGCACTTCAGACGCACATAAAAAACAATGAAAACTATTTTGGAAGAGGCCACATTATCAATTTGATAAAAAACTATAGAATCCTCAGGTTTCGAATGAGCTAGCAATGCTGAGGATATTTAAAAGAAGTCCAGAGTACAGTGCGATGAGGGTCAGGGTAAACAAATACAAAGGAAATTAAAAAGAGCAGCTCACAGCACCTTGACTAGCACGGCAGTTTCCAAAGTGCGTTGTGCAGCCTATACCCAAAAAAGTCCTGCAAAAAGAGAAACGAGCAAGCTTCCTCTAGCCTGGAGATTTGCAAGGTGTATGGGCATGGTGAAGGCAGTGGGAAGTCCTGCGGGGAGAAAGCAAGCTGTAACTTGTTTAGTCTAGAGTTGCACAAGCATTTTAATTACAGAAACCTTTCTTCATTAATACCTGTTTGACATGCCCTCGCCACCCCCCCTCCCCCCCTCCCCCCCCCCGCCCCCTGAACTGGAAGTCCGCAAAAAGTTATTTGCCATGTCTTTTCTCTGGCTTGGCTGTATTTTAAGGAAGCACCTTCTGCTGCCTGGATCTTTGTAAATGGGAGAAGGTGAGGCAGGGCACAGAATTCTTCAGCTTAGAATGAAGGCTGATTCTCTTACAGCGTTAGAGCAGGTAAGGAAAGGGCTTACTGAGCTTTAAAACATATTACTTTCAAGTACATTATTTGGCCCTTGAATAGGTTCTTGAGGCACACATTTTAAAACTCTGCCTTCAGTTAAACACTTCCAGGTTTTGCTTCCATTTTTCAAATCCAGTGACCTGGGGAGTTCCTCACCTTGGCGCTCTTGACCTCTGCCGTTGGCTTTCAGGTCCGTGTCTCCGGCTGGGAGGATCTCCACGTCGCCCATCAGATCTGTGAAGTCGCCATTGCTCGTCCGTAAGACTCAGACCTCCACCCTGGCCCAAGGCCCTGAAGTGCCTCCTCCTTGGAAGCAAGAGGGCTATGTGGCCTCATCTGAGGCTGAGATGAGAGAAACGACGGTGACAAGCGCGACTCAGATCAGGACAGAGGAGAGATGGGAAGGGAGATACGGAGTCCAGGAGGAAGTGACCATCAGCGGAGCTGCGGGCGCTGCTGCCAGCGTGTCGGTGAGCGCTGCCTTCGCGGCAGGTGCTGTCGCCACGGGTGCTGCAGAGGTACTGTCAGAGCTGTCTGGTATCATTTTCTTTCCTTTCATATCTCGTTTCTCCAACCAGAATCCTGCCATGAAGCTCAGTCTGTATAGGCTGGAGGGGAAATGCATATGAACTCAAGAATATAACAGAAACTGAAGACCAAATTTGGCTCATGCTTTGTAAAAGCTTTTTTTTTTTTTTTGGTGAGGAAGATTTGCCATGAGCTAACATCCTTTGCCAGTCTTCCTCTTTTTATTTATTTTTTTTACTTGAGGAAGATTAGCTCAGAGCTAACATCTGTGCCAGTCTTCCTCCACTTTGCATGTGGGATGCCTCCACAGCATGGCTGATGAACAGAGTAGGTCCACACCCAGGATCCAAACCCATGAACCGGGGCTGCTGAAGTGGAGCCTACGGAACCTTAGCCACTCAGCAACTGGGCTGCCCCCAGCATTTTTAACTGGGACAAAGACTCTAATCTGCGAGGTTTTCATAAAATACAGATTTTGATGATACATACCATATCTCTCTTGGCAGTGACAAATGCTTATGCACATCTCTATTTTACTCTAGGTAGCTCAGTTTCCACTGTATTTTTGTGTCTAATCCAGGTGAAACAAGAAACTGACAAAAGTGCAGCTGTTGCGACCGTTGTTGCTGCTGTTGATATGGCCAGAGTGAGAGAACCAGTTATCAGTGCTGTAGAGCAGACTGCTCAGAGGACAACCACGACTGCCACACACATCCAACCTGCTCAAGAACAGGTACGCGCGAGCCGTGCAGCCTGGGCTCTGCATGCGCACAGCCTGTGGCGAACCGACACGCAGACCATTTTGAGGACAGCATGGAGCCCAACATGGCTCAGATTTTTAGGACTTTCTGAGCAAAAAGTGGTCTGCAACACCAAATCTGTTTAAGATGTAAATGCCATAAGTACCTGTTCTGTGTCAGGCAGGTAGGCAGGCAAGAGTTAACTACCAGAAAGTCAATGCAGGAGGTCAGACAAGGTATTCAAAGTATCAAGGTGCCCCTGGGTCGAGTCAGGCAACGGGGAGCCGGGAAAGTCAGCTGAACAAGAAGGATACGTGTGCACTCAGTGCTGTAGATCCAGACCCGGCAAATCCAGAGGTCAGTGGCACCAGGAGCCAGGCATGGAAACCGTTATTCAGAGCAGACATCACCTTTCTCTAAGCTTCCCCAAAAGGCTTTTGCTTTTACTTTGCTCAAAACAAACGTGACATTTGATTCATGGCTGAAAAGTGTTATAAATCCAGGATAATTTCCCATCTCACATTTGAATAGATTTTGTTACAGTTTAAAATCATTCTAACTTTCCTCCTTATCCTCTCTTGTGTGACATTTCTGTCTTTACCCTGATTTACTATTGTAACTTTTTATATAAGGTGCATTAACCTATTTCTTTCCTTTCTCCATGAAAATCAGATAAGAAAGGAGGCAGAGAAGACTGCTGTAACTAAGGTAGTAGTGGCCGCCGATAAAGCGAAGGAACAAGAATTAAAAAGAACCAGAGAAGTAATTACGACAAAACAAGAGCAGGTGCGCGTAACTCACGAACAGGTGAAAATGGTTTTCGATGTGAAATTGTGGTGGTTATTACCTCTGTCAACACGTGTAATAATGTTTACTGTGAAGGGTGTTGTTTCTTGGGCAAAGTGGTTGTTATCACGCTAATAAGATCCCTTTGTATCTGCGTATTCCTGGGCACTGGATCCTGAAGTCCCTTAGGGTCACCGAATGCTTCCCTTGTGTAGACAAAAGGGACCTCTGTGGACATGTACTGAGGGTAGAAACAGGACTCGCATCTATGTTGATCTGGGGATGCACTAACTAATACGTGACCATGAGGGAGGTAAAGCCAGTAAGGAGAAGGATATGCTGAGGTAGAAACAGGGAAGAGTGGAAAAGAACCCTGAACACACATTGCTTTACACATAGCTTAGCAACTGCTCTCTGATGCCTTAGGAGAACATTCAAACATGGATCTGAAGTGGAATGGACAGCATGGCCTTTGTAGGTCAAATGACCAGAAAAAGTGAAAAGGACAGCCCTGTGATTGGAGGCACTGAGGGACCGATTAGATAAGGCCAATTGGTAGGACCGCTGGCCAGGGGAGCCAATGTCAGTTGGGTGGTTTGAGAAGATGAACTTTCAAGTCTCTTTCAACCCTGAGATCCTGAATTTCAGTGATGATGTCTGAGAACAGCAAAGAGGCAAATGGGGAAAACTGCCCGCCACATACCCCTTAGTGGTCCAGATCCAAACACAGCACCCTTCAGGTGGTTAAAGATTTGGAAAACATTTTGCCCATGATATGTGCAAAATTTTCTCTCCATAGTGTCTCAATTTTAGAGAACTAAGTCTCGATATTCCAAACCATCATAATATTTAGGAAAAATTTCAAAGCAAAAACATCATGTAAATGCAGATTGTAAATTGTCTATACTTGATTTCCCACATAAAAGATAAAAGGGTCAGACAAAATTACTTCTAAGGCCTTTCATTCTAATATCCTATGCTCTAAGATCACCTTTAGATGACAGAAGTAGCATAGAATAATATTGCCATATACCCATTTATAAAAATTGGAAGTCTTTTCTAAGAAGATGGCAATTCTCTGATTCAAAGCAAACAGTGTTGAATCCAATTTTTTTCCTCTAAGCAGCATAACTTATGGTTTAGGCAGAGAAAGAACATGGTCCTATTAATGAAAATGAGATGATTTATTTTATTTAGTGATATTCTTTCTTCAAATTCCTATTTTGTAATATCTAACAAACATTATGTCACTTCCATTAGAGATCAGGAGATAATAAGGTTTTGTTTTTATCATTGATTTCAGATAAGAAAAGAAACTGAAAAAGCATTTGTACCAAAAGTAGTAATTTCTGCAGCTAAAGCCAAAGAACAAGAAACTAGAATTACTGGAGAAATTACTAAAAAACAAGAACAAAAACAAATAACTCAAGAAACGGTAAGTCCCATTTTGTAAATACCTTGTAGTTTGTTGACAAATGTCACATTCCAGCCAGCTGCATGCACCCGATAACCCAAACCTCTAAGTGGAGGAGTCTTTTGTGTGTATTTTCTTTTTGGTTTCTCGATGTCAAGTATTGAAACTCTTTCATGATGGAAATTCTGTTGTCATTGCACAATATTCCACTCATTTGATCAGTTGTGGTGAGATCGTCCATCTATTAGAACAGTTTGGGGGCACATCTGTGACATTTCTAGAGCATTCTTAAATAGGATAGATATCACCCCAGTCCAGTTACCCACTGGTGCAGTCAGCTTTCTCATGCATAGCTGAATCCTCAGTCACTTACATTGTAACACACAAACTACATAGTTGTAAGACACACGTGTGAGCACATGTGCACACACAGACACACACACACACACACAGCCATGAACGCTCCAATCAAGGGGAAGTGAGGAAATGCTGGATGTTGGGGAAGACCAGTACTTCTTCAAGAAAGTGCCCTAATTACTGGTTGATAAACAGTAACTTAGAAGCATTTGCTCCTTTTGTGCTGTAGAGCCATGAGGGAACAACCTCAATGTCATCAAACCCCACTTCTTTCCCATGTGTGAAATCAAGCCTTAAGGTGTCGGGAAAGAATCATCTATGTTGATTTCTTTCATGTTCAGGGAGGCATCTGTGCTCCCCTCTCTTGATCTCAAGCTCTTTGCTGATCACAGAGCTACTTTTTAAAAAAGGTCCAACTGAGAACACTATATACTTAAGGGGCTGGCCAGAAGCTGTTAGGTGAATTTCCCTCTCCTGATAGTGAGTGAGAGACTTTGACTCCACAAAAACCCTACATGGCATAATCAAAGGCATAGAAATCCTTGTTGCCAATGCAATACTGGTGACTGGCAAGTGCAGCTGCCTATAGTTTTCCAGCCATTTGCCAGTGGCCAATCACTGGGTGCCCTAATGTATCAACAAGATGAGACCTTTTCAGGTTCTAGGACCATTTGCTAAGGGGCACGTGGGCAGAAAAGAAGCCCATTCGTCAGGAAAACAAAATTCAGTGTTTTAAACACAAATAAAGGCTCTTAAAATGGAAATGTGATTATTTTCTCTCTCATCACTAAGCGTTCTGTATTGTCCAGAAGGTTGCAAGGATATCTTGCCATTTCTTTTGTGACTTTTGAAACTCAAATCTTTATCTTACTCTGAAAATCAGATAACACAGAAAGCTGAGACAGCTGTGTCCATGATGGTAGTTGCCACTGCAAAGTCCACAAAACTAGAAGCAATCCTGGGAGCTCAAGAAGAAGTTGCCCCACAACAAGATCAAATGCACATAACTCATGAAAAGGTGACAACTTCCTGCTGCTGGTGTGAAATTCACTCTTGTATCATTTCATTTGCAACCCACCTACATTTTCATCATGAGTTTTAATCATCACTTTTTCACCTCCTCCTTTTCTTATAACTCAAATAGAAACCTTCAGAGTCTCTCATGAACCTTTTGCCACCTCTCTTTCTAGCTTTCACTGCCACTTTTCATTCCTAACTTTTGGATTTTCTTTGAACTGTTACTAATATGGTATTATAATTCACTTCAGTATTTAATATTTTCCTATTGAAGACTCCAGTGTACAAGTCAATTGATAAAAGGCAAAATTATATGTTATTTATGGCTGCACTGGAATTTCCATAGATTGTAATAAGAATAATGTGAGAAAGAGAAATGCATCCTTTGTTCTTTTATCGCTAATCATATTTTTTCTTTTAGGCTGGACTTATTTTTATATTGCTACCAGTGAAACAGTATGAATGATCAAAGTAACTTGAATGACATATTTAAGTGTGATTAAAATGCCCTTGAGTAGGAAGAAATTTGCTTCCTTTCTCAGTTTTGACTTGTTTCTTTTATCAGAGGCTTTATGAAATTTAATGACCATTTCCCCCCTTTTTTTTATCATATGACCAGATAATGAAAGAAACTAGGAAAACAGTGGTACCTAAAGTCATAGTTGCCACACCCAAAGTGAAAGAACAAGATTTAGTATCAAGAACTAGAGAAGGCATCACTACCAAAAGAGAGCAAGTTGAAATAACTCAGGAAAAGGTGAATACAGATATTTGAGATGGGGAAACAGTCATCTTTAAACTAATTTCTAGTAAACCATTAACTATGATGTGGTATGAATTATTAATCTCTCTTTTCCTTTTTGAATCTCAAACTAAAACCAAAGTGGGAAATGTGTGACTGCTGACTATTAATTTTATCTGCACATTTGATTTTCATCAATCTGTAACATTTGTAATTCATTTTATTCACCATTATTCTTTGCATGAACATTAGCGTTTTTAGCCTGATTTTTGAAAACAATATATGGAATCATCTGGAGATTTTTTTTTATAGTTAACACTTCTAAAGTTTGTGATTCCCAATCAGTATATGCAAACATTGCCAAGTGAAAGTTAACTTTTTTTATGTAGTTAACCCTGAATAACTTCATTTTGCATCCCCACTAAGAGGGGGGAAGGGTCATACCACGTGTGTCTGAAGCCCTGTAAATTTAAACCTTGATTTCACTGTAATAATCAGATGAGAAAGGAAGCTGAGAAAACTGCCTTGTCTACAATAGCAGTTGCAACTACTAAAGCCAAAGAACAAGAAACAATACTGAGAACTAGAGAAGCAAAGGCTACTAGACAAGAACAAATCCAAGTTACCCAAGAAAAGGTGACGATTGCTCCTCCAAGCGTGAAATCCCCGTTATAATCCATTAACACCAAATTTCAGAATTTCTTATTATGAGACATTATTAACCCAATTTATTTTTAAGTGATAAAACAATTGGAAACTAAAAGGCAAATTATTTATTGTTAATATTACTACATGTTCCTTTCCCCATTGATCTCTTCGTTATTATTTTCTATTTTTTATTATTAACGTCTCGAAATTCTTCAGAAGTTAACGATTGAAATTGCATGCAGGCTAATTTTAAGATACTTCATGACATAAAAAAATGTATGAGTAAATGATGAATCTTATCGTCACGAAGACGCACGTTTTTAGGGAGTCATAAATTCACTATATTACGTTGGAAAGTATGGACTTATTTCAGGAAATTACCCATAATTTTCTTCATATGAAAGTTATCATTCTTCCCCCCGTAAATATCAGATGAGAAAAGAAACTGAGAAAATTATAGTGCAGGCTGTAATGCCTCCCACTAAAGCTAAACAAGATGCAACAGTAAAATCTAGAGAAGGAATTAACCAACCAGAATAAACACACATAAGCCATGAAAAGCTTATTAGTAGTGTCTGTGGCTCTGAAATTTACATGAATTAGTCTACTTCCCATGATCCTGTCATTTACTCCACATGAGCTGTCTACCTAATTTTATTCTTTAATGCTACTATAGTATTTGGAAATACAGTATTTTTCAATTTCTCTAGTGTCATGACTGAGTCCTGTCTGTATTTCCCTCACTGTCGTTTTCTATCTTTACGTCTTTGGGTTTTTTCCTAAGACGTGATTTAAGATCAACTTTCTAAACATTTACCCAAGTCTAATATTGAATGGCATATTAGGCTTTCAGAAATCTCATCAATGACAGAAATTCCAATATATAACGTACTTCATGAGTGATTATTTTCAAATTTGTATTTGTTCTGAATCACATAAATTTGACTATCGTATTTTTGTTGTTAAAAATTAGTTAAGAATGGAGGCGGGCCCGGTGGCATAGCAGTTAAGTTCACGCATTCTGCTTTGGTGACCTGGGGTTCGCTGGTTCAGATCCAGGGTGTGGACTTATGCACTGCTTATAAAGCCATGCTGTGGCAGGCGTCCCACATATAAAATAGAGGAAGATGGGCACCAATGTTAGCTCAGGGCTGATCTTCCTCAGCAAAAAAGAGGAGGATTGGTGGCAGATGTTAGCTCAGGGCTAATCTTCCTCAAAAAAGAAAAATTAGCTAAGAATGGAAGCTGAGAAAATGTCTATACCCAGATTAATAGTCACCACTTCAAAAATCTACAGAACCAGCCACACTGCCAAGGACTAGAGAAGGATTTGCTATTAAGCAAGAACAAATACATCTTTTTCATGAGGAGATGAAAACAGATGCTGTGGAGGTGAAAAGCATTGTTTCATCCCATTTCGTCATCAGCTCTCATAACTTCTCATCCATCGCGAGTCATTGTGCTCCTAGTGTTCCATTTAATTGCTTAACTGATCAACAAAACATTAGAGATGATTAGATTCAGTCCAATTCCTCCAGTGGAACAGTTAGCATTTCTAGTCGTGAAAAGCCAGATTAAATAACACTGTTTCTGTGTGTCTCCTAAATTAATTCTCAGCACTTAATTAGCATGAGTTGGGGTCTCCTATTCCTCTTTCTGCTTATCTAAGTTCCAAAATTATGAGGGATATGAGAGTCCGCTGAGAAATCAAAGCAGCTGTCAGCATAGAGTGCTCATTTGCAGTTGTCCACCAAACGGCATGTGCATATGGATTTGATATTCATCAACTCAGGAAAAAATACATAGATACTTCCCCAATTTAACAGACTCGATTGTAATTAAGATTCTTTTTCTGCATAAGTTTTAAATTAAGAACAAGATTTGTATATTTCAGTTGGCAAAGGACAATTTTTTTGAGCCTAAGTTTTCTCACTGTTAAAATAAAACTGAACTCAACCTGACTCCTTGTAGGTGAGTTGAAAGAGTCAAATGAGATATAATGTAAATGCAATCACTCCACTATATTTGTGTTGTCTGTAGAAGATGTTCACACTTCAAAACATCTATAAAATTAAAGTCAACTAATGGCCTATATGGTTAAAAAAAGAAACAAATAAACAGGTGAATAAACCTAACTTATTTTACAGCTTCTTCTAAAAGGCAGTCTAAAGTGAAGATGGCATTTCAATCTTTCGAGGCAGATTAAATTGTAGCTTCCTAGAAGGAAGCACTGGATGAAGCCCATGATCACTAAAGGCCCAATCCCATCTCAGAACACCCTCATTTATATCTTAAATGGCTCAGATAATAATTTTAACAGATATACAGGTAGAGTACTTGAAAAACATTTCAGATGCAATCTAAATGCTATTCACAGCAACAGAAAAGAAAATTGGACATTGATAAAATATTCCAGCATTACTTTCAAAGAGCACTGATGGACATGGCAATGTGATTGTTACAAGTACACTGTTTCCAAGTGTTGCACAGAATCATAACATGTAAAGCCACATCAGCCAGTTCGCTTTCTTTAAAAGAGCAGCGTCCCTGCAGACTGTATTCCCATTTATGCTAATCAGATTCATGGAAATGACAGAACAACATTTCTGTTTCCTTCTTCACTTTAATAATGAAAGAAATTTCATTATTATTCACTTTAATAACGAAGGAAATTTCATTATTCCCAGTAATAATGAAAGAAAGTTGAACTTCACACTGAAAGGTTGTTCTCTTGAATCCAAATATGATAACACTTTCATTTTAATCACAATATCTTCATTCATGTGTTTTAAGAAAGATATTCTAATAGATTAAAAAATTCTTATCCCTAGGGAATTATAAGCAAATTAATATGCTCACTCTGTGTTCACGAGCTTTCATGTTATCTCAGATTTGCATGCAGTTGTACAACTCTAGCGACTGATTTTTCTGGATGGGACTACGACGGTATTTGAGTGCATTTTTATCATCACTCTCACTGTCTCAACAACAAACTAAATGATAGACCAGATAATAAAAATATCAGTGAAGATAACCAGCCCCAAAGTTCTGATTTCCCAAATGTTAATTGGCCACTTGTCTCAGACAAACTACTAGAAAAACTCAAAATCTCCTTACTATTTTACATATGTATTGTGTTGTCCTATGCTGTGTCTGTGTGATTTAATATCTAGTCTAATTAAGCAGGTATATATGGAGTGTATGTAACTGGATGTCTACACACTATAATAATCAATGAAATATTAAGTTCCTAATGCATTTCTGAGTGACATTTCGGGAGACATTAGCTTAGCTGTATAACATGGGTGCCATCTGCCTATCATGCCTTTAGGCATTTGTCTGTTCTTGATGATCCTAAGAGGAGATGTCCCAGCCTCACTTTGACATTACTATGTATTAATTTTGGAAACTTGTCTCCAGGTGGACGTTGGGAAAAAGGCTGAAGCTGTAGCAACAGTTGTTGCTGCAGTAGACCAGGCCCGTGTTAGAGAGCCCAGAGCACCCGCGCATCTTGAAGAATCGTATGCTCAGCAGACTACTTTGGAATATGGATACAAGGAGCACATTTCTGCCACAAAGGTAGCTGAGCATCCCCAGCGTCCGGCCTCAGAACCCCACGTTGTCCCTAAAGCAGTCAAGCCTAGAGTAATCCAGGTTCCTTCTGAGACTCATGTCACAACTACTGATCAAATGGGAATGCAGATATCATCACAGGTGAGTCTGTACCCACTAATTTTCTCACCCTGCATATGGGAAGGCAGGCTGAACTGCTGTGGTCGTCTGCTGAACAGTGGTATCACTGAGTTTCATTTCAATGCAGATCAAGAAAACTACAGATCTAACAACTGAAAGATTAGTCCATGTGGATAAACGCCCCCGCACAGCAAGCCCTCACTTTACCGTTTCAAAGATTTCTGTTCCTAAGACAGATCATGGATATGAGGTAAGAAGTTAAAGAGCACGACAAAGAAATGTTTCGCTCAAAGGGGATAAGTATGTAGTGTGTGACGTGGAGTATCTTTGGTGTAGGCCGTTGTGAGTCTCGTTTTAGTGATGTCTATTTGCATTCATGGTGGACTCAGAAGCCCCTAAAGTTGGGTTTCTGAAACTTGCCCAGCAGGGTAAGCCTAGAGTTGCAGGCGGTTATCTTACACCTCTGAGAAGACACAAATCCATGCAGGTTTCTTTCTGTTTCACATTTCATAATAGATGCTGTGTCATACATTTTTTGAATTTCCCACTGTGGTATTTTTTTAATCTCCCACTGTAGTATTTTGGGGATGGTTAAGTGAAAATTCATAGCTGAGCTTTAGAAGACCTTCAGTCCCTTTATGAAGAGCACATAAAATAAGGAGCTCTCAGTATAACTCTTTAAGAAAGATATTTTCAAATACATTTTACAAACTGGCAGGAATGACAATGAGCTTTATAACTGGCTTGTCTCTAACTGACTTTTCATTAACAGTAAGAGTGATAATGAGAACATTAAAAAATACACCATATAGGAAATAGACTCAGACTCACCCCAGGAATGCTAGTGGCAAATCACTATTGAATGGTGACTCAGATAACAGTTCAGTGACGCTATTTTCTGATGTCATGTCCATAGGCATCAATAGCCGGTACTGCTATTGCCACATTACAAAAAGAGTTGTCAGCCACATCTCCTGCTCAGAAGATCACCAAATCAGTGAAGGCACCCACGGTGAAGCCTGCTGAGACCAGAGTGAGAGCAGAGCCCACCCCCTCGCCTCAGTTCCCCTTTGCTGACATACCAGAGACTTACAGGAGTCAAGCTGGCATTGAAGTGAAAAAGGAAGTAGGGGTGAGCATCGCTGGTGCCACCGTCCGTGAAGAGCACTTTGAAGTACTGCACGGACGTGAAGTCAAGGTTGGTCACTGGATTGCATGCTGTTTCCTCATCCATCCCACCAAGCAGGGCCAGCACCTGGCCAGTTTGTACTGCGGAAGTAGTTAGCCATTGTCTTGCTTTTCTCCTCTACCGTGCCCAGACTTAATTTTATTGAGCGTGGTGTAGGTCAGAGTTCTTTATCTCAAATTATTTTTATTATCTCGAATGTGCTAAGAGTTTATGAGATTTCCCCTAACTTCATGGGCATTTTGTAACATCCTTTGTGACAATCATAGGTAACAGAAGCAGCAAGAGTGCCTGCACCTGTTGAAATTCCTGTTACTCCACCAACTTTGGTCTCGGTGAGTAAAAACGTTGATTGTGTTGGACCATAGGCATATCCAGTCAAATAATTTTAATATATGTTTGCAAATATCAGTTTCTCAAACTGAAAAATGGCACTACTGTGTTTATAAGTACTAATTTTAAGACCATACACTACTTGGCAAGGAAAAAGGAAATTCTATGGGCAACCGTCTGTCACGGATTCCACAGATTTAATGAGTTTCCATTATGTGTAAGAAATTATTGCAAGATCTATAGAGATCGAAAGTCCAGTCCAGCCCTCTTTGAAATCTTGGTCTTACT
The DNA here is from genome assembly GCF_041296235.1 of Equus asinus. Lineage (NCBI taxonomy): Eukaryota > Metazoa > Chordata > Mammalia > Perissodactyla > Equidae > Equus > Equus asinus. The sequence continues at coordinate 116,972,849 of NC_091793.1, read as the reverse complement.
GTCAGAGAAAATGTACATAAATGGGCATAATAAAATATAGAAGGTGATAATCACCTCAACAGAGGGAAGAGCCAGAGAAAGGATTACTTCCAGTTAGGGATGCATGGAAAGCTTTGTTGAAGAGGCAGCATTTGCTGCTGAGCCTTCAAGCTTTGTTAGGATGTGAATATGTGAGAACAACAGAGGGTACTGAACTGCCCCATTATATGGTATGAATACAGTTCCACCGTATGAACTTGGAAACACCTTACAGTTCTTTCAAATTGGGGATATTCTAACTTCCAAAGGAGTCTCTTTACTAATATTTCTAGAGTCCTAATCTTAAAAAACCACTTTATGGCAATTAGAATGTGAAAGCTCTAAGCCCCACATTTGTTATAACGTATAGAGATGTTTAATCAATATGCACACAAACCAATATATCCTTTTCTTCTCTCATCAGGGCTTAAAAAATGTGACTGTCATAGAAGGTGAATCTGTCACCTTGGAGTGCCATATATCTGGATACCCATCCCCAAAAGTGACGTGGTACAGAGAAGACTACCAAATAGAAAGTTCCATTGACTTCCAGATAACCTTCCAGAGCGGAATTGCTCGTCTGATGATCCGAGAAGCCTTTGCAGAAGACAGCGGGCGGTTTACTTGCAGTGCTGTGAACGAGGCTGGGACCGTCAGCACATCCTGCTATCTAGCTGTGCAGGGTTAGTGGCCACACGCCCACCATCCTTCCACACATGCCATCAGTCTCGCCTGACACTTCCTTCCACAATATGGTTCCTGCACATCTCGTAATGGTGTCCCCTTTTGGGATTGGGGGGTAAATTATGGGATCAACTTAACTGTCATGCTAAGCAGAGGTCACTTAACTTAAATGAGAAACTTCTGTTTTCTTCTAGCATCAGAAGAGTTTGAAAAGGAAACAACAGCTGTGGCTGAGAAAGTTACCACAGAAGAGAAACGGTAAGACATTCTTTTGCTGACAAGCTTCTGTTCTAGGACAGCTTTGATTTCTCAGTCTCTTTACTATTGGCAAATTGCAATCCAGAAGCTAAGTGAAGGGAATTCTCTTTCCAGCTTTGTGGAATCAAGAGATGTGGTAATGACTGATACCAGCATCACAGAGGAAATAGCCGGACCCGGAGAACCTGCCGCTCCTTTCTTTATTACAAAACCAGTGGTCCAGAAACTGGTGGAAGGTGGGAGCATTGTGTTTGAATGCCAAGTTGGCGGCAACCCAAAGCCCCATGTCTACTGGAAAAAATCTGGGGTTCCTCTAACCAGTGGATACAGGTATTTTGATGGCTGAATGATAGAGTTCTTTGTGATTTGTATGATATGTATATGAAGCCTAGAGAGAAATAGAATTTACTTATCTCACCATCCCCCAAATCTAGGTTCTTCTATTATGGAGCATTCCTAGTGTGTTTGAGATATTTTCACATTTTTGTACAAAGTCTTATGGAGAAACAAAGCTATGTGACAAAAGTGGATAGAAGATATATTTCTTTATATTCTAGCTTGATTCATTTATAGTGCTAGTGAAATAGAGAAAGTGTTGTGGAGTTTTACACATACACACACAGACACATTCTTCCAGAAAAGATCTGAGGCAACTTTCAGTAAAAATACATAGTAATTAAGTCACTAAAAAATAAAAGAATAAGGGTCATGTAATGAAGAAGAAAGCTAGTTATACTTGAAAATCTATGCTAATAAATTTGCTGCAACTTAATATAAAATTTAGCTTTGAATTTCCTGCAACTTAAAACAAAAAGGAGCAATAATCTAAATATGTTGCTATCATATCTTAATAAGAAGAAATATAGTGTACCGGAGGCTTCATACTGAAATATTTTAAAATAATTTATCGTTTTGATTATTAGTTTGATCTTCAAATGAAAAAAATGAACAAAATAATAAACAAAGAGAAAACACTTAAATGTTTAAATGACCTCATCATCTCCTAACATAAATGCTGAAGCCCCTTATTTCCATATGATGGATTCTAGTCGTATTATGTTCTATTATTTATTTTAAAGACTATCTGAACATTATTTAAAATGAAAGTTGTAAGTTATTTGGTCCCCATTACTCATGTCTGTGCATGTTCCTCAATTTTCAACAACCTTGTATTATATGTTGGGAATTTATCATATGTTTAGGATCATTGAGTTTTATACCACGGATCCACAGAAGGATTATTCTGCTCACCTAGGGGTTACTTACGACTGAACTTTTGTTTGTTCATTTCCCTAAAGATACAAAGTGAGTTACAATAAACAAACCGGTGAGTGCAGACTGGTGATTTCGATGACTTTTGCTGATGATGCTGGAGAATACACGATTGTTATTCGTAACAAGCATGGAGAAACTTCTGCATCTGCCTCCTTGCTCGAAGAAGGTAAGTGCAACTCTAAGTAGTGGCTCTTTTGACTTGTTAGTGTAAGTTTGATTTTGAAATTCAATCTAATAAATATTTAATGAGCACTCTGATAGTAAAATTTGGAAAATCTGGCTTTTGGTTATCAATTTTCCCTGATGTAGGGCTTACCTGAATGAACAGTGGCATGAAGGCTTTTTCATAAGAACATTAAAAAGTAACTTATGTTCTTAACCCCCAGCTGAATATGAGTCACTGGTGAAGTCCCAGCAAGAAATGCTTTACCAGACACAAATGACTGCATTCGTGCAAGAACCTAAAGTTGGAGAAATAGCACCTGGATTTCTATACTCTGAGTATGAAAAAGAATATGAAAAAGAACAGGCCTTAATTAGGAAGAAAATGGCCAAAGATACTGTAATGGTCAGAACTTTTGTAGAAGACCAGGTGAGTACAAAAATAATGACCAAGCAAGCCATTTCATAAATGAGACTTTCCTCTACGATACCCCTCCTTTTGTTTGATATTTTCATTTTTAAGTCCTGGGGTCAGGGTTAGACCGCTACTTGTAGGTCCAGGTTCATGGCTGACAAATTTCCTTCATCTTCATGATATTGCACATATGACTTTAAAAATAGGAATTACATATATGCAACAAAATATGACTTTAGAAATAGGGATTATACATATTCGGGAAAAGCCAAATATTAGCGTGACCAAGTTCATTACTGCCAAGATCCCTTCATCTGTAGGATGAACATCCCAAATGTAACCCATGCTTCTAGAATACCATCGACCCAAGATGCTACAGCATGGACTGGCAAAGATGACTGTAATGCAGATTAAAAACGAAAAAGCCTTTTAAAGTTTTCTTTCAGTTAAAAATGAATCAATCCTTATTTCTGAAACTAATACTCTTAGACAATTTCTATCAATGAGGATATATCTTTTTAACAAACTGTCATCTTTTTTACTACATAGGAATTCCACATTTCTTCCTTTGAAGAGAGACTCATTAAAGAAATTGAATACAGAATAATAAAGACTACATTAGAAGAACTTCTTGAAGAAGATGGAGAAGAAAAAATGGCAGTGGACATTTCTGAATCTGAAGCCATTGAATCAGGATTTGAATTACGAGTCAAGAATTATAGAATTCTTGAGGGGATGGGTGTTACATTTCATTGCAAGATGTCTGGGTATCCGCTACCCAAGGTAAAACATAAAGATTTATCCTACCTCCATGCTACAATAAAGACACAAATAAGTTACAATATAGCTATTTTATCTAAATTTTATTCATACATGCATGAAATTATTTGCAGATTGCATGGTACAAAGATGGCAAGCGCATCAAACATGGAGAGAGATACCAAATGGACTTTCTACAAGATGGCAGAGCCAGTCTGCGCATACCCGTTGTTCTTCCAGAAGATGAAGGCATCTATACTGCATTTGCCAGCAATATTAAAGGAAATGCGATTTGCTCAGGGAAATTGTATGTGGAGCCTGCTGCACCACTTGGTGCTCCGACTTACATACCCACACCAGAGCCAGTGAGCAGAATCAGGTAAGAGTCATAATAAATTGGCTCGATTAATATTTAAATTGTTTAAAACTTCAAATATCCCAGTAGCATATTGCTACTGTGTGGAGGAAAAAAAAAATTGAAGGCTGAGATAGCACAGAAACTTGCTATTTGCAGTATCCATGATTGCCAAGAGTTTTTATTTCTTGCCCCTATGTAAGATGAGCACAGCATTTTCATTAGTATAGCATACTATTCATTTTGCCCGTGCTGTAGTTGATGTAACAAAAGCTCTTGTATATTTAACACCTGATTTTGTATACATTATCCCTAATTTGCACAACAACCCTGCAATATAAGGATTATTGTTACTATTTTGGAAGTGGGAACACTGAGTTTCTGCGATCCTATGAAAATTGCCTTAGTTCACCCACCCTGTGGGTGGTGGTGCCAGCACTTGAAATCTGATCCAAGCCAGTCTGGGTGCAGTGTGTAGAGAGGGTTTTGGATTTCTTCAAGTATAATTTCTATTTTTTTCCTCTTCTTGAATAAAGAAGTACATTTTTCTTTTTCCATAAATTTATTCATTGGTTTATTTAACCAACCAGCATTTATTGAAGTGTTTTGGTAATTAAATCAAAAAGGTTTGGTGACTAATTAAATCCAGATGGTGAGGGATAGATACCATTAAGGATTGTTCCCAGATTTTGAGGCTGGGTACCTGGCTGTGTTGAATGGCTATTGACTGAGATTGAAGACACATGAAAAATGCAGTTTTGGGGGCAATAAGAATGTATTACATTTTGGATCTCAGTAAGTTTGAGGTGCCTTCTAATATATACAGGAAGTAATTTCTAAAATAACATTAGAGAACAAGACACAAAGAGGTTTGCTTCTTTTGCTGAGTTTTCTCTGTGCCTCCTGAAACATATTCTGTTGTGCCTTTGTTTTTCAGATCTGTCTCTCCACGTTCAGTGAGCAGATCTCCTATACGCATATCTCCTGCACGGATGTCCCCTGCAAGGATGTCTCCTGCACGGATGTCCCCTGCAAGAATGTCCCCCGGACGTAGGCTGGAGGAAACAGATGAGTCACAACTTGAGAGACTGTATAAGCCAGTCTTCGTGTTAAAACCTGCTTCTTTCAAATGTTTAGAAGGACAAACTGCCAGATTTGACTTGAAGGTTGTGGGTAGACCTATGCCAGAGACCTTCTGGTTTCATGATGGTAAATATGATGTTTGTGCTCACAGATCATTAAACACAAAAAGAAGCTAAGATGTGTGTCCAACGATTTAAAAAAACTATTCTAACGTCTTTTCTCTTTTACTTATTTTTTTGATAGGCCAGCAAATTGTCAATGACTACACCCATAAAGTAGTCATTAAAGAAGATGGCACCCAATCACTGATTATTGTCCCTGCAGCACCCAGTGATTCTGGGGAATGGACTGTGGTTGCCCAAAACAGGGCAGGCAGATCTTCAATTTCAGTAATGTTAACTGTGGAAGGTATTGGCTGTTAAAATAAAAAGAAGTTACCTTATCACTTGGATTATAAACAGGTATTTCAGTCCTATTCACTCTAAATCATGTCCTTTCTCTTTCAGCTGTGGAACATCAGGTAAAACCAGTGTTTGTGGAAAAACTGAAAAATGTCAATGTAAAGGAAGGTTCTCGACTTGAAATGAAAGTCAGAGCTACGGGTAATCCCAACCCTGACATTGTATGGTTGAAAAACAGTGACATCATTGTACCTCATAAATATCCAAAAATCAGGTAGGCTTGCTTGAGAATAATAAAACTAAGCTCTTTCTACAAATCTAATAACCAAGGAAGCAACAACTACTTCTATATTGATTTTTTTCCCGCTTTTTATAGAATTGAAGGAACCAAGGGAGAAGCGGCCCTTAAAATCGATTCTACTGTCAGCCAAGATTCTGCCTGGTATACTGCCACTGCTATTAATAAGGCTGGCCGAGACACTACAAGATGCAAAGTCAATGTTGAAGTTGAGTTTGCAGAGCCCGAACCGGAAAGAAGATTAATCATCCCAAGAGGAACATACAGAGCAAAGGAGATTGCAGCCCCTGAACTGGAGCCCCTCCATTTGCGATATGGTCAAGAACAATGGGAAGAGGGTGACCTCTATGACAAAGAGAAACAACAGAAGCCATTTTTCAAGAAAAAACTCACTTCCTTAAGACTCAAGCGCTTCGGGCCTGCCCACTTTGAATGCAGGCTAACACCAATTGGTGACCCAACGATGGTGGTAGAATGGCTTCATGATGGAAAGCCACTTGAAGCAGCCAATAGGCTTCGTATGATCAATGAATTTGGGTATTGCAGCCTTGATTACGGAGTTGCATATAATAGGGACAGTGGTGTCATTACTTGCAGAGCCACTAACAAATATGGAACAGATCACACATCTGCTACCCTTATTGTTAAAGATGAGAAAAGTCTTGTGGAAGAATCTCAATTGCCTGAGGGGAGGAAAGGCTTACAGAGAATTGAAGAATTAGAGAGGATGGCTCATGAAGGTGCACTTACAGGTGTAACAACAGATCAGAAAGAGAAGCAAAAGCCGGATATCGTCTTGTTCCCAGAGCCAGTAAGAGTACTTGAAGGGGAGACCGCTAGATTCCGTTGCCGAGTGACAGGTTACCCTCAGCCCAAAGTCAACTGGTACCTCAATGGACAGCTCATCCGCAAAAGCAAAAGGTTCAGAGTTCGCTATGATGGCATTCATTATCTGGACATCGTGGACTGCAAATCATATGATACAGGTGAAGTCAAGGTCACTGCAGAAAATCCTGAAGGTGTGATAGAGCATAAAGTGAAACTTGAGATCCAACAGAGGGAAGATTTCAGGTCTGTCCTTAGGCGAGCTCCTGAACCAAAGCCTGAGTTTCACGTACATGAACCTGGAAAACTTCAGTTTGAAGTACAAAAAGTAGATAGACCTGTTGACACCACAGAAACCAAGGAAGTTGTGAGGTTGAAAAGGGCTGAAAGAATTACCCATGAAAAAGTGTCTGAAGAGTCAGAAGAGCTGCGCAGTAAGTTCAAGCGCAGAACAGAGGAGGGATATTACGAAGCCATTACTGCTGTAGAGCTTAAGTCTCGAAAGAAGGATGAATCCTATGAAGAACTCCTGAGGAAGACAAAAGAGGAACTTCTCCACTGGACCAAAGAGTTAACCGAAGAGGAGAAGAAAGCCCTTGCCGAGGAAGGCAAAATCACTATTCCAACTTTTAAACCTGATAAAATTGAACTAAGTCCTAGTATGGAGGCTCCTAAAATCTTTGAAAGAATCCAAAGCCAAACAGTGGGGCAAGGATCTGATGCTCACTTCCGGGTCAGAGTTGTGGGAAAACCAGATCCTGAATGCGAATGGTACAAAAATGGTGTCAAAATCGAGCGCTCTGACCGAATCTACTGGTACTGGCCTGAAGACAATGTTTGTGAACTGGTCATAAGAGATGTGACTGCTGAGGACTCTGCCAGCATCATGGTCAAAGCCATCAACATAGCTGGGGAAACCTCAAGCCACGCATTCTTACTCGTCCAAGGTAATTTGAGTTTTTTTCATTTGATGGATCGGTCTCTGTTTTTCCATGAATATCCTGGAGTGTATTTCTTTGTATTTTCTTTTCCCATTATTGAAATTGTGAATTTAGTTTAATATGATGTGTTTTTTTCATTTTTCTTGTAGCCAAGCAATTGATCACTTTCACACAGGAATTACAAGATGTTGTTGCTAAGGAAAAAGACACCATGGCAACCTTTGAATGTGAAACTTCAGAGCCATTTGTTAAAGTGAAATGGTATAAAGATGGTGTGGAGATTCATAAGGGAAATAAATATAGGATGCACTCTGACAGGAAAGTTCACTTCCTCTCTGTGTTGACAATCGACCCCTCTGACGCTGAAGACTACAGCTGTGTACTTGTGGAAGATGAAAATGTAAAAACAACGGCTAAACTGATTGTCGAAGGTAGTAAATAATGATTTCATTGTTTACTTAAGTTTTAAAGTCCCCCTGAGTATGTGATAAAATTAGCTATGCGACTTTCCTTTCATAAAAGAATTATTTGGGGATTGGATCTGAGCTCTATAGCAAGAATCATGAATTTATACTACTAGTTAAGAATACCAACAGCTGGGGTTTTAAAAAGCAAGGTTATTTTGATGTCTTGTTTTCAAAATTTTTTACAGAAATATCGTTCTGTGCTTTAAAGAAATCATTTAAAACTTAAAATCACTTTTTATTGAAAATTCATTTCTCATTCCATCAGTAGGTAGATGTTAAAAATATATTCCTGATAGTATGCAGGAGACAAGGAATTTTCTCTATAACTCTCCAGAGAAATTAACTTCTCCTATCTTACGCCTCAGGTGCAGTTGTTGAATTTGTGAAAGAACTTGAGGACATAGAAGTTCCAGAATCCTTTTCGGGAGAGTTAGAGTGCATTATATCCCCAGAAAATATAGAAGGCAAATGGTATCACAATGGCGTGGAGCTTAAATCCAATGGCAAATACACAATTACATCTCGCCGTGGACGTCAGAACCTCACGGTCAAGGATGTAACCAAAGAGGACCAGGGAGAATACAGCTTTGTTGCCGATGGGAAAAAGACAACCTGTAAACTAAAGATGAAACGTAAGTCTTCCCATTCCTGTTGGCCTGCAGTGAGCATCATGGTTTATTGATAAGAATGATCATAACGTTCTTTTTCCTTCCCATATTTCACAGCCCGCCCCATTGCTATTCTACAAGGTCTTAGTGATCAAAAAGTCTGCGAGGGTGACATCGTTCAGCTTGAAGTTAAAGTCTCCTTAGAGAATGTAGAAGGCGTCTGGATGAAAGATGGCCAAGAAGTGCAGTCCAGTGACAGGGTTTTCATTGTGATAGACAAACAGTCACACATGCTGCTCATTGAAGACATGACCAAGGAGGATGCTGGAAATTACTCCTTCACCCTTCCAGCCCTGGGACTGTCGACCAGTGGGCGCGTCTCTGTCTATAGTGAGTGCAACTTCCATAGTTTTACATGTACACTGTTGAGTGAGGTAGGAAACTTTAATGAGCAGACATTTAAAACAAAATTCATATTAATCAACCCGTTATTTGTGTGTATGTGTGGTTTTGCAGGTGTGGATGTGATAACACCTCTAAAGGATGTTAACGTGATTGAGGGCACCAAGGCTGTGCTCGAATGTAAAGTTTCAGTCCCTGATGTGACTTCTGTTAAATGGTACTTAAATGATGAACAAATCAAGCCTGATGATCGAGTACACGCCATTGTCAAGGGCACTAAGCAGCGACTAGTGATTAACCGCACCCATGCTTCAGATGAAGGGCCTTACAAGCTGATGGTTGGCCGAGTTGAAACCAGCTGTGATCTCTCTGTAGAAAGTAAGAATTCTCGCATTTTACTAATCATTATTTTAAGCATCCTTCTTTCCAAGTGTAATAGTAACCAAGTGATTATTTTATTTTTTCCCCAGAAATTAAAATTATCAGAGGTCTTCGTGACCTTACCTGTACAGAAACCCAAAATGTGGTCTTTGAGGTTGAGCTGTCCCACTCAGGAATTGATGTCTTGTGGAATTTTAAGGGCAAGGAAATCAAACCCAATGCTAAATATAAAATTGAAGCTCATGGGAAAATATATAAGTTGACGGTTTTAAATATGATGAAAGATGATGAAGGAGAATACACATTTTACGCTGGAGAAAATATGACATCTGGAAAACTTACCGTGGCAGGTTGGTACACTGATCATTTAACCTAAGTTCTTAGGTGGGGCAGTTGTGTTAATTTAAGAAATTGTTGCCCATTTTCTTCCAACAGCTTCCCACTTCTATGCCTCTGTTTTATGCCGCTCTTGAAGCCGTTAGTACTCTCAACACTGTCCCCACCAGCCTAAATTCCAAATGTCCTTCCAGTCAGACCTGGAAAGCTGTCTTCTCTGTGAAGCCTTCCTTAATGCCCCCATTTGTATGGGACCTTGCTGTTCCAACCTCGGGATCACTTAATATGTGTCTTTCTCATGGCTCTTATCATATACTTTTTATATTCCCCATTTCTTCTTCCTGCTCCAGGGTATAAGCTCCCAAAATCTGGAATTGCTTCTTTCTCTTCTTTGTATGCTCCAGTATTTTCACATGAAAGATGATCAATAAATGTTTGTTGAACTGAGCTTTATTTAAACTTTCCTCCTCTAAAGATGTATTTCTTTTTTTATCACTCTTGTTTCTTTAATTTTTGTTTCTTTTGTTCCATTCATACTTTTTTATGAACCCAATGAATACTTAAAAAATATAACCCAATTATCTGTCTCTTTCTTATGACACGAAGTAGACCATTCTCATTTAGCAGAAATCCCTAGCTTTAAAATGAAGAATCAAAAGTGTAAACCAGTTATCAAGAAAAAACTAAAAGTTAACATTAATTTGTTTGGTTTATTACAATTTAAGTACTGAGGAGCTGGGATATAACATTGAAATTAAATTGTGCTGCCCATGACATCTGGTATATAAGCAAGTCGTATGGGACTGATGTGTCTTATTTGGTTTGAACTTTTCATGGTTTATACTTTTTTACATTATAAGATTTCCTCAGAGACGTAACCACGAAAAGACTTCTGAAAACAAAATTTCAGATCCTGCGCTTTGATATGTTTCATATAAATTACATGTTTTTAAATGTATGAAAACAAGAAAGAACTATAAGCGCCTATGTGATTTTGCCCAACATTTTTTAGGTATCTACCATGGACCAGACACTGCTAGAAACTCAGGGCACAGAAATGAATAAGGCATGATATTTTTTCTTTAAGAATTCACAATTTGGAGAGGGTCAGTTACAGTCACAATCTGGAGAGAGTCAGAACTGATTTAGAAGCCATCCACATGATATGCTGCACATTACGGTTCTTAGAATTCTGTACTGACTTGATAGTTGCTTCTCCTTTGCAAAACCTTCCTGACTCCAGTATTTTCCCTGGTTATCAGTTATGCATACTGTACTTAGAATGAGGGGTTTCTGTGATGCCTTCTCCACATGGATAAAAATAATTTTATCAGACATTTCATGGTGTTCAAAATCATGTTTTTAAACTTGATATTTTATATTTAATTGTGCAAAGATTTCTTTAGTGTACAAATATTTTTAAAGGACTCACACTTGTTCTCCTCTTATTCCACAGGGGGTGCCATCTCCAAGCCTCTCACAGATCAGACCGTAGCCGAGTCCCAGGAAGCTGTCTTTGAATGCGAAGTTGCCAACCCAGATTCCGAGGGCGAATGGCTAAGGGATGGCAAACACCTGCCTCTGAGTAAAAACATCAGAAGTGAGTCTGATGGCCACAAAAGGAGACTTATCATCGCTGCCAGCAAATTGGATGACATTGGAGAATACACCTACAAGGTGGCCACCTCCAAAACATCTGCCAAACTCAAAGTTGAAGGTCAGTGATATAACAACAGATTTATCCACTTCAATCATATTGCATTCTTGACAGTTATTATTTTAAAAGTCAAATGGGATACCATTTTGGATGCCATAAATCTGTATTTCATAAAATCATTATAAACTCTCTAAATTTTCTTTCTGAGCCATATACCGCAAGGTACAAAATTGCTCCTAAGATGTGTTTATGTGAAGAAGCCATGTCTTAGGTTCCAGCTCTGTGGAACAGCTAAATTAACGCTCTCATTCTCAATTCCTCTTTCACTCTTCTGCAGTCAATCTATTAAGCTACTGGTATACAGCTACACAAACTTCATCCTATTCCACTATAGGAAAATCATTGTACGATGTACATTTCAAACTAGATCTCAGGTTTTCCTAAATAATCTCAAGGTGTCTTTTAAACAGAGGTGCTGCATAACTGCATAATTTTTGATAACCATTCTTTTGCAAGATGACCAGGTAATAATCTTATCCAGGACTTCTTTTACTTGCTGATATCATCTTTATTTTCTAAACCAATCATAAATTTGTCTTCAGCTGTCAAAATTAAGAAGACTCTGAAGAACCTCACAGTAACGGAGACGCAGGATGCTGTTTTCACTGTCACGCTTACACATCCAAATGTAAAAGGTGTCCAGTGGATCAGAAATGGGGTTGTGCTGGAGTCCAATGACAAGTACGATGTCTCAGTCAAAGGAACAACTTACTCTCTGAGAATTAAAAACTGTGCTGTTTCGGATGAATCTGTTTATGGCTTCAAGCTTGGAAGGCTAGGAGCCAGTGCCAGACTGCACGTTGAGAGTAAGTTGACTTAGAAACGCTTTACAAGTAGCCAATTCATGGTTACTATTAAGTTAACCATATCACTGAATTGCTTCAACTTTCCCCCTTAGCTGTCAAGATCATTAAAAAGCCAAGGGATGTGACCGCCTTGGAAAATGCCACCGTTGCCTTTGAAGTTAGTGTTTCCCATGACACAGTTCCAGTAAAATGGTTCCATAAGAATGTGGAGATTAAGCCGAGTGACAAACACAGACTGGTCTCGGAAAGGAAGGTCCACAAGCTGATGCTGCAGCATATTTCCCCGTCAGATGCTGGGGAGTATACAGCTGTGGTGGGGCAATTGGAATGCAAAGCTAAGCTGTTTGTGGAGAGTAAGTATCAGGCAGCCCCTACGGTAGTTCCCTAGTTGATTGCCATGTATTCATTTGGTTGTTTGATTCATCTATTTTTAAAATAAAATATATTAACTGAAGTATTCTCTGATTTTCCCAAGCATTACATATTACAAAAACCATGAAAAACATCGAGGTGCCTGAGACCAAAACTGCCTCCTTTGAGTGTGAGGTGTCCCACTTCAACGTCCCTTCCATGTGGCTGAAGAATGGGGTGGAGATTGAGATGAGTGAAAAGTTCAAGATAGTCGTGCAGGGAAAACTCCACCAGCTGCTCATCATGAACACCAGCACAGAGGATGCAGCAGAATACACGTTTGTCTGCGGCAACGACCAAGTCAGCGCCACCTTGAAAGTGACCCGTAAGTTAAAAAAACCCAAAACATTATATAGACTATCTAGTAGACTCATTGTTAGTCCATATCCTACCCATTTCCATCCTGACCATTTAGTCCACTGAAAAATCCTTGATTGAAACATCTATTGTGTGTTCATATGGGGTTAGACACTAGCATTCTCTGCCTGGATAAAATTTTCTGAATAGAAGCTTTGAAAGTCTACCTATAAAGAGGCTCCAGTGTCTATAGCTTGCTCTTTCAGCTCCTCTGTCACTTGACATTGTCCTGTAGAGGAGTTCCTAGAAGGTATCGTGGCTCATATCTCTGAATTGTAATCACCTTAACAGACATACTAAAAACATTCCAAGTTTTCATTCTGCACCTGTTATGACTCACATCACATTGGCATAAAATCTCCTTGATGTCTTCCCTTCCCCTTTTGCAGCAATCATGATTACATCCATGCTGAAGGACATCAATGCTGAAGAAAAAGACACCATTACCTTTGAGGTGACAGTGAACTATGAAGGCATTTCTTACAAATGGTTAAAGAACGGTGTGGAAATCAAATCCACTGACAGGTGCCAGATGAGAACCAAAAAGCTCACACACTCATTGAACATCAGGAATGTTCACTTTGGAGATGCTGCTGAGTACACCTTTGTGGCTGGAAAAGCTACGTCGACAGCCACACTTTATGTGGAAGGTATGGCTTCATAAATGTTATATCCCTAAAAGTAATGTCAAACACACCATACAAAGTGCTCATCAGTGCATCCGTTAATGAATCGATAAATAAAATGTGGTGAATCCATGCAATGGAATATTATTCAGCAATAAAAAGGGAACACTGATACAGGCTACAACACGGATGAACCTTGAACACTTTATGCTAAGTGAAAGAAACCAGTCACAAAGGATCATATATTGTGTGATTCCACTTATAGAAAATGTTCAGAACACACACATCTAGGGAGACATAGATTGGTACCTAGGTATGAGGGGAGACAATGAGAAGGGTCTGACGGATGATGGCTAAGGGGTTCATGGTTTATTTCTGGGGTAACGAGAATGTTCTAAATTGATTGTGGTGATAGTTGCAGAACTCTGAATATACTGAAAGCCACTGAATTGTATACTTTAAATGGGTGAATTGTATAGTATGTGAATTATATCTTAGTAAAACTGTTAAAAAAGGTTAATTTTTTTACACGCTGTTTTCCAGCTCGTCATATAGAGTTTAGGAAACACATTAAGGACATTAAGGTTCTCGAGAAGAAGAGAGCCATGTTTGAATGTGAAGTCTCTGAACCTGACATCACTGTGCAGTGGATGAAGGACGGTCAAGAACTGCAGATTGTGGACAGGTCGGTTGTTTTGTCTTGCTACATTCCAGTAATTGCCAGTTTCCTTTGAGTCATCATACATTAAACTTCAATTTCCATTTCATCCATAGAATAAAGATACAAAAGGAGAAATATGTCCACCGCCTTCTGATCCCATCCACCCGGATGTCCGATGCTGGGCAGTACACAGTGGTGGCAGGAGGCAACATGTCCACCGCTAACCTCTTTGTCGAGGGCAGAGATGTTCGCATCCGAAGTATTAAAAAGGAGGTTCAGGTATTGTCTACATGCTGAATTTTTGGAGTAATCATCAATAGTCCATAAGCTAGAGTTATATATTTTAATTTTTGACTTTTAAATTTTCTAACCACAGTCTTCTAAAGAATTAAGTCAGCTGATCTTTACTGGCTTAGATTCTTATGCTGACATCAATTTAGTCACAGTTTCCCCTCACTTAGGGAGTGTGTCCTTAACAGCTGTCCAAATACGTCAATTGAAGCAGCTGTAGAAACTTCACTGTCTAATAAATGGCTACTTGCCAAGGAGCACCAACCGAAAAAGAACTGAAATTTAAATTGTGGTGTTCACACATCAACCAGAATTAAGGGAATTTAGAACAAAGTGGCATTTTCTCAGAAGCCTTCCATTATGGAGAGGCAGGTATGTAGAGGCTTGGCTGGGAACACTTCCTCTGAGGTCCAAGAGGAAGACCCGTTTGAGCAAAGCTGGATTCCTAGCAAGGACGCTGAGCAAATCTCTTTGCTCTCTACTACGAGTGCAGAGCCTGTCCTCAGGGCTGCCAGTCTTCCCACATGATATAATGGAGTAACGTGTTAAGAGAAAGATCATTTGGGTTCAGCTTCATCGTATTGCTCATCCAAGGAGAACCAGGCATTACAGTCCTTAGGCCATAGTGGAAGAGCCTTCAGTGAGCCCTCAGACAACCTGCATTTGCCTTCCATCTTTGATTGTCCAATTCTGAACATTGGTTTCCTCATTTTTAAAATAGTTCCTACCTGGCCCATAAGGTTATCGTTCCTATCACATGAAATCAAATTGAATAGTAACCTAAAAGAGTTTCGTAAATAATAAAAAGCCCGCACATGTAAAGTGTCATTATTTCTGTTATTATTAATTAAGCAAACATTTAAGGATGAAATGATTGCCTCTTTAGGGCAGCCTCTCCCCTCAGTGGAGGTGCAAGTAGAATTCTCCACAAAAGAAGTTTGTACACCATTTGTCCAAGGATGGGCAGGGAAAATTAGAATGTTCTGTAACCAGTCAACTAATTGTATCATAATGTATAGGTTTTTCATGTTCTCCAAATGAGCACCTTTAGAAACAGGTTAACTGAGAAGAAACCCAGGCTTCAATTTTCTTTTTTATGTTGCTCCATCTAAAGGTTATTGAGAAACAACGTGCTGTCGTTGAGTTTGAGGTCAATGAAGATGATGTTGATGCCCACTGGTATAAAGATGGAATTGAAATCAATTTCCAAATCCAAGAAAGACATCAATATGTGGTGGAGAGAAGAATCCACCGAATGTTCATCTCTGAGACCAGGCACAGTGATGCCGGTGAATACACCTTTGTGGCAGGAAGGAACAGGAGTTCTGTTACTCTTTATGTCAATGGTAAGTAGAGATTTTAATGTATTCTGTGGGTCCATCTGGAATAATTCTCTCCTTTGAGTTACTGAAATTCTAGTAGTTCCTGGGAAATTTCTAAGAACCCATGGTACCCATATGGTGGCGGCTACATTTGTTTTCACGTTATACCTATAGAAAAGGGACAGCAGCTGGTAAAAGGACTGATAACATGTCATTTCCAGACAGCACCTAAGGACTAGATCCTTATTTAGTTGGTCAACACTATTGAGCATCCACTGTGTGTCAAATATAATAGATCCCAAATGGGTTTCTAGATACAGAATTCAGCTGTTCTAGTGCTCTGCCCTACACCCTAAATGCTTAAGTACCAGGAGCACTACCAAGCGATAGGGGTATTTCCAGCCTCTAGTAAGGAATGCCTGGGAGAACCCAAAGGACCCCTTTGAGACCACAGAGGGCCTAGAGAGCCACAGGTGGTGTGGAGCTAGTTTCTCTTTGCCCCAAACCCTAGGACCAGGGGCTCTTACTTTAGAGGGGGGTTCCACATGCTACCAAGTCCTCAAAGGAATGCCGTTAAACCTCCACTTTCCTCATTAGAAACCTTAGAGCTGCATTTGAGCCTGGCCTAGATCTGAGACTAACCTAGTACATAGAGAAAATGGAATTTCCATCCCTTCCCTCGAGTCATACCTGTCTGGACAAATACCCCTGAGGCAGATGAAGGAACACTAGAAGTAATCCCCAGGTCTGTAAAAATGAACCATATTGCCAACATTCCCTCAGTCCCTAGAAGACCAAATGATCGTGATATCCAGTTATTATTTCTATGCTAATGGCGGAGAAACTGAGGCACAGAGAAGTAAAGGTCTTTTCTATGGCAGTGTCAGAAACCAGCCTCATAGAAGTCATTTCTCCCCATTTCTGGGTTCTGTGAACTACCCAGTTCTCTTCACTTATTATAACACTAAGAATATGCTTTAATTAGCATAACAGGACAGCTGATTTTTTTTTTTTTGAGGAAGATTAGCCCTGAGCTAACATCTGCTGCCAATCCTCCTCTTTTTGCTGAGGAAGACTGGCCCTGAGCTAACATCTGTGCCCATCTTCCTCTACTTTATATGTGGGACACCTACCACAGCATGGCTTGCCAAGCGGTGCCATGTCCGCACCCAGGATCCAAACCGGCAAACCCCGGGCCCCCGAAGCAGAACGTGTGCATTTAACCACTGAGCCACCGGGCAGGCCCCTAGCTGATTTTTTTAAATCTACCTAATTGCATTTAACCAGACCTGAAATAACATTCATTCATTTTTTCATTACTGATCGCGCTTTGTGGGCACCTGTATATAAAGGAATGACCACGACATAGACACATGTACTTGCAAAACGAACAAACCTGAATGGCACGCACCACCTCACCACGTGATTTGCCCAAATGACTTCTAACAATAGGTAGCATGTGGAAGTTGTTCTAGAATTCTTTAGGGTACTGTCTATTGCTACACCTCCACCTGGATCCCAATCAGGAACGGGGTAATCACGTTATGTTGAGAAACTCAGCACCCTCTGACAAAATATCAAAAGTATCGAAAGTTATTCCCTCTACTTTAGGACAAAATTCCAAAGTTTTCTTCCTTCTTAGCACAAAAGATTGTTCTAATATTCTGAAGCAAGTAAAGATATCACAGTTCCAAAGCTTTGGTTCTGGGCACGTAACCACCTGGCAACAAATGACTATAGAGCTGTGCGTGCTCTCCCGTCTTCTCACGCTTTTTTCACGGGCTATTTGTTTTCATTTACTCCCAGCTCCGGAACCACCCCAAATTCTGCAGGAGCTCCAGCCTGTTACTGTGCAATCTGGCAAGCCTGCCCGCTTCTGTGCTGTGATATCCGGCAGACCGCAGCCCAAAATTTCTTGGTACAAGGAAGAGCAGCTGCTTTCCACTGGCTTCAAGTGCAAATTTCTTCACGATGGGCAAGAGTACACGCTTTTGCTAATCGAAGCCTTCCCAGAGGACGCGGCTGTCTACACCTGTGAAGCCAAGAATGACTATGGAGTTGCGACGACCTCAGCTTCACTCTCAGTGGAAGGTACAAATGTCTTGCGAATTCTCAGCTTAAAATAAAACCTAAGAAACCAGCTTTTGCGTCCTCCCAGTGCATTCAGAAATACAATTTGGAGCGTATAAAAGTAGATTGCTACCCAACTTTGAAACTTTTAAAGCACTCAGCTGTGAGATAAATTAAGATAAATTGGCATGCTCCGTTCTGTGAGATCTGTATGGTGACTTAATCCTGACAAATCTTGTGGTCCCTTCTTTAGTTCCAGAAGTTGTGTCTCCTGATCAGGAAATGCCAGTTTATCCTCCTGCCATCATCACCCCGCTTCAGGACACTGTCACTTCTGAGGGACAGCCAGCCCGTTTTCAATGCAGCGTTTCTGGAACAGGTAGGTTGACGAGCAAAGGGATCATTCCTAATATTTACAAAAGATAATGTAGGGGAAAAGTTTTCTCACCTTTTCGTCCATCACAAACATCTCTCATGCGCAATTTGAAGCTTAGTGGGACTCTTGCAAGAAGGCTTACTTGAATTAGTGGATTAAGAATCAGTGTTTTTCACTACTGGGCTGTACACCTAAAAATGGTGAAGTTGGTAGATTTTATGCTATGTGTTTTCTTAATGCGACAACAACAAAAAGAATTAGATCAGTGTTTGCCAACATTTTAAACTTCAAAAAATGTCATATTCCCTTTATGATTGTAGTTGCACTTTTGTTATCTCTTGAAAAAATGACAGAACTACAATCACTATTAGATTAATTATAATAGCATCTACATATATTTTAAAAGAAGAGTCTATTTATATGTAAGTCATTTTCAGTCTATGGACAATGCTTGGCTTGTGTGAAAAGGTGTATTTCTTTGGAAGGCAGTAGCTGTAGTGGTCAAAAGTAGGGGTTTTGGGGCTGGCTTGGTGGCTTAGTGGTTAAGTTCATGCACTACTCTTTGGCGGCCTGGGTTTGCAGGTTCAGATCCTGGACATGGACCTACACACTGCTCATCAAGCCATGCTGTGGTGGCACCCCACAGACAAAATAGAGGAAGATTGGCACAGAGCTTAGTTCAACGACAATCTTCCTCAAGCAAAAAGAGGAAGATTGGCAACAGATGTTACTCAGAGCCAATCTTCCTTACCAAAAAAAAAAAAAAAAAAAAGGTAGATGTTTTATGGTCAGAAAGGTTAGATTTGAATCTTGGCTCCACTGTGTGACCTTAGGCAAATATATGATTTCTCTGATTCTCTTTCCTTCATAAATAAAGTGAGGATAATATTGCCTTCAGTCATAGAACATACATTTCATGCAGGCAAGGATTCTATCTTAGTGCCTAGAACCTGATGCCTGAAAAGCAGTAGCTACTAGAAGTTAAGCTTCAGGAGAGCGAGAGTGGATCCTTGTCCTAGAATAGCTCCCTACATAGTAGATATTCAATAACTAATTGTTGATTGGATAAATGAATGATTGTTAAATGACGAATACCAATCGCTGAAGACTATTATCAGGATTACCTCAGATAACCCAAGTCAGCACATAGCACAGTGGCCATGATATGATAATCCCTCAGTCAGTTAGCTGTTATGATTTTTAACTGGGGCATGCTTCCCAAACACCACCAGCTCCTCCCCTGACTCCAGGAGTCTGACCTTGGTAGAATGAGCCATTTCAAGCCAATTATGATTCTAGACTGACCTCAGAAAGGGACAAGATAAATCAACTTTATCCCAAATGAAAATCACTCCCTCATTTTCTTGGCTTTTGTATGCCACTACCAAAAGGAAATTCTCAAAGCTTGGGCATCTCACAGCACTCCCAGCAAGTTTTATTGTTTTGTTTATTACGCTTCTCTCCTTGGTTTATAACCCAATCTCTAGGTTGCCAAAAACCATTCTCCTAAACACATTAGTATTTCAGGGAGTTTCTATGACCTAATGATTTTCTCCTCTGGGATGGAAGTGCTGGTCTAGAAACCAAACGGATCTGTTTGATTTTATGAGCATAATTAAAGGATATAATGTATGTAAAGAACCTATAGGCGGCTGGCAAGTGACTGACACTTAATACATTAATTTTATTACAGCCACAGTCAGGAATTACACAGCATAAAAGTCTGGTACTGGGTGACCAAGGTGGACAAATACCATAGACTTTGTGACCTCAAAGCATAGTGTTTGAGAAGCACTAAATATCAAGAAATGAGGATTGATTTGATAGAGTCCTACTAATACAATAAAGGAAAATGCATTTTAATATCAAATTCACTAAAGCCACACAATAATGTATCCACGTATTGAATTTTTAGTGGAAATTTTTCAAATAAATATACATATAGATGGATAATCCAAAGTAGTAGACATCTTAACTATATTGGTATAGCACTTTTTATTTTATAAATAAAACTATAATTTTGCCTTTAAGGTGTTACAAAAATACATTTGAAGCCCTCTACAAGACTCCAATTGGGGTAGAAAGAGAAAGAAAAAAATGCCTATCTTTTCTGTATCACTGATGTCTTTAAATGTTTGAATGGACTTTATAAATTCATGAGAGCTCTAACTCTGTATGCGTGGTAATATTTATACACATATAGAGGTTTTAGCACCATCCTGTAAACACATTTTCAATGTGATAGAAAGGAAATTCATTAAATAAAATGCCCTTTCAAAAGCTTACCAAATCATATAGTTTCATGCCTCAAGGACTGAAAATTAGATTGCAACTTCCTCTGACCAGGTATTGCCTTAAGAAAGCAGTGCATTGAAAACCAGTGACCTCAATACAATAAAAAAAGAAAGTAAGTGCATCCCGGCCTTCTACAAATTGGAAAACATTATGAGTCTTCAGAAGCCCCAGTTGCAAGTTTTTGGAAACGATACTTTCTGAGGCCTGGAACATGGCCCTGAGGAATCTGGCGGTACTTTTAGAGCACTGAAAATGTTGTCTATTGAAGGTCTCTGGTGCCACCTAGTGGTGTAAGAGCAATTTGAAAAATAGAATTTTAAATACGTGTAGAGCTAGCTTCCTGCTACTGTTTATACTACAGATAATGAGTCAGTATCATTTGGAGGCTTACAGAGTGACAGGTAGCTAAATGAGATGATAAATAACTAGTCTAGTAATGATGGATGTCTATCATTCATCAGAGCATCTGTTTAACTATTCTGCCAACATTTATTGTCTTCCTGCTGTTGAAACATCATGATAGGTGTTAGGGACGCTAAGACCTGGCTGTTGCCTTGATGGAGCTCAGTGGGTAGGTGAGGAGACACATGTGCACAACTAGATCCCAAGGCTGTAAGTACTGTAACAGCCCACGTACTCAATGCTGTCTGTCTGGGACACAGAGAAAGCTGCAAGGACTGAGCATTGAAGAGTCAATTGGATCATTGAGCACAATGGTGTTCCAGACAGAGAACAACATTCACGAAGTCATAAAAGCTTACAAGAACACTTCATGTGCTGGAAACAACAAGTGGTTTAAGTATGATTAGAAAGTGATGTAATTAGTGGGTGAGAAGGCGAGGACCAGATACTGAAGTGTAGTCTATGCTTAGGATTTTAGATTTTGTCTTGTTCACACTGAGGAGCGACTAAAGAATTTTTTTTTTTTTATTAATGTTATGATAGATTACAACCTTGTGAGATTTCAGTTGTACATTTTTGTTAGTCATGTTGTGGGTACACCACTTCCCCCTCTGTGCCCTCCCCCCACCCCCCCTTTTCCCTGGTAACCACCGATCAGATCTCCTTATCAGTATACTAATTTCCACCTATGAGTGGAGT
The DNA here is from genome assembly GCF_041296235.1 of Equus asinus. NCBI lineage: Eukaryota > Metazoa > Chordata > Mammalia > Perissodactyla > Equidae > Equus > Equus asinus. The sequence continues at coordinate 116,951,148 of NC_091793.1, read as the reverse complement.
CATATAGAGTTCGTCTTTCTCTGACTGGCTTATTTCGCTTAACATAATACCCTCGAGGTCCATCCACGTTGTTGTGAATGGGCCAATTTTGTCTTTTTTTATGGCTGAGTAGTATTCCATTGTGTATATATACCACATCTTCTTTATCCAATCATCAGTTTCTGGGCATGTAGGCTGGTTCCACGTCTTGGCTATTGTAAATAATGCTGCGATGAACATAGGGGTGCAACGGACTCTTGAGATTTCTGATATCAGGTTCTTAGGATAGATACCCAGTAATGGGATGGCTGGGTCATAGGGTATTTCTATTTTTAACTTTTTGAGAAATCTCCATACTGTTTTCCATAGTGGCTGTACCAGTTTGCATTCCCACCAACAGTGTATGAGGGTTCCTTTTTCTCCACAACCTCTCCAACATTTGTCACTCTTGGTTTTGGATGTTTTTGCCAATCTAACGGGTATAAGGTGATATCTTAGTGTAGTTTTGATTTGCATTTCCCTGATGATTAGCGATGATGAACATCTTTTCATGTGTCTATTGGCCATATTCATATCTTCTTTTGAGAAATGTCTGTTCATGTCCTCTGCCCATTTTTTGATCAGGTTGTTTGTTTTTTTGTTGTTAAGCAGTGTGAGTTCTTTGTATATTATGGAGATTAACCCTTTGTCGGATAAGTGGCTTGTAAATATTTTTTCCCAATTAGTGAGCTGTTTTTTTGTTTCAATCCTGTTTTCCCTTGCCTTGAAGAAGCTCTTTAGTCTGATGAAGTCCCATTTGTTTATTCTTTCTATTGTTTCCCTCAACTGAGGAGTTACAGTGTCCGAAAAGATTCTTTTGAAACTGATGTCAAAGAGTGTACTGCCTATATTCTCTTCCAAAAGACTTATTGTCTCAGGCCTAATCTTTAGGTCTTTGATCCATTTTGAGTTTATTTTGGTGTGTGGTGAAAAAGACTGGTCAATTTTCAATCTTTTGCATGTGGCTGTCCAGTTTTCCCAGCACCATTTGTTGAAGAGACTTTCTTTTCTCCATTGTAGGCCCTCTGCTCCTTTGTCGAAGATTAGCTGTCCATAGATGTGTGGTTTTATCTCTGGGCTTTCAATTCTGTTCCATTGATCTGTGGACCTGTTTTTGTACCAGTACCATGCTGTTTTGATCACTGTAGCTTTGTAGTATGTTTTGAAATCGGGGATTGTGATTCCACCGGCTTTGTTTTTCTTGCTCAGGATTGCTTTAGCAATTCGCGGTCTTTTGTTGCCCCATATGAATTTTAGGATTGTTTGTTCAATTTCTGTGAAGAATGTTCTTGGGATTCTGATTGGGATAGCATTGAATCTGTATATTGCTTTAGGTAGTATGGACATTTTAACTATGTTTATTCTTCCAATCCATGTGCAAGGAATGTCTTTCCATCTCTTTATGTCATCGCCAATTTCTTTCAAGAAAGTCTTGTAGTTTTCATTGTATAGATCCTTCACTTCCTTGGTTAAGTTTATCCCAAGGTATTTTATTCTTTTCGCTGCGATTGTGAATGGGATTGAGTTCTTGAGTTCTTTTTCTGTTAGTTCATTGTTCTAAAGAATTTTTAAGTTCCTGGTGACATGATTATATTTGCTTTTCAGAAGCAATACTATGATAGTGCAAGGAGGAAGGAAGTTAGAAAACAAGATTTAGGGACCAAAAACAATGAGGTGGTAGGGGTGAGAAGCAGGGGGAGTGGGTTGGCCTCATAGAACCATGAGAGGCCAGTGACCAATACAGATAGTGGCAGCCCAGCCAGGAGCACCGAGTCCATTACCAAGAGAGGTCTCACCTTTTAGCTCATTTATTGTTGGCAAGTCATGCCTGTCCTGGTGCCTCATTCAGTTCACCAAAGGAAGAAGTTGTCAGTAGGAATAAGCAGAGAACCTCATAAGGGGGCGTACCAGACTCCTCATCCTTCCATTTTCGCTGATGATTAAACAAGCAAACAAAATAAGTTGTGGGATGATTGTTAAATTCCATGGGATGGTGTTACCTACTGCTTCACATGGCCCTGTCTTTTGGCATGTTCTTGAAGGCATGGCTGATCCCTTCCATGATGTTAGACATTCTTGCTTTAATGACGGATTTGTGTCAGTGGTTTATATAGCCTTTTCTTGTATGTATGTCATTTAATTCACACGGCAATTTTATGCAATGAATAACCCATGAATTATTATGCATCTCATTTTACAAGTGAGAAGACTGGTCCAGAGAAATTAAGTGACATGTCTAAGGTCACACAGCTGGTAGAGTGTAGTGTCAGGACTCCATTTTCTACTTTACCTTGCTACCTAAAGAAGTGAAAAGATTTGTTTCTTTAAAAGGAGAACCTGTAGTTTATAAACAGCTGGCATCATGGGAAGGAGGGAAACCTTCATAAACCAATATTTGTGCTAAATGCAAGCAAATGCTAGATGACTAGACGATTCGATGATCCCCATGGATGATACTGAGACAAGGAAGTGAAACAGCGACTGTAGCCCAAAAACAAGATGACTCTGATTTTGGCTTTTAAAACAAGTAACTAAATTGAAATCCACTCCTGACTTTATAGGGTTTTTGTTTTAATAGAAGCATAATATTTTTTAAAGTGCCCATGCCCTTGAACTATAACATCACAATAATGTTATTGTATCCTTGCTTTGGGGTTTTTATTTTCTATCATTTTAAGCTAGTTCAAATTCTTGTATGGAAATAGCTAGTTTTGTTATTATTTATTATTGCCGCTACTTTGAAAAGAGCCAAATATATACCAGATGCCCAAATTCCATGGCTCTTTCTTTCAATTTAAAAAATTATTTTCTGCTGTGCTGGGACCTTTGGATGCTTGCTCATTGGTAACAAAAAAAAAAAAGAAACTTTTTTCTTCAGCCTGCAGGGTGTCTATTTTAGACTTTGTGGAATGTTGATCTTCTCAGCTCTCTTTCTGATTGATCTTTCTGCACACCAGAGTGCAGGTTTTTCTCACTTCCTGTCCCAGTAGACAAGCACAGTCCCAGATCAAATCTTCATGCTGACTGTTTCTCAGGACTATGTTTTTCTCAAGGTCACTGAATATGTCAAAACCTTGTCCCTGTTTCCACAGCATGACATATAAATGGTTGAAAAGAATATAACTAAAATTGTAAAATTTCAAATATTACAATCAGTCTATAAGCTGGATTTTTCTAGATTTGTTTCCTTCTTAAAGGTGAAAAAAAATCACATCAGAGCAGATGTAGCATGCCTCCCCCAAAAGTATAATGTTATTAGGATAAATATGAAATGTAGCCACCAGTATAATCAATATGTATTTGAGGGTAAATTTAAAATATCCACTTGTTTTTGTGATTTAAATATCCTTTTTCTTTTGTGATACAGATCTCAAAGTGTCTTGGTACAGCAAAGACAAGAAAATCAAGCCATCTCGGTTCTTTAGAATGACTCAGTTTGAAGACACTTACCAGTTGGAGATTGCTGAAGCTTATCCAGAAGATGAAGGGACTTACACTTTTGCTGCTAGTAATGCCATGGGTCAAGTATCGAGCACAGCCAACTTGAGACTGGAAGGTAGAGTAAAACAATTAAGAGCCACATCTAAATCTAGATTTGATCTCACAATGTCAGTAACAATCACTAAAGATTTCATGTAAATCATTGTTGGTCCTACCATTCTCTTTTAATGCAACTAATTGTTTCCACGTTATATGCCATATTCTCGCTTTTCATTTACCCCTTCTCAATACGAATCACAAACCATCGATTTTTATTTTTCCCTGCTTTGTCTCCATAATGTTTTGTAATGGATTGCTCTCCTCACCAGCTTTCATGCTTCCTGATCAGCATATATCAGAATGGGGACGTATATGCTTAAAGAAATAGCCAGATTTGTTTTCTTATTTGGCTAGGATGAAAATCAAAACAATTTTCTTAAATTTAAGAGTGTTAGCATTCCTTCATTGTGTTGGCACAATTCTGATTTCACAGAAGCTGCAGTGGATGATTTCAAGTCTGTACTAGCTGGGTGTATTCACTGTCATTCAAGGAATGCCTGAGGGCTGAAGGGCTCGGTCCTAAGAGGGTTTAACATTTCTGTTATTTGGAGTCTTAAATTGCAACCGGAAACACTTCCTTGCTAGTGGGCGGGGGGCACTTTGATTCAAAATGAGATAATATTTTTATACCGTCAGACTATTTAGTCTATGTAGTAGTAAGTATATACAAATACAGAAGGATTTAGGGCAGCTTTTGCTTTTTTCCTTAATTTTAAATACTGACGATAATAACAAGATGTTTTCTTAATAATCAATTTAAAGTGGAAAGCTGGTTTTACGACCAGAGGGAGAAAATTAAAAAACAGAAAACAAGAATTGGGTACTCTACCACTGCCTTCGTGAACAATACAGTGAAGTTCCTTAGACTGTTTATGTCTCAGGTTGTTTTTCTGGAAAATGGAAGTGAACTTGTGTGACTCCAAATCACTAGTGGCGTACATTGACAAGGCGTTAGGATTGGACTGGATTCTAGTCCACCACTGAGATTTGCGACAGACCTGTATACGATTCCAAATGAGTTCTGGTTTCAGTGCAGGGTAAGACATTAAAGTTGGCATGCTTCTTTTCAGGATTTAGCAAACTTGAAGAAGTGACATCAAACTCCCAAAGGCATGTCTCTTCATCAGTTTCATTTAAGAAGGAATCTTTTGGCCAAAAGCCCATCTTCATCCAGCCTCTATCAAGCCTCAGGGTGCACAGCGGGGAGACAGTCAGATTTCATGCAAGGGTTTCTGGCATTCCCAAGCCAGAAATCCAGTGGTTTCATAACCAGCAGCCAATTCTACCAACAAAAGATGTAGTTTTCCATTTTGAGGAGTCCACAGGCATGGCTTTAATGCTTATAGTTGACGCTTACTCAGAGCATGCTGGGCAGTACTCTTGCAAAGCAGCCAATAGTGCTGGGGAAGCCACTTGTGCAGCTACACTCACAGTGACTCCAAAAGGTAAAGCCCATCTTGCTTCAAAGACTTTGATTTGCTGCATACCTCCTACTCCCACTGTTACTAATGAGAGTCTCTGCTGTTTGTCTCATTGCATATTGCGGTCAGTCCATAATTTACTAATAAAGTAACACACAACAAGTCCCCCTAAGTCCTCAATTATGGGTTAACCTATGTACTTTAAATCTCACTGACATATGTGTTCTGTGCATTATATTAGCAATTATTTTGTTAGGCGTCAACTTTGCTTGACATTTTTACTTTTCTAAACAATGTCTCACCCTTGCATCATTAATGATCTATTTGCTGTATATTGTTTATAAAGTGTATGGTGGAAGGAGGACAAATGGTATCCCAAATAAAGTCAGCAAAAATTAAAAAAAGAAAGAGACTATGTCACTCTGGAGAGCTGAAATGATAGCAGATTGAAGGAACCAAAGACTGGATGGCATCTGCACAAGGCTTCATCATCCATTCATCACTGGAGCTCTGGGAATGAATTTTCTTTTGTGCGATCCTGACATCCTAGAGCACACTGCATCTGGCATGCTGGTTCCAATTGACAATGATGTCTTTCATCTTCATCTCCCCTGCCATTTTATGTTACTAACCTAGCCAAGTGACAAAGCTTAGATCTTAATATTCTTTTCTTTTTCTTGTCACTTGATTATGCAGTGCAAGCCCTAGCTAGGCAAAGTTCTGGGAAAGATGTGAGAGAGTCCACCAAGTCTCAGGCAGTGGCAGATTCCTCTTTCACAAAGCAGGAGAGCAAATTACCTCAAAGCGAAATTAAGTGATTTCGAGGATCATCATATGAATATGAAGTACAGGTTTTTGAAAGTGTATTTCAAAGTTCCACCCACACAGCTGCAACCGTTCGAGATGTAGAGTTGCGCCACACCACATCCATTTCACGAATTGCAGAAAGCACTGAGTTATCTGAGAAATGTGCCGAAGAGGCAATGGGTGAGGCGCCAAAGATTCTCCTGCATCTTCAGGACTTCTCTGCAAAGTGCAGCGACTCTGCTCAATTCCTCTGTGTTTTAGAAGACGAATCTTCCATTGATGTAACTTGGACTCAAGAAGGTGTAATGATAGAGGAATCTGAGAGAGTAATGCAGTCAAACAATAGAAATATTCTGTTTCTTATCATATGTAATGTTCAGCTGATAGACCAAGGATTGTACAGCTGCGTTGTACACAATGAGCATGGAGAGAAGACAGCATCAGCTGTGCTAAGTGTAGAAGGTGGTTATTTGATCTTTAGCTATGACTTGCTTCGTTTCATCCTCATCACTTTATGCAGCTTTTCTGCCATGCAAATTGAGTCAATGAATATATTAATTAGAATATCTCTAAATTAGCACTCTATTCATAAATGACTTATGAAAGTCAGCCAAGTCATTGGTCAAACTTGTTATGAACGTTTAACTTCCCAGTCTAGATTCAAGGAAGTTTAACTTTTAAATCTAGGTTCAGGAAATTAAGGTTTATTTCATATGTACTGCTTTTACTAAAATTTACCAGATGTGCCACGTAGGAAGTGTACCAAAGGTTAAGAAGTTCTAGTTTGTCAAGTATTTATTACTGTGCCTGACACTGCTAAATTTAAATTTAATTGTTTTAACATTAGGAAGCTCAAAAATTCTCATCTACCCTTTGTTTTTAGATCTGCAGGTTCTAGCTGTTCACAAGGAGGCTATGAAAATAGAAAAGTGGGCACTGAAAATAATAGGGCTCTGTCTGGACGAAAATTAGTAGTCTCTAGATATTTCTCAATAAATGATGCTGCTTTTACAGCCTGAGATCCTCCTGAAATTGTAGAATTATCTCATGGCAAGATCATTATTTTTGTTGTTACCGTGCTTGATTCTCCACTGTGTCTGGAAAGGCATGAATAAATTTGTCTAGGCAAAGGGTGACTTCTTCCTCTTATTCATGACCTTTCCTCTTAGATGCTAATGAAATGAAAAAATTATTCTTCAGGTGCTAGAAGCCTGTGCTGTGTGTCTGTAGGCAAAGGAGCTTCACTGAGTCCTACGGAGGGAAGCTGGTGGAAGAAATTCAGGCATCTCCAGTCATCTGTGGAGAGCTATGACCTCAGTTCTTCTCTGATCTGGCCATGCTATTTTTAAGGTGTTAGACATGAGTGGGGGCAATGCAGTGCTATGTACACAGCCATTCCCGCACCGAATTTTGAAACAGGCTCATTAATTCACGTAACGTATCTACAATATTCACCAAAAGGGGGCTTTTTCTTTCTTAATCTGACATTTTGTTCTATAGCTATTTCTAGTTATATTTCCATAGCCTACAAGGGGAATATCTCAAGAACTGAGGTCTAGTTATGCAAACTTGGAAAATTCCACCATCCAGAGAGTTGACCCTCAATTTCACCGCAGCTGCTGCCTAGCACGGTAACCACAGAGTGACTGTTTATCTGGAGGTGTCGTCCACAGTCACGTGGGTGACAACTGTGACAGTTTTTGCAGCGATATAATTGAGAGTTGGCTGTCATAGAGGTGGGAGAAATGTAGGTCTTCCCACTTGCTTCCTAAAGGACCTAGTGCTGTAGGACAGTGCTTGAATGTCATGTTCCCAGAGTGCATTTGAGATGGACATTTTTATACCAGGATTTCCAGTTCACTCAGTTCCATTTGAATGTTATTAAAGTATTCTTGGAGCAGCGGCATTTTTTTCTTGGAAAGTCCAGACTGCCTTACTTGTACTTAAGAGAGTTAAAAGATAAGCCACTTTTAAGTGTTTGTAGAGTGAAGGACTAGGCACAGCTGTCTAATTCTCTAATGGAAGGCCAGTCTTCATATGTTTTTCTTTTGTTTTGGACTAATAACTTTACATAGGGTGCATAGCGAGCCACAAAGATCAAGTAGGAATGTAAAACCCCATAAATCTACTTGAGTAGCATTCTTATGTGCCTAGTAAGCATAGATATATCATATATTAGTTTTGGGACTAATTTGCTGCTTTCTTTCTCAACCTAATGACTTTCTATCTTCTCTAAGTTCGGCATGTTTTAGTCTTACAAACACAGCTAATTTATTGCTTTTCCTAACCTAGCCAAAGAATCACAAACCAGAGCAGTTACAAAAATTACCCTTGGTTCAGGGGGCTGGCCCCGTGGCTGAGTGGTGAAGTTGGTGCACTCCGCTGCAGGCGGCCCAGTGTTTCGTTGGTTCGAATCCTGGGCGCGGACATGGCACTGCTCATCAAACCACGCTGAGGCAGTGTCCCACATGCCACAACTAGCAGGACCCACAACGAAGAATATACAACTATGTACCGGGGGGCTTTGGGGAGAAAAAGGAAAAAAATAAAATCTTAAAAAAATAAAATAAAATAAAAATTAAAAAAATTACCCTTGGTTCAGACACTAAAAGTATTAAAACACTCAGAGAGTCACAAATGAAAACAACCCATGAAGTAGAGAGACTCGTCAAAGAAAACATCAAGCTTGTCATTAACTTCATGCCAAAGACCACAAGGAACTGAGAGGCGAGGCAGTCAAGTAGACTGACACAATGCCACGTGGACCAAAGAATGAGAGTGGTACCAGGACACCCGCCTTCTCAAGAAACTCACCAGAAATGATTGTGTCTAAACTGTGCCTTTTCCTTTTCCTCACGTAATAAAAGCAATTTTGAGCTGAGGACTTTTTGTTTTGCTCCTTAATATGTAATTGGGCTTTGTTTAGTTTAAAATTTTAGAGGTGCTTCAAATCAAAGGAATATTTACTGGCAGCAAACACATAATTCTGCAAGAAAAACTGAGAATAGCCCTCAACTAAAAGTGGCAAGTTAGAAAATGCATGTTCCTTCTAAATGTGATTTCGTCTCTTAGCAAGTGTTCAGTGAATAGGACATTTTTGAAAAGAAGAACATTCCTTCAGTTTGTGGATTGCTTTTCTGAATGCATGTAAAGGCATGGGGAATTAGGGAACTCAAAGCGGAAATTTCGTAGAGATCCTAAAATAAAAATGTTTTACAATCTTTCTGTCAACATTGTCATGTACTTTATCAGCTCATCGATTTGTTTGGCATGGATTTTTTTGGTGCATTGGAAGATGTAGTTTTCTATTATTATAATAAAATTGTAATCGTATGAATCTCTAATTGAGGCAGAAAGTACATGGAATTAATCATTAAAATCTCTATGTTTTCCATTTTAGCCCATGAATCGCTTTTACATGAGAGGATTGAAGAACAGATTGAGGTGGAGATGAAAGGTATTGTCATATTGAATGTGAGACTTAAGTAGAAATTCTGAAGGATTAATAGAATCCTTGAGCTGCCTTCTTTCTTTTTTAGTATTATGGAGAAAAATGACATAGATGGACAAATATATCTCTTAGAGTATATATTACTATGTCGCATGCCTGGTTTAGTATGCTGATGGTTACATGCATTTCACAGTAATTTATTTTATGGTAATTTAAAATCTTGTATTTCACATTTATCAGCCATATTCAACTTCATATTTGCAGCCATTTTCTAAAGTGTGTATTAGGGAAAGTTGTCCTGTTAATGCATGAAATCATGAAGTAGAAGTCTGTTTTAAAAATCACAGTGACTTAAATCAAACAATAGTCAATAACCTAGCTGTCATTCTCAGAATGCAATGTCATGAATGAATTATGATTGAAATGCTACTTGATTTAGGATGTGTGAAAATGTTACATTCCCATTCTGGTTTACACTTCATGCACATATCTCATTTTAACATTGATATGTCTCTTACACTGGCTTGCAGATAGCTGCCTTATGGATCCTTATTGCCTGCTTTTCTTTGCGTAACATTGTGACTTTATGGCTGTATTAGTTCGAATAAACGCCTTCTCATTTTATCTTAGCTAATTATTTATTATTATAGTTCTTGTATATATTTTTTAAATAGTTAATTCCCAAAAATATAATAGTTTAATCTACCATCCAAAGGATCAGAAAGGGCGTTTATTCCACTCTCTGCAAGTCAGGTAAGATTCTCCTCTTCGCCATCAAAAGAACAAAGTTTTTCTGCTCTCAAAACAAATATGCACAAGAACGTGTTATTTTGAAATGCATTTTTGCTTGTTCAAGAAGAAATTTCAACAGTTTGAAGAAAAGACCAGACAACGAACGATTTTCGTGTCAGAATCTTTTAAACAGAGCATGGTGTTGCGTTTATTCGAACAAATATGGTGAGTGACATTTTTTATGGATTTGTGAGAATCTGTAGCATGCACTTTATTTCATTTTCTATTTTGCAATTTCATTTATTTCCAACTTTTCACCTACTATGGAAAATAGTAAAATGCTTTATAATTTAATTTTTTTCAGAATTTTCCGAGGACGAATCGGAACCTTCAGAAAGAGATACACGTGATGCCTTTTCAGATTCTGAAGACATAGACCACAGCTCCATGGCTGCTAAAAGATATGCAAGTAGAATATCATCTACAAGCTCCTGGCCCGAATATTTCAAGCCTTCTTTTACCCAAAAACTCATGTTTAAATATGTTTTAGAGGGTGAACCTGTTGTTTTTATGTGTAAATTAATTGCCTGTCCAACTCCAGAAATGACTTGGTTTCATAACAGTCGGCCTATCCCAACAGGTCTTCGAAGGGTCATAAAAACTGAGAGTGATTTACATCATCACTCTTCCAGCTTAGAGGTAAAAAGGGTCCAAGAGAGAGATTCTGGAAGTTATAGGTTATTAGCAATTAATAGTGAAGGATCTGCTGAGTCAACTGCGTCATTGCTTGTTATCCAAAAAGGGCAAGATAAGAAATATTTAGAATTTCTGAAAAGGGCAGAACAGACACATGAAAATATAGAGGCTTTAGCTGAAAGGAGAGAAGATAGGATAAAGGTTGACCTGAGGTTTACTGGCTCTCCCTTTAACAAAACACAAGAGTTGGAACAAAAGGGAATGGTGCGAACTATACACTTTAAGACAGTAAGTCCTGGCAAGAAAACGGATTTTATGTATGCTGAAGAATATTTAGAAAGTAAATCTGACATAAGAGGATGGCTTAATGTGGGTGAAAGTTTCCTGGACGAGGAGACCAAAATGAAGTTGCAGCGTTTACGGGAGGCTAGAAAAATGTTAGTGGAGAAAAAGAAACTCTCTCTTTTAGATATGTCATCTGAAATAAGCTCAAGAACTTTGAGAAGTGAAGTTAGTGATAAAGATACTCTGTTCTCCAGAGAGGAAATAAAAAGCAGGTCTGTATCTGATCCAGCAGAAAATAGGGATAAGGTAGATAATTCAACTGAGGGTATGGTCCAGAATCCACATGTACTTCCTAATCAATTGGATCAAAATGTGGAATTTGGAGAACGTCCCACAAGCCTTCAAATTACTGTTGATGAAGAAATTCTCCAGACTGAAATAGGAATGAGCCAAGAGGCATTTCCAAGAGAAAGTCTACCAAAGGACCATTTATATGATAGGATTCTAGTAAAGGAGGATACTCAAGCAAGAGGACAACTTGAAGAAACTGTGACCAAACCTGAAATTGGAGAATCCTCTAAATATATAACTAATGTCAACGAGAATGAGGAAATGTATGAGACTCCCCAAAAGGTGTCTCAAGTTATTATGCCATATGCCAGTGAATCTTTTGGTACACTTATAAATATTAAAGAAAATGAAGAAATAGATAGTAAAATAATAAGAAAAGATGATTTGAGAGAATCACAACACTCTATTTCCACAAAAGTTGATGAATTCAAAATTGAACAGGAAGAAAAAGACACAAGAGTTTTTGAAAGTTCTTTCCAACAACATTCGCAACGTTGCCCACCTTCATTTCTTCAAGAAATTGAATCTCAAGAAGTTTATGAAGGTGACACTTGTAAATTTGTATGTCATTTTCAAGGATATCCTCAACCCATAGTGACATGGTATAACAATGATATACCAATCCCACGTAATCGAGGCTTTCTTACTCACACCTTGGAAAACTATTCAACATTAACTTTTTCTTCTGTTCTTCCTCACAATGAAGGTACTATTACCTGTGTGCTGTTTAACCAATACGGGACGGTAAAAACAACTGGTATACTTAAAGTGAAAACAAAACAAAGGCATAGTGTTGAAGCACATAAAGTCCCAGTGTTGCACGACTACACTGATGAGGAAGAGGAGCTGGCATTGGTGTTTGACCAACCAAAAGGCATTCACCCACCTTTGAGACAAGAGGGCCAAACAAATCTCCATGTGTTAACAACTAACCCACTAGTTGCTCCCTCTGCGGGCATGGAATTGCTTTCCTTTCCTGTAGAAATTCAAATAACAGCAGCTACTCCTACCCCAGAACAGGACAAAGAGTCAAGAGAACTGTTTCAACCTGAGGAGTTGGAACCTAAGGCATCAGCTCAAGATGAGGCTACTCAGTCACCAAAACACAAATTTATATTTTCATCTGATATTACTAATGAGCCACCACAGATGTTACAAGAAATGCCAAAGCATGCCAGGTGTAGAGAAGGAGATTCCATAATACTTGAATGTTCACTCTCTGGTGAGCCTAAGCCGGTTGTAACATGGTTTCAAAACGGAGTCCTTTTAAGGCAGAACCAGAAGTTTCAGTTTGAAGAAGTTAACTGTAGCCACAGATTATATATTAATGATGTTAATTCTCAAGATTCTGGAAAATATAAATGTATTGCGGAAAACAATTTAGGAACTGTTGAAAGTGTTTCAGATCTAACAGTGGAACCTGTCACTCAGAGGGAATATAGTCAATTAGAAAATATTCATGGAATTTATGCCAAATATTCCAAAGATCAGCAAAGTCAAGGAGAATCTGTAAGGGCACATTTTTATGATTATCCAGCTGGTCCTTTTACTCCCCAATCTAATGTAAAAGAATATTCTGTAAGGGAATATTTTCAAAGCCTTGAGACAATTAAACAGATAGACCAGAAAAGCCAGGTTCGTTGCATACCTTCTAGAGAAAAACTACCCAGACTTATGCAGCATGCTCCTAGAGTCATAAAAATCAACAAGCCGGTCAGAGCTGAACTCATACACTGTCAGGATGAAGGGAGAGAGGAGCATGTAAATGAAAAATCAAAACTGGACCAAGCAGAGGGTACTGTTTATCCATTGGTTGATGACTTCAGTGAAGTTAAAATTAGGAAAGAGGTGAGGAATGATTTTGGGAAACTTGGTGGACCAGAAAGGGAAAACGTGCAAGAATGTGCCCAAAGTGGATATTTATCGAATATCCGCTCTGAGAGTACTTCCGATAGTTACAATACAGAAGACTCATCCATCATTGCATATGAAGAAGCCCTTGGTGAAGAGAGATACTACCTAGGAGGAAAGGTGAAGCATACAATCATTGCGTTTGAGAAGTTACAACATGTAGAAAAAGGAGTTCTAGAAAAAAGACCTACCAGGAAATCATTTGTTAATCCTCTTCGGAGGAAGCTTGACGACATAGACTTTCCATTAAAGCAAAGAGAATCCCGGGCAAGTGACCTAAATCCAAAGATGCATCAGGCAGAGATAATGTCTCCACATGCTGAACCAGATCCATCTGACGTTGTAATGAATTTGAAGCTGCTTTCTTCTCAAACTCAAGAGGAATTTGAAGTACAAGAGAGGGAACAACAGAAAGAAGTAGGTTTTATAGGACAGTCTGCAGTTTCTGAAAGTGCTGAACGTGAAGCACCTGCTAAATTTGACCTAAAACATTTTCACGCTCAGATAGAAAATGCAGATAGAAAATTCCAGGAATTAGACAGTGATCATCCAGAAGAAGCTAATTTTAAAATCCAACATCCTGCTTCTGAAACAACTGATGATGAAAGCATTGTTTTTGATCTAAAACAAATATATTCTCATATAAGAGATCCAGGTAAGGAGTTCCAAGGGCAAGAAATTAGCCAACAGCAGGAAACTACTTATAAAGAAGAAATTTCCAGTCCTGAAACCTTAAAATCTGATACACAGATTACCTCTAAACGTGTGCAAAATAACATATTTACCAATCCAGAAATTTCTTCCAGTCAGGAGTTTTCAAACAGGAGTGTGATGGAGAAAAGTCCTATGGATGAAAATACCTTTTATTTGGAAAAAGAAGTCCAACATATACAGGAACAAAATTTAGAAATTTTAAATACTGGTATTTCTCTTAAATCCTGTTCTGAAGAAATCCGTAGTGACTCATCTGCCCTCCTTCAAACCTCATCTGCAGATGTAGGAGAAATGGATATTTCTGAGAAAAAAAGCTGTCTAGAAAATGGAGATGGAAGTTTCATTTCACATTTGAAAGAAGCGGCAAGTGAGGAAAACCTTTTAGAGGTTTGCGAAATGGAGGAAGAACATACTTTGGAACCAGAGTTGGCATCATTTCAAAAGCAGGATGGAAGGACACAGGAATATGGCACTGGAATTTTGGGAGACCACAAAGATGGTGTTCAGGAAGCAGACACACTCCACAGAAAAGTGTCCCTGAGTCAGGGCTTTCCATTCCCGATGACTGAGGAACAACAGGATCCGAAAGAACCAATAAGTGAAAACATTGATGCCTCTGGAAAAGAAAAATGTTATGAAGAAGTTCAACTTCGAAATGAAACTTCTTTCTCCACTACTGAAGGAGAAAAGATAGAAACTTGTTTTTCTGAAAGTTTTCCTAAATTGGATGAGGCACATACGACGGAAGTAATGGAATCTGAGACCTCCCTAACACAATATTTACTTGCTGCTGGAAAGCACAAAGTTCCTGAAACTAAAGACACCAAACACGGGGCAAACCTTGTCCAGAGTGAATCAATCATGTCTATGGAGGTTGAAGAAGTAACTTTCAACACTGTGTATGAGTATTACACCCAACAGCAGGAATCACTGGGTCGCCCATTTTCTCCTGAATCTGATATTTCGATTGATGTGGGCAGTATAAGCAGTGAAGAAATCTCTGAGTTAGACCAGTTTTATACCCCACCATCCTCTGTTGAACATTTTGAAACTCCGAAGTCTCCTGATTTATATTTTAATCCTTCAGATACAACTAAACAATCCTCAACAAATCCAGGAGGTGAGACTGTTGAAAGAACCACACCTCTAGAGGAAGCTGCTGAAAGGTACTCAACACCTTCTGAAGGGGAGGTAGCAGAAAGATATTCCACACCCCCAGGGGAGACACTAGAGAGATATTCCACACACCCAGGGGAGACACTAGAGAGATATTCCACACCCCCAGGGGAGACACTAGAGAGATATTCCACACCCCCAGGGGAGACACCAGAGAGATATTCCACACCCCCAGGGGAGACACCAGAGAGATATTCTACACCTCCAGGAGAGACACCAGAGAGATATTCCACACCCCCAGGGGAGACACCAGAGAGATATTCTACACCCCCAGGGGAGACACTAGAGAGATATTCTACACCCCCAGAAGAGGCACTAGAGAGATATTCTACACCTTTAGGAGGAGAAACAGTTGAAAGATATTCTATTCCTACTGGAGGACCAAACCCCACTGAAAAATTTAAAACATACCCATCAAACATAGAAAGGGAGGACAGTATGCCAAATGAGCGTTTCCATACACCTACAGGAGAGAGAAGTTCAGCTTATGAAATATGGCGTTCTGATTCATTTGGAACACCCAATGAAGCCATTGAACCAAAAGACAATGAAATGCCTCCATCTTTTATTGAACCTCTGACCAAAAGGAAGATATATGAAAACACAACATTAGGTTTCATTGTTGAAGTTGAGGGCCTTCCAGTTCCTGGTGTGAAATGGTATCGAAATAAATCTTTGCTAGAGCCAGATGAAAGAATCAAAATAGAAAGGGTGGGTAATGTGTGTTCTTTGGAAATTTCTAACATTCAAAAAGGAGACGGGGGAGAGTACATGTGCCATGCTGTAAACATCATAGGGGAAGCAAAGAGCTTTGCAAATGTAGACATAGTACCCCAAAAAGAAAGAGCAGTGGCGCTCCCACCTCCGGTAACACATCAGCACGTCATGGAATTTGATCTGGAAAACACCACGTCATCAAGAACACCTTCTCCCCAAGAAATTGTCCTGGAAGTGGAATTAAGTGAAAAAGATGTTAAAGAATTTGAGAAGCAAGTGAAAATAGTCACAGTCCCTGAATTTACTCCCGATCATAAAAGCATGATTGTGAGTCTAGATGTTCTTCCACTGAATTTAGCAGATCCAAATATGGCTTCAAGGGGGGAAGAAGACAAAGATTTAAAAATTGATTTAGAAGTATTTGAAATGCCTCCTCGCTTTGTAACGCCAATTTGTGATTTTAAAATTCCAGAAAATTCGGACGCCGTGTTCAAATGTTCAGTCATAGGCATCCCCAGTCCCGAAGTTAAGTGGTACAAAGAATATATGTGTATTGAGCCAGATAACGTTAAATATGTGATTAGCGAGGAGAAGGGAAGTCACACCCTTAAAATTCGAAACGTCTGTCTTTCTGACAGTGCAACGTACAGGTGCAGGGCTGTGAATTGCGTGGGAGAGGCTATCTGTCGGGGATTCCTCACCATGGGAGATTCTGAAATATTTGCTATGATAACAAAGAAAGGTAAAGTGACCTTAAGCAGTTTGAAGGAAGAGTTAGTCTTAAAGAGCAAATATTCAGAGAGTTTTTTTGAGTTTCAGGTGGTGGAAGGGCCTCCCCGGTTTATCAAAGGTCTTTCTGACTGTTATGCACCCTTAGGCACAGCGGCTTATTTCCAGTGTTTAGTTCGTGGCTCTCCAAGACCCACGGCTTACTGGTACAAAGATGGGAAACCGGTGCGAGGAGCTAGGTTCAGTGCTGAGGAGAGAGGCATAGGGTTCCACAACCTGTTCATAACAAGCTTAGTGAAAGACGACGAAGGTGAGTACAGGTGTGTAGCTAAGAACGAATCAGGAATGGCGGAGACCTGTGCAGTCCTCACCCTGACCTAAAGTTTCTCGGGCAGTGTTCTCGTGCCTCAGCAACTATGAGAAACGATTTAAGTACTTCTATATTTTCCAAGTCATATAGAGCTAATAAATTTCCAGATATGTCTACTCTATTTGAACACGTTACATTGAAAACCCCTGGGAAAAAGAGTTTCTCTATGTAGAAATCTCATGTTTGTAATACATGTAAATATTCTGTTATCTAAACTGTGGAGCCCTCACTTGCGTCAATTATGCTGTGAATCATCAAGCTCAATTAAACATCTCCTTGGCTACCCAATTGTTGGTGCTTCTCCTTCACCCTCAATTCTCCTCCCAAAGCATTTCTGCAGAATGCATTCCCTTTCGGCAGATATACTATATATGTAAAGTAAAACGTAAAATGAAAGACTGTGTCAGATGACCACCAGACAACTTGGCAAGGTAAAATATCCTCTCTGCATTGAATACAAGTCATTTTTGAAATTATAACTCTTTCGCATCCAAATCCATGCTTATTTACTAGGACTTAGAATAGATAAAACAAACAACAATAGAAACCAGCTTCACCCAATTGGTAACTAACTCTGTAACCTGTTTTACATTGCAATCTTAATATTTTTTTGGCTCTTTAAAAACTATTTTCTTTATTAATATCCCTCTTCTTACCTGTATTAACTCTTGCTGGTTTTGAGGGACCAATGGTGCTCTCTTTTTGGGTAGAGTTCATCTAAACACTTGCAGAATATGTGAATAAAGATCTTTCCACTTTTGGAAATACCTCATTTTATCAATTTTTGACATAGCATCAAGTGTAATTTGATATTGGCCTTGGGGGTGGGGAAAAGAAACTACTATATTACATTTACATATAGATTTTAAACTGCAGTGCAATTTCAGAATCTTTAAAATTAGAAAAACAGAAGGTGGGACCGTTTTAATATTGAGGCAATACGGTAATTTGTATTTCAAATTATATTCAAATAACAAGATAATAAGCTTTCTTGTTATTTTCACTGAATTTGTTTTAAAACTAACTAGAATTTAATAAGCATTCAAATTTAAGATGCATACATGTTTCTAAAGTGACACTGTTTTTCAGAATTATAATTATAATAAATTCACAAAATCCTTAACATCATACCTATTTCCAACTGTGAACCTAAATCTTCTCATATAAGATGTAATAAATATAAAGAAATTCCATTTTCTTATCTGAAAACAAGTGTTGAACCAAAAGGCCTCAGAGGTAATCATTCAACTCTATGATTCTGGGCATCCCAGTGGTACCTTTTCTTAATGTAATTTAGAATAAATTTTAGTTTTGCAACAGGTGAGAGAAATAATAGAATACAGTAATGAAATTATGAATCTTCCCTCCCTCCAACTCTCCCAATTACTTGCTGTTACCTGGTGGCTTTA
Source organism: Equus asinus (assembly GCF_041296235.1). Taxonomy (NCBI): domain Eukaryota; kingdom Metazoa; phylum Chordata; class Mammalia; order Perissodactyla; family Equidae; genus Equus; species Equus asinus. The sequence continues at coordinate 116,932,821 of NC_091793.1, read as the reverse complement.
TTTGTCCTCTGCTTTGAGCAATTTTTATGCACCGTGATCGTACTAAAAATATTTTTCATTTAATTCTAAAAAATTAAAAATTTCATTTAAATTTAATTTTCAAAAGAATTCATATACCCAATTATGTTTATGTTCCTTTCATCTGTTAATTTTTTATTCCCACAATGGGAATTCCCTTTTAAAAGCCCTATGAGTTAAAGAAGCCATTGGGAGAAAGTGCAGAATATAGGCAGAGCTAGTCAGGCTTACACCTCCCAAAAAACATTTCTTTTACTTGTTTTGAGTCACCATAACTCATCATGATAGATATGCTCTTGTGGAAAAATCATTTCTGTTTCTGTGCTCCAGGGAGCACACAATATGTATGATAACAATTACAGATTTCCTGTAATACACCACACCATAAATCCTTGAAATAAAACTAATTCTGCAGTTTAGGGATTACTTATTCTACTCTTAATCACATAATGAATGTTGAAATAAATTAGAAACTCAGATCATGACAAACATGGCAAGCAGACTTTACCCAAGCATCATACAGCATAGCAACAGTTCAAACCTGTTTCTTAAAAAGAAAAAGAAAAAGAAAAAAATTTAATGCTTTATTGGATTTTCAGGAAATGCTGAAAAGTACACTTTTATGCACATAAGAAGGTGGGCTTTATTTGATTCTGCTTATTAAAATTCTGTTAGTCTCAAATACATTGAACTTGAGGATATTCAAAATCAAAATGACTGAATAAGCCTTGCCCACAGTTGGCTTACTTATTAATTGTTGTAGATAATTAGACGATTTTTTTCTGACTCAATGATAAATAAATTACAAGCCTGTAATACTAATTTCTCTGATGCTGGATAATGAATTCATGGTTACACATACTAGAGTTTAGACATAATTATTAGCTGTTTCTGCTACATTCATTTTTAACTACACCTTCCTTGTTTCAGCACATTTGAATTTCATTTGCTATCTTTGTGATGGTTAATACACTGTGTTTAGAATTAGGGGGAAACAATTAAAAATATTTCAACATATTAGTGAGTAGGGATATTTTAACTATATTCACATTCATTCTCTTTACAGATATTTTAGGAGTTCAAGTGAAGGGAAAGCTGGCATGAGTTAAACATTATAGGTTAAACGTAAAGTTAAGTGGTCACCATTAGTATGTGAAATTAGTCAATAGTTTGATGGCTTACTAATGAAATAATGAAAAGTTGAATATGTATTCTACATGCTATAAGTAAGTTTTATCAGTACATTTATAACCAACAGACACCAGAGCCTTGCCTTCTCATGCTTATACACTAGAACAGAAAGAAATTAAGGCATAAAACAATTTCATGTGATGCTAGTGCAGTGAACTAATAAAATAATAAAACTATTTTTTGGTAAGGTGATAGAGCTATTATTAACAGAGTTGTTTTACATACCTAAAAGATTTGATGAAAAGCTTAATTCCTTGTTATCAAATTACGTCTTTCATCCTGTCATCCATGATACTGTTTTAAAGAGTATTTGTTACTCCCTGCTTTGTTTTTCTGTTCAACAGTGCTGTATAGATATTTCTCACACAATAAAATATAAACAGATTTTTAATGTTGGAGTTGCTTTCTCTTGTTTCTGATTCTCCCATTTTCTTGACTTAACATAAGCCTTAGTATAAAAGCTTTGGTGAAGTAATGTGGTAAATTAAACAGGCAAAAGAAGGCCCACATCTCCAGTAACTGAAAACAGTGGTTCTCTTACAAATTCAAATTAAAAATTTACTGTAATCCTTTGTTTTTAATAATGGCTTCCATTTATAAGCAGTAAATAGGACATAGATGTTTTATTTTGGAAATAGTCTTCAATTTGACAATGATGATCAATCTTAAACTCAAGAAAATTCTAAATATAAATAATAATTCTGGATCTTTTTAGAAATTGATTTAAATAACCCTGGATTCTTTTATTATAAATAGTTAGCCAGCAGTTTTTCAAACTTTAGAATTAGGATTATATGACAAAGAAAAACTCGTAAGAACATCTTTAAAATTTATAAACTCTAACACAAATGAAGTGGATTGGGAGTTACATTAGTATGGTATTTATCATCATATAATATGATATAATAAACAAAGGTTAAAACTTGAGAAATGTGCTTTTTGATAAATTAATCTCAAGATAATATAATGATTCCAGGAATAAAGCAGAAGGCGGCCTTCAATTCATGCATAATTCTTTGACTTCTATTTCTCTGTTTTGGTAAATAAAATTGATAGTAAAATAATAACAATTTCTTCCCATACAGAGTTTTCTAGTTCTCTTCTGTCTGCTAAGGAAGAAGGATTCCAAATGTATGGCTCTGGCCTTCAGTTACCTGATAGAAATGAAACACTTGAACTTTTGTCTGAACCTCCAGTTTATTCAACTAAATTTGATTCTCAAAAGGAAGGCAGTTTCCCAGTTTTCATCAAAGAAGTGTCAAATGCCGAAATAAATGTAGGGGATGTGGCCAAACTGTCTGTGACTGTCACTGGCATTCCCAAGCCAAAAATTCAGTGGTTCTTTAATGGAGTAACGTTAACTCCTTCTGCCGACCACAAATTTGTTTTTGATGGTAACGATCACAGTTTAATCATCCTGTTCACCAAATTCAAGGATGAAGGAGAGTATACATGTATTGCCAGTAATGAATATGGACAGACAACATGTAGCGCCTATCTAAAAATAAATTCCACAGGAGAGGGCCACAAAGAGACAGAACCAGAATCAGCAGTGGAGAAACCTCTGGAAAAGTTTGAAGGTCCTTGTCCTCCTTATTTCCTTAAGGAGTTAAAACCGGTTTACTGTACCCAGGGGCTCCCTGCCATCTTTGAGTACATGGTGCTTGGAGAGCCTGCACCCACTGTTTTGTGGTTCAAAGAAAACAAGCAGCTGTGCACCAATGTTTATTACACTATTATTCATAACCCTGATGGTTCCGGAACGTTCATCGTCAATGACCCTCAGAGGGAAGACAGTGGCCTCTATGTCTGTAAAGCAGAGAACATGTGGGGTGAGTCCACCTGTGCAGCAGAGCTGCTTGTGCTTCTGGAAGACACAGACATGACTGATGCCCCCAGCAAAGAGAAGTCCACGCCAAAAGCTCCTAAAGATTTTCCACAGATGTCGTTCAAAGGCCCTGAAGTTGAGGCATTTGACTCCAAGCAGGAAGTTGCAGCTTTTGTAAAGGACACCATTTTGAAAGCTGCTTTAATTGCAGAAGAAAAACAACAGTTTTCTTATGAGCGTGTTGTTAAAACCAATGAAATGAGCAGTCAAGTTACTCTAGTAGCTGAGCAATTGCAATCCACAGTCATGTTGGAGCAGGATAGGTCCACTCCTGAAAGCACCGGGGAACTTCTTTCCATCAATGGCACTACTCATGTTCAGCCTATCAAGGAACCACCTCCCAAATTACAGCTGCAGATTGTCCAGTCCCAGAAAACCCTCCCCAAAGAAGACATTCTAATGGTTCAAGAGCCTGCATCACAGCTGGTGCTATCAGATACTGAAAAAATCTCCCCAAGTGCCATGACCAAAGAAGAAATTAGTTCGTTAACAGCTGAGCCTCTGAAAACTTTATTAGCTGAGCCTGAAGGGAGTTATCCTCAGTCTTCAATAGAAGAAACTCCAGCCCATTTGTATCCAACCTCTGTGGCTGAGGAGGTGCTTTTACCAAAAGAAAAGACATTATCTGCAGTGGACAAAGAGCAAAGAGTGACTCTTCAAAAGCAAGAGGCACAAAGTGCTCTCATCCTGACTCAAAGCTTAGCTGAGGGACGTGTGGAAAGTTTCAAAGGTCCTGACGTCGTGATCTCTGAGGTAAACTGTGAGCCCCAGGTCCCCTCAGAACGCACGTGCACAGCAGGTGAAATTTTGATGGAAAGGGCGGGTCAACTGAAAAGTACAGGGCAAGATTTTGCAGACAGGACTGAGGAAGGCAAGTCCTTAAGGTTTCCGCTAGCGTGTGAGGAAAAGCAGATACTGCTCAAGGAAGAGTGTTATGATAACTTGGCAACACCCCCAAACCAAACCATTGAGTATAAAAAAGAGCCTATGGTGATAAACGGCGTGCAGGAGGTGCAGCAAAGTGATGTTCTTTCTAAGGAAAGTTTGCTTTCTGGTATTCCAGAAGAGCAACGATTAAACCTGAAAACTCAGATCCGCAGGGTTTTGCAATCAGCAGTGGCTAGGGAGCAGCCAAGTCTTTTCTCTGAATGGTTAAGAAACATTGAAAAGGTGGAGGTCAAGGCCATAAACTTCACCCAAGAGCCCAAACGCATTATGTGCACCTACCTTATTACCTCAGTGGAGTCTCTAACAGAAGAAGTAACCGTTGCGATTGAAGGCATTGATCCCCAAATGGCTAACTTGAAAACTGAACTTAAGGACGCTTTGTGCTCTATTATATGTGAGGAAATAAACATCTTAACAGCTGAGGATCCTAGCATTCAGAAAGGAGCCAAAACAGGCTTGCAGGAAGAAATAGATTCTTTTTCAGACTCACAGAGGGTTGAAGCAATCACGGAACCGGAAGTCGAATCTAAACATCTTGTCTCAACGGAAGAGGTCAGTTATTTTAATGTGGAAAGTCAGGTCAAAGTTATGGATACCATAACGGTTACCGATGCGGTTGCTTCAGCTGCTGTCTCCAGTGAAAAACAAGATGAGATGCCAAAACCACCAGAGGAAAACGAGAAGTTCTCTGACAGTGGTACCCAGGAGGGTGGTATGGTAGAGACACAGGAAGCTGAGAGTTGCTTAAGCAAAGGGGATGGTCCTGTTATACATACGCCCTTGGTGGACACTACTGCTGAGGAAGGTGACATCGTAAAGCTCATATCATCCATAACAAATGCCAAAGAGGTGAATTGGTATTTTGAGAGTAAACTGGTGCCTTCAGACGAAAAGTTCAAGTGTTTACAAGATCAAAATACATATACGCTAGTAATTGACAACGTAAATACAGAAGAACATGAAGGAGAGTATACCTGTGAGGCCTTGAACGACAACGGAAAGACAGCAACTTCAGCAAAACTCACTGTAGTCAAAAGAGGTTGGATTTTAAGGATTAAGTGGTTCAAGCTGTAACATTCACTGGATTGTACTGATTTAGGTTTCATCACTGAATTCTCACTTACCTGCCACTGCCAGAATGCCGATTATTTAGAGTAAGAATGAAATCACAGACATAATCATGGTTATTAACTCTTCTCCTTTTCCCTTACTGCCTTACCGGGTAGTATGTTATATCTATGTTACTATTTATTTTTAAAATAAGACATATTTTCATATGTTTCATAATAACACTGACATGTTTTTTAGTTTGTTTTTATCTGAAAATACTTTAATAATACGTACTACAAGCTGTCCGTGGACACCTAGCTACTCTGAAATTGCCAGTCTCATCTCTAAATTCAGAATAACCATGATTAATTGTCCATTTGTGTTTCTCATTTCTATTTCTTTTTTGCTGTCGTTTCACTTCTTCACTTTATTTAGTATTTCAGGTTTTTTCACATTATTCTCAGTGTTCCTAGTCAGCATGGTATATTTAAAGAATATATCATGTTGTTATGCATGTAAGCCAGTAGCATCACATTTTAATCATTTTTTTCACCATTCACTGCAAAGTAACAATTGAATATATTGAAAGCTGCTTATTGTCTTCTTTCGCCTTCAATAATCTTTCTCATTTTCCAGTCACTTGTTTTAAACTGCTGCAATCTGTCTCACCAATTTCAACTGTTTTAAGTCATTAACAGCCCTAATGTTAGAAGGAAAAGGACAATGTGGTGTGCCTGGTAAGGAGGCGTGCTCATGGACTCTGCTTCCCTTTGCAGCTGCTCCAGTGCTCAGGAGGAGAATCGAGCCCCTTGAAGTGGCTCTGGGCCATCTAGCCAAGTTCACCTGTGAGATCCAGAGTGCCCCCAATGTGCGGTTCCAGTGGTTTAAGGCTGGCCGACAAATTTATGACAGTGACAAGTATTCTATCCGATCTTCAAAGTATGTCTCCAGCCTGGAAATCCTGAGATCCCAGGTTGTTGACTGTGGCGAGTACACCTGCAAAGCTTCCAATGAGTATGGCAGTGTCAGCTGTACAGCCACACTGACCGTGACAGGTAAATGCCATGCATTGACACGGATGTTATCATCTCATTTCGTGTGATTGCCTATTTTGCTTTTTGGACAGGTGCAGGAAGTGCTTGTCCTACCGACTGGAGAGACCAATAGCCAAGACGGTAACCTGGTGGCTAGGTGCTGTAGATCCTATGTGGGACAAGAAATGATTGTTTACAGTTATATTTCTAACAGCAGCTAAAGAAACAATAAAAAATAAGTTATTATTTTAAGAACAATGTTAAGGTATCAAATGAGCGGTGGCTCCTGTAAGTTTGGTTTTGGGGGGGTTGTTTTTGTTTGTTTTGTTCTCTTTTTTCTAAATGATTAGCCTAAATGTCTTGAATAACTAGTAATGGCCTGACTTGGCCCTTTATATAAAAAACCTCAGGACAGTTTGGTGTCACTAAAAAACAAATGTTATCCCAATGTATTTAATAATTTGAAACCAGTTAACCAATTAAGAACAGAATTACAAACTGAAAAAAAGCAGAGCATAAGACTGAAGTTAAACAATCCCAATGTGAGCCAGGGAGCCAGTACAAGACTACAAACTAGGATTCTCACTCTAGGCTTTATTACTAATTTAAAAATAAGAGCAACTACACAGATATTCTGTTCTCAATTTCCTAATTGACACACAGGATGACTTTCAAATAGTTAACGCACCAAGTGTTTGAATTCCCTCATTAGCAAAAAAATTAGTAGTTCTTTCTTTCTCTTTCTCTTTCTCTTTCTCTCTCTTTTGCTTTCTTCCTTCCAAGGGAAAGCATGAATATGAACTACGGTTTAGGATCCAGGGGTACCAACCCCCGTGTTCTTGAGAGAAGCCTTGCATTAATGTCAGGGTGGGACTGTCCCTTGGTCTTCTTTTTCCGTGAGAGCATAAAGGGGGAAAGCAAATGCAGCAGCTCTCTTTGACTTGAAAGTCAGGCTGCCCTGTAGCATCCTCTCCTCTATAACTCTTTTCCGTTTCAGAAAATCCAATACCCAGGCCCATGGCGAAGCAAGCAGTGGTTTTCACTTTGTGATCAGAGTCTGCGTGCAACCACATACAAGACATAATTCTTGACACTTGGAAATTTCTTTACCCAAATTAGGCCAACTCAGTAATGGGACTAACACCTGAGCTTCAAATAACAAGAGAAGAGAGGAAGGAGGATGATTTTTTAAAAATTGGAAAGAGAGGTCCCTCTTAGGCTTGTTTCAAAATGCAGAATGAAAATGGGAAATCACTGCTATAAATATTTTTACAAGTTTCAAATGACTTAGAGGATGCATTCAAAATTGAGCCATGTAAGGATTTGCTGATGGTTGACATGAGGATTAGAGAGACGACAAAACTACTCGAACTTTTCATCATTTAATATCCCTGCTCTTTAGAAAAGTCAAGTGCGTTTTCTTTATCTTCCTTACACAGTCTTCCAATTCGCAGAATTAAAATCTCAGCTGAATGGCTTATCAAAGAATTCAAACAGTTAATCAGCTATTAAAATGGACACATTTTTAGCAATAGTAAGTTAATGTTGCTTAAAAAAAGGAACATTTTTTCTTTCCTTTGATAGAGACATTTAAATTACATCTCACACCTCTATAAAAAACACTCTCATCTCTTTCCTTTGACAAATCTTTTCATCTTATTAATACATTACCCTGTTTTAAATAATGTCTCATGTCTGTCTAAAGATATACTTCATCTTTTCTCTTTCTTGAAATATGTAATTACAGCACGAGCTTTGGTGCGGACAGAATGTAATACTGAAAAAATTTCTTTTGCAGAGGCATATCCACCAACCTTTTACTCCAGACCTAAATCCGTTACAACTTTTGTGGGTAAGGCAGCCAAGTTCCTCTGCACAGTGCTAGGAACTCCCGTGATTGAAACCGTTTGGCAGAAAGATGGCGCCGCGCTATCGCCTTCTCCTAACTGCAAGATTTCAGATGCAGAAAACAAACACATTTTAGAACTCTCAAATCTTACAATACAAGACCAAGGAGTTTACTCTTGTAAGGCTTCCAACAAGTTTGGAGCCGACATCTGCCAAGCTGAGTTGATCATAATCGACAAACCGCATTTCATTAAAGAATTAGAGCCTGTGCAATCGGCTATCAATAAGAAGATCCACCTTGAGTGCCAAGTAGATGAAGACAGAAAAGTCACAGTTACATGGAAGAAGGATGGTCAAAAACTGCCCCCCGGGAAAGATTTTAAGATCTATTTTGAAGATAAAATAGCATCACTTGAGATCCCTCTGGCCAAAGTAAAAGATTCAGGAACCTATGTTTGCACAGCTTCCAATGAGGCAGGCAGCAGCTCCTCTTCAGCAACGGTAACCATCAGAGGTAAGACATGTGTGAATATTATTTTTCACTTTCTTCTCTGAAAGGATGCCTCCGGAGAAAAATTGACAAACAATGCCGTCGGTGCATTTTGCTATTAAAATCATGTCATCCAAGCACACATTTTGGTTTGGGGAAATCCTGGCATTGTTTGGTTTTGTTTTCCCAATCTTCTTCAGAATTCACTTGCTTTTGTTCTGTTAAAACTGTCTGCCATTAACAAAGCTTGCTTAAAATTTCTTCTAAGAACTTCAATAGCAATTCTTAACTACCTTCTTTTATAAAATTGTTCTTTGTGTGAGTAGAGTTTGCTTGTTTTTGTTTTTGTTTGTATTTTTTTAATGAAGAGACTGGGAAACTGTTTTTGAATCATGGAAACGTGGAAAGCTATTGAGGACACCACAACCTTTTCAGAAATTTCGTGAAGCTGTTTTATGTGTGTTGTGTCTTTCCATTGTATACGTCTACTTTTCTTTCATGGAGTTTATGCTTCAGACATCTTTCCCTTTTTCTTTTCTGTTAACTTCATGTAGAGCCACCATCCTTTGTGAAGAAGGTAGAGCCCTCTTATTTAATGCTCCCTGGTGAATCAGCCCGCCTCCATTGCAAGCTGAAAGGCTCGCCTGTGATCCAGGTTACTTGGTTTAAAAATAACAAAGAACTTAATGAGAGTAACACAATCCGAATGTCTTTTGTCAATTCTGAGGCTGTACTTGATATTACGGATGTGAAAGTTGAAGACAGCGGGAGTTACTCCTGTGAAGCCGTGAATGACGTGGGCAGTGACAGCTGCAGTGCTGAAATAGTTGTCAAAGGTTTGTTTACTCAGTTATAGTCCATTGTTTTTCTGAGAAAAGATTTCCTTTTTCATTGCCTGTACCACGTTACTTATACAATGCTTTCATGCTTTTGTAGAACCTCCTTCTTTCATCAAAACTCTCGAGCCTGCAGATATAGTGAGAGGATCAAATGCCCTCCTTCAGTGTGAAGTCGCAGGCACTGGACCATTTGAAATTAGCTGGTTCAAAGATAAGAAGCAAATTCGAAGTAGTAAAAAGTACAGGTTGTTTTCTCAGAAGTCTCTTGTGTCTCTGGAGATCTTTGCTTTTAACAGTGCCGATGTTGGTGAATATGAATGTGTCGTTGCTAATGAAGTTGGGAAGTGTGGCTGCCTTGCAACACACTTATTAAAAGGTTAGTGCTTGAAAACTGCTATCTCTTTAATAAATTTTCAAATGGCTTTCTTAACCCATGGAAGGAGATCTCGTTCTCTCTCTTCTTCTCCTAACCTTTGAGAATTTGTTCTGCTTTTGTTTGTCCTGGGTCCTTGGGAACAAAGTGAATGACCTTCATCCAGTCTTTATCCTGAAACCAGTGTAAATATTTAATCTCTGATAACAAAAGTGAATTATATCAACAGTCATTTTTTCCAGCTGATAACTGTGTATCTTCTATGCTTCTTTGTCTTGGATGGAATTATAATTCTTCTTAAATTTTATTTCTTCTTCAAATTAACCAACACTATGGAATAGCGGTATTGGACGAGATGAATGTAATCTAGATAAAATGCTTAAATATACGTGGTGTTGAAGTGCTTGGGAACTGACGAGTTTTCCATGCTCTCTTTCTTTAACTAGAACCACCAACCTTTGTAAAGAAGGTAGATGATTTTACCGCACTAGCAGGACAGACTGTTACCTTACAAGCTGCTGTGAGAGGGTCAGAACCCATTTCTGTCACATGGATGAAAGGACAAGAGATCATTAAAGAAGATGGAAAAATCAAAATGAGCTTTTCCAATGGTGTTGCCGTCTTGATAATCCCCGATGTTCAGATTAGTTTTGGTGACAGATACACATGCCTGGCTGAAAACGAAGCCGGAAGCCAAACGTCTGTAGGGGAATTAACAGTTAAAGGTTTGTGTAGAAACATTTTAACTTTGAATCTACATTTCCACTTAAAGTGAAACTTTAATACACATTTCAGAATCCTAACTATTTCATGCCATTGTAGAACCTGCCAAAATCATTGAGAGAGCAGAGCTGATCCAGGTGACAGCGGGGGACCCAGCCACACTGGAGTATACAGTCACAGGCACCCCAGAACTCAAGCCCAAATGGTACAAAGATGGGAGACCTTTGATTGCTAGTAAAAAGTATCGAATAAGTTTTAAAAACAATGTTGCCCAACTCAAATTTTATTCGGCTGAACTGCATGATAGTGGCCAATACACATTTGAGATTTCCAATGAAGTGGGCAGCAGCTCCTGTGAGACAACTTTCACTGTATTAGGTTAGTATCTTTAGAAACCTATTCTACATATTCCTTTGAAACCCCATAAATGACCAAAAATAAAATCACTAAGCACTTTTCCATATTGATCTTTCTTCCCTTCTTGTGCCATGAACAGATCGAGACATTGCTCCGTTTTTTACCAAACCCCTACGCAACGTGGATAGCATTGTTAGTGGTACCTGCAGGCTGGACTGCAAAATCGCTGGCTCCCTCCCCATGAGGGTATCTTGGTTTAAGGATGGCAAAGAAATAGCTTCTTCTGACAGATACAGAATAGCATTTGTGGAAGGCACGGCCTCTTTGGAGATAAGCAGAGTAGACATGAATGACGCGGGGAATTTCACTTGTCGAGCCACAAATTCTGTGGGAAGCAAAGACAGCAGCGGAGCCCTGATTGTGCAAGGTTGGCTGGAGACTTTTGCATTGCTATAGATGGTGTTCAAATTAAGGCTTCTTCCCTTAGATCATGCCTCTTAACTCTCTGAAATTCTTTCTTATACCCCTTCTTTAGAACCACCCAGTTTTGTAACCAAACCCGCATCAAAGGATGTTCTGCCCAACTCTGCAGTCTGCCTGAAGAGCACCTTCCAGGGGTCTACTCCTTTCACAGTCAGATGGTTTAAGGGTGACAAAGAGCTGGTTTCTGGTGGAAGCTGCTATATTACCAAAGAAGCTTTAGAAAGTTCCCTGGAACTCTATGCAGTAAAAACCTCTGATTCAGGCACATACACCTGTAAAATCAGCAATGTCGCTGGAAGCGTGGAGTGCAGTGCAAACTTATTTGTAAAAGGTTTGCATTGTTTTCTCGACATCTGTGTGCTACCATTGTTATAATTTCTTTCCTCTTTCTCACATTTCTTAACAACTTTCTTCCTTCCCCAGAACCTGCCACCTTTGTTGAGAAGTTAGAGCTATCACAGCTATTAAAGAAAGGAGACACTGCCGAGCTAGCCTGCAAAGTAACTGGTACCCCTCCAATTAAAATAACATGGTTTGTGAATGATAGAGAAATTAAGGAAAGCAGCAAGCACAGAATGTCTTTTGTGGAATCCAGTGCGGTCCTAAGACTCACAGATGTTGCCACTGAAGACAGTGGCGAATACATGTGTGAGGCTCAAAATGAGGCTGGCAGTGACCACTGCACAGGCGTTTTAATAGTCAAAGGTTTGTGTTCACATTGCCCCTTGTGTTACCAAAGTTGTGGCCCATAGCACAGACTCCTTCCCCATTAACTCAAAATAATTCCTTTTCTACTATAGAGGCACCTTACTTTACCAAGGAATTTAAGCCAATCGAAGTGTTGAAGGAGTACGATGTCATGTTGCTGGCCGAGGTGGCAGGCACTCCTCCCTTTGAGATCACTTGGTTCAAAGACAACACAACGCTGCGAAGTGGTAGAAAGTATAAAACCTTGATTCAGGATCAGCTGGTTAGCCTGCAGATCCTCAAGTTTGTAGCCGCAGATGCTGGCGAATACCAGTGTCGGGTGACCAACGAGGTGGGCAGCAGCACCTGCAGTGCCAGGGTGACTTTAAGAGGTTAGTGTCAGTTCAAATGATGGACTGGCTCTACTGTACAGCCATCTCTTTAAAAAAAAAAAAAGCCAGTTTTGCTATAGAGCTGGTATTAATGGAGAATTCATTCTTCTATTAGAACCCCCAACCTTTGTAAAGAGGATTGAGAGCACCAGCTCTCTTCGAGGAGGCACAGCTGCCTTCCAGGCAACTCTGAAGGGCTCCTTGCCAATCACGGTGACTTGGTTAAAAGACAATGATGAAATCACTGAAGATGAAAATATAAGAATGACCTTTGAGAACAATGTGGCCAGTCTGTACCTCAGTGGCATTGAAGTCAAGCATGATGGCAAATATGTCTGTCAGGCCAAAAATGATGCAGGAATACAAAGATGTTCTGCATTACTCTCAGTAAAAGGTTGGTTGAAAAGTTTGCCATGGGTTTTAGAAAAAAATGCAGATGTAAGACTTTCAGCAGAGCAATTCACAACCCACGTCTAACCCTTTGTTTTCCACAGAACCTGCAACAATCACCGAGGAGGCTGTGTCTATAGATGTCACCCAAGGAGACCCAGCCACCTTGCAGGTTAAATTTTCAGGGACTAAGGAGATTACAGCCAAATGGTTTAAAGGTGGCCAAGAACTGACCCTGGGCCAAAAATATAAAATCAGTGTCACTGACACAGTCTCTATACTGAAGATTATTTCTACTGAAAAGAAAGATAGTGGAGAATACACTTTTGAGGTCCAAAATGACGTTGGGAGAAGCAGCTGCAGGGCTAGCATTAATGTATTAGGTTAGTATGGCTTTTTTATCAAGAGGAACTGGGCATCTCCATGCTCCTTCATCTCTTACAATTTTAGAGAAAATACCAATTGGTGGGTTGACCTAACTTTTCTTTTTTGCTTTTTTGTTGCATAGATCTTATTATACCTCCCTCATTCACCAAAAAGCTGAAGAAAATGGACAGCATTAAAGGGTCTTCTATTGATTTAGAATGTATAGTTGCTGGGTCACATCCCATAAGCATCCAATGGTTCAAAGATGACCAAGAAATATCAGCTAGTGAAAAATACAAATACTCTTTTCATGACAATACTGCCTTCTTGGAGATCAGTCACCTGGAAGGTACAGACAGTGGGACATACACTTGTTCTGCCACTAATAAGGCAGGACACAACCAGTGCAGCGGCCATCTGACAGTCAAAGGTTGGCAATTTTTATCTCCACTTATCAAGTACTTGTTGCTTTCTCATTTCTTAAGTCCTTCATTGTTCAGTTCTAAAATAAATCTTCCTTTCACCTTTTGCTTCTTTTCCTTTCACCCCAGAACCCCCTTACTTCGTAGAAAAGCCTCAGTCACAAGATGTCAATCCCAACACAAGGGTTCAGTTAAAGGCTCTTGTGGGTGGCACTGCGCCCATGACAATAAAGTGGTTTAAAGACAACAAAGAGTTGCACTCAGGAGCAGCTCGCTCAGTTTGGAAGGATGACACCTCCACCATTCTCGAGCTCTTTTCAGCCAAAGCTGCCGACTCTGGGACCTACATTTGCCAACTAAGCAATGATGTTGGCACAGTGACCAGTAAAGTCACTCTCTTTGTGAAAGGTCTGGTCTCTCCGTCTCCTCACTTTCTTGCATGTCTAGATTTTCTTGGGCGGGGGGGAAGAGAGTTAAGAAAGCAATTTTGCACATTGGTCTTTGTTTTAAAAAATGTTCCGTATCATGCTTTTTCCTCATCTTTAGAACCTCCTCAATTCATTAAGAAGCCCAGCCCAGTCTTGGTGCTGAGGAATGGACAATCTACAACATTCGAATGCCAAATAACAGGCACTCCTGAAATCAGAGTTTCTTGGTATCTGGACGGGAATGAAATAACAGCCATTCGGAAACATGGCATTTCCTTCGTTGATGGTTTAGCCACTTTCCAAATTTCTGGTGCCAGGGTAGAAAATAGTGGGACTTACGTCTGTGAAGCTCGTAATGACGCAGGCACAGCAAGCTGCAGCATTCAATTAAAAGTGAAAGGTTCGTTAGAGGATCTACTTTCCATTTTGGCTGTGCTGCCATCTAGGCCTCAGGTCTCCCCTTGAGTAAGCTGTCTCTGTCTTCCTTTGAATCTTTAGAACCTCCCACCTTTATCAGGGAGCTGCAGCCAGTGGAAGTAGTGAAAGACAGTGACGTGGAGCTGGAGTGTGAAGTGATGGGAACATCTCCATTTGAAGTCACTTGGCTGAAGAATAATAGGGAAATTCGAAGCAGCAAAAAATATACCCTGAGTGACAGAGTCTCAGTGTTTTACCTCCATATAACCAAGTGTGACCCTTCAGACACTGGTGAATACCAGTGCATCATATCCAATGAAGGTGGCAGCTGCTCATGCAGTGCTAGAGTCTCCTTGAAAGGTCAGTTATACACACAAGAAGCAGGCTACCAAATAAAAATTCTGTAATGCCCTTTACTTTAGTGATTATGGGTAGAAGTTCAAATATGCCTCTTCTTCTCACACTATCTAATTTAATCACAGAGCCACCATCATTCATTAAGAAGATAGAAAATGTCACTACTGTTTTGAAAAGTTCTGCCACATTTCAGAGCACCGTGGCAGGCTCTCCTCCCATTTCTGTAACCTGGCTGAAAGATGATCAGATTCTTGATGAAGACGATAATGTTCATATTTCATTTGTGAACAATGTGGCCACACTTCAGATCAGAACTGTGGATAATGGACACAGCGGGAGATACACGTGTCAAGCCAAGAACGAGTCAGGAGTTGAGAGGTGTTATGCTTTCCTTTTAGTACAAGGTTTGTAAGCTATTCTCTTTCAAAGTTAGTCTGTGGAGACAATTTTAGCACTCCTTATTTCTAGTGGACTTATCAATGCAACTCATCCATCATTTAATTGTTACTACAGAACCTGCTCAGATCATAGAGAAAGCTAAATCTGTTGATGTCACCGAGAAAGACCCAGTGACCTTGGAGTGTGTTGTGGCGGGAACACCAGAACTCAAAGTGAAATGGCTTAAAGATGGGAAACAAATTGTGCCCAGTAGATACTTTTCGATGAGTTTTGAAAATAACGTGGCCAGCTTCAGGATTCAGTCAGTAATGATGCAAGACAGTGGTCAGTATACTTTCAAGGTGGAAAATGACTTTGGAAGCAGTAGCTGTGATGCCTACCTGCGAGTGCTAGGTTTGTATCTTGGCCCCAGTCAGTTTCCCTTATTTCCCTTATTATGTCCTTTGTAAACAAATAGCAGCATATTAATGGATATGTTTTGCTGTTTGCATTGGACAGATCAAAATATTCCTCCATCATTCACCAAAAAATTAACCAAAATGGATAAAGTTCTGGGCTCTTCTGTTCATATGGAGTGCAAGGTTTCTGGCTCACTTCCTATTAGTGCTCAGTGGTTTAAGGATGGAAAAGAAATATCTACAAGTGCAAAATACAGACTTGTCTGTCACGAGAACACTGTGTCACTGGAAGTTAATAATCTGGAATTAGAAGATACCGCGAATTACACATGCAAGGTCTCAAATGTAGCAGGGGATGACGCATGCAGCGGCATCTTAACTGTGAAAGGTTAGAATTTCTTTACCACTTCTTGATTCTTCTTCGTGATTGCTTTTAAAATGTACCACTCTTACCTTATATCCTTTAGGGCTGAAAGTCTCAATAATTCTGTTTCTTTAGATCCATATTTATTGAGTTCAAGAAATATTCAGTCGTTACTTCTTTTCAGTAATGTTTTCCTAAGTATCCATAAAGCTGTCAAAATAATTCAACTACAAGGAATTTAAATAAACATATTTCTCTTAAAATCTATAGAACCGCCAAGCTTCCTGGTGAAACCTGAGCGACAACAAGCCATACCTGATTCTACAGTGGAATTCAAAGCAGTACTGAAAGGAACACCACCATTTAAAATCAAGTGGTTTAAGGATGATGTGGAACTTGTCTCTGGACCTAAATGTTTCATTGGCTTGGAAGGGTCAACTAGCTTCTTAAATCTCTATTCAGTGGATGCTTCCAAGACTGGACAATATACTTGCCAAGTTACCAATGATGTTGGTAGCGACTCTTGTACTACACTTTTGTTCGTGACAGGTGTGCAAGTTTGATTGTTTTATGTTTCTGTCTGACCTGTGGCCTCTGTCTGTTCTGTACTCTGTTACAATGCATCAACTCAATCAAGAAAGTACCCTTCTTTCCAACATAGTACACTGTGTTTGCCAGGCATTGTTCATGTTTTTCTCTTTCCTACATACTACCTAATTTAACTTTTGTTATTTATATCTGTTCTCTCCTAATCTCCTCTTTCCTTCACTCTCTAGAACCACCAAAGTTTGTAAAGAAATTAGAAGCATCCAAAATAGTGAAAGCAGGTGACTCAGCACGACTTGAATGCAAGATAACTGGATCCCCAGAAATAAGAGTTGTGTGGTACAGAAATGAACATGAACTCCCAGCCAGTGATAAATACAGAATGACTTTCATTGACTCAGTTGCCGTCATTCAGATGAACAATCTCGGGACTGAAGACAGTGGGGATTTCATTTGCGAGGCTCAGAATCCTGCTGGCAGCACAAGCTGCAGTACCAAGGTTATAGTAAAAGGTAGAATTCTCTTGCTTCTGTTCCTCATTACCTGAAACTCACCTTCCTCTCTCCAGCTGTCATAGCTCTCTATTCTTTTACTGTCATTTTAGCTTCCATTTGAGATCACAGGATATTTTCCTAAACAGTATTATTTCCCTTTTTAGACGTTATTTCTTCTTAAGCTTTGCTTACATGTAGCTAGTCATTCTGGGATATTTTTCTTGCTCTTCCAATGCCGCAATTCTGATGACCTCAACACATTAACTAAGCAGTTCAAATCTGATGTTTCAAAAATATGTAAAAACACAAAGCAGGCATTTTTAAATTGATTTTTTGCCTTCAACAAACTTATAAATATATCATCTTTACTATAATCTTTATCATCAATAACAAAAAGTATTTACTACATATATGCAAAAACAGGACAATTATATATTTTTCCTCCATCTCAAGAACCATTTCCTATCTTTTAAAAATTATATCAATATACCTTGATGCAAATAATACTTGCATATTCTACTCCCATTTTACAGTATTTTTGTCACAACTACCAAGTTTGTCATGTTGTGAGGCAGTTAGTGCAATAACCATTTGTTGAAGTGAACACTTCGATCACAGATGTTGTGGTGATGACTTCCAAGTGTCTCGATTGTAGAGCATATACAAAAAATTTCATCGCTGAAATCATATTAATTAATATACTTGGGTTTGGGGTGTTTTTCTGTTTTTTTGGGTTTTTTTACAATTTTTGCATCAATCTTTAGAGTCCAAGATAAATTAGTAACGCGCAGTCGCCAGAATGTTGGACTTCTCAGTAAGGACATCTAAGGTCTAGTTGGGGTTCTCTGCCAGTGAAGTTGAGTGATTTCGTAAAGACTAATGGCCCCTCTGAAGCTGTTATTCTTCCTCAACACTAAAGTGATAGTGCTGGACACTACTTACCAATTGTAGTATCTGGACTCTTTCTTCCAATTTAAAAACAAAGAAATAAAAACTTCTCATTCCGTGAAATTAAATAGCCCAATTCATGAGAAATTCTTGTTTTTTACAGAACCACCTGTTTTTAGCAGCTTCCCTCCTGTAGTAGAAACCCTTAAAAATACTGAAGTTAGTCTTGAATGTGAACTTTCGGGAACACCACCATTTGAGGTGGTATGGTACAAAGACAAGCGGCAACTCAGAAGTAGCAAGAAATACAAGATTGTGTCCAAAAACTTCCATGCAAGTATCCACATTCTCAATGTGGAAACTTCAGACATCGGTGAATATCACTGCAAGGCACAGAATGAAGTGGGAAGTGATACTTGCATTTGTACTGTACAACTGAAAGGTAAGCATATTTCCTGCCTGTGGCAGAAATGGCAGGAATGTGCAAACTGCTTATTTTTTTCCCCTCTCTTCCATTATCTGGACAATCTTTTCAACAATTTCCATCCGTCTTTTCCTGTTCAGAACCACCAAGATTTGTGTCCAAACTGAACAGCCTCACCGTTGTAGCTGGTGAGCCCGCCGAGTTGCAAGCGTCCATAGAAGGCACCCAGCCTATTTATGTCCAGTGGCTTAAAGAGAAGGAAGAAGTGATTAGAGAAAGTGAAAACATCAGAATTACACTTGTGGAAAATATTGCAACTCTGCAGATTGCAAGAGCAGAACCAGCTAATGCTGGGAAGTATATCTGCCAAATCAAGAATGATGGCGGAACGAGGGAGAACATGGCCACATTGACTGTTCTAGGTTGGTACAGTAGTCCATTAACAGAAAGTGATGCCAACTGCTGAGATAGTTACTAAGACTTACTGGTAGAATCTCCTTTTCTGACTTTCTTCTAGAACTATATTGATCTTCACCTATTTGAAAGGTTAGGGAATTTCATCGATCTTTCAAACACTCTTTTCTGTTTCTGTACTTCTATCAAAAATTCGCCATTTGTTTTATTGTTTACTTACTACTCTTCTTGATGGATTAACAAATATAATCAGGACTATTTTTTGTTTAAGCTTAAAAAAAATTGGGAGCCCAGCATACGCTACGTGGAAATTTTGTTTCCAAAATACTAGTCTTCAAAGCTGACAAGAATATTTGATAGGAAAGGCACGTTCACCTCTGGGCACCTTTAATTTCAACGTAGCAGTTGTTTGGATAGCAACTTGAAAAACTGTCTTTAGCACTTTAAAGTAGAGCAAAAGTACTGAGTATGCATAATAACATGTAGTTTTTTCTCTAAAGAGGTCAAGTTCAAATCAATATACATTGTCTAATGTACATTGTCTGAATTGTTTTGAAAGTTGACTAGTCCACAAACATATTACTTAATAATAACTCCTATAATTTCATGACAGTGTGTAATTATGCAATCACATTTTAAAGTCTAGAGAGAGAGCCCTAACATAATCATTATCATTGGAAGAAACAATCTTAGTGAATTTGGCAATAGAGGCATAGTAAAGATAACAGACTTTGACAGATGGCTATCCGACTTTATTTCAGAGCCCGCAGTCATTGTCGAGAAAGCAGGATCAATGACAGTGACTGTAGGAGAAACGTGCACTCTGGAGTGTAAGGTGGCTGGCACTCCCGAACTCTCAGTTGAATGGTACAAGGATGGAAAGCTGTTGACAAGCAGCCAAAAACACAAATTTAGCTTCTACAACAAAATCTCTTCCTTAAAGATTCTCTCTGTTGAAAAGCAAGATGCAGGCACATACACTTTCCAGGTTCAAAATAATGTTGGAAAAAGCAGCTGCACAGCTGTGGTGGATGTCTCAGGTTAGTTCTGATGCATTCCTCCCATTGCTTATGCAAATTCCGTTCACGAGTTTCCTTCTCTTGAGTCTCTCACATTCTTTGAAATCATGACGAGTCTCTTGCCTTTCCTTACACAGACCGAACGGTTCCTCCTTCTTTCACACGAAGACTGAAAGATACTGGTGGGGTTCTGGGTGCTTCTTGCATCTTGGAGTGTAAAGTAGCTGGATCATCACCTATCTCTGTTGCCTGGTTTCATGAGAAAACTAAGATTGTCAGTGGAGCAAAGTACCATACCACGTTTTCAGATAATGTCTGCACGTTGCAGCTGAATTCCCTGGACTCATCAGATATGGGCAATTACACATGCGTGGCTGCTAACGTAGCTGGGTCTGATGAATGTCGTGCAGTGTTGGCTGTACAAGGTCAGTGTTAGACACTCGTACCTTTTCTTCCAAATTCCTCTTTGGGCGCACATCCAGGTTGACACACATCCAAAAGTGCTCTACTTTTTTGATTCAAAATTGCAACTAAATTTGAAGCTTATGGGATCTTTTCATTGTCCTCCATGTCTATGTAGAACCACCCTCTTTTGTGAAGGAACCTGAACCTTTGGAAGTACTACCAGGCAAGAATGTCACCTTCACAAGTGTTATTAGAGGAACCTCTCCCTTCAAGGTTGGCTGGTTCAGAGGTGCCAGAGAACTGGTGAAAGGAGACAGGTGCAACATCTATTTTGAAGACACTGTGGCAGAGCTGGAATTATTTAATGTCGACATATCTCAGAGTGGGGAATATACCTGTGTGGTTTCTAACAATGCTGGCCAAACATTCTGCACTACTCGTCTCTATGTAAAAGGTTTGCTCAAGTGCATTTGATCGTCCTAATTTCTGAATACTGACGTCTTTGTGTTTTTATTGTGTTTAACTGCTGTGCTTGTCACTCACCAGAACCAGCTGCATTTGTGAAGAAGTTAAGCGATCATTCGGTAGAACCGGGGAAGTCGATAATTCTGGAGAGTACCTACACTGGAACACTTCCAATTTCAGTTACCTGGAAAAAGGATGGTTTTAACATAACTCCATCTGAAAAATGCAACATAGTCACAACAGAGAAAACTTGCCTCCTGGAAATTCTGAATAGCACAAAAAGAGATGCAGGACAGTATTCCTGCGAGATTGAAAATGAGGCAGGAAAGGATGTGTGCGAAGCTCTGGTATCTACCTTAGGTGTGTTGTCTTATTCTCTCGTAGATGATTGGCATGTGTCTAACATGAAGCATTGTTTGCTTGGTTTTCTTGAACTCCGATTGCTGATTGTGAGCCTTTCTTCTTTAGAACCACCTTATTTCGTTACGGAACTGGAACCTCTGGAGGCCTCGGTGGGAGATTCAGTTTCTTTACAATGCCAAGTTGCTGGGACACCAGAAATTACAGTGTCTTGGTACAAAGGAGACACCAAGTTACGGCCAACTCCTGAATACAGGACCTATTTTACAAACAATGTGGCCACACTTGTTTTTAATAAAGTAAATATCCATGACAGTGGAGAATACACATGTAAAGCAGAAAATAGTATAGGAACTGCTTCTTCTAAGACTATCTTCAGAATTCAAGGTAATGACATTATTTGAGAAATTCAGGAATTTCTTTTTTCCTCATCTGAACTTTTTATCTTTATGGGAAATTTTCATTTCATCTACTAATGCCTCAAGTATTACTTGTCTGCCTACAGAGCGCCAACTCCCACCTTCCTTTGCAAGACAATTAAAGGACATCGAACAAACTGTTGGGTTACCGGTTACACTCACTTGTCGATTAAATGGCTCTGCACCCATCCAAGTGAGCTGGTACAGGGATGGGGTACTCTTAAGAGATGATGAAAATCTACAGACATCATTTGTAGATAACGTAGCGACTTTAAAAATTTTGCAAACGGACTTGAGTCACTCTGGCCAGTACTCTTGCTCAGCTTCTAATCCACTTGGAACAGCATCTTCAACTGCTAGACTGACAGCAAGAGGTTTGTTCCCATGTTAATCTTTCTCTTTGCAAACCATGACTTCTTACGCATTGTCAAAGTAGAAATGGCTAGTGAAAAAAAGCAAAAAGAAAACCCACACCACATGTTGTCTTTTCTTCTCATCTTCCAGAACCTAAGAAATCTCCCTTCTTTGACATCAAGCCTGTATCTATAGATGTTATAGCTGGGGAAAGTGCTGACTTTGAGTGTCATGTTACTGGTGCTCAACCAATGCGAATCACTTGGTCAAAAGATAACAAGGAGATCCGTCCTGGAGGAAACTATACAATCACATGTGTGGGAAACACTCCCCATTTGAGAATTCTTAAAGTAGGCAAAGGAGACTCTGGTCAATATACTTGTCAAGCAACCAACGATGTCGGCAAAGACATGTGCTCAGCTCAACTCAGTGTAAAAGGTATATTACATAACATTTACCAATATTTTCTCTTTCTCATATTTGTGTAATTGTCTTCTAAAAGTTTCTTTAGTTTTTAAATATTTGGGGTAAACTAACTGGATCATGTTAGAATTTGTATTTTAGTGTTGGAGGCAACATTAATGAAAGTTCTGTTTTCTCTTTATACTGTTCTTTGTTAGTGTATCTCTAAGTATAATCCTATCAAAGAGTGTTGTTTAACTGAAATGTGTTAAATGTTGTTTCAATTATCCGTTCTCTTTTTTTATTCTTTACTGTTATATGGCATTCTAATTTATCATTACTAAATTTTGATCAAATACCTCTATAGTACATTAACTTATATATCTTAGCTTACATATCCAAAAATAAACCCATCAACTAAATTCTCTATTTAAAATGTTAAAAGCTTATTTAGTAGAAAAAACATATTTTACCACAAAATTCTCAGAAAGTCTTTTCTTAATAATAAACCAGTTTAAATATGTATTTATGAGATCTTCAACTATACATAAGCTATTTTTTCCCTTGATTTACTAGAACCTCCAAAGTTTGTTAAGAAATTAGAAGCTTCAAAAGTTGCAAAGCAGGGAGAATCCACCCAACTGGAGTGCAAAATAAGTGGTTCCCCAGAAATCAAAGTGTTGTGGTTCCGAAATGACAGTGAACTTCATGAAAGTTGGAAGTACAACATGTCATTCGTTAATTCTGTGGCATTGCTTACCATCAATGAAGCCAGCACTGAGGACAGTGGGGACTATATCTGTGAAGCTCACAATGGTGTTGGCGACGCCAGCTGTAGCACAGCGCTGACTGTTAAAGGTTAGACACACTAGGCTTCTTCTTTCTTCTTCCTTCTCCTCTGATTTAGATCCTTTCTCAGCAATGTTATGAGCTCCAAAATAAAAAGGCTTGTTAAGGGACTTTCCTTGCAATTCTTAAACTATTTTTTATGAATTGTTGTGTCTTATGTTAGCATACTGTCATTTGGTCACACCAGTCACTCTTAATGATTCTAGATTCTAAAATATGTTTTTCCTTCTTGGTAAGCAAATATCCTTATTATTTATCTTCTTTTTCTGGTAGCACCTCCTGTTTTCACCCAGAAGCCTTCTCCAGTAGGAGCCCTTAAAGGTTCTGATGTTGTCTTCCAATGTGAAATTGCGGGAACACCCCCATTTGAAGTGGTGTGGGTTAAAGATCGAAAGCAAGTTCGAAGCAGCAAGAAATTTAAAATCACTTCGAAAAATTTTGATACAAGTCTTCATATCCTTAATCTTGAAGCCTCCGATGTAGGAGAATATCACTGCAAAGCTAGTAACGAGGTGGGAAGTGACACGTGTGTTTGCACTGTCAAGTTCCAAGGTTTGTATACAGGGCACAAAATTATATACCTCTTCGTTTCATCTTTTCTTGCTTTGTTAGTAATTTATGTGGCTGTGATTCTCTTTTTTTTTTCTCTAATCACAAATTTCTTTCATTAGAACCTCCACGATTTGTGAAAAAGCTAAGTGACACCTCAACCCTTGTTGGGGATGCTGTTGAGTTACGGGCTGTAGTGGAAGGCTTCCAGCCAATTTCTGTTGTCTGGCTGAAAGATAAAGGGGAAGTCATCAGAGAGAGTGAAAACACTAGGATTTCATTCATTGACAACGTTGCAACTCTCCAACTTGGGAGCCCAGAAGCATCTAATTCTGGAAAATATGTGTGCCAAATCAAAAATGATGCCGGAATGAGAGAATGTTCTGCAGTCTTGACTGTACTAGGTTAGTAAGAAAGTACAGCCTGAGAAAAAATCAAGTTGACTGACCCATGATCATTGTCTACAAATATTACTCTTACCCAGTCATATCTTGATTACACTCTAACTTAGTTTGGAAGGCGACTTCATTTTCAATGCAATGTACTTCTTCTTTTAGAACCAGCCAGAATCATAGAGAAGCCAGAACCCATGACGGTCACTACCGGAAATCCTTTTGCATTAGAGTGTGTAGTGACTGGAACACCAGAACTTTCAACCAAGTGGTTCAAAGATGGAAGAGAATTATCTGGAGACAGCAAACATCACATTACATTTGTCAACAAAGTGGCTTCCCTTAAAATCCCCTGTGCAGAAATGAGTGACAAGGGATTATATAGCTTTGAGGTGAAAAACAGTGTTGGTAAAAGTAACTGCACTGTATCTGTCCACGTTTCGGGTGAGTAGTATGAGGTTTTAATGAATATATAATTTTTTATATTTTTCCCAGAAAAAAAATAAAACTTCTCTTTAAACGGAAAACTACCCTTCTCCACACAGATCGAGTCATCCCTCCTTCCTTCATCCGCAAGCTGAAAGACCTGAACGCCATCCTGGGGTCCTCAGCGGTTTTGGAGTGCCGAGTCGCTGGCTCGGCCCCGATTTCCGTTGGCTGGTTTCAGGATGGAAATGAGATCATTAGTGGGCCTAAATGCCAGTCCAGCTTTTCGGAAAATGTCTGTACTTTGAATCTGAGCTCACTGGAGCCCTCTGACACAGGCGTCTACACATGTGTGGCTGCCAACGTGGCTGGTTCTGACGAATGCTCAGCAGTCCTGACTGTGCAAGGTCAGTGTGCAAGGATCAGGCTCCTGCTTCTCTAACGTCTCTTCCATGTGATTTAGTGCCTGCCTTGTGTGCAATTTCTTTATTTTGTCTTCATTTTTAGTCTTAGTTCTCTTTTCTTCAAGTAACAAAATCACTTCTCACTTGGATTTCCTTTTTCTCTTGATCTCCCCCTCCTCTGGGGTATCTAGAACCACCATCTTTTGAACAAACCCCTGATTCTGTGGAAGTTTTACCTGGAGTGAGCCTCACATTCACCAGCATCTTTAGAGGCACCCCTCCTTTCAAGGTCAAATGGTTTAAGGGCAGCAGGGAACTGGTGTCAGGTGACTCATGCACCATCTCTCTGGAAGATTATGTCTCGGAACTGGAGTTGTTTGAGGTGGAGCCACTGCAGAGTGGAGACTATTCTTGCCTCGTTACTAATGATGCTGGCAGTGCTTCCTGTACCACACATCTGTTTGTGAAAGGTTGGCTCTTTTCTCCAATTCATGTATCTTTTAAATTTTTTTCTAAGTCTTCATTTGAGGATGTCAAATTTACCCTCACATTTTCTTCTTATAGAACCAGCCACCTTTGTGAAAAGATTGGCTGATTTCAGTGTGGAGACAGGAAGCCCCATAGTTCTTGAGGCCACATTTACTGGCACTCCGCCCATCTCAGTGAGCTGGATGAAGAATGAATTCCCTCTCTCACAGTCTCAGAATTGCAGTATTACCATGACAGAAAAATCTACGATACTGGAAATTCTTGACAGCACGATAGAAGATTATGCACAGTACAGTTGCCTGATAGAAAATGAGGCTGGTCAAGATATTTGTGATGCTCTGGTGTCTGTCTTAGGTGTGTTGACAGTTACCTCTTTTCTTTCTTTTAAAACATTCTCTTTTAGTTCGCATGTCTGATTGATTACCATCCTTTATCTCTTAGAACCACCTTATTTCATTGAACCTCTGGAACATGTGGAAGCAACCATTGGAGAACCTACAACTTTACAGTGTAAAGTGGATGGAACTCCAGAAATTAGAATTTCTTGGTATAAAGAACACACAAAGCTACGATCAGCTCCTGCATATAAGATGCAATTCAAAAATAATGTTGCCTCCTTAGTAATTAACAAAGTGGATCACAGTGACGTGGGAGAGTATTCATGCAAGGCAGAAAACAGTGTGGGGGCAGTTGCTTCTTCAGCTGTGCTTGTCATCAAAGGTGATGATGGTTTTGCTTAACAAGTCTTGCTGTGTGTTGATAGGTTCTTTTCTTAAAAACATCAAAATTTTAGTAGATTGAAATATATTGCAGATGTTTTCTCTCTTGTAAATAAGGATTATCTGTAACTTCTTTATAGAGCGCAAACTTCCACCTTCCTTTGCGAGAAAACTAAAGGATGTTCATGAGACTCTTGGCTTCCCAGTTGCATTTGAGTGTCGCATCAATGGCTCAGAACCTCTTCAAGTGTCTTGGTACAAGGATGGGGTACTTTTGAAAGATGATTCTAATTTGCAAACATCTTTTGTTCATAATGTCGCAACTCTTCAGATTTTGCAAACCAACCAGAGCCACGTTGGTCAGTACAATTGCTCAGCTTCTAATCCTCTTGGGACTGCTTCATCCAGTGCCAAGCTCATTCTCTCAGGTGAGTAGTTCATCCCATTACCCTTTTCAATATAGAGCGGCTTCATGGCTCTGGGCCACCAAAGGAGTAGGGCCACTTCATTTCTGCTTCCTGACTGGGAACATGAAAACTGAAGTCACCTTGTTGGTCTTCATTCTTTTCAGAGCATGAAGTTCCTCCTTTCTTTGATCTAAAGCCTGTCTCAGTAGATCTGGCTCTTGGAGAAAGTGGTTCTTTTAAATGTCATGTAACTGGAACTGCACCAATCAAAATCACTTGGGCCAAGGATAACCGAGAGATTCGCCCTGGTGGCAACTACAAGATGACTTTGGTTGAAAATACTGCCACTCTGACAGTTCTCAAAGTAGGCAAAGGTGACGCTGGGCAGTACACCTGCTATGCAAGCAACGTTGCTGGAAAAGATTCTTGTTCTGCTCATCTGGGTGTACAAGGTACTAGTTTGAGTAAAGTAGCAAGGTCTCTTACATTTTCAATATCTTAAAATACGGGAGGAAGGGTGTGCCTGAAAGTTACGTTGCAGACCATGGTCTGGTAATTGGAAGTGATCAAATGGATCCAGAGCCTTTCAAATGAGTCAAGTTTTTAGAAATTTTATTTAAAAATGTAAAACTGGTAAAACATGGACTGAAAGTCCACTTTCAAAGGCTAAAAGTAGAGACTAGAGAGAGAGTGAACAAAAACTTTTCACAGAATTGCAAGAAAATCCAAATTTGAAAGAAATTATCTTAGGACAAAAAAGAAAGTCATCTCAAATAACTTATTTTCCACAGTAGTTTGTGAATTAATGGATTTTGTCCCTCTGGGGGATAGCAGAGCCCCAAACTATCAAGGCTTTCAAGAAGAGTCAGATTGTGTCAACTTCTTTTCCTCCATTAGCCCCACTTAAATAATAGCAGGAATAATAATAGGAAGCTAAGGGCTGGGGAGTACATCAATATCTGACATTATGGGAGGCAATCATCTCTTTCTATGGCATGTTCATGACTGCTGCTGTCAGAAATTAAATACTTAACTCATAGAGCTGCTGATCTAACCCATTAGAGCATTTTTAAGGGATTTTGTGGTGATGGTTTATAAATATCTTGAAATTGAAATAGAATTAGATTTATCAGCCCATTTGCTCTATGACATATAGCTAATCATTTTCATCTCCCTAAGCTTGAATTTTTTGCTTCAGTTAATGAAGAAAGTATTGCTCTCCTCACTTCAAAGGGGAATTATGAAGGTTTGCAGAAATATCTATTTAAAGTCCATAAGAGAAAGTGGCACTTTTAAAAAATATTAAGATATCTGACCTAGTTTTGCTATTTGACTCTTCATGGTACATAACTGATATCTTTGCAGCCATAGGAAACAAACAGTCACATACAGGAGAGAAATCAAACTCTCTTATTCCCTGTGAACCTCAGAGTGCCTCCACCAACAGATATGCTCTGCCTCTGAGCTCGAACTAAAGAAGTGATTCTTTGGCTGGGAGGAAGATTGTACAATAGGCATTAATGGCTCTTCCTCCTTCCTTTTGCAATATTTGATGTGGGTACTCACAAAAATAAATGTATTTTATTTTAGGAATTTTCTATTTAAGTTCCACTTAACTATTCTTCTTTGAACTGCATCAAATAAATTTGCTTTCCAGAGCTAAAGATCTCTCTGTTTGACAGAGATTTCTTTTTTCACTTGATTTTGAATTATACCTGTCTTTTCGATCCCTTACCTTGTGTTTTCCCTCTTGGTTCGTAGAACCACCCAGATTCATTAAGAAGCTTGAACCTTCAAGAATTGTGAAACAGGATGAATACACAAGATATGAATGTAAAATAGGAGGGTCTCCAGAAATCAAAGTTTTATGGTACAAAGATGAGACTGAAATTCAAGAGAGCAGTAAATTCAGAATGTCATTCCTTGACTCGGTGGCGGTGTTGGAAATGCACAGTCTCAGTGTTGAAGACAGCGGAGACTACACATGTGAGGCCCGCAATGCAGCAGGCAGCGCCAGCAGCAGCACTTCCTTAAAAGTTAAAGGTCAGATCTTACTCTTCCTTTGTGTTTTTCACATCATCTGCTTCTCCAGTTGTCCTCTCAATTTCCTGCTCAACTCTCTATTGATACCTTAAAAAGTTTTTTAAGTAGAATAGAAAATGGAAGGTTATGTTTTCTTTCTCTATGACAGAATGGAAAACTGATTCTTACTTGTAACTATATACTTACAGAATGCCTCCTAATTTTCCTTTTTCTCTAACTCAATTATCTTCCAATTTCAGAACCACCCATTTTCCACAAAAAGCCTCATCCTGTTGAGACACTGAAAGGAGCTGATGTTCACCTTGAATGTGAGCTTCAGGGTACTCCTCCGTTTCAAGTTTCTTGGTATAAAGACAAGAGAGAACTCAGGAGTGGCAAGAAGTACAAGATAATGTCTGAGAACTTCCTTACGAGTATTCACATCCTGAATGTCGATGCTGCAGACATTGGGGAATATCAGTGCAAAGCCACAAATGATGTGGGGAGTGACACCTGTGCTGGTTCCATCACTCTGAAAGGTTAGAGTGACTTCATTCTCTTCTGTTTACTATTTTCCTTCTAATTTTAATATTCTTTTGGCCCCTTAGCTATAGCCCAGTCCTTTATCATTAGCTGTCTCTTCTATTCCCTTTTTTCCTTTCCACATTCTTTCATGCTTAGTGTACATCCCATTTCTAAATCCTACCAAATCCAAATATCCCTTTAGACAATTTTTCCAATAGGTTTTGATTGATTTAGAAAGCTGGAGAGGACAAGATGTTCAACTCCTTCTGCTTAATACAAACTCTAATGTGACCCTGCTCCCATCCACCAAAAATGCCTCTTATTTAAGAAATGAGAACAACACTTTATCACTAATTTGATTCCTAGCATTCATTACTCGAGGGAAATACTATTAACCCCGCACATTTTAAATCCCTGATTTGCCTCTTCTTCATCAGCACCACCAAGATTTGTGAAGACGCTCAGTGACATTTCTACCATCGTTGGTGAAGAAGTTCAGCTGCAGACTGCTATTGAAGGCGCTGAGCCAATTTCAGTGGTGTGGTTCAAAGATAAGGGAGAAGTTGTTAGAGAAAGTGACAACATATGGATTTCTTATTCAGAAAACATTGCAACCCTACAGTTTTCACGAGCAGAACCAGCCAATGCTGGGAAATACACCTGTCAGGTCAAAAACGATGCTGGAATGCAAGAGTGCTTCGCCACACTATCTGTTCTTGGTTAGTACGAATAGGATGTTATCATGAATACGAGTCACATGCTTACCAGTATCTGTGTTTTCCTTGGTTTTTCAATTTGCTTTTAAAATTTGGATGCAATTTATATCTCATTCCAGAACCTGCAGCAATTGTGGAAAAGCCAGAATCCATACAAGTTACCACGGGAGATACCTGTACCTTGGAGTGCACGGTCACTGGCACACCTGAACTCAGTACCAAGTGGTTTAAGGATGGAAAAGAACTGACAAGTGACAGCAAATACAAAATAAGCTTCTTCAACAAAGTATCTGGCCTTAAGATTATCAACGTGGCACCCGGTGACAGTGGAGTATATAGTTTTGAGGTGCAAAATCCTGTTGGCAAAGACAGCTGCACAGCCTCAGTTCGAGTCTCAGGTTGGTTGGTTGGGCCTTTGTTTCAATGTTACTACAATGTAGTTCCTGATTTACATATATGGGTATGGGAATCTCCATCTTCTAGAGTGTGACATGAGTCTGACATCTTCTGAATCAGCAAAATCAGAAGTAACATACCTATAGAGTTAGAAGAAAACCAAGTTCAAAAGTTTCTCATGGAGGAATTCCCACAATTCAGGGTGGGAGGAGTGAAGTCTAGTCCCTGGAAAGGATAATGTGGTCCTCGACTATCACTTATGCTGAAATAATTCACCATATAATCATTCACAGCAGAGAGAGATCAAAATCTCTAACAAGTGAACTAGCACATCTTGTCCCTTGATTCTCAAGGCTTTGGATTGTGTGAACCCATAGGGAATTCTTGGGTACTCTCGCAAAAGGGCCAAATGGATCTACAGATAGTCCATCAAAAAGACAATAATTCTCTTTTCAAATCATTTTATAATGGATGTCCCTCGTTTGTTTGATTTTTTATCACATTCAGACCGAATTGTTGCTCCTTCATTCACAAGAAAATTGAAAGAGACAAATGGTCTGTCTGGTTCCTCGGTTGTAATGGAGTGCAAAGTCTATGGATCACCTCCAATCTCTGTCTCCTGGTTCCATGAAGGAAATGAGATCAGCAGTGGAAGGAAGTACCAGACCACCCTGACAGATAACACTTGTGCTTTAACTGTGAACTTGCTGGAAGAATCAGATGCTGGCGACTACACATGTGTAGCTACTAACATGGCTGGTTCTGATGAATGCAGTGCTCCTTTGACTGTGAGAGGTCAGTTAAAAATACAGTGAAGTAGAACTCCATTTCATAATTTATTAAACATTTTTATCAAAACTCAAAATTATTAAATTTTTTTCTGGTATGTGCTTTTTTGTGTAGAACCGCCATCTTTTGTTCAGAAACCTGATGCCATGGATGTTTTAACTGGAACCAATGTAACTTTCACGAGCATCATAAAAGGAACACCTCCCTTCATGGTCAGCTGGTTCAAGGGTAGCAGTGAACTTGTACCAGGGGACAGATGTAATGTGTCTTTGGAGGATTCAGTTGCTGAACTGGAGTTGTTTGATGTAGATACAATGCAAAGCGGAGAATACACATGCATAGTCAGTAACGAAGCTGGCAAGGCTTCTTGTACAACACATCTCCATGTAAAAGGTTGGTTTGACTCCTATTCCACATTTTTACAGTGAACATACATGAAGTAATATATATGTCTATCTCTGTGTGTATATGTGTTTGATTTCATATTTTCAATTTTACTATAGCCCCAGCCAAATTTGTGAAGAGGCTCAATGATTACAGCATAGAGAAAGGAAAACACCTGATCCTAGAGGGCACCTACACTGGAACTCCTCCCATTTCAGTTACATGGAAGAAAAATGGCATAAATATCGCTCCTTCTCAGAGGTGCCATATAACCACAACTGAAAAATCTGCGATCCTGGAAATTCCAAGCAGCACAGTAGAGGACGCAGGACAATACAACTGCTACATCGAAAATGCTTCCGGAAAAGATTCCTGTTCAGCACAAATCCTGATACTAGGTTTGTTATGATTGCACATTCATATCTTTATATCCAAATAATCATTCTGGCATGTCTCCTTCATGACTCATTTCTCTCTTGCCTGCAGAACCACCATATTTTGTCAAGCAGTTGGAGCCTGTTAAGGTGACCGTTGGAGATTCTGCCTCTTTACAATGCCAACTTGCTGGGACCCCTGAAATTGGGGTATCCTGGTATAAAGGAGATACAAAATTGAGACCCACTGCCACCTACAAAATGCATTTTAAGAACAATGTTGCTACCCTGGTTTTCAACCAGGTTGATGTTAATGACAGTGGAGAATATATCTGCAGAGCTGAAAACAGTGTGGGAGAAGTGTCGTCATCCACTTTCCTGACTGTTCAAGGTGATTGCAATATTTTAAAAGTGAATGAATTTATGTGTCTTTTGAACAAGATTTAAAATATCTGGCAAGGGGCTTCCTTTAAGGAAAATCTTCCCAAATCCAAAATTTTCTGCTTAAGTAATTCCATCTATAATTAATGGCTTACTTTTTCTGGTCTTTACAGAGAGAAATAAGATAACTAAATTTTCAGTTAGAAAGATCATGTAATCATTTGTCCCTATGATTAAATCTTTCATGAGTGGCCATATTTTTAAAATTCCACTCCATGAATGTCTCAATCAGATTGCTAGAGAATCTGCTGCATGCGCAGAGATGTACCTTAAGCCAATCAATTTCTCTGTTGGCTTACATATTTTTGCACCAACTGTGCCTTAGGGTGGCCTCAGAGTGAAACTGTTGCTCCAAAAGTTTACTTGTTTTTCTTTGTGTCTAAGTTAATTCAAGAGATGTTAATACCTCCTAATATTTTTATAGAAATACCATTATCTCTATAACAATAATTGTAAGAAGAATATTCAGTAAATTAAAAATGTCCAGTAGTATTCATCCTTTAATTCTATTCCTACAGAGCAAAAACTTCCACCATCATTTTCTCGACAATTGAGAGATGTTCAAGAAACTGTTGGACTGCCAGTTGTTTTTGAATGTGCCATAAATGGATCAGAACCTATCTCAGTGTCTTGGTATAAAGACGGCAAACCGTTGAAAGACGGCCCAAACGTACAAACATCGTTTTTAGATAATGTAGCCACTCTCAATATTTTTAAAACAGATCGGAGCCTTGCAGGCCAGTATTCTTGCACAGCCACAAATCCAATAGGGTCTGCTTCTTCTAGTGCCAGACTCATTCTCACAGGTTTGTGGATTCTTAAACTTCTTTCTGTTTCTGTAATTAAAATTTGTATAATCAAATACAAAATAAGGGAGAAAACATCACAATTTCTGTAAACTGGGATGACCCAGATATAGAGCCTGAAACCTTGTCTTTCTGCTCTCCTCTTAGAGGGGAAGAACCCGCCCTTCTTTGACATCCCCGTTGCCCCTGTGGATGCTGTGGTGGGAGAAAGTGCAGACTTTGAGTGCCACGTTACTGGGACACAACCAATAAAGGTCGGCTGGGCCAAAGACAACAGAGAGATACGAAGTGGTGGAAACTACCAGATTAGTTTTCTGGAAAACAGCGCCCATCTGACAATCCTGAAAGTAGACAAGGGAGACTCTGGACAATATACCTGCTACGCTGTGAACGAAGTGGGAAAGGACTCCTGCACAGCTCAACTCAACATAAAAGGTATCGTTTATTTCACACAGAGTCCGACAAAATGTAATGATTTTATATTCTATCCTAAGGGGGCAGTTTTATTAGGACAAATGAAATTCAGGACATTTTTAAACAAATGACATAAAAATGTTTAAAAGGAAATAAGTTTCTCTATAGAATAAGTGATCTTTTTAAATCTGTATTTTTCTAAAATTTTATATACCCTACATAACCCTAAACCCATCCCCCTCACTTTTTTTTGTGACTATCTGGTTTTGTAAATGGCTGCAAGTTATTCTTATCATCCATCCCATAAATCAGAGAATCATTTAGAGCAAGCTTGTGGAAGAGGCTGAAATGTTTAAGGACATACACTGATGTGCTGTATTTAGTTGGTCAGCATTGACTTTTAATGAAAGATACGACTTCTTTTTCTTGAAAATCCTCATGTTACTGACCTGCTTCTGGATTCCACTTCATATATCCTTGCAATTTCTTACAGAGCGGCTCATCCCACCAAGTTTCACTAAAAAACTCTCAGAGACAGTGGAAGAAACAGAAGGGAATTCTTTCAGACTTGAGGGCCGCGTTGCGGGTTCCCAGCCTATAACTGTTGCTTGGTACAAGAATAATGTAGAGATACATCCAACTTCTAACTGTGAAATCACATTCAAGAACAACACACTCCTGCTGCAAGTCAAGAGGGCGGGCATGGGCGATGCTGGTTTGTACACGTGCAAAGTGTGGAATGATGCAGGCTCTGCTCTGTGTACATCTTCAATTGTTATCAAAGGTTAGTTATCTTCACGTCCCCCCCCCCCCCCCCGCCAGCCTGTTGTGTTTTCATTCTTATTAGATAGCCATGTGCATTTCTTCTGACACACGCATTTCTCCTTCAACTCTGTTGACCAAGTTATAACAGATATAAATATACATTATTTAATTGGCTTGCCATAATTCCATACATGTTTACT
Source organism: Equus asinus (assembly GCF_041296235.1). Classification (NCBI taxonomy): domain Eukaryota; kingdom Metazoa; phylum Chordata; class Mammalia; order Perissodactyla; family Equidae; genus Equus; species Equus asinus. The sequence goes on along the minus strand of NC_091793.1, from coordinate 116,898,702 downwards.
TAAAATACATATTATTTGTAATTTAATTACATGGCCCAGCGAAGTAGGTGTCATAAAATAGACTAAAATCTTAGCTTGTAAATCATATCCTAAAATTCTCTCAGGCAGTTAGAAGTCTAAGTCTACTTTGAAATTCATGCATAAGTGACATATAAATTTTTATGAAGCACATTTACTTTGAAAAATTCTTAAATTTTCATCATTGAATATTGCATTAGCTTTGCCTATTATAAGTTATATGACATTCGGAAACATTCTGTTTTCTAAGGACATTTCTAAAGGAATTTTGTTTGGCATATATTGCCCAAAGATTTTAGCCTGTAAATGAATATTAATCCTAGACAAAAGAGTAAAATTTGCACAAAAAGAAAAAATGATGAGTGGGAAGACATTGTATATCATTATAGAAGATGTGTTTAAATACACAGTCATGGCTTGAGGCAAAGCAATAGACTGTATTGTTTAAGGAGCTCTTCTCTATCTGACCCTCTGACTGCAAGGACTTCATCCAGGTGGTTACAATGCACATTCATCAAAATAACTTTACAAACTAACCTCCCAGAGCGGCTTGGAACCTGATTACCAACTCTGATGACATTCTTGGCTGTTTCAGGGTGCACAGATATTGGGTTAATATCATTAATAGATTAATATCACTAATAGGCTAATATCATTGAGTTGTCTTAAATTTCAAATTTCATCACTCATTTTATAGGATTTAAGTGTGTTCAGTTTTAAAACATGTTTAGTAAAATGAAAAATGTGCGCTTGGCAGTGGCTTATATTCATGATTTACATTCCTGATGGTTTTGCCATTGAGTAGATAAATACTTTCTATACAATTCTGAGGCTATTTATCTATAGAGTTTAAAAGGAGAGTAGATATCAGAAGTTTTAATCTTTAAATCTTGAATATTGCCTTATTTTTCTTATATATAGGTCTCAGAACCATTGAATGAAATCATTACATAGCACTGTGTTGCAATTGGCCCTTCTAGGATGTTACTTGTGTCTTCTTCACTGGTTTCCAGTTGAATACTGAGCTTCAATTCCTAATTCCGTTGGGCAAAGATTGGATTTTTAAATGCTACTGGAGCTTCATTTAATAGCTAAAGATGAACATCAGAGAAAATCACATATTAAGATGTGGGCTCATGGATTACTCGAATGGTGGCTTTCTTTCCCAGATGGTAGCAAGAATTGCAACTCTGGATGAGCAGAATTCCCCAATAAGCTCCTAGTTTTTAGGGTTCAGCGGAAATGCAGCTGTATGCAGCTTTGAGAGAATCAATAGCATGCTACATGGCACAGAAGTTGATGGTAACTGCCAGGGCAATGTTTGCAGTGCTTAATCAGGACACAGATGCTCGGGTGACTTATGGGCAGCATGGCATCTGTTCTTTGCTTGTTTTTAAACCTTTCTCTTTTTGTAAAATCCAACAAACGTAATTAGTGCCTTCAGAGAGGAACCAACCCGGCTCATGGTTCAGTTCTACTATAGCAACCAGTGTTACCCGTCAGAGGCAAAATTCGTTGCTTTTCTGGAATTTAATACTTTTTTGCCTTCTGTTCCTTTTCAGTTTATGTATAAAAATGCCTTTTTAATTCCAGAACCTCAGAAGCCACCTGTGTTTGATCAGCACCTTACTCCAGTAACAGTGAGCGAAGGTGAATTCGTGCAGCTCAGCTGCCACGTCCGGGGTTCAGAGCCGATCAGGATCCAGTGGTTGAAGGCTGGCAGGGAAATAAAACCCTCAGACAGATGCAGCTTCAGCTTTGCTAGTGGAACCGCTGTGCTGGAACTCAAGGACGTGACTAAAGCAGATTCGGGAGATTATGTGTGCAAAGCTTCAAATGTGGCTGGAAGTGACACTTCCAAATCAAAAGTGACCGTTAAAGGTACAGACACTTCAAAAATATTGTTCAGATTAAGCCTACAACTGCTCACATTTATTTTCTTGTTACAATTTAGATACTAATGGAATTAGGTTTTTAGAAACATCACTTATTGCTGATTTGCAATTTATAGCCTCCTCCTTATAACTGAAGTATTAGATAATTTAATGGAAATAGTATCAATACAAATTGTCTGAAATTACTCCAAGTTCACCATCATATTTCTTGAACCTCTTTTCATCGTATCCAAGAGGGGGTAAGTCAGTGAAGTTCCAAAAATGATGCTATAATAATGTGACATGAGGTAGCCTGATAGAATAAAGCCAAGTCTAGATATAAGACTTGATATGAATACGATTGTAGTTCAACCTGATGGGATAGCTGCAACTGGTTATAAATGTCTATGAACCTGCCTTGTCTTCTGTAATCCACTCTCATACACAGCGAGGCCTAGAGTGCACAATATTTTCGACACTGCCAAACTCCTAAAACTTATTTTCCAAAGGGAATTATTTATTACAATTTTAAGGTGATGGTGATAACAAAACCTGTAAATGTATTTTTTAGACAAACCAGCTGCAGTCCCAGCCGCTAAGAAAGCAGCAGTGGACGGGAAACTCTTCTTCGTATCAGAACCTCAGAGTATCAGAGTCGTAGAAAGTAAGTACTTCATGAAAAGTGCATCTTGGCCTATCTTGTACGTTTTACTACTGATTTAACTTTGGAAGAATTGATTTTGGAAAATGGGTATTTATTCATTTGTTTTCATTATTCCTTAGAAACCACTGCAACATTCATTGCCAAAGTTGGAGGTGATCCAATCCCAAATGTTAAATGGACAAAAGGGAAATGGAGACAACTGAACCAAGGAGGTCGCATTTTTATCCACCAGAAAGGCGATGAAGCAAAGCTGGAGATTAGAGACACCACGAAAACCGACTCTGGACTATACCGATGCGTCGCATTTAATAAACATGGTGAAATTGAAAGTAATGTTAACCTACAGGTGGATGAAAGGAAGAAACAAGAGAAAATTGAAGGAGATCTTAGGGCAATGCTGAAAAAGTAAGTTCAATAAAAAACCACACATAGAATTTTTCATTCACAAAAGACATATCCCAAGAGGTGTGGACCCTCCAAGATTCAGATTATGAAAGAACATAAGCACACAGACATTTAAACAGAAACAGATAAGAAAATACACAATATTTTAGTGGAAGTTAGTGGTTCATTAAGATCAATTTCTGAATAATCATGAGAAAGTTTGAGCATGAGGTGAATTTTTATTGAAATTTTAGACAAAAGAAATGGCCCATAAAGAAACCTGTGTCTAAGCATGAAATGTTTGCTTCTCTGTATGATTTCTCATGCTCAGAATCATTTTCTAGATCAATTATTTTAAACATTTTCCATAATTACCAGTAATTTCAACACAATTTATGTGTCAACATAATTACTGGATTAATTATTAAATTCATCAACATTTAATTTCCACACATCTTTCCCATGACATATGATATTTATCCTTTATTAATGCTTTCCATTGCTGTCATTATTTTTCCTTATAGTTCTTTCATTGGACTCTTTGGTTGTACAATTTACAAAAATGTTCCTGTTATTCTTTCCTTAAACTCTTTGATCTTTGTAACAATGGTCCAATCTCAATCCACTTTATTTCCAAACCCACATTTTTTTTATTGTCTCACAGTTATCATGGTAAAATTAATATTTCTTGAATAAAGGACACAGAGCTACTCCTTTATGAGAAAAAAACTCAATGACATTTATAATCTTTGAATGATGACAATTCAAAATAAGTAGAAGACAGATGATTTACATTTATTCCTTATTTCATTTAGGACTCCAGTCTTAAAGAAAGGAGCTGGAGAAGAAGAGGAAATTGATATCATGGAACTTCTCAAAAATGTTGATCCTAAAGAATATGAAAAATATGCCCGTATGTATGGAATCACTGACTTCCGGGGTCTTCTTCAAGCATTTGAACTGCTAAAGCAAAGTCAACAAGAAGAGACACATAGATTGGTATGATCTTTTGTAGATAACATCATCTTTAAAAATTCACATTTGAAACATCTAACATATGCCCCTTGAATTTCCAGAACCCTCTAGTTGCATGAGATCATTTGATATAACCTAAGCAGTATCAAGAACGGAAGCTGAATATAATCCTCTAATTCAAATTTTATTTGATATGTAAAACTTACACTATTTTTCTCCTCAGGAAATTGAGGAAATAGAGAAGTCAGAGAAGGAAGAAAAGGAATTTGAAGAACTTGTATCATTTATTCAGCAAAGGCTGTCACAGACAGAGGTAAAATGATTTAGGCTGATAATAAAATAAATAAATTATTGGGAATTATAAGAGAAGGAGTGACTAATGTGTTTTAATTCTCTATTCTTCTAGCCTGTCACTCTGATCAAGGATATTGAAAATCAGACAGTTTTGAAAGATAATGATGCTGTGTTTGAAATTGATATTAAGATTAATTATCCAGAAATCAAACTCTCATGGTACAAAGGGACTGAAAAACTGGAACCCAGTGATAAATTTGAAATAAGCATCGATGGTGATCGACATACACTCAGAGTCAGAAACTGTCAGCTTAAAGATCAGGGCAATTATAGATTGGTGTGTGGTCCACACATCGCTAGTGCTAAACTCACTGTAATTGGTAAGTAAAAAGAGTTTTATTAAAAAAATCTTTTGAGGTGAATTGACTGTTGAGCACTTTGCATGTGATATTGAACAAAATGTGTATTGTGTCATATGAACAGAGCCTGCTTGGGAACGGCATCTTCAAGATGTTACTTTGAAAGAAGGCCAGACTTGCACCATGACATGCCAATTTTCTGTGCCAAATGTAAAATCTGAATGGTTCAGAAATGGCAGAATCCTTAAACCCCAAGGTAGATACAAAACAGAAGTGGAACACAAAGTCCATAAGCTGACCATTGCAGATGTTCGAGCAGAAGACCAGGGACAGTACACCTGCAAATACGAAGACCTTGAAACATCAGCAGAGCTCAGCATTGAAGGTGAGTGAAAGACTGTGGATGGAGTTATTGCAGCAATATGTCGTGCAGGACCCCTGCAACTCTGCAACCCTGCCCTCAAGCATATCCCGAAGTGTTCCTGTGTTCTAAGTTCCCAACACATGTACTCATTACATTCACTCATATCTCAGAATTCACACAGAATCAAAAAGGAAATATTCACATAAGTGCTGAGTCTTTTGCATAGTCCTTTTTGACCAGAAGCAGATTTCAATCTAAACTAAGACATGACTTTCTAACAGTTATTTCTGTTGAAAGCCTAAATTTCATAATTCTCACATCTATGATTCTCACTCCTGGAAAGAAACCCTTAGAAAGGACCAGATTTCATGGCTATATATCTAGAGGATCTTGGCTAGGAGTTGATATTTTGTTTACAGGAATTAATTTGAACTCTATTTGTATGAAATGTCATAAATAAAATTAACAACATATGTGATGTGTGATTAGCAGCTATTTATCAAGAATAATTATTTCATATGAGGATCCTACTCCAGCCCTCAGAATCTGAAATAAAGTGAAATCTCAGGATTTAAGAGCAACAATATTTATTTCCTAATTCTTTGATCGTGTGCACTGTCTGAAGACACCCTTGGACTGTATTGAGCAACATTTTGGCTATAATGATAGCATCTACTTCCAGTTGTTGGTGCCCATTTATAGTTGTTGAAAAACAACTATATGGCTTCTTATTTACAGAAGCACTTCAGTTTCTCTGACTTGCTTTACAATGGATATCAATGACTGGTATTTTAAAGTTCAATTTAAATTTAAATTTAAAATTAAAATTTTAAATGGTTTTCAAATTAAAGGATCCAGTTGAAAGTGCTTATCATTTTTTAAATAATTACATATTTTTAATATGATCTTTCAAAATAAAAAGGTCTCCAGAGTACACATGATGTCTAAGATGTTCATGATGCTGTTATATATTGAATGCTAGACTTCCAGGTAAAATTTTGCAGAAGGACCCACCACTTCAGCCAGTTCTCCTACTAAACCCCCTGCCATTCCCAGTGGATTGACTCGTGCATGCCCTCATGTGCTCACAAGCAGATTTCAGAACTCTGAAAAATGAACCCTTTGAAATCTACAAGTGTAGATTTCCTATTGAGTTTGAAATTATTTCATGGGGAAAGTTATACACATTAGATAACATACAATTCTAGATCCTGAGTAGCAAAATTATTTTACTGAGGAAAGAAAGAATTTCAAAGGGGAATAGATTGTAGAGTAAAATTAAGTTTATGTTCCCTTTACCTTGAACCCCCTCATTTCACTAACATTTTTAAAGTTTAATTTGGCTTTTGGGTTACAAGCACCCTTGCCCATTGCCTTCATGTAAGTATTTAAGGACTCTCAGGGATTTCTTTACAATTTCCTACATTGATCCTGCAGGAATACACTTAAGTATTGAGAAAATTTTTGGTTACTGATGCAAAGAAAAGCATTTTCTTCTTGTTTTATATCTTTAGCCCTTTTGGCTATTTTCCAATTGGATAAAAAGATGGAGACTTTAAATATCTGGGGGGAAAGCACAGTGAAAGAAATGCCTCCCTATACAATCTAACTTTGAACTTTCTTTGTGCTTAAACAGCTGAACCAATTCAGTTTACGAAACGCATACAGAACATTGTGGTGAGTGAGCATCAATCTGCCACCTTTGAGTGTGAAGTGTCCTTCGACGACGCCATTGTAACATGGTACAAAGGACCAACAGAACTGACCGAGAGCCAGAAATACAACTTTAGAAATGATGGTCGCTGCCATTATATGACCATCCACAATGTGACCCCAGATGATGAAGGTAATTTAATTGACAGTGTCCCTGTGAATATATGATTTAAACCTTATCTGTTTTATATATTTCTACCCTACTTTACATTCATATTCTGTAATTCTATATAGAATACTTTGTTAGGAAAGACATGTATGAGTAAATACATACTATATTTAAACAAAGAGTGTTATTTACAAAGATATCAGAAAGCAAAACTTTGATGATTCTCTTCCTTAGGTGTCTATTCAGTAATTGCTCGCCTGGAGCCAAGAGGTGAAGCGAGAAGCACGGCAGAGCTGTACTTAACAACCAAAGGTCAGAAAACACCACAGGAAAATCAGATTGCAATCTTCAAAGCAAAGTAGCTTGCACAGACAAAACGCAAATACAAAATGTAATTTTAAATACAATTAATGTAATCCTAAATACCAAAATGTAATTTTTTTTCTCTTTTTCAGAAATCAAACTTGAGATGAAGCCTCCTGGTAAGTTAAAAAAAAAAAAATCCTTGCTTACAGTACATTCAATGTGATTTTGTAAATGATGGAAGCCAAACTAAAATTATTATTGCCAAACTAAAAATATTATTTTTTTCAATAAAATATTATTCAGTAAAATTATTATCAGGAAAATAGTACAATTTGGGAAATTAGAGAGAATAAGGTTACGTTCAACTGATATCTAGGATCACGCCAAATGGTGTGGCCATAGAAAAAAACAAACTTTCCCAGGGAATAAACTTGCATATGTGGTTGCATTCAAAAGAATCCTAATATCTTTGTGTCTACATGTTAGATGCTGCTGTTGGAAATGCCTGACAATCAAACACATCTTAGTTGTCTAGTAAATATCTATGTTTTCAGTCTCCCTCTGCTTATCATTAAATGTCCCTTTTCAGATATTCCTGACTCCAGAGTTCCAATCCCAACCATGCCTATCAGAGCAGTGCCACCAGATGGTAAGACCCAGCATCACGATGCCTTGGCTAGAAGCAGCAACATTCCACCACTAGGAAATCAGCAATGCCAAACCAGAGCATAGAGCAACAGATCCTGCCATGTCATAGTCTTTGCTGTGTAATTAAAACTCAAAGCAAAAGAGTAGTTACAATTATCAATATATGCTACTTTTATTTGTTCTGGTTGATGAATTCATACTATAACATCTTTGAAGTACTGAAAGAAATGTGTTGAGACTTTTCCTTATACTCCACACAAAATAGGGAACCAAACTGTTTTACTGATGATGCCATTTATTTTCTTCAGAAATCCCTCCTACGGCTATTCCTCCTATCCCTCTGTTACTACCAGCACCTGAAGAAAAGAAACCACCAGCAAAACGTGTTGAAGGTATTACATGTTATCTTCCTAAATGTCAAAATACCAAATTTAACTATTGCAGGCCTGGAAAATGTTATTTAATGCAACACATTGGCCCTCTAGTGGTCACTAGGTTGAATTGTCTATCAAAATATAAATTATTTGCTCTAAGTATTAACTAACTAAATGTGTAAGACATGTGCCTAAAATTCTGAAAATCATCAGACAAACCAAATGCGATGCTTACTATTAAAATATGTTAGTTTAATGGAATCACTTAAACATTAATGGCAAACTGATTTCACGTTTCCTATTTTCCTAACTACACACATAACAATAAAATAATGGAATCAATTTCTAGTGAAGCTTATGGAAATAAAACATACTAGTTTATGGTCAAGTTACAAAATACAGTTTGGTTTTCTTCCCAATTACAATGTCAACTTCTCTTTAAAATTCACTATTTTGTTACAAAAAATACGATTTAGAGTATTTATATATTTGATTTTTTTAAAGCAAAGGAATTCACTCACCAATAAGGAGCTCTTGAGTGTACCAGGGAATTGCCCCTCTCAAATATTTCAATAGATAAATTGTACTATTTGTGCCCCAAAACTGCTCAACTAAATCAGTCAACAGACTGCCTGGGACTTTCTGGAGTTCTGGGGAGCTCAGAATTGCTTTCAGAATTCTCCTGGCATCATCAGAAAAAATTCTGCATACCAAAGTCACATTTTTCCACAGCCACTATTGTACTGGCTTCCAGGGTTTGACCGGCTCATCCCCTAATATCCACTACAGCTGGTGTCAAAAACTTGAGCTAGTTTTCAGCCAGCCTCAGGGGAAATTCAGTTAAAAAAAAAAAAATAACTTCCAATTTTGTGACTAATACCACTCAATAACAAAGAAAAGCATTTTTATAATCTGTATGAACATAGTTAAATATATTTCATCTACTTCTTTTGGCAGAGAGAAACAAGACTCAAAGATCATTAATTAGATTTCCACTTATATTTGTTGTCAGGAATAATAATTTATCTTAATGAATTAATAAGTGATTTATTCTTTGAGGGTTAGTGTCAACATGGCTAAGTTTGAGTACCCACAGGGGAAACTCAAGAAATTAAATCATATTTTAAAAATTAACAACAGTGTTATTTAGTCATGAATACTAGGAGCCATAATCAAGTTGTGATCGGCGGCAGTGATCAAGGTATAACATCAGCACCAAAAGAAAAATTCCACAATATATTATAGATAGGACACTAATTCACTTGTTAGTCTTCTTCCTGACAAATTTAAAGTGTTCTTACCTACGTGAAACAAAAATGGAAATGTGTACCTTTTCTATCGATGATATCACTTAGATTCACTCAGGATGTTCTGAAAACTTTAACTCTAAGCGGGCATAAAATCAGTGAGGATGTAAGATTCCCCACACATTCTATCTCCCTCAAAAAAAACTTTTCTGCATTCTAGTCCAAGATCTTTCTGAAACAAGTATCTTGCAATAATGTGCAGAATCTCTTGTTACTATCAAAACATATGAAAAAATAAAATACTTCAATAAACCTCCTAGTTTCGTGAAAATAGTTTAGTTATTGACATCTGACATCTTATTTTTTAGTGACCAAAAAAGCCAAGAAAGTCGCAAAGCCCAAAGAAGAGGCACCGCCGCCTAAAGGTATTATAATTAATTAATCAAAATTTAGACGTACTGGTGTTCTCTTAGTTAAAAATTTTAAATCTCAAATAGAGGAGGTTGGAGGAAGGTGAGAGTTTGATGGTACCTCTCCTTTCACTCACTCTCAGCCTTTTCTTTGACTCAGTCCTCATTCTCTCTTTCTCAATTTTCTTTTTTTCTCCCCGGACCTCCTGTGCCATTGTCTGCCCATGGCATGCAATGTCAACCCAGAGGGTTCATGTTATCTCTGGATGGTAATTTCCAGAAGCCACTGCCCTCTAGTCCAACAGCTGGTCTTGATCAAGTCACCACAGCAGAAGGTCAAAGGCTGATGCCAATGTCAAGTGGCTGCTCCAGCCCGACTCAGAATCCTTCCTGGTTCACTTGAGCTAAATGTTGATACTTGCAGAAAAAATAATTTTGAAGGAGAGTCAATTCAATTACTTTAATTTTCACTATATCCTGGAAGCGTTTAGGAAGAAGATTGGATAACTACATTTAAACAAATAGTTTCTACCCGTTTGACTAAGATTAGAGTACAGAATCTCCTCCAAGAAGGAGCACCCAAGAGCACGAGACACCAATCACTGAGACTTTCTTCTGAGTGGTCATTTGTGAAATGTTCTAGAATAAGAGGAAGCTAAAAGAGCAGGGATATTTCCTGAACTTTACAGTTAATCATTCAAAAAATTAAACATGCATTATTTTTTAGCACTAGACATATTGAATCTTCTCGTCATGTTACTTTAAATTATTTTAAATCAACCTAAACCAGAATCAAACTTCAGCCTTTCTGTACATTTTCATTAACATGGCGTTGCATAGCATTTCTGGGGAGCTAAATTTGGAAATTATAAAAGCATTTGGTATATTAGTAGTAGTCACAGATCATACAACTGACTAACGGGTGCACGGGAGTAGTAAACATTAAATAATGCAAATCTAAAAATAAACATGTATTTTATGTTTTTAAAGTCCCAGAGGTTGCCAAGAAGCCCCCGCCTCCCACTGCCTTAATTCCAGCCAAAGGTAAATGAAAAGAAATTATTAAATATTTGTATTCTATTTATTCCTGAGATTTGCATCTCTGCTGTGTATTCTTATTTTTAAATATTAGGCTTTTATCTTATTGTAAAGTTGTAGAGTCTTTTCTGCTATATTAAGATTAGCACTAGAAATGATGGCTACTTCACATTGTTCCAATCCCAGGAAAGGAAACCCAGGGAGATGTTTATGCAGCCACAGCACAATGGACACAGGGGAAGAAGTGGTGAGGGCTAGAAAGGGAGGGGTCATCCCTTATGGTTTCAGTTGTAGCTGACACAAATGTAAGGATCGTATAAATCATGTTAGCCTTAAAGATTTTTGAAAAGTTTTTATATAAAAGTAACTAATTGATTTGGTTACATAATTTTAAATATTATCTTTATTAAATTGACTAAAGAGTCATGTTCGACTATCAAAATGTAGCTTAAAATTAGAAATGTTCTCAAAAGAACAATTGGAAATGTAAATAGAGATTAACTGCAGAAACATTAAATATAAATTCAATTAAATGATCAAATATTAAAATATCCCATGGGAAACTAGGGGGTTTGCAAACTGGAGTTCTCATTGTTCTCTGCATAGAACAATGGAAGATGTGTCCTTTTGATAATATTCAGTGAATGCCATTTTGTTCACTCTGGAAAAGTCCTCAAATTAAGAGTAGAGTGCATCTTGATACTCTATATTGCGTTCCATAGACAACAAAAATTTAAACGGAACCAATACAAAGAAAACATAAATTATCAGCGTAATACTGAGATCTGAGACACTGATATTGTTTGATTACCTGGACTTTCGTTTAGTGAAGTAATTGTGGGGATATAATTAATATACTAATATAATCTTTCCATTTATTCATTTCTTTATTTTAGCTCCTGAAATTATTGACGTATCCTCCAAGGCTGAAGAAGTAAAAATAATGACCATAACCAGACAGAAAGAGGTTCAGAAAGAAAAAGAAGCTGTGTATGAGAAAAAGCGAGCAGTCTATGAGGAGAAAAAACTTTTCATCGAATCTTTGGAAGAACCATATGACGAACTGGAAGTGGAACCATACACGGAGCCATATGAAGAACCTTACTACGAAGAACCAGATGAAGACTATGAAGAGACCAAGGTAGAAACCAGAAAGGAAGTTCATGAGGAATGGGAAGAAGATTTTGAAGCAGGGCAAGAATACTATGAAAGGGAAGAAGGTTATGACGAAGGGGAGGAAGAGTGGGAGGAGACTTACCAAGAAAGAGAAGCAGTTCAAGTTCAAAAGGAGGTTTATGAAGGTATGTATAAATTGGGTGACTTTTTTTTCTCTTTTCCTCATTTTTGCTCAGTTCACTATATTTTCAATGTTATTTACCTGACTTGCAATAGATATGAAATACATAAAATGATCATTTCCATTTCTTAAGTTTAGAAATCTCTGGAAACTTAATCTTTAAAAGAATCATTTTTTTTACAGTAACTTTCATGCTTTGACGTTGTAAGTTGAATCATTTAGTCCTATTACTAAGACTAATTCCAAGTGCTATTTTCTGATACAGAAGTTCAAGTTTTACTTTCACTGCCTCATTGCATCTCTGCTTGATCCTGCTTCTAAGTTCAGCCAGAGAAATCATGTTAGCAATAAAGATCCCCAATACAATACTTTACACAATTGTATATTATTCTTAACTTATTTAATTTGCAATTAATACAACCATCTGGAACTTACCTCCTTAAGCATCACTTCTTTTTCCTGTGTTTTTGTTAAAGAACCACATGAGAGAAAAATTCCAGCAAAAGTGCCTGAAAAGAAAGAAGCACCACCTCCTAAAGGTATGTAATTGGAATTATTTAAATAGATCAGAGCATCAACATCATTATGCTGGCTTGTTTGGAAAAGATGTATAAATCACCAGTTCAATCCAATATGTATGACTTCTTCTCTAAGCTTTATTATATCATGATTTTTTTTAGAATATCCATCTAATTCATTTAATGCAAAAATAAAACGATGATAAAAAGATGGTTAAGGTAAATATAAAATAAAGCATAACCAAAATACCTGATGTCCAGAAACGTGTACTTAAAGTTCAGAGCACCAAACTTGTCTCCCTCTAAAAAAAAAGTATACATATATATGCATATATACATATATATATACATACATATAGAGAGAGAGAGAGAGATAAAAAGAGAGAGAGAGAGAGAGAGAGAGAGGGTATTTTAACAGAAATTCTAAAAGTACTGCAATTTCTTTAAAATGCTTGCAGTTGTAAAGAAGCCAGTAGTTGAAAAAATTGAAAAGACTTCTCGAAGAGTGGAGGAAGCAAAAGTTCAAGTCACCAAAGGTATTATCATTTAAAACATTTCTAGCTCCATATACACAAATAATCTGTTTATTTATATTTATTCACGTTAATTATTTATATAGTCATCTAAACTATCTTAAATTTTGTGCAAAGCAATATTCCTTGCAATACAAATATATTTGCACATATTTTTTAAGTACCCGAAGTTTCAAAGAAGATTGTTCCACAAAAACCTTCCCGGACTCCAGTGCAGGAAGAAGTTATTGAAGTGAAAGGTACACATCTTAGTATTTCAGCTACAAGTTTTAAACATTTTTATTTGTGTGTATGGATATGTGTACATATATTACTAAACAATTCACAAATCTGAAACCACGAAAGTAGACATTCTTATGTAATATATATTTTATGTTGAGTTGCACATACGTATAATTTAAGTAAATAATAACATCCTCCACCTTTGCTTCTAGTTTTACTTTAAAATTACAAACTTTTTTATTTAAGGAAGATTTTCTGTTTAATGAGTAATCTGCTGACTTCACTATGTAATGCATTCCATTGCACATAATATTCCTCATCCTCTCATTTATATAAATAGACCCTAAAGGATTTGGAAAAGCACCACATTACATGTGAAGAAGTGTCTATTTGATTCCCATTCAGTAATGTTTTATAAAGGCTGTGTGGGTTGTTTGTCCCTATAGATCAAAACATGATTTTTCTTCCTATCAATACTGAGTTTGTTGCCAAGCTGTTATATTAACGCACTCATTCTGTGTCTAAACACTTAAATATAGTGTACGATCTATGTATTTGATCTGGTGTCTTGTCCTAGAAAAAGAAATACTAATGTGAAATACTCTCTTTAAAGTACCAGCTGTGCATACAGAGAAGATGGTTATTTCAGAAGAAAAGTTCTTTGCTTCTCACACAGAGGAAGAGGTGTCAGTCACAGGTATAAGGCAAATTTGAATTTGGGGGCTCAAATGGAAGGACTTTAGATGAATTTATATCCCTCTTCTTATCTAATTTGTAATTGTGTAGGCATCTCTCTCCTTGTAATTCTCTGTCATCTTTTCATTTCACATTTGTCTCTGTTTTATTTTGTATTTCAATATTCTTTGTAAATTACAATTACCACCCACAACATGGCATATCAGTAATTATAATTTACATTTTTTAAAGTCCCCAAGGTACAAAAGAAAACTGTTACCGAAGAGAAAATTCAAGTTGCTGTTTCCAAAAAGATTGAGCCTCCACCTAAAGGTACTAGTGATTCATCCTAAATTTAAAATCTTTTAAGAATTCCATAGGAAACATCTGAATATGTTAATATTGCATAATAGATTTGGTCACACAGTCAACAGACCTCTAGTCACTATGTACAAAGGACATTACCGGGGGATAGGAAGACTGTGAGGAGGGCACCAGAGAGAGGAATGAAAATGAATGGCGGCTCTGTTCCCTGCTTCAGGGAATTTACCATCTAGTGACCAACTATTTGGAAATAGAAATACCGTGTCCTGGAGCCAGCTCATACCAGCTCACCAGAGCAGATGGTTAAATTTTCAGGAATTTTGCTGCCCAGTGTTTAACACCTCCATGATTAAAAGTTAAATTATATAAACTTACAATTAAATAACCTATATTAAAACAAGATGGTAATAAATACTGAAAACTCATGAGTTCCTGTTTTACTGTATTTTACTATTACCTACGTTTCTGAGGTTGTTTCCGTCTATTGTATCTATTCGGCGGAAATACTAGATAATGGTGTGCTGCTGCGCTCCTCTTCTCAAGTCCGCGGCAATGACGTCACAGCGGGCGTATTTACACCACCCTGGAAATCGGAAATCGGAAATCCGCAGCTGCTACAAATTAGGGCTCCGCCCCCTCTTCCGCTCAAGTCAACTTTTTAAACATTTAAGATAACCTAATACAGTTGTTTTAACGCAGCTGCGTTATAAAAGTTTCCAAATCTGGTGTCTGAGAACAGACAGGAGCACCTCTGAGGGAGAGGTGCTCCTGCCTGTTCCTAGGAAAGTGGCGGCTCCTGCAGTTTCAGGTGAATAGCAATCACATTTTCTAATTAGCACAATTTCTAATCGCATTTTCCAATTAGCCTTGTCCGTTTCCCTTTAGCCTTGTTTCCAACATATAATTCTCTTTCATTCAATTGGTGTAAAAGGGAAATGTCTACTCTTTATTTTAATTCTAAGTCTTGTAACAACATGTGCCTTATAGTCAAAATGCACAATGTCTCAAAAATGGCACTTTTTTTTAAGTCCCTGAGCCACCTCGGAAACCAGCCCCAGAAGAAGTGCTCCCTGTTCCCATTCCTAAAAAGGTGGAACCCCCACCAGCCAAAGGTAGAGTAGTATTTTTGAAAAAGACTTCTTAGTGTCTGTCTTCTTGTATCTTTTTCTGTGAGCTCTGTGTATTAACAAAATAGCATTTGTAAACTATTTGTAGTGTCCTTAATTCTGTCCATGCTGATTTCGTTAATGTGTGGTAGTGCATTATACAAGTATCAGTAACGTGTTTAGACTCCAGACCATGCTAATTGGGTCTTTGCTTCACATACGTATGTTAATGTCTCTACGGTATTGATGTATTTGGCATACATTTCCAACACAGATAGAACGTATTAAATTACATCCTAAATTCTTACACTCTTACTGAGGATTTATGCTTTAATGTAATCTTAAATGTCTGAGAAGAATAGAAGTCTCAATATTGTTTCAACAATGGTATCTTTAAAGTTCCTGAAGTTCCCAAGAAACCTGTGCCAGAAGAGAAAAAGCCTGTTCCTGTACCCAAGAAGGAACCTGCTGCTCCCCCAAAAGGTACACCAGAGCTGCTCCTGGGGCGGCCCTTAGTCCCAGTGCTTGGCGTTATACGGTCTTCATACGTGCTGTGCTGTCTTTCTATTTTGTGTCTCTTACGTGCTCCTGTGTTTTTCATTTGTTTATCAGCTTCAGGGGTCACTCTTGACATACGCTATTCACGATACTGAACATTCCAAAGCCCCACCAGAAAGTGTTATTAAAGAAGTAACTAAGTCAGACTCCTATCCAAAATTTTTAATGTCTTTCTTCTCTTAGAGAAAGAAGAAACATTTATGAAACTTGTTCTCTACAGGCATGTTTCTAGGAAAAAACTCTTTCATCCCTCATCTACGTGACATTTTCTTTATAAAAACACTTTCACGAGTTACGATGAGATGCAAAGACCGACAACTGGAGAGTGTTTGGCAGAACTGAGTGTTAACTACATCAAGATGCACACAGTGCTGCTAGTAACGGCCACTCTTCTGAAAAGTCAATCGTGGCGAGTCTTGAAGAGTTGGAAACATTTCCATTTTTGACATTTACTTTCACTTGACTTTAATTAAACGTCAGTATTTGCCATGACTGTTGTTATCTAATTAGCTAGTCAGAGATCTTGCGTATAGGTAATGTTTGCATTCAAATCTGCTGATCCCTTGCTTTGGTTTTTTGGATTTGGTTTGTTTGTTTTCTGGTTTTTAGGGATAAAAGACACTGCTTTATGGAGGCAGTGAAGCTACAAACTGCACACATCTGGTCAGTTGTAAGGAGGTTCAGAAAGAATTCAACATCATCCAATTTAGGAGAAACCAGGCTCACTGAAATCATACATTTTAGTGTTTCCTTTTGCCTGGCTTCCCAATGTTTCTATTTTCTTCCTGAATCAAATCTGCTTCCCTCTGTCTCAAACTCTTGTCTCTTTCAGAATTCTAGGCCTTTTTTTTTTTAATCAAATGATTTTTTAAAAATTATCTCTGATTATGTAATCATTAAAGTATAACAGTTAGATGAAAATAAACTATAATGCTTGTAATGAAAATGTCATATTACTAAAACCAATACTAATTCCAAAGCCACTTGATCACTCCTGAAAGAGACACAGCGGCATGTCTTATTTCTCCATGAAAACGGATACATATAGTAACATGTATATATCAATAAACATCGCATGTGTATATAACAATATATACACACACAAGTGTATACCTGTAGAATTACATCAAGACGTTGCCAATGCAGGTGTAGAGTGCAGAGGCTCACAAAAACTGCCAATATCTTATCTAGAATGGAAACAATTGTTGCCAGTAATGCATACTGTTAAAATACATCTGCCAATTAAAAATTCACCATCATCAACATCTACAATAGATAAACTAAACCCATTGTAAACCTTTTTTGGGTCAGAGATCCTGTTGAAAACTATGGAGCCTCTTAGAGAAAAGCACATGTGTGCATACCCACAGAATTTTGTATACAGAGCTCTCCAAAGCCATTGACACATGGATATCAGATTGAGAGCCTTACTCTAGAATGAGAGTGTTTCCTGAATTTTGAATACACCACAGGTGCACCAAAAAAATCAGAAGATAAATGGAAAAAAGAATAGCAACTGATATAGACACAACTATTCTAAAGATGTCTTAGTTTAAGCTATCTTAGATAAATTAAACCCATTGTCATTATGGATTCCATTTCTCAATACAAAGTATAAAGAGATTTTTCTGTATCTTATATCCATACTCTATATTGTTTGTGTAATCATGGACTAATTTGTTTTTATCGAAAGTGTACCAATATATAAAGAAAGAATTCTGTACATATCCTTCTGTGTATTTAATTCATTTTTAATTGCCTGCATGCCTCTATAACATTATTTGTGACACTTATCACATTGTGACCTTTATAACATTACAGTTTAATTTTCTGCATTATTTTGCTGATGCATAGCGAATCTATAGCAACATTAATGAGCTACATAAAGATTTGTGTATGTGCCTATGTCCATTCATAAAAGTGATATGTGTATAAACTAACATTCTGTTTTAAAAACTTTAAGTCCCAGAGGTGCCAAAGAAACCTGTCCCTGAAGAGAAGGTTCCTGTTCCTGTTGCAAAGAAAAAGGAAGCTCCACCAGCTAAAGGTACAGTGACTTACTTAGTAAAGAAGTCCTATTTTTATGTCTTGAATACAAAACGTTTTTGTGTTTAATTATCTGTTAACTGAGTCAGTTAAATTCAAAATGAATGTTTTATAATATGAGTGAGAATTCAACAGATGTGTCTGTCTACCGGCCTTCTTTCGTACAAAATACCTGTACATTAGCTACTTTGGAAAATATAAAGTCAACTCTAAAAATTGTCTTTTCAAGTTGCTGAAGTGCAGAAGAGGGTTGTCACAGAAGAAAAAGTAACCATTGTTACTCAAAGAGAGGAATCTCCACCACCAGCAGGTACCTCATCCCATCTCCATGAAATAACTTTGTCTTTCCTTCAAGCTTCTTTAATTGCATGTCTTCTTTAATCGGCCTGCCAGTTCTATATTGCTCATTTATTTTGCCTTTCTGAGAATTTTAAAATCCAATACTATCCTTTAAGTGCCAGAAATACCAAAGAAGAAAGTTCCTGAAGAAAAAAGACCTGTTCCTCGGAAAGAGGAAGAAGCTCCACCACCAAAAGGTACCATCTCTCCATCTTTCCAAGAATCATGTTTATAATATTATGTTCCAAGACAAACAATATTTTGTTAGTTTTGTGATGTGAGTGCATTGTGGGTGTATATCTGTGTTTTGTGTTGGGCTTCAATGAAATAACTGAAGTTCTAAAAGTGCATAATGTTTCTAAAGTGCCAGCTCCGCCTAAGAAACCCGTCCCAGAGGAGAAAGTTCCTGTACCAGTTCCTGTCCCTAAGAAAGCTCCTCCTCCCCGAGGTAGGACTTGTCTCAAGCTTCTGACGACAATCTATGAGCCTGGGAATTCTTGCTACTTCTCTCTGGTGTCTTCTTCTGCTGACCCTTTGTCTCTCTTCTGATAGAATTTTTGTGTGTATAGACTCGTGATATGTTATGTAACTTGTTTTCCCATTTTGCTAGTGGAAGTTGTATACTGTGCAAATCTTCTCCAAACTCTAGGGAGAGAGAATTGTTAAGATTCTTGATTTTTAAACTTCAACTTTAATGCTTTTTTAAAGCCGAAGTGTCTAAGAAAGCTGTCGTAGAAGAAAAAAGATATTTTGCCGAAGAAAAACTATCCGTTGCAGTTCCTCAAAGAACGGAAGTCATGCGGCACGAAGGTATATAATCTATATAATCCGAAGTGAGGGGAGAATTGAGTTTGCGTGTGTTTCCTCGAAGTCTTTTCTTTGTTCCAGATGAGATTGTTTACGTTAGAAGTTGTCCTTATCAGTGTCTACTTGTTGTAACCTTCTGAGACTGAGTCTTTTGTATCTGCGTTGATCTTGAGTCATTCTAAGAAAGTGAATGAGGTGCTGAAAATGTGATAATCGTGAAAGTGGCCAGACTTAGACACAATCTGAATATTCTTCTCAGTCTTGGGCTATACTGTCTCCTCCTCTTAAATCAGCTCTTTCCTTCTTGTAATGAGGAAGCACTGTGAAGCCACATCCGAAGTAGATAGAAAAACCATTGTCCATCTGTAGGAAACACCTGGCTACTATCAGTATTTCAGGAGGCTAAATTTAAATTAAATCTTATCTTTTAAAATATCTGCAGAGGAAGAATGGAGTTATTCAGAAGAACAGGAAAGAGTGTCCATTTCAGTTTATAGAGAAGAAGAAAGAGAGGAGGAGGAAGCGGAGGTTACAGAATATGAAGGTAAATGATACAAATAAGCTAGAGATGGTGTGTAGTCCTGACGAGCTGCTTTCTTTCACAGATTGTGTATCAGATTATTGAAAGTGACACAAATTCAGTGAACATCTATTGGCCTCAGTAAATGTATCTCTTGATCGAAACACAAGATTCAGGAGCATTACTTAGAGTAAACACCAAATGTATTTGTTTTACGTCTCGTCTTACCTGACTGTATGGAAAAAGAGTCTTCATGTTTGTACGTGACTAATAGGGCAGGTTTCTCCATACACATTTGTCCTCTCATTAGACAGAACTGGTTTTGGTTGGTGGACTGGCATAATCTTCCCCTTGGTCGTCTGATGTCTAAAACCTGGGTAACATGATGTTGATAGCACAACTCACTAATGTGTCCTGACTCAGTTTTTAAATGAACAAGAAATTATATTACCTTATTACATTCCAGAAGTCAAGGCCATGCTTGAGAGGGAAGCACTGAACACATAGGGCTTTCCTATATTTTATGTATGGAGAAAACAATTATGTAATATCTTTGATTAGATTAACTTGTTATTCAAATTGTCTATACCTACAATGCTAGTTCTCTATACTTCTTAAGAACTGAACAACAAGCTTTCTTTCAGTGTTGAGATACCTTTTCAATTAAGACACCACTAGATTTCCTGCTAAAGTCCAGCATGCTGGCTGAACCCTTATATCTGAAAGAACTTTCCCAAGTTCTAACGAAGCTCTTCTTTAAAGGGAAGTCAGTAAGTTCCTTAACAAACTAACTCTCTTCCCAATGAAAAGATGAATAGAATTGTACATTTAGATGCTCTCGAGTGCATCTCTGGCTCATAAAAGGTGCCCCATCCCTTCTCCACTTCTCACTTTTACCATGTGAAATCCAGATGTGCAGTGTTAATGGAGTGGCTGGGAACAGAACAAGAAGGGCCATGACTCCTGAGAGGAAGCCAAGCAGTTCTGTTGTGCTTCCTGGGAAAGACCAAGATGTCAGGCAAAAGTCAGGAATCTGATGGCTTCGAAGAGAGCCCCATCCCTTCCAGAAATAGGAAACCAAATATCATACGTAAACAAGGAACATTCTCATTGCGTGAATCGGATTTGAGTTTTTGATAGTATGCATTGTAAGTTTCTGTCAGTACTATAAAACTCTAATTAAAAAGAGAGACAGTCTATAATATTCTTATGTTTTCATTAGGCCCAAAAGATTAGGGCAAAGATGAGTAGCCTGTAAAGTTTACGTCCAGTGTAAAGAGATATGTTTTTAATGTTTTTAACTAGCTCTTCCTATTGTATAATAAACTTTATACACATAAGCTCAAAAACCATATGAAGACTCCTGCCTCTTCTACCATACTTGCTCCCACAAAATTGGAAAAAAAAAAAAAGCTTGTTTCCATGTCCTCAGTAGGTTTGTTATATGTAATACAGGTCTTTTCTTTCTCATAAACCTATTTACGACTCCTCAAGTTTACATTTCTGCCTTGCAGCCTTCACGTCTAGAGTGTTCTGTTATTTTTTGAACTTATCTTCAACTTCTTGTGTTCTTGGTAATTTAGCCTCTAGAATTGTTTTGTCTTGTATTTGTCCTGTTCTACCTGTGAAGACAAGCATCACCATCTTTATGATGCACTTGAAAATTAAACTACTGGAACCTAGTTCCCTTCCTCTTTATTAAGGCATATGCTTTGGCTAAAATGTTCTTCTTTGGATATTCTAAATGCGAACAATCAGGGGTTTGGCAAGTGTCAAACTTTTGCTATTTTAATTACTCTTTGCAGTAATAAATTACAGTTAGAGTTAAACATTAAAAACACTACCACTTATCCTCTTTAAAACTGATGTCTTTAAAGTGATGGAAGAGCCTGAGGAATACGTTGTGGAGGAAGAGCTGCACGTTATTGCTGAGAGAGTGGAAGCTGAGCCAGCAGAAGGTATTCAGACTCTTAAAATAATGCTAGCCCTATGTGTGTTTAGCTTGTCCCATTCTTTATGTTCTCTTGCAGTTGGTTTATTGTCTGTATCACAAATGTTGATAAATATCCTGTGTAAATAAAAAGACTCCTTACATTTGTATTAAAAAGAAATCTGGAAATTTCTACAAATGTATTTTATAATCTTTTCAAGTGCCTGAGAAGAAAATTGTACCAAAACCGAAAATTCCTGCTAAAATAGAGGAGCCTTCCCCAGCTAAAGGTACAATTCTCTCTCAAAAAAATGTGATATCACTTGTCTTAATAGCTGTAATGATGCCTTTCATTTGAGAAATTGCCTGTTTTTGTCAGCATGTATGTACAAACATTTTTTGCTGAATATAGTCATTAATGTTTGTGTAAATGTGTGATCTTTTCGACACGTGAGTTCTTTGCCCAAAACAATGTCACTTCTTCTGTAATGCAAACTAATATTCTTAAACCTAATCTTTCTAAAGTTCCTGAACCACCTAAGAAAATCGTGCCAGAAAAGAAGCTTCCTGCTGCTGTTCCTAAGAAGGAAAAGGTGCCACCAGCTAAAGGTATATGGGTTTTACTTTATTCTTGAATATTGTCTGTCTTTTTAAATCTTAAATGGATATGTTTAAGGTTAAATCTCAGATTTTTATAACGTTAACAAGAAAATGTGTGCCTATGTTTAGTGTTTTTCATATTGTGTGTTTGACTGTGTTGCCTGATATCTTCTAAGTGCCAGAAGAGCCAAAGAAACCAGTTCCAGAAAAAAGGGCTCCTCCAAAAGTGGCTAAGATAGAAGAGCCTGTCCCCACCAAAGGTAAATGAAATCCCCAGCACAAAAACTAGAAACATGTCTTGTCCTTTGTCCTCTTGCTGCTGTCCTTGGGTCACTCTTTTTATATGGAGGTTCTTGGTGTATGTTGGTGACCGTGGTGTATTATTGCCTTGTCTGTGGACGGAGTATTACTCACCTGTTGTGAAGTTTATTTGTGTGTACCTTGCAAATGGTTATATTCTAAAATCACAGTACTTTCTGGCTAATATATTTTTAAAATTCCACTTTAAGTACTATAACTCCCTAATACTAAAATTATCTTTCAAGTGACTGAGAGGCACATGCAAATTACCCAGGAAGAAAAAGTTCTTGTTGCTGTAACTAAAAAAGAGGAGCCTCCAAGAGCAAGAGGTACATGGGGCTTTCCAATCCACAGAATAGTGTGCTTTCCCTCTTCTCTTCACCAAATACACTGGCTATGGGTGTTGGTTTTTGTTGTCATTGTTATATTATTGTTTTATGTGTAAAATAATGAAAATGTCCAGTCTTTATGTTTGAGTTACTATTACACGACTGCCTTTTTGTGGTTTGAATGGGGGAAACAACTCTTTAAAGTGAAATCTGTCTTTAAAGTGCCAGAAGAACCCAAGAGAGCTATTCCAGAAGAGAAAGTTCCAAAACTCAAACCTAAAAAAGAGGAGGAGCCACCAACAAAAGGTATACCAACTTTCTCAAAAATCAAAATAAGCATATAGATATCGAAACCATTCTAGTAGAATTGGGATCCCTAGAAAAAATAATTTAAATACGTATTATAAAGTAAAGTAATATGCATATGCTGTTTCACTTTAAAACTACACATATCTGATACCAGAAAGTATTCTCTCTCTCCTTTCTTTTCTAAAAAAAAATGAAGCTCCCCACAAACATGTGTAGGTAGTTTCCCTTAAAATGTGCTTGTCTTCTAATATATTTTTATTTGTCTATATACTAAACTCATCAGCCGAAATGCTTGTTCTGTGTGGAAATCTTTGATGAAACTTAAAATTTTTTAAATCCTAAATTTTCTACATTGTGCTAATAGAGTTTATGACAATATCTTAGAATTAAGGTGAATTACCATTTGTTACACAAGTTGCTGTCTAATGCTTGTTTGATAGTCTTTGTTTATGCTGTCTGGTTGTCTTTTTTTAACTCTCTTATAAATACTACTTGATCTTCCTAAAGTTATTCACTGTCTTTGAAGCATTAAGTAGCTTAGAAAAAAGTGTTCATATGTATATTAGACCATGTTTATTTCCAAGTCTATTGACTTTTCTTGCCATTTAAATGAAAAATTTAAACAACCAGCATGGTTATAAGTCATCTTTGTCCTTGGATTATTCATACACAATTTTATTTTAACACATATATATTCAGAATCGTGCAATTCACTTTTAATAATTACTCTTTTTAAAGTGGCTGAAATCAGGAAAAGAGCTGTTAAAGAAGAAAAGGTATCCATTGAAGTTCCAAAAAGAGAACCTCAATTCGCTAAAGGTATATTGTGCTTTGACTAAATAATAAAATGAAGCATGAAACTACACAGCTCTTTGCCCACTAGTTCCCAGTTTGACTCCCATTCTTTATTGGCTTATTGTTGACTAAAGGCAGGGAATCTAACATAGGAAATCGGAAAAGGTAGATGTATACTCTGCAATACCTTGCCCAGCAGGTCTCCCAAGCAGGGTCTCCCACAGCCAGTGCATGAGACCATCACAAACAATGAAATCAGAGCGCGTTGTCCCTCTCATCTCTAAATGGGCTTCAAGTAAAATGCTGCCTGTTTTCAATATTATCCTAGAAGTAGCTGTAGCAGAAGAGAAAGAATGGTCTTATACCCGAGAAGAAGAGGTTGTCTCAGTACAACGGGAAGAGGAATATGAAGAATATGAAGAAGAATATGATTACAAAGAATTTGAGGAGTATGAACCAACAGAAGAGTATGAGCAATATGATGAATATGAGGAACGTGAATTTGAACATTATGAAGAGTATAAAGAACGTGAAGAATATGTCACAGGTATGAGCAAAACTGCAAACCTGAAGCCACATTAAATATGTGCAGATTCCAGTAGAATAGGATAAAATTTGGGATACCCAAAGAAATTTGGAAAGAACTTTGTTTCATTTGGCAAATTCAGAATTTTGTTCTTGGATAACTTCTAGAAAAAAAAACCCTCTCTGAATCTAAGGTTATTGTTAGACTTTAGTTCTTGGAATAATCTATTTCCCCCCTTATTTTCACTTATACCTAAAATGGGAAATGTCACTAAAAAGTTTCTTTCTTTAAAAGGTTAGGAGTTGATATTCAAGTGCTCATGACCATTCATGATTAAAAATTTCTAAATGTCTCTCATTCTGAAGCTTATTATTATCAAGCTATTGAGAAAACATACTACTCTCAGGCTTCCCATCACCAAAACTTGACAAAGACTCCTCAAAAGTAAAGACAGTTAGGGGCTGGCCCCATGGTCTATTGCTTAAAGTTCTGTGTGCTCCGCTTGGGCAGCCTGGGGTTCGCGGGTTTGGATCCTGGGTGCGGACCTACTCCAGTCATCAGCCATGATGTGGAGGCGTCCCACATGTGAAGTAGAAGATTGGCACAGATGTTAGCTTAAGGCTGATCTTCCTCAAGCACAAAAAGAAAAGAGGAGGATTGGCAATGGATGTTAGCTCAGGTCAAATCTTCCTCACCAAAAAAAAAAAAAGCAGAGAAGGCTAACACAAGCAGTTGTGTTTTATCTAATGAGGATTAATTTGTAGGCGTATAATTTTGTTTCCAAAGAACTTATTTTTCTCAAATAATAAGTTCCTATTGGAATTTTGAAATGAATCAATATTATTTCACTTAATTTCTGATGTTTCATCGCCTAACTTTGAGAAAGTCCTATGTAGTTTTACAGATAGCATTAAAAACCCATGTTGCATAGAAAAGAGTTTTAACCATGATGTTGTCTACCTGAAGTGAAGTGAGAATTTTAATGTGTAAGAGAGTGTTACAATTACCTAATTTAAGTTAATAGCAAGGAGGAAAGGGCACTGAAAGGTTATTTAGGTCTTTTAGACTTTATTCTACTTGGACCCGTGATTCTCACTCACCTCTAGAGGCTATGGCTACACTGTAGATAAAATATACATTATTTTAATTCTTTAAGTCCATTTAAGAAATATTATTTTTTATTTACATTCTAAAGTCTAACCTTAAATACCATGTATGTACTTTTAAAGAGCCTGAGAAGCCTGTCCCAGTTAAGCCTGTCCAAGAAGAACCAGTTCCCACAAAGCCAAAGGCCCCACCAGTGAAAGGTAGAGTGAAAATAATATTACTAGTTCTGAGACCTGTGTTTCTCACGTGTCTGTCCTACGATAAGTACATGTTGAAGTGGCCGTGTACAAATTGTGTGTGTGTTTGGGAATGTTACTTTACACATCTTATTTCTTAACTTTTTGTTCTTAGTACTCTTAAGAAATCTGGTTCAGGTTTTTAAATCTATTCCTATTGATATTTTAAAGTGCCGAAGAAAGCTGTCCCTGAAGAAAAAGTACCAGTGCCCATTCCTAAGAAACTCAAACCTGTGCCACCCAAAGGTACATTGCAGAGTGACAACTACCAAAGCCATCTTTGTTACTTGTGTTCTGTAGACCCGTCTTCCTACCTTGTTTGCTGTTCTTTGTTTTCACTGAATGTATTGTTCTGGTCCTGATTCTTACCTTTCACAGTTTTTCGTGTATTTTTATTTACATGGTATTTATGTGGTTGGTTTTAATGCTGTTCAATAATTAATATCTTTAAAGTGACTGAAGAAGCAAAGAAAGTTGTTGAGGAAAAAATACACATTTCAATTACCAAACGTGAAAAAGAGCAGGTGACCGAACCAACTGCTAAAGGTATAATAATTTCCTTCCTAGATAGTAGTCTGTTATAATGTCTTTTTAAAAATTAAGGCAGCTATGTTTTGCTTTGTTTTGCTGTTGTGTGTCTTTTAAATTAGTCTTTAGGAGGATATTGGATGTAAAGATCTGTAAATACAGGATAAGAAGATAACGTTACCTTTAAAAGAAAAAGTTATCTCAAAATACATCCACAGCCTCTTATAAAATGGCTGTGTCTTGCCACATGGCTACAATGTATGTATATATAAAATAGAATGTTTGCACTTAAAATCAGTGACCATTTGGCACATTCCTGATTTATCTAAATTGATGTAATGATATAACAATATTCACCATAGTTCAGTAACTATTTATTCATTCTAAAGTCATTTTGGAGATTAAAAATAAAAGCTAACTCAGTGTCTAGGCACTTTATTTCTGCTTTTTACTAAGTGTGAAGTAACTTCTCTACAATTTCAGGAAGTATACTTATCCACAAGTATTAGCTTCTCAGTAAAGGATATTTCCTACCAGCAGAGACACCTGAACGCTAACATCGTTTCACATTGAGCTCTGCTACCCCAGAGACTTACTTGAGTACCTCTGTGTGTTTTTATCCCAGTGGGGTTCAGAATCATTTCCATGGAACATAGAAAGTTTCCTATAGGTGAACAGTTGTGTATCTATCATATGAGAGGCACTTGCAAAATTATTCTATCTGCTTAAAGTACGACAAAGCGAGCATTTGCACATTGGCCTGTTTCTGACAATAAAATTTTCTTATACTTAATATTTCAAGTGCCCCTGAAGCTCAAAAGGGTTGTCACTGCAGAAAAAGTACCAGTTCCTAAAAAGGAAGTAGCCGCACCTGTTAGAGGTACCTAATAACACTCATTTTAATGTGTTGTTTGTCTTTTTTGGTATAAAATTCATGTTCAGTCCTATGTGTGAAGTTCTTCTGCGGGAAAGATAAAGCTTATTCTTTCTTCTGTTACAAATGGCTATGTTCCTAATGTGTCTTAATTTTGCTGAGTAATTGGAAAGTGTCCAACCTAAAGATAATATCTTTAAAGTGCCAGAAGTACCTAAAAGACGAGAACCAGAAGAGATAGCCTTTGAAGAGGAAGTTGTAACCCAAGTAGAGGAATATCATGAAGAAGAAGAAGAGTACATTTACGAAGAAGAGGAACTCGTAACTGAAGAAGAAGTGGTACCAGTGATACCAGTCAAAGGTAGATTATATCTCCTCCCAAAGGACACACATCAGCATCTTTGGAGTCTGAGTGTCTAATTTGGTCATATTCTGGGGTTTATTAGCACCAATGACCAATTTTAGAAGCAGACACTTTTAGATGCTGAAGTATGATTTCTGCAGTTGCTTTTAACATTTTATATCTTTTATGCAACATTTCCAAAATTCTTAATAATATCTTTAAAGTGCCTGAGGTACCCAAGAAACCTGTTCCAGAAGAGAAGAAACCTGTTCCTGTTCCCAAAAAGAAGGAAGCCCCACCAGCAAAAGGTACACCACCATTCATATCATGGGCATACGAAAGCCTTAATCTGCATATAAATAGTTAACTATCTTCTGAGTTCGAAACTGTGTGTGTGTTGCTATCTGTTGTTAGAAACATTAACTGTCCTTTATGTGGATGTGTTGTTACTCATAGTTAGAACTTACCAATAAACAATATCTTTAAAGTGCCTGAGATTCCTAAGAAGCCAGAGGAAAAAGTTCCTGTGCCCATTCCTAAAAAAGAGAAGGCTCCACCAGCTAAAGGTACATCTCTTTATAATCCATCAGTGGGATGATGTAGTAATTTACTCACGTAGTATAACTTGGTGAGCCATATCAGGTTTTTCCCCATGACAATATTAACAATATTAATGCCAAGACAAAGACCACCCAACTGGCTGATTATAGGAACAGTTTACCCTGCATTCATCTCTGAATTTTACCCTCAAAGGATGGTGATGCTTAGTGATTGGCTTCTCCTCTTTGGTGGAAAGTTCTTAGTGTAAAATGGATTCTTATTGTAATACCAAAGTGAACAGAATCACCACTTACCAGGCATTGCGTGTTATCTTTATCACCAGTCTGTTTCTTCAGTGTTTTCTATCTTAATTTTTGTGCATTTCCCAGCCTTTGTTTTGTAGCTGTTATTATTTTCAGTCTTAAAGTGAAATCGTTAGAATATCAATGATGCTTCAAATAAGTCCTGAAATCTCTTGATTCTTATCTGTGGGTGAAAAATGTAACACTAACCTTGTTTGATATCTTTAAAGTTCCTGAGGTACCCAAGAAACCTGTACCAGAGGAGAAAGTGCCAGTACCAGTTCCTAAAAAGGTGGAAGCTCCACCTGCCAAAGGTACATGAAAACTTACAGTGTCGCAAATTTTTTTATTTCACATCTACATATAAGTGAAAAATTAATTGGTTCAATTCGGTGCTCTTTGGGGATGCAACTCTTTAATATTTCTTTATAGAAAAGAAAAGATTTTATTTTATTTTTTATTTATTTATTTATTTATTTTAAAGATTGGTACCTGAGCTAACAACTGTTGCCAATCTATTTTTTTTTCTTTCTCCTTTTTCTCCTCAAATCCCCCCAGTACATAGTTGTATATTTTAGTTGTGGGTCCTTCTAGTTGTGGCATGTGGGACACCACCTCAATGTGGCCTGACGAGTGGTGCCATGTTGGCGCCCAGGATCCAAACCAGCGAAACTCTGGGCCGTGGCAGTGGAGCGCGCAAACTTAACCACTCAGCCACGGGGCCGGCCCAAAAAGATTTTATTTTAAAGATAAAATACTTCTGGAAATACCTCGGTCATGTTTTTATTACCTTATCTTAATCTTTTTGAGACTATGCTTAGACTCAAAATTTCATGTTGTATAAAATTTTTCTCTAAATCATTTCTTTAAAGTGCCAGAAGTGCCCAAGAAACCTGTGCCTGAGAAGAAGGTGCCAGTTCCTGTTCCTAAGAAAGTAGAAGCTCCACCTGCAAAAGGTACATCCATTCATCATTCAAAGCACGTGGGGAAAAACCCTAACATTTATGTATATTGACATACAAATTCCCCCACAACGTAACATTTTAAAAAATTGTCTGTCTGTTAGAAATATAAAAGTCGGGGTTTTCGTGATTAGTTTTTCATATCTGTTGCTCTAAGACACATAAAAGAGCACATTCTTAAAGGTAAATAATATCTTTAAAGTGCCAGAGGTGCCTAAGAAGATCATCCCAGAAGAAAAGAAACCAACACCTGTTCCGAAAAAAGTGGAAGCTCCACCACCCAAAGGTACATTAATCTGCAGAACCAGGGCAAAAATGAAAACTAACTGGTGTTACACAGCGTCACTAATCATAATTAATGCTTCATGACATTTACCTTGATGACAGTTGATGCTCTATGATCACAGAAGATTTGCTTTTTATGTTGTCTCGTTGTGAATATTGTACATAAAAGTGATGTTTGTATGACTGAATAAATATCTTTAAAGTGCCGAAGAAACGTGAGGCAGTTCCGGTTCCTATAGCTCTACTTCGAGAAGAGGAAGCTCCATTTGAAGAAGAAATTGCTCCTGAAGAGGAAGTTCCACCTGAGGAAGAGGAAATTCTACCTGAGGAAGAGGAAGTTCCTCCTGAGGAAGAGGAAGTTCTACCTGAGGAAGAGGAAATTCTACCTGAGGAAGAGGAAGTTCCTCCTGAGGAAGAGGAAGTTCTACCTGAGGAAGAGGAAATTCTACCTGAGGAAGAGGAAGTTCCTCCTGAGGAGGAAGAATTTGTACCTGAGGAAGAAGAAGTTGTACCTGAGGAAGAAGAAGTTCTTCCAGAAATTAAACCCAAGGTGCCAGTACCTGCACGAGGTATAGCAGCTCTTCTTGGAGTCATCAAAGCTTCTTTTGTGTTAAATTCTGCCTTTCCATCTTTTTGTTCATCTCCAATTTTGTCTATAATGCTTTACTCTCTATGTTGTCCACCAACTAAATCTTAGAAAACATTCCAGATACATGTGCTGTTATTATTATGTATCTGTCTTGTGCGTCTGTCTATTGTAAATTATCTGAATGTCTTTTCAAATTTCATGATATGAAATGTTATTTAGTCATTTGTGGTCTTATTCTCACTTGTCTTTTTGTTATATATACAATACTGTGTATGTGATTTTTAATGTCTTAAAAATGAATGTTTTTAAGTGCCTGAAGTGCCAAAGAAACCTGTACCAGAGAAGAAAGTCCCTGTTCCCGCTCCTAAAAAAGTGGAACCGCCACCACCCAAAGGTACACCTCCACAAAGTGAATACACATTCATCCATAGCTTTACCAGAAAAGTTATGGTGGAACTGGGTTTTAGGAAACATTATATTTATAAAATAGATAGTCACCTTTTTACTTATGAAATTGTTCAGAAACACTAGTATCCACTTTCCATTGGATGTAAAGCAGTATTCAAGAGCAAAGATGAAAGGAAGTGTTGTCCTGGAACTGCCACACAAGTTCTACCTGATTCCCTATAGTTTTATTAAATATCATCATTTTCCTATAGATATTCTGCAAAGCTAAATTATCTACAGAAAAAAGGCACCTGAAGAATATGATGAATAAATCTACCTAAATTGTATGCTTCAACCATTTATAAAGTGCCCTTATAACACCAGGATGAAATAGAAAAAAGAAAGATTAATGTATTTATCAAAACACTGAGAAATACCTATATCTTCTGATACATATGTATAAATGGTAGCCCAGCAGGTTTTTATTTTAGCCTTGACTTTGTACCTTGCTGTGTTACCATGAGCAAGTCCTTTAATCAATCTGAGCCTCAAGTTCCTCTTCAATGAAATGACCTCCCCACCAGGCTAAATAGTCCTATAGTCAAGGAAATGGTAAAGCTGATCCTTTATTGGATTTCAAGGATTCAGAACTATTTTTAGAGATAATGATTTAATAAATTCGTAGTGAAATTTAAATGGATGAAATAACAGCATCTATTATCTAATAATCAAATAGGTTGCTGATCCCTTACTCTACAAAACCTAATTATATCATAACACTTGGGCTTCCATTCCTATCTTGAGTGACTGTTGCATGTTGGTCTTTCTGTGTGTGTCGACTTCTTATGTTTTCTCTTTTCTGTCCCTCACAACAATTCTTATCATGAAATGATGTCTTTAAAGTGCCTGAGGTTAAGAAGAAAGTAGCAGAGAAGAAAGTGGTCATTCCCAAGAAAGAGGAGGCTCCTCCTGCCGCAGGTACTACGATTCCCAAGCAAATTAGACACTGCCATTTCTTTTCATCACCTGTAAACGTCAAAGTGTCCTGTTTCTGTATTTGTTAACACAGCTTATATTATTGCTCTATCCATTGTCTCTGTGTGAAACGGAAACTGCAAAATAAAATAATATCTTTAAAGTGCCTGCAGTGCCTAAGAAACCTGAACCAGTAAAGAAGGTGCCTCCTCCTGGTCTTAAGAAAGCAGTGGCTCCTCCTGCCAAAGGTACATCATCCCAAAACAGAGATGTGTTTGCTGCGCCAGTGTTGAACTGTGATGCTACCCACACAGGATGTTCAACATAAATATTGCGTTGTATGGTCTGTCATTTACAGTCGTCATTTGTGACTCTGTTGCACCCATGTTTGTGCTATGTCTGTTTTTCCACTTTGTGTTTGGGTATTTACATCTGTGTATGTTGTTTCTAAAAAATAAAAATACTAAACTCATATATCTTTAAAGAGCCAGAAGTAACTAAGAAACCAGTCCCTGAAGTAACCATTGCTCTTCCTAAAAAAGTAGAGCCTCCAGCAGTAAAAGGTAGACTATCTCTTTAATGGACTCTTAATCTTAAACCACAACCCTCTTTCTTTTTGTCTCATTAACTGAATCCGTGAAATGTCGATGTTTCATCTTGTGCATGTGTGTTCTTATATTTACTCTTGTGTTGAAAAACAGGAAACTTGATCTTTATATACTCTTCTTTGGTTCTTGCATTTTAAGTACCTAAAACAATCAATATCTTTTAAGTTCCTGAGGTACCTAAGAAAGTGGAAGAAAGACCAATCGTTGTCCCTGAAGAAGAGGAAGTTCCACCAGTTGAAGGTAGATGACTTTCTAAGAAAATCGCATTTTCAAAGTCATCAGTGTCTAATATTTGAAGGATGTAAATGCACATTTCACTACAGAAAAGGAACATATTCAGACTCTAAAAGAAATTATTTGCCTAATAGAAATTGAGCAGCTCATTGAAACCAAACCTTTCTTACATGCTTAGTCTGTTTGTTTGTTGTTTGTTTTATTTTAATGAGAATCTTTGAGGTGAAACTGTATTTGCCATGGAAATTTTTCATCAAATGACTTGGTTGGCAGTTGTGGGATAAACTTACCCAAGAGAAATTCCAGTTAAGCCTGAGTAACTGGTACAGAAAATCTGACTTGTACCCCTGAGTGAATGTTTGACTTCAAACAAGCTCGCCTCCATTAAAAAGAATAATAATATTTTGAACTAAATTCTTTCTGAGGTCCTTTACAATTCTAAAATTCTGGGAAGAGCCTAACATATTTTGAAGACCCAGTAGATTTTTTTCAAGGACTAGTGAATTTTCACATGCATTTGGAAGGCTGAGCTATGAGTTACCTTCACTGATCAGACAACCTTAGTTTTCAGGTATATCATTTTAGTCTAATATCAAAAGAATTATAAAAATAATTGACAAAATAATCATCTTTTTAAAGTGTTTGAGGAGCCTGAAGAGCCTATTCCAGAAGAAGAGATCCCAGAAGAACCACCTACCATAGAGGAGGAGGTTGAAGAAGTCGCGCCACCTAGAGGTACAGTTGCTTTCATGAGTTGGACATTTAAAATACTTGGTCTTCTAGATCTTTCTCAGAATTTGTCTAAATCTAATATTCATCACTATGTTTTTCTTAGATCATATCCATGATAAATTAAAGATTAATTATGACTGGCACCTGAAGCTTTGTGTCCCTTTTCTCCCCACAAATTTTTCTACTGCGTCTGCAATACAATTAAGAATGAGAGATTGCTTTTGTGTTATTGGTACTTTAATTTTTTCTGGCCAGGCCCGATTGTAATATTTTCTCCTAGTTTTCAATTCTTAATTTTTTCTTCCATGTTAAGGTGGGGAGAAAGTCTGTTTCTGTGGTGTTCACTTTTTAGAATAATTCTTAGCCTATTATTCTTGAAGACTATGACAATCTTTTACATAATTGATGTTATGTTTGCTTATAGAGTTTCCAAGTAATATCCTTCTCACCTTTAGAGTCACTACTCCCTATATGTAATTGCCATTTAAGTTGCTAATATTTTTTAAGTAAATCAATGTTTTGTGGGTTTTCTGGTATATGGGTGTTATTCTGTTCGTTGCATGTCATTTTTCAAAATTTCCATAAAATATCTTTTAAGTGCCTGAAGTGGTCAAGAAAGCAGTACCTGAAGCACCTACTCCTGTTCCTAAAAAAGTAGAGGCACCACCAGCTAAAGGTATAGCAAATCCCAATTAATAATATCCTTAAATTCCCATTAATTTTCTTTTTAAAAAACAAAAGTATCTTTCACTGCTTTCTTAGAGTCAATTAAATAGCAAATTTATGAAATTGATTAAGGACAAGTAAAAATATCACAGTCCATTTCTTCATCCTTTTTTGGAATGTTTAAGGATGATTCCGTGTGTGTGACTTATTCTGGAAGTTTCTGATTTTAAATAGCTGAGAATTTTAATGTTAATAGTATATCTCTCTATGCCCATGTACATAACAATGGATCCTTCTTCCCCACATTCCATTAATAATAGATTTTTATTTCATTACATAGAGTTTTCTCATGTAATTATAATAATAATTATGTCTACTGTACTATTTTATAGGGGAAAAATCTGTTCTAATGCTTGGATAATAACTATTTTAAAGAGCTTCATGTCCCTTCTGTAATATTTGGCCTAAGCATTCAAGGTTATTACAAATGTCCACTTCTCATTGCTTCCTAATTAGGTTAATGCTTGAGTAGTGCTCTTAGTAGGTTAGATTCTGCTGTCTCTCTCACCAGGCATCCTCAGCAAATATAATAGTGTCCTGCAGAACATAATGCCATTGTCAAGGCTTAAGTACTCTATGATGGTAATCATTTCAAATAAGTCTTCATCAAATTAAAAATAGTAAAAGTAGGACCAATATTGGTAATCCCCGCCATTTAAGAAAAAATAGAACAGGACAGGTTTTTTGCAGACATATCTTCTTCTAAGGGTATGGTTAGCACAAATGAGTGATTTGGGAAAATATCTGTATTGCCTATAAAATTGGTGTCCAATAGTACAGGTGACTTCTTAGACTTTGATTATCATAATGTTGATGCTGTTTCTGATGTTTTTATTTCATGTTTGCTATTGCGTATTGTTGGCTAACTGAAATGCCTAATATCTTTAAAGTTCCAAAGAAGGTTCCTGAGGAAAAAGTACCTGTTCCTGTTCAGAAAAAAGAGGCACCTCCAGCCAAAGGTACATTTTCTCTCTTAAACCTGACTTTTCTTTCAGTCTTTTTTCATTAAATGTTTTATGTCTGTATGTCTTGAATGTTTTTGATGTCTTTTGTCTATGAAAGCTTGCCCTTGACTGTCCTAAATGTTAAAACTGTATTTTTTAAGTGCCCGAAGTACAAAAGAAAGTCCCAGAAAAGAAAGTCCCAGAAAAGAAAATACCAGAAAAGAAAGTCCCAGAAAAGAAAGTCCTTGTGCCTAAAAAAGAAGCTGTTCCCCCAGCTAAAGGTATTTTTGGGAAAATATTTGATTTTCATGTTTTGTTGCATGAAAGCCTTTTTCCCAGTTGTCTTTATTTTAAATTTTGAATTTACATCTTCATTTCTTCTGTGTTTAAAAAAGATAAATCTCTTAAAATAGATGCTCTTTCAGGGAGGACTGTCGAAGAAAAAATATCAGTTGCCTTCCACAAAGAGGAAGTAGTTAGAGAAAGAACAGAATTTGAAATAGTAGAAGCGGAAGCGGTTCTTGAGGAAGAAGAGTTCCATGAAGTTGAAGAATATTTTGAAGAAGAAGAGTTCCACGAAGTAGAAGAATTCACCAAAGTGGAAGAGCACAGATTTGAAGAAGTCCACGAGGTTGAAGAGGTCCATAGGGTAATAGAAGTTTTAGAGGCTGAAGAAGTGGAAGTTTACGAAGAACCCAAAGCTCCACCTAAAGGTATAGGGGAAGTCTGCAGATCTCACAAATTGTTAGATCTTGCTCGAACTAACTTTTTTTTAAAAGTGCATTTCATGTTCAGTTTGGAACCCTAAAAACGCCCACTTACTTTCCAAGTTAAAATCATGGAATGCTTCAAGCATGAGTTTAAACTATTTGATACAAAGACTGATAGAGAGTAGAGACTAACCACACAGAGTATAATTTTGCAGACAAGATAATAATATTTGGTATCTACTTATCTAAGAAGATCACTCTATGAACTTGTGGATTCTTTTTTAAATCCAACTAAGAACGTTACCTGATTGTTGCAAGTACCAAAATAACTGACCAGTCTCATCAGTTGAGTGAAAAAAAGCTCTTACATGTTCAGGCAAAACAACTATTGCTTTGTTAACATTTCAGTCAGCTCTTCACAAACTGATAATTACTTATCAAAAGCTTCAACCATTTTATGCTAATTTCATTATAGAAATAACATTAAGGAAGTAAATGAAGTGTTAGTAACAGCACCTGCACTCTAATACTATATTCTAAGGATAAACCATAATGCAGATAAATTCTCTGCAGTCCCACTTCGGATCTTGCACAAATTAATATGTGTGTAACACGAAGGAATTTGTGTGTGTGTTTGTGTGTGCTTAGTATACAGAGTAAATCTATAATATAGATGAAATTGAGCAAAATTAAGTCCTTTTTGGATGTAGGTGTGGTATAAATTCAAAACATATAAATAGATAAAGCATTTTAGGAGCCCTCATTGGACTAACTTTGATCGTAGTGCTCCATAATACTTCAAGAGTTCATTCTAAACCAACACACTAATATCTTTGAAGGGCCTGAGATATCTGAGAAAGTCGTCCCTCCAAAAAAACCACCCACTAAAGTTGTTCCTCGAAAAGAACCACCAGCTAAAGGTATTTTATTGGTGCAAAATTACCTACCTAACTTTAAATACAGTAGCACCCTCGATGCTTGACAAGTTTGCATTCTCCTTGATCTTTTCTTCTGTGTTTTCTGTTTTTGGAATTTCTAAAACAAACTAATATCTTTAAAGTGGCTAAGGGTCCAAATAAAGTCCTACCAAAGAAGAAACCCACTGTTGTAACACCTGAGATACCCAAAGCAAGTATCCCCACTAACCAAATAGTGAACCCAGATTTCCTTCTTTACTACTATTTGATTATATAATTACTAACTTGTCTATAGATAAATCCATGTTTACCTGTTAATTACAAATTTTAATAACTTAGTAAATATAAATACATTGTGACTGTTTAATGTCCCTGCTTTATTCATTTTTGTAAATCTCTTGAATTTCACAATAGAAATAAAAAATAACATCTAATAAATAATATATACTTATATCTTTAAAGTCCCTGAAGCTTTAAGAATGTTTACACTGAAGAGAAGGTGCCAATTAGTCCTCCAAAACAAGTAGAAACAGCACCAGCTGAAAGTGTCTTGTTAATTCTTCTTATCAAGCTCTTATGATTCTAACATGGGAAATTTCCCTGGATCTTTGTTGTCATATTTGTTATCAAAATTCAACTTATTTTAATTATTGTAATGTATTGATAAAGTGATGTCTGTATTTTATATTGAGGTTATGTTCTGTTCTGTGTTTACATTTCTCTTGTGCTCTGCTTGTTAAAAATCTTCATGAATGTTTAAAAGTAAGAGAAATTATTACTACTATCTTTAAAGTGCCTGAAGTACCCAAGAAAATTGTGGTAGAAGAAAAAGTCCGTGTTCCTGAAGAGCCCAAAGTTCCACCAGCTAAAGGTACCTGCCTTTGCTGATTCACCACTAATATAAAACCTCCTTTTATTCACTTTATTTGTTTGTATTGATCCTCTTCTTAAGCAATTATTAAATAATGTTGACCTCTCAACTTCTTTTTTAAAATAATTCACTTTGGCAGCTATTGTCAAGTAGCTCTAGAAGCAAATAAACATTTCAAATGATGATAGAAAATGATGCTATATCCAAAGGGCAAAGTGTTTCCAATGTGACAAGTCAAGGACTCATTGACAAGGCCATCTAGAGAGATGCGTTGACTGTGTGTGTAGTTGGCTTATGATTCTGGAATTTTTGACATTCTCCTTGTTAGATGCCCCTTTTTGTCTTGACATTTTATACCCAGTTATGAAATTCTTAAAAATAAAACAAACAAATATCTTTAAAGCACCTGAAGCACCCAAGAAAATTGTTCCAGAAGAGAAAGTTCGTGAAGCGGTTCCTAAAAAGCCTGAAGTTCCACCAGCTAAAGGTAGACACCGATACTAATCATAAAATGAAATAACTACGTTTCGTTATTCATGGCTTAATGTGAATATGTGTGATGTTAAATCCTTGTATTTTGTTTCTTTATATTCTTAATATCTTATATTTGTTATTTATAATAATTAATATACTAATATCTTTAAAGTTCCTGAGGTACCTAAGAAAAGTATTCAAGAAGAAAAATCAGCTATAGTTTTTTCTGAAGACCTGACGACGTACAGTGAGTGTAGAAAAATTGGTAGTTCTTATTGGCTTCATTTGTGTTTGTCTTTGTGCCTTTTTTAAGTAAATATACTAATATCTTGTAAAAGCCTAAGCTGCCAAAAATATTTGGCTAAAATGAAATAATTTGAGTGGCTATTGGCCTCACACAAGGTATATTTCCTTACCAATTTAAAAAATAAATAGTTCTTTTCTTATAACATTGACTGATTTTAAAAAAGTCATTTGTCTTGTTGAATTTGTCATTGCCGTGTCTTGTTAACCATGCAAATGTCTTCTGCTTTGAAGCAATTTATTTTCTTAGACTATTAAGTAACTTACTTTAACTTCATGATTGTATTTTAATTGGATTTTGTAGAATCAAAATACTCCACCATTATTATTTTTTTACTCTCCACAACAATCACTGGAAACATTGGGGCAATGCTGTTCGAATGACCATGGATTTACAAGGCCATTAGAACCTCAAAAGTGTTTTCAAGCCTTTTTTTTTTTTTTTTTTTTGCTTTAATGTGAAACTATGATTAAATAATCTCAGGAGTAAAATAATCTGAATAATAAAATATTCTGAATAGAATACTGTTCAATAATCTGAATAGTAAAAATGCCAGTAGTTGAGATTGTCTTCCACATATTTTAATCTAAAAAGTTCTCTGTTTAAACCCAATTTTTTGGTCACCCTGTAATACTAGGTTGAGATAAAAATATATCATGAGGGGCAGGCCCTGTGTCATAGTGGTTAACTTCAGCACACTCTCTGTGGCAGCCCAGGTTCATGGGTTTGGATCCCAGGCATGAACCTACACCACTCAACAGCCATGCTGTGGCAGCCACCCACAAATAAAGTAGAGGAAGACTGGCACAAATGTTAGCTCAGGGCTAATCTTCTTCAAGCAAAACAAAGAGGAAGATTGGCAACAGATGTTAGCTCAGAGCTAATCTTCCTCAGCAAAAATAAATAAATAAATATGTATATAGTGACTCCCTCCTTTGAATACTCTTTCTATGCTTGAACTTGGTTATTACTATCAGACAGTCTTCCTTTCTAAAAGCTGGAGAAATCTTTATTTTCTTCATTTGCCTTATTTTCCAAATATTTAATCATTTTTCTTTTTCTTTTCTGCTTCCAATTCCTAAATGGTTTCACATTCATATTAAACTGTGAAGCCATAAACTATATTTGGTTTGAAAATATATATAATTAGGTTCCTGGAAAAGGAACGGATTTACATGAATTTCCCATAGGTCAAATTATACGAGAATTCTTGATGTGCAACTCAACATCAACCCTGTTCTTTGTGAACAAATCCATAAAAACTAAAAGCAATAGGACAGTCTTACCAGTAACTTTCAGTGGACAAAGTAGAAGAATCATATAGACCCTGGCCAGTGAATTTCTCCATTCTATCATCATGATCATCAAGAAATGCTGAGAGTCCTATGTCATAAAACTGGGAATGAGGCTTTTTCCTAGCCAAGGTGTCATTGCCACTAGTTTGTGTCTATGCACTACTGGTAATTTGAGTGATAAATGTGTATTATGTATTATGTTTGTCTTAATACTATTCTTCATCCACCTTGAAATGCCCCTAATTGTGTAAATACTAATATCTTTAAAGTTTATGAAGTAACTGAAGAATTGGCCCCAGAAGAAGAAGTACTTGTGACTCATCTTCAAAAGACAAAAATCAAACTAACAAAAGGTATAGAACACCAATGATGCAGTCTGAAGACAATTTATTTTTGGCTCATTTTAAAAGCTCAATACTTTCCTTCACCATTTATAAATATAGCTATACTCATATCTTTTAAGTGCCTGAGCCACCCAAGAAGGTTGTTCCAGAGGACAAAACATATGTGACTGTTCCTAAAAAGAGAGAAACACCAGCAGCTAAAGGTACAGTCCCACAACATCACACTTGGATGAATATCTTTGGCTTCAAGACTCAAAAATTGCATGCTATATAATTTACTGTCTTTATAACTTCTAAGTGTAAACTTACTGATGTCTTTAAAGAGCCCGATACAACTAGAGAAGTGTTTCCAGAGGTGGAGTTACCTGAGGCTGTTACCAAAATTCCAGAGCACCCTCCAACTGAAGGTATAATTCTCAGTTATGAAAATCTCAATAAGATAATCTTTCTTCTTCAGTCTGCAAAATATATTTAGTGTTTTGTGTAGATTCTCACACCCTCTAATGCTAAAATACTAATATCTTTAGAGCACTTAATATGCCCAAGACAAGGAATTATCTATGACTTGCCCCCAAAAAGTCAAGTCCCACTCATACAATATACCAAGATAAACTATTAGAACAAAAATAAAATTTCTAATTTAAAGTTACAATAGCTGTTAATATACCTAACTTTCTTTGCAAGTCAGGTCTTCATGTCTTTACCTTTTCTCGATTAAAAAATACTAATATCTTTAAAGACTTGGAAGTCTTCATAGAAGGTGTTCCTGAGAGACAAGCTCCCGTTGCTAGAAGAAAGACGCCATCACCAAAAGGTACAAGCCAGAAGAAAGTCAACTTTCTTATCTCATGATTGTAGTTGTACTTAACACATGTAAAAATACTAATATCTTTAAAGCTCTGGGTGCTATCAAAGAAGTCATTTCAGAGAAGTGGGTCTGCCAGAGCAGAGCAGCTCAGCTCAGGGGGTATATAAATGTCCCCATGAGTCATTCAAGAGAAAATAGAGGGAAAAAAAATCTTTAACTTATACACATGGAAGCTGCTTGGGCTATAAGTTTATGCCTGAGGCCTCCAGGGAAAATGTAAATACATATAACGTGCAGATGTGACTGAGATGGATTCTTCAATAGGAAATAGTTATTACTGTTTGCTTAAAAAGTAAAAATCAGACTAGCTAGAAAAAAATGTACATGAGACCACTTGTAGCATTTATATCCCTGAAACTAGATTGAACTGGCTCAACATTCCCTACCCCCTTTAAAGCAGAAATCAGTGCCATCGAATGACAGAGGTGCTTGGCTGTAGCCTATAAATCCGTAATTCATCCCGCCATGGGGATGAAATTCCAGGATAAAATATAACTACCTGTTGGAATTGCTTTTCTATTAAAATAAACTTATGTCTAAAAACAAGCCATATAAATTTGAAAGAACTGATTTCCCATAAGACTTAAACATCATAGAAATATTTTCAGAAAACTATGACTTAAAGAAAATAAATTTAAGTTCAATATGGAGCTGTTCCATCTATAATATCATCTCCCTGGGAACCTTCTAAAAGCAAGGCAGTTAAAACCAAAACCAGTTAAGTTCGAATTCTGCCCTCAATACTTATTTGCTTCTCTCGTTGTCTTTTATTTTTAAAGAGTCCAACATTTTTCCACTTTGAATATTTTTAGATGAATCAAAAGATGAGAAAGTTTTAAAACATCCAGAATAACAATTTATTCACAATACCCATGATACTCTGTAATTTAAAGAATATCTAACACTTTGACATTGTTTTCTCAGTCTAGAACCTTTTAGTTGTTTTCCTCTCTCCTATACTTGAAAAACAATCACCTTTTAAAGTGCCTAAGGTAAGGGTACAAGATAAAGCCAACCTGGATAAGAAAGGAGCTGTTTTGTTTTCCTTAAGCTAATAGCAAAAGTACATCGTTAATTATAAAAAAAAATTTTCACTTAAAAATTTTTCCATGATCTAATTTTCTATACATCTACCATTCCAAGAAATAAAATTATTAATATTGATAGTGCCTGGGGGCTGGCTCCTTGGCCAAGTGGCTAAGTTCGCGTGCTCTGCTTCGGCGGCCCACGGTTTCATTGGTTCGGATCCTGGGCGCGGACATGGCACCACTCCTCAGGTCACGTTGAGGTGGCGTCCCACATGCCACAACTAGGAGTCACAACTAAGATATATAACTATGTACTGGGGGGATTTGGGGAGAAAAAGCAGAACAGAAAAAAGAAAATTGGCAACAGTTGTTAGTTCAGGTGCCAATCTTAAAAAAAAAAATATTGATAGTGCCTGAGGTGACTAAAAAAACAGCTCCTAATAATCAAGTATTCATATTGTTCCCTAATAATCAGATTCAGGGAGCAGGGAGGTCTCCCAGTCTGGGGTATTCCTGTAGGTGGCGTTATGACTAAAACTCACCTCAAGAAGTTGTCCCTGTAAAGGAAATGCCCATGGCTGCTCCCCCTGAAATTGAAACACCCTCCACTAAAGGGACCATTTATTCTATCATTCCTTCCTTCATAAATGTCTATTATATGCATGGTACCAGGGAGCTGGGGAATAATAAACAAAGACAAATAAGATTTGGTTCCTTTCCTCAAGACTTTATACCTTTTCCAATTCTTGAAGGAAGCACCCTTGTAGCCACAAAAATCACTTTGGTTCAAAGTGATTAATGTCTCCACTAATCCTTTCATGTCTAAGTGTAATACTAATATCTTCAAAGTACCAGAAGCTGTGACAGAAGTTGCTCCTGAAGTGACAGTACCTGAGGATGTTCCTGAAGAGCCAGAACGTCTGCCTGTGAAAGGTACGTCACCTCTGAATAGATATTGAAGAAAAAAACTACCCTCTGCTCTTAAAACTATGTTTTCTAATGTTCTTCGTAACTATTAAATGTAAACATACTAATATCTTTAAAGCATCTGAAGCTCCACGAGAAGCTCCCTCTCAAAAGAAAATATTTGTGGCTGTCCCTATCAAAACAGAAAACCCCTGTATTAAAAGCATTCATTCAACAGCTATTTAGTAGGGAGGGTCCCAGGGACTCTGCTGGGTGCTGGAGAAGGGTGAGCACCTCTTCTCAAGGATCCTACTTAACCCCGTTCGACTTAGTCGACTGTTGGGGCAAGGGGAGAATGGACAGAAAAGAGACTTCTAGAAAACTACATTTGCTAACTTATTGTGGTTACTGTTTTCATTAGTCGTTTTAACTCTTACATGTGAAATACTAATATCTTTAAAGTGCCCGAATCTCCTCAAGAAGCTGTTCCTGCAAAAAGAGTTCCTTCCAAAAAGAGAGAACCTCCATCAGTTAAAGGTACAAGTTACCATGCCCTCAAGTTCAAGAAGAAATAGCTCTTTCAGTCTTGAAAATATTTTACTGTTCCTAGTGATCTTCATAACACTAAATGGAAATACTAATCTCTTAAAGTACCCGAAGCTCCCCAAGAAATTGTCCCTGAAAAGAAAACATACGTGGTTCCTCACAAAAAGCCTGAAGTCTTTCATGATGAAGGTATATCTTGCTGGAAGCTTAGAGGTTTGGGAAAATGTCTTGTCCTGTATAAGTGTGTTACCTGTTTGTACTGATTCTTGTAACTCCTAAATGTAAAAATATTAATATCTTTAAAGTGCCTGAAGTTCCCAAAGAAGTTGTCTTGGAAAAGAAAGTGCATCTTCCCCAAAAACCTGAAGTTGTACCTGTCAAAGGTACATTTCTAACCATCCCTTCAAGCTGGGATAGGGAGGGTGCTAGAAAGAACCACCTTGCTAGCCTTGAACGTTCTTTTGGTGTGTAAATGTGATTCTTGTCTGTGTTGATCCTTGTGACTCAAATGTAAATTTACTAATATCTTCAAAGTGCTGGAAGCTCCCAAAGAGGTGGTCCCTGAAAAGAAAGTGCCTGTGAGGCCTCCTAAAAAGCCAGAAGTTCCACCTGTTACAGGTACTTGTCACGGATCTTAGGTTGGAGAAGATAGAACTCATCTGCTCTTGAAAATATTTTGTTCCAGTGGTCTTCAT
The DNA here is from genome assembly GCF_041296235.1 of Equus asinus. NCBI lineage: Eukaryota > Metazoa > Chordata > Mammalia > Perissodactyla > Equidae > Equus > Equus asinus. Next base: position 116,854,861 of record NC_091793.1, on the reverse strand, counting down.
ATCTCCTACATGTAATTTTACTAATATCTTTTAAGTGCCCGAGGCTCCCAAGGAAGTTGTCCCTGAAAAGAAAGTGCCTATGGCACCGCCTAAAAAAACAGAAGTCCCACCTGTTACAGGTATTTGTCACTGGTCTTAGGCTTAAAAAGATGTAACTCTTCTGCTCTTGAAAGTATTTTGTTCCAGTGGTCTCATCACTCCTAAATGCAATTTTACTAATATCTTTTAAGTGCCCGAGGCTCCCGAGGAAGTTATCCCTGAAAAGAAAGTGCATGTGCCACCTCCTAAAAAGCGGGAAGTCCCACCTGTTACAGGTATTTGTCATGGACCTTAGGCTTAAAAAGACATAAGTCTTCTGCTCTCGAAAATATTTTGTTCCAGTGGTCTTCATAACTCTCAATGTAATTTTACTAATATCTTTTAAGTGCCTGAGGCTCCCAAGAAAGTTGTCCCTGAAAAGAAAGTGCCTGTGCCACCTCCTAAAAAACCAGAAGTCCCACCTGTGAAAGGTATTTGTCACTGGTCTTTAGGCCTAAAAAGACATAACTCTTCTGCTCTTGAAAATATTTTGTTCCAGTGGTCTTCATAACTTCTACATGTAATTTTACTAATATCTTTTAAGTGCCCGAGGAAGAAGTTGTCCCTGAAAAGAAAGTGCATGTGCCACCTCCTAAAAAGCCAGAAGTCCCACCTGTTAAAGGTATTGGTCATGATCCTTAGACTTAAAAAGACATAAGTCTTCTGCTCTTGAAAATATTTTGTTCCAGTGGTCTCATAATTCTAAATGTAATTTTACTAATATCTTTTAAGTGCCTGAGGCTCCCAAGGAAGTTGTTCCTGAAAAGAAAGTGCCTGCGCCACCTCCTAAAAAGCCGGAAGTCCCACCTGTTAAAGGTATTTGTCACTGACTTCAGACTTAAGAAGACGTAACTCATCTGCTCTTGAAAATATTGTATTCTAATGGTCTCATAACTCCTAAATGTAATTTTACTAATATCTTTTAAGTGCCCGAGGCTCCCAAGGAAGTTGTTCCTGAAAAGAAAGTGCCTGCGGCACCTCCTAAAAAGCCGGAAGTCCCACCAGCCAAAGGTAGTCACCCCCATGTCGCTGTGTTTGATACTGTCTGTTTGTCTTTAGTCAACCTAATCATGAAAATACTAATGTCTTTAAAGTGCCTGAGGTGCCAAAGGCAGCTGTCCCAGAAAAGAAAGTGCCTGAAGCTATTCCTCCCAAACCGGAAAGTCCTCCCCCTGAAGGTAATGTCAAAGCTATATATAGCAGGGAGAAAAATACCCGCTATTTTATCTGGAAAATTACATATGTAAATCCTACTACCTAAAGATGATATCATTCTAAAGAAAAAAACAGTCAGCAGTTATCCAAAATATCTTGGTGCATGATTGCATGGTATAGTCATCAACTATTTTCACCTTTTCTAAACACAAATTACCCATATCTTTGAAGTGCCCGAGGTGCCGCCAAAGGAAGTCATCCCTGAAAAGAAAGTGCCTGTGGCTCCTCCTAAGAAGCCAGAACCTCCACCTGCTAAAGGTATTTATCCTTCCGTGGTGTTTGTCACCTGTTTCAGAGGGGTGGGAAAAGTGCGTATAGAAGATCCAGCAGTCTCACAAATTTTATTTGCTTGGGTAAATGTGTTGTCAATATTCCCCCTTTATAGTTTCTAACTAAAATACACTAATATCTTCGAAGTTCCTGAAGCTTCTAAAGAAATTGTAGCTGAAAAGAAAGTGTCTTTGGCTGTGCCCAAAACGCCAGAAGCCCCACCTGCTAAATGTATCTATTCCCACTGCTCTGTTAAGAAGAAAAATATTATCTTGTACTATTCACAATCATGGTAACATAACGCCTTCACTATTCATAAGTTCTAAAAATACTAATATCTTTCAAGTACCTGAAGCTGCTCAAGAAGTTGTCTCAAAAAGGATAATTCCCATGACTCCACCCAAAAAACCAGAAGCCCCACCTGTCACAGGTACTTGTTAGCCCTGACCTCATTTTGCAGAAGAAATATCTCTTCCATTCTTGAGAATAATTTCAGTCCATTGCTCTTCATTAACCTAACTGTAAAACTACTAATATCTTTCAAGTGCCTGAGGCTCCCCAAGAAGTTGTTCCAGAAAAGAAAGTTCCCAAGCCACCACCCAAAAAACCAGAAGCCCTACCTGTCCCAGGTACATTTTAGCCCTGAACTCATTTTCCGGAAGAATCATCTCTTCTGCTATTGAAAACAGTTTAGACCATTGCTCTTCATTAACCTAACTGTAAAACTACTAATATCTTTCAAGTGCCTGAAGTTCCTCAAGAAGTTGTTCCAGAAAAGAAAGTTCCCAAGGCACCACCCAAAAAGCCAGAATCCCCACCAGTGTCAGGTATTTTTCACCCCAGCCCTTATTCTACAGAAGAAATACCTCTTCTTCTCTTGGAAATATTGCTGGTCCATTGATCTCATTAACCCAAGTGTAAAACTACTAATATCTTTTAAGTGCCTGAAGTTCCACAAGAAATTATCCCTGAAAGGAAAGCACCAGTGGCACCTCCTAAAAAGCCTGAAGTCCCACCTGTTACAGGTACTTGTCACTGGCCTTAGGCTTAAAAAGATGTAACTCTAATGCTCTTGAAAGCATTTTGTTCTAGTGATCTCATTACTCCTAAATGTAATTTTACTCATATCTTTTAAGTGCTTGAGGCTCCTGAGGAAGTTGTCCCTGAAAAGAAAGTGCCTGTGGCACCTCCTAAAAAGCCAGAAGTCCCACCTGTTACAGGTATTTGTCACTGGTCTTAGGCTTAAAAAGATGTAACTCTTCTGCTCTTGAAAATATTTTGTTCCAGCTGTCTCATCACTCCTAAATGTAATTTTACTAATATCTTTTAAGTGCCTGAGGCTCCCCAAGAAGTCATCCCAGAAAAGAAGGTTCCCAAGTTTCCACCCAAAAGACCAGAAGCCCCACCTGTCACAGGTACTTGTTAGCCCTGACCTCATTTTGCAGAAGAAATATCTCTTCCATTCTTGAGAATAATTTCAGTCCATTGCTCTTCAATAATCTAACTGTAAAACTACTAATATCTTTCAAGTGCCTGAGGCTCCCCAAGAAGTTGTTCCAGAAAAGAAAGTTCCCAAGCCACCACCCAAAAAACCAGAAGCCCTACCTGTCCCAGGTACATTTTAGCCCTGAACTCATTTTCCAGGAGAATCATCTCTTCTGCTATTGAAAACAGTTTAGACCATTGCTCTTCATTAACCTAACTGTAAAACTACTAATATCTTTCAAGTGCCTGAAGTTCCTCAAGAAGTTGTTCCAGAAAAGAAAGTTCCCAAGGCACCACCCAAAAAGCCAGAATCCCCACCAGTGTCAGGTATTTTTCACCCCAGCCCTTATTCTACAGAAGAAATACCTCTTCTTCTCTTGGAAATATTGCTGGTCCACCGATCTCATTAATCTAAGTGTAAAACTACTAATATCTTTTAAGTGCCTGAAGTTCCTCAAGAAATTGTCCCTGAGAAGAAAGCACCAGCGGCACCCCCTAAAAAGCCTGAAGTCCCACCTGTTACAGGTACTTATCACTCACCTTAAACTTATGGAGGTGACTCTTCCACTCTTAAAAGTATTTTGTTCTAGAAGTCTCATAACCACTAACTTTAATTTTACTAATATCTTTTAAGTGCCTGAAGCTCCCAAAGAAGTTGTTCCTGAAAAGAAAGTACCTGTGCCACGTCCTAAAAAGCCAGAAGTTCCACCTGTCACAGGTACTTATCACTCACCTTAGACTTAAAAAGACCTAACTCTTCTGCTCTTGAAAATATTTTGTCCTATTGGTCCCATAACTTCTACATGTAATTTTACTAATATCTTTTAAGTGCCCGAAGCTCCCAAGGAAGTTGTTCCTGAAAAGAAAGTGTCTGTGGCACCTCCTAAAAAGCCAGAAGTCCCACCTGTTACAGGTATTTGTCACTAGTCTTTGCCTTAAAAAGATGTAACTCTTCTGCTCTTGAATGCATTTTGTTCCAGCGGTCTCATCACTCCTAAATGTAATTTTACTAATATCTTTTAAGTGCCTGAAGCTCCCAAAGAAGTTGTCCCTGAAAAGAAAGTGCCTGTGCCACCTCCTAAAGAGCCAGAAGTCCCACCTGTTAAAGGTATTTGTCACTGGTCTTAGACTTAAGAAGACGTAACTCTTCTGTTCTTGAAAATATTTTGTTCTAGTGGTCCCATAACTCTCAATGTAATTTTACTAATATCTTTTAAGTGCCCGAGCCTCCCAAGAAAGTTGTTCCTGAAAAGAAAGTACCTGTGGCACCTCCTAAAGAGCCAGAAGTCCCACCTGTTACAGGTATTTGCCACCGATCTTAGGTTAAAAAGACATAACTCTTCTGCTGTTAAAAACATTTTGTTCTAGTGGTCTCAAAACTACTGAATGTAATTTTACCAATGTCTTTTAAGTGCCTGAAGCTCCCAAAGAAGAAATCATCCCTGAAAAGAAAGTGCCTGTGCCACCTCCTAAAAAGCCAGAAGTCCCACCTGTGAAAGGTATTGGTCACTGACCTTAAACTTAAGAAGACATAAGTTTTCTGCTCTTGAAAATATGTTGTTCCAGTGGTCTCTAAACTACTAAATACAATTTTACTAATATCTTTTAAGTGCCCGAGGCTCCCAAGGAAGTTGTCCCTGAAAAGAAAGTGCATGTGCCACCTCCTAAAAAGCCGGAAGTCCCACCTGTTAAAGGTACTGGTCACTGACCTTAGGCTTAAAAAGACATAAGTCTTCTGCTCTTGAAAATATTTTGTTCCAGTGGTCCCATAACTCTCAATGTAATTTTACTAATATCTTTTAAGTGCCTGAGGCTCCCAAGGAAGTTGTTCCTGAAAAGAAAGTGCCTGCGCCACCTCCTAAAAAGCCGGAAGTCCCACCTGTTAAAGGTATTTGTCACTGGTCTTAGGCTTAAAAAGACATAACTCTCCGACTCTTGAAAATATTTTGTTCTAGTGGTCTCATAATTCTAAATGTAATTTTGCTAATATCTTTTAAGTGCCCGAGGCTCCCAAGGAAGTTGTTCCTGAAAAGAAAGTACCTGCGGCGCCTCCTAAAAAGCCGGAAGTCCCACCAGCCAAAGGTAGTCACCCCCATGTCGCTGTGTTTGATACTGCTCATTTGTCTTTATTTTGTCTCATCATGAAAATACTAATATCTTTAAAGTGCCTGAGGTGCCAAAGGCAGCTGTCCCAGAAAAGAAAGTGCCTGAAGCTATTCCTCCCAAACCCGAAAGTCCTCCCCCTGAAGGTAATTATGAAAGTATCCAAACTAGCATGTTTTAAAATAAAAACTCTCTCCTTAGTGTTGTAAACATCTTGTTGCAAAATATTTCATATACTTTACTCAATTCTAGTGTTAACATGAGCTTATGTCTTTAAAGTGTATGAGGAGCCTGAGGAAGTTGTTCCGGAAGAGCCTCCAGCTGAAGTGGTGGAAGAGCCAGAGCCTGCCCCTCCCCGCAAAGGTACTTGGCCGGCTGCTGGGTTGCCTTTGCCAATCTTTTGCCTTTCTTACCCTGAAAGTCTGGGCACTATGAGCTTTAGTCTTGTACCTCACTTACCTTCACTGATTCTGAAACATAACTTCTAATATCTTTAGTGACTGTGCCACCTAAGAAACCTGTCCCAGAGAAGAAACCACCTGCTGTCATTGCCAAAAAGCCTGAACCACCACCAGTGAAAGGTATTTCTCACTGCCACTGACTCCTACAGAAAAATCTCTGTCCTTAAAATGTCATGTTTGGCTGCTCGACTTAATGATTTCCATGTGTCATTGAAACTATGAGCTAAAAACTGCTAATACTTTTTAAAGTGCCCGAGGTGCCCAAGGAAGTTGTTCCTGAAAAGAAAGTGCCTCCAGTGGTTCTCAAAAAGCCAGAAGTCCCGCCTGCTAAAGGTACATGTAGCTGTCCACCATTTGTTGGAGGCAGACACAGCCTCCAATTTTTAAAAAATGTCCTGTTCTGTGTAAATGTGATGAAAGTTTACTAATGATTCTTCATAACATTAAAATACTAATATCTCTAAAGTGCCTGAAGTTCCAAAAGAAGTTGTTCCAGAAAAGAAAGTAGCTGTTCCCAAAAAGCCGGAAGTCCCACCACCCAAAGGTACATGTCACTAATGAGATCTGCAGAAAAGCGCTCACTCTCGGTCTCAGAAGTCACTTACTATAGGAAACCCTTTTGTTTGTTAGAACTACAAACCTGCTATTCTGGATGTTTAGGGTTTAAAAGTTTTTAAATAGCATCATTGATTTTTTCAAAAACTGATAGATCTATTATGAGCATTGGAAGAGTTTGCTGACGTGGTTTTGTTATTCTTAATAGGCCACGTTTTCCTCCCCACTTTGTGGGTCCAAGAACAGATCACTTATTGGCCTAATTGTGAATTTTGTTCTTGGATCTGTCCCTGGGTTATTTGAACTAGATGCGAACTAGATGTGGCATAAATGTCATGTAGTTCTCAACTGCCCAGAAGTAAAACTACCTAATATCTTTAAAGTGCCAGAGGTGCCAAAGGAACCTGTCGTGGAAGAGAAACCAGCTGTTCCTATTCCCGAAGAAGTGGAGCCGCCTCCTCCAGAAGGTACACGTAAGACCGCTAATGAGCTTGCCACTTGTGACTATTTCTAACTTAAGCCTTGTTCCTCCTCTTTTCTAATTCAGTATCTCTTGGTCATTTTCTATCCTTTAATTATTTGTCTTACTTCATCATGCTTAATTAGCACCGATCTCAAATCTGTTTTGGGTTATCAGTCAGCAGCATCTCCATAGAACATCATCATAAGCTGTATTAAACAAAGTTTCTCTAATGTACAGAGAAAGTAGAATAGGAGAACGAATGACTATAAATGGCATTAAACACCAAAAGAGTTTTCCAAGAATTCAAATCAGTAGAAACAGAAGTCAGTGCAAATAAGATAGATTTCATCTTAACAAAAATAAGAAAAGATACTAATTGAAACAAAGGAAGAAATCAAGATGATATATGTCTGATGATTTGTGCATTTTAGAATATTGTTCCACACGTTGAAATAAAATTAACTATATCTTTAAAGTATATGAAGAACCCGAGGAAATTGCTCCTGAAGAGGAAGAGCCAGTTCCTGTTGCAGAGGAGGAACCAGAGGCGCCCCCACCAGCAGGTACAAGGCAGGACCCATTGCGTGGGAAAATACATCATTTGATTTTTATGTCTATTACATGTCTTCTTCAAGGTAAAATGTCCGTCTGCTATCTCCTTACTTGAAATTTGGCTTCATTGGCAAGAACAAAAGTCATTTGCACACATAAAGCTTTGGTCCTACAGAATTTTCCAATGTGCATACCAAGGAATTAGATGTGATCTTTTTTTATTCATTCCTTTGCATTAAACTTTTCATCATAATCATCTGACTCTAAAAGAAATTCCTATCTTTCAAGTGCCTGAAGAGCCCAAGAAGATTGTTCCAGAGAAGAAAGTGCCTGTCATCAAAAAACCAGAAGCTCCTCCTCCTAAAGGTACTTATACTAAAATAAATAAATATTCACTTCGTTTTTGTGTGCTGTCTAAAATTTGACACTCTTTCCTTACTATGTATTGTGATGTATCACGTAATTAACTCTCATCCGTATGTTAAAGTGTTGAACATACTTGTCAAATTAATGTGTATATATATTGCACCTTGCAATTTTATATTATTAAATACTACTAATATCTTTAAAGTACCTGAGATGGCGAAGAAAGTTGTCCCAGTGAAGAAAGTCCCAACTGTTAAGAAGCCAGAAAAACCAGAAGCTAAAGGTATTCATGTCATCACTGACATCCTAATAAAAAAAAAAAAAAGAACTACTCTGATGTCTTAAAGTGGAATCGAATTAAGTTGTCCTCATTGTTGCGTAACTGGGGACAAAAACGTCCTTATTGTGTTTCCATTAATTTTAATGCTCTTCCATTAACTATAGGTTCTTTATTCTTAACATTTTAAGTTGTTTTTATGTACTCTTTCTAAAATGAAACTAATATCTTCAAAGTGCCTGAGGTGCCCAAGAAACTTGTTCCAGTAAAGAAAGAACCTGTGCCTGTCACCAAAAAACAAGAAGTCCTGCCAGAAAAAGGTACTTACCATGAAGAGAAAAAATATGTTCTCTGAATGCTATCTGAGCATTTTAATAATTCTTAGGGAAAAAAATACTGAAGTATAAGTTTACACAAAACCACATTTTACAGAAAAATAGAGGAAAATAAAGAGGGCAAAGAGGGAAAATGAGACAAACAAGCAAGAGGGGAAAAAAGTGAATGAGAGTCAGTTGTGCTGTGATGTGGTTACATGCGGTAGAAAAGGACCTCCTCTCACTCGGTGTGTAGAACAGCTCAATTCAGCATATCATTGTTGAATGTTTACCATAAACAAGACATTGTGTTAGAAAAGATAAGATCTGATCTTGTCTTCAGGCTACTTAAGTCTGGTGAGAAGAAAGAAAGTATAGCACAACTCTAGCACAGACAGGAAGCGATCACACCTACAGAGTGAGGATAAAGGGCTACAGAAACAGAGGCAAGAAAGACCAATTTCAGGCAGAGGATCAGGGAAAGCTGTGTGAAAGAAGCACAATTGTAAGCTTTGATTGATTTTGGTTGCTTCCTCAATATAGCAATTGAGGAAATGGTATTCTAAGCAAAGGCAAGATTATATCAAAAAGCACAGAGGTAGAAGAGTCTAGGAAGTTCAAGGACTGTCAAATAAACTTGTGTAACTTAAGTATGAATTGGTTGTGGGATATCTTGAAAGATAAGGCTGGATATAAAGATGAGGGTCATATTTTGGATTCTTTGAATGCCAGTATAAGGCGTGTACTTTATTCTGTAGGGAACAGGAATTGTCAAAGGTTTTGGAGCAGGTGTACAAATTAATAGGAGTTGGGCTTCAGAAAGGTAACTAGCAGCAGTTCAAGCTGTTGGAAGATGGTGATAATAGTAAAGAGTCGTTGCTGTTATTTAGGTCTTTAAGAGCTGGACAAGATCAGTCGTGGTAGAAATGGAAACAGAGATGGGATTTGAGGGAGATGAGATTCAGCTGATGTCTGATTATTATCAGAGCAAGTAGGGAAATAGAGGAGCCCAAGATGATTCTAAGGGTTGAAGCTTGATGGCCATGAGAATGGTTCATAGGGTCCTTGAACAGATATTAGAAAGAAGATAGTAATATATTTTTCATTCTTCAAGTATAGAAGTTGGGAATGTGCACCTGGAGCTTAGGGAACAGATCGGGGCTTGAGATGTAGATCCAGAAGTCATACACATGGAAATAACAGTTGAGAGTGCAGGGGTGATTGCTCAAAGAATGTAGAGCAAATTTTTTAAAGCATTGAAGTTAGACCAGTAGAGAACACCTACATTTAAGGGTCCACAGAGGAAGAGAAGCAAATGAAGAAGGCTGAGAAGGTTCATTTGTAAAATTAGGATGTCCAAAAGAGCATCATGCCCTCAAAACCATTTTCCCCACAAAGTCTTATAAGGTGAAGTTCTTTCTCCTATATTCTTTGCCTGCTCTTTGCAGAATCTTGCACATCTTCTAAATTCTTAATAGTAAACAAAATCAATATCTTTAAAGTGCCTGAAGTGCCCAAGGAAATCGTCCCAGAAGAGGAAGTGTCTGTCCCTATCCCTGAAGAGCCAGAAGCTCCAATTGTCGAAGGTACACGGCTGCTCTATAAATCTTGGAAAGACGACAATCGTCTTTATCATCTTACTTTGGTTGTAGATGAGTCTTTTGTATTTATCTGTTGTCTGTCTTATGTAGTAAAGTTATTGATGGTTGATATGTTGCAACTTAACAGTTACAGTATTCTATTTGAAATACAGTCTAAAATAAAATACTGTGTTTTTTAAGTTGAAGAGTCTGCTGAGGAAATAATATATGAAGAAAGAGCATCCATAACCATTGGTAGAAAAGTGCCTCCCCCTGTTGAAGGTATATATATATTTATGTAAATATAATTTTTTTAATCTCTTGGAAACTCCTTTTAGAAATGAAAACTTAGAAATACAAAACTATTTATAAGGTGGCATTCCTTCTTGAAATTAAAGGCAAAAGCATCTGTCACGTTTCCTTCATTTTTTCAAATAGTTATACTTCTTTTGAAATCTTTAATTGGATTATTTGATTATTCTTGATGGTAATTATAAATTCCAAAGATATAGTTTACTGAGGTAAAACTGGAATAATTGCATTGGATCCTCAATGATAAGCCAATGTCAAATTTTAAGTCATCTCATTTGCCATCAACATACTTCGAATAAAATAGTTAATAAAAAGTTCAAGTATAAGAAAATAGAAATCTTATCTCTTTTTTTAGACAAGCGAATTTGTATGAATTGTATATTTCTGTTTGTGTGGCTATAATCTTTGCATCTACGTGAAATTTGTGTGTCTTTGGAAGAATCTTACATTACAATCTCTTATCCTTTGTCAACATTCTTTAAAGAACGTGAAATTGAAAAGTATATTGAGCCTGAAGAACCTGAACCTGAACCACAGCCAGAAGAAATACCAGTACAAGGTATTCAATTGGTCTTAAATCTTCATCATCATATTCTTCATCTTGAAATATACATGGTTTATGTTGTTCTACGTGTATAGTAGGTCTCTACATCCGTATGTATGATGTTCTGTGTTTTAAATGTGTGTCTTGTTCTTATGTATCCACATCATTTGTAATGTTTGTCTCATGTCAATGTGCCTTATGTGGATGCTTCCTTTGTTGTTTTTATTAGTGCCTCTGCTATATTTCTCATCATCTGTGTATAGTGTTGATATTTTTATGTTTTATGTTGGACACTAATATTATATATCCAAAAAATAAAACTTTTTACTTCATATGTATATTTAAATTTCGACTGAATATAGTGTATATCCACATACTAATTAACATATGTATATGTACACTAACACTCCTGAAATACTCTTTCAAGAACCTGAACCTGAAAAGAAGGTTGTTGAGAAACCAAAACTCAAACCAAGGCCCCCAGCTCCTGCTCCTGCTCCACCTAAGGAAGACGTGAAGGAGAAAATAGCCCAACTTAAAGGTATAAAATACCACTTCCAAAGTTGTATTAACTTGCTTCAAACTTCTGTCTAGTCGTCTGAAATAGTGCTTGCAAAAATTTATTACTTTTGGAAGTGTGCGCTTCCAGACATGACTTAGCGTGGGAATTACATAAAGACCCATGTTTCCTGCTGCTCCAGGAGCCCGGGGGTGCCTTGGCAGGCCATGCCCGCTGTCCTAGATGTCAAAAAGTGCATTGTTAGCTTCATCCTGGACATCTGGATGCAGGGCCTGTCCAACCAACTTTCTTGTGTGGAGTGGGGAGGAAGGGTTTTCTGATTTCAAAGCCTGATTGCTATGCATATCTTTGGGCTCTTATGCATGTGGAATGTATAAGAAATCTTTACAAGATATTTTTAATATTGCAGTAACAAATTTATACAAAGGCCAAAACTTTGTTCTTAAAGTATGTCATGTGCTTTTAAATATATAGTAAGTAATATATTTATGACATCCAATAGCTATGTGCTCATATACCATGAAAGGAAAGCATGTGAATGATCTCTCACTGCCCCTCCACTTTTTTTTCTTTTGCAACTCAGTAAAAACCCAGTTGTGTTCTGTGGTGGTCCTCTTGGCTTAGCCAGAAAGAGTGGTTATGGATATATTTGCTATCCAGTGCTCTTCCCATTGTTAAACCTCCCTTCATTCTTTTCGCATTTAGATTTTTCTTTGAATCGATGTAATATTGCTTAATTTTAAAAACATCAGCATCTTTAAAAGCTGAAATAAACTGGCGAAAGCATATTATTCTTGTTATTTTAATTAAATGTTGTCTTATTTGTGGTGTCATGAGATGTCCCAATCTAAAATGATCTACATATAATCTTAGATAAGCACTTTTCCCACTCTCACCTACACATGTACAAAGACAGAATCTTCCAGAGAAAGACTTTGCTTCTAATGATTCTCACCCCTTTACACCCCTCCTGGCCTGCAGAGGGAACTTCTGGTATTTTAAGTCAGACATAGAAAAAGTGAGCACTTATTAAAAGGCTACCCATCTGCTGACTGATGCGCCATGAGGACACATACTTAAATACATTTCCCTTAATGTAAAATTTATACTCAAAGGAAAATTGCTTCCTCCTATGAAAAACAAAAACTGTCTTCCGTCTCAACCAGACTTTAATTTACTGTTCAACTTTGGAGTAAAACTGCAATCTGTTTTCATGGTTTGAATGCCTCTTGTATGTTCTTTGGTGGCTGTTCTTGGCTGCTGTTAATGCTTTTTGGTTATAAACAAAGCTTGATTTTGATTCTTGGAGCAAGTATTTAATAATTTGCTTCACATTAGTTTAAATATACAAATAATAAAAGTAAGTTCATATTCTTTAAAGCTGTTTCAAAGAAGAAAGTTCCTGAAAAACCTGAGGTTCCAGAAAAAGTGGAGCTTAAACCTCTGAAAGGTATTTCACAGTCTAGAAAATATATTAATATGCAGTATCCCTTCATCTGACTCCTTGCTCTTCCTGCCCTCTAGAGTGTTCTTCTTTTCTTTTTCTTTTTAAAATAATCATAGTAGTGTCATTCATTTCATGTCTTTCTGTAGATTTTATGGTCCTGGCTCATCAGTGTTGCTTCCTTTGTCTCCCACCAATTTCCTACATTCTATGGATAAATGTTGTTTATCTTTGTCTCATCTACATATGTGTTCTTGCATTTTCCTAAACTTCAAAACATCACCTTTTACTGGTTAGGTGAAATTAATATCAGGACACATCTTAGGTTAAAATACTGAGAGCTAGTAGTAGAAAGTTTTAGAATTTGTCTTGAAAAACAACATTTTAGCCAGTGTTATAAGCACTAAAAAAAAGTCATATCCTCTTTCTATACTAATAAAATGATTCATAGGAATTTCCTCATGGCTTTTCTGTCACTTTCCTCTCACTAAGCTAAAGACATTCTTTCAGGTGTACAGATCTCATGTTTTAGAGAAATTTCATTATCATTGCAGGTCATTTTTCAAAATTTATTTCTCTTTAAACGATATTTTTCCCTAACTAAACTTAAACCCTAAAGAAAAATAAGTGGATCATAAAAGTCTAGAAAACATCTTTTAAAAATAAAATTGTTAATTTTTCTAGTAAGTATACCAAGTAGCAGTGTTTCGTTTAAGAATCAGGATGTTCAGACCCAGCAATTGAATCTGTTCTTGATTCACTCTGGAATTTTGGAAAAATCACCTATCTGAAGATACATTTCCTGATTTATAAAATGGAGTTTACAAAATAATGTTACTATGCATATTTACTAGTAAAAGATTATTACAAAGCTACTCATAAACATTAAAATGGAAAGTAATGGCATATAATCATTTTAAAAATAATAGCTACAGTCGTGTGCTCTGCACCTGAGTCTCAAATGTCAATAAGATCTTAAAAATAAAGTAATATTGAAAAACAAGTGAACAGATGTGTTTTCACTTTGTCCATTATGTAAGTAAAGGATGTCACACCATCCCAACTTGGATTAATTAGATGTGTGATCTCTCCAGGTTCGATCAATGAAAATAGTTATACATTAAGAATACTGGTAATTCTAAAATAGTATTGAAGGCCAGAACAGTTTATCAAGGATAAAAAAATTTAATGTTTAATGGTGAAATTTTACTTAAAATACTTGACGTTAGAAAAAAGATCATTAAAGTGAAATATTTGTGTATTTGCCTTTATTTGTTTAAATTTTTGGAGTAAGAGTTAGGTAAGGTTATCTTTATCACATAACAAAGCTATTTAATGATTTCAAATGTCTTATTTAAAACACCAAACGGGACATTTTATAGAAATATCTAAGAAATTCAGATTTCATATGAGTGAACAAATATAATGTTATGTGACACAAATAAATAATGTTTTTAAATTAGATTTTTATTGACAACAGGAGGGAGGTAAAGTGGTTCAGTAATCTCCAAGTATTTCTCTTCTTGTTTCCATTCAAATCCATGAGGACTATGGTAGGAATAGGAGGCTTCTCTACATAATAACATCATCCACCAAGCCCAGGATTCACTGAAGACACAAAAGGAAGTTAATTTAGAATTCCATGGGTCACTTTTAGTCTAAATTCAAGAACATTTTTTTATTCATTAAAAATAAGCTTCCAACACCAGCTTTCAAATTCTATAGTTCTATAAGTCAGAATTATTTCAAAAAGGAGACCTTAAGAAAGGATATTTCCCTTCTGTTCAGAAAACGATTTGGTCCTTTCCCAACATCAAGGTCATAAACCAGGTCCCTTGGTTTTCTTCTCTCATCACTGGAGAAGACTGAATGATGACACTAACACCTAGCAATATCATTTTAATGTAATTAATAATCAGGGAGATATCAATGTAGATTTGGCAATCTACGGTTGCAGATTGGGGCAAAGATGCTGTCAAGAACTCTGTAATTTGATGAAAGATTCATAAAGTCAGTATAGACAACATCTTCTACGCTCATTTAAGATGAATAAATTTGCCTGCAGTTAATACAATCGAATTTCATGACAAAGTTATATAGATGGTTGCAGAGGAGATGTCTTAAAGTGGATTATTTGCTTTTAAATTCTGTGATATTTATGTGCAACAAAAATTATTACTTGAGGCACTCTAGTTAACTAGTTTTGAAAGAGACATTTTTCTTGTTGAAGTTTAGTTTTTACGTGAATTCACTTCAAAATTTGAAATCCTATTCTTTTAAGTGCTTGGAGGGGAAAAGAAAGTTCGCAAATTACTTCCTGAACCTAAACCACAACCAAAGGAAGAAGTTGTTCTCAAAAGCGGTATAGTATTTTTCAATCGTTCTCCCATCTTTAAGTGTCCAAAAACTAGACTTGAAAGCTTACAAAATATTTCTGTCTCTTGGTTTTCTTTGAATTAAATTTCCTATTTATCAAAATTCATCTGTAGTGGCATTGAAAATTAAGAAGGCTATCATTTCCAAATCGTTTTTAAAAGAGCACAGAAATTTTGTGAGTTTTCACCGTATTTTGACATTTACCATGTTAATAGACATAACTCAATTGATAATATTCTAAACCAATAACAATGACCATAGCTGTCATTTTTATAGTCAAATTATGTAGTAAAATACACTAAACCTATTAAATACTCTAAATTACACCACACTATTTAAGCTTAATTTCGGTATTCGGTTTTAAAGTGTGACACAGGATCACCACAACTAATAAATAACATTTTTTAAAAAACTAAACGTTTCTTTCCTACTAATAAAATATTGAAGAATTAGAAGCAAGATAGTCAAATAAAGAATTAAGTTCTAACATTGTCTTCACATAGAATTACTGATTTGTAGGCTACGTTTCTTTAGAGATCTCCACTTAAATAAACTTTATACTTATTTAAATACTCCTCATTAAATTATAACATTGAGTTATGATTAGAATTTCTTGCTATTCAAATTATTCATTTTGTGTTTGGGTCATTTCTGCCACAGATTTGTCTCTGAACAGACTACATAGATATAAAGTGACTCTGAGCACTGTTCTAATTAACATAACTTTTGTTGTTGTTGTTTTTTAAAAAAGCATTGTTAGTGTCAATGCTAGTTTCCAGCACTAGGTCGCATGCTTTTCAGTTTCATTGCTTTGTACGTTATTTGCATTTGTCAAGCTTATTCAACATGTTCATTAGTTTGTCTTGGTTTACATATAAACCTTTTTGTCTTTTAAGTTCTAAGAAAGAAACCTGAAGAAGAAGAACCTAAAGTAGAACCTAAAAAAGTAGAAAAAGTTAAAAAACCTGCAGGTAGGAATCTCAGTAAATTTGTGAAATTATCTTTTAACAAAATGGACATTTAACAAAAGGTTTATCTTGTAAACATAAGTGGAATTAAATATAAACTTGGCTTCATATTTCATCTGTGATATAGTCTGTGTTTTCCATTGTCGGCTTCTGCTAAATATGTTTATGGTAATTTTCCAATGCCTTCATGTGTTTCCCTGTACTTCATCATTATTATTACCTGTACTTGACCACTTACGTTCTTCCAGTAGAAGCGATTCTAAAATAATCAAGTTGGCTGCAGAATAACTTCAAGGGAGGATGTCAGCAAATGTTTCATAAAATTTGACGGCCTCTAAGTGGATTGATTTTTATCACCAGCCTATTGTCAAAGGGCGTATTTATTGGGAACTATTATGGAAGTGATTTAGAAAGAGAGAGTTAATGGGTTGGGGTTGGGCAAGTGGATGGAATAAAGAAAGAAAAATAAATTGAGGCAGAGTCAAGAAGAGAAAATAGAAATCGATAGAATAGAACATGTTTTAAAAAGCCATCAATAAGGCTCTTGAAAAATAGTTGGATCTGATTGTTTCAGATCAGGTGACTTCTAAGTATTCAAATCTTAAAATAACACTAGAAAATAATCTTGTTATCTTAAAGTACCAGAACCACCTCCAAAGCCTGTTGAAGAGGTTGAAGCACCTCCAGCTGCTGTTACAAAAAGGGAAAAGAAAGTTCCCGAACCAACAAAAGGTAAAACTTACTGACACTTTCTTAATTGTCTCTAAAAATGCAATTATGCATCATTTAAAATATCATTACACTGGCATTAAGATTTGAACACATGACCTGAATCTGTTCATCTCATATGCTTCATTTGTTTACCGTTTCACTCGCATGTGCAATTGGCTAGTGAGCAGCAGTTTGTTAAATAAATTACTGTTTTAAACACTAGGAAAAAATGTATTTATGGGCAATGAGATGACTAACAACATTAGAACCAATAAAATTTCCTTGCTATATTTTCCAAATATTTTGTTTAAAATGTGCAATAAACTTAGATCAAATACTCCATTTGGTAACTATATGTGTACAGATTCTAAAATCTTCCAGGGTATGTTAAGTCTGCCCAATTTTGGTTTGACTTTGTGAAAACCTTCAAAAATACTGTGATAGGGGCTGGCCCTGTGGCCGAGTGGTTAAGTCTGTGCGCTCCGCTGCAGGCGGCCCAGTGTTTCGTTGGTTTGAATCCTGGGCACGGACATGGCACTGCTCATCAAACCACGCTGAGGCAGCATCCCACATGCTACAACTAGAAGGACCCACAACGAAGAATATACAACTATGTACTGGGGGGCTTTGGGGAGAAAAAGGAAAAAATAAAATCTTTAAAAAAAAAAAATACTGTGATAACCTGCTTATTACTGTGAATTTTTTTCAGTGCCCGAAATTAAGCCACCAATACCTCTCCCTGCACCTGAACCGAAACCAAAGCCCGAACCAGGTAAGCAAGCTCAAGGTCATAGCATATTCCTTCAGGCTTCCCACAAATAACATGTAGTTTATAAGAAAAAGTAAGTCAAAGTCAGTATGCAGCAAATGATTTCTAATGTCCCAATATATTATAAGAATACGTTATATTTTATTGAATATAATATATTAAATATATAGACTATATTATTATATATAGAATATATTAGAGTTAGAATATATTATTCTCTGAAAAAAATAGTTATTTGAAGACTTTAAAGTTGCATCAGAAATGGCAAATGGGCCACCAAATGAGGTTTCAGGAAGTGACGAATACATTAATGCAATGGACATCTCTCTGCAGAGGTGAAAATAATCAAACCACCTCCAGTGGAGCCTGCACCAACCCCCATCGCAGCCCCAGTAACCGTGCCAGTAGTTGGAAAGAAAGCAGGTATGTATGCTGTAGCTTTCTTTTTGCTTGTTTGTTATGGTGGCTTCATAAAAGGATTCATACTTGATTAAAATGCAAGCCTTCTTTATGCTGAAACGTAGGCATCATTTCCACTGTGGGGGTTTTATAAGTTCTTGATTAAATTTTCTTCGTCTGATATCCTCTACCAACCTAGTCTTTCATCCAGTGATGCATATTGTGTTTTGATTGGAATGTACATTCCTGCGACGCACCATTTCTTTATATGCTTTTGAGATTAAGTAATGAGTATGTTCAAGGCTGATGAAAACAAAGGAGACGGAGAGACACTCTAAGGACAAACATACAGGGATCCCAGTGGAGCTTCAAATTGCCATGTGCCCTGGAGGAATCATTTCTCATTTTTTAAAAAGACTGCATGTTGGGATAATGAAAAAGTTTTGGAAATAGGTGGTCTTGATGGTTGCATAACATTGTGAATGTACTTAATGCAACTGAATTGTACACTTTAAAGTGGCTAAAATGGTAAATTTTATGTTAAGTATATCTTACTACAATGGAAAAAAAAGACTGCATAGTTCAGCCTTCAAATCTATATAAGAATTTAGATCAATAATGATTTTCTTAAATGTACTCACTTAGCGGTATGACTATCTCAGGCCAAACTTAAGGTACTTACTATTTGCACATGAACTTTTAATAGTTCATCACTTAGGTGATAATCTCAAAACCAAAAATGATTTGATGTGTATTGATCATTGATAAATATACGTGTCATTTGATCTTTGGCGACTTATTTAATCTCTTTAAATTTTAATTTCTTAGTCTGTAAAATCAGAATAATAATTATATATGCCCCATAGGATTATTGTGAGGATTAAATATATGCAAAACACTTGGCACAGTACCTGGTGCTTAGTAAGCCCTCCAGAAATATTTGGGGTTTTATTGTGTTTAATGACATGAGACAATATACTATGTTCTTTCGACTGTAGTTTAATTTTAATATTTACATTAACATATTTTATCACTGATATTTATGATTTGGGCATTATTCTTACTTTTAAACTCTTATAATTTCAATGCGATACCTTTTATAATTCAGAAAAAGATGATCACTGCCATTGGGCTAATTAAGTATGTGTAAAAATAAAGCTTTCCTCACTTATCCTCGCTTATCTCTTGAAGCCAAAGAACTAGTTCTACAGTTTATACTGCCCCTGCATTAATAACTGAATTAAACTCTAAATTCAGGAACTGTCTCGCTTCTGCTTTGGTTCATTGTCTAATTAAGGGAATCTTCAAAGGAATCCATACACGTGTAGCACATAGACCCTTTCTTTTCCCTTGGTCTTCCCTGGATTTGTCTGCTCAACTTAAACACAAAAATAAGGGCTTTTGGTAACTTCTGGACCATTTCCCTTTATCCTACAGTGATTCTTTGTTGACCAAAACTTATTTCCTTGGTTCATATAACCAACAGATACATAAACATGTAAACTACTTTGCATAACTAAGCAAGAATAAAACTCTTCCTCACAAGGCAAGAGTAAGCCGTCTAGAAATGGGAGAAGAATAAAGGCACTCGCTGAAAGAATTTTTTAATCCTAAATATGTTGACAATTTAGCTTGGTCACATTATTCTCAGAATGTGCTTTCTTGGAAATATCAAAGTATTCTCCATAGAAGTCATATAAATAAAACCAATTTCTTTTTATAGGTTAATATTTATAATAAAGAGGACAATTTACCCTGCGTGGTTTACTACTTGGCATGAAATAAGGCGGAAAAGTGTTTCAATGCTGAGTTTTCTTTCTATTTCAGAAGCCAAAGCACCCAAAGAGGAGGCTGCCAAGCCGAAAGGTCCCATCAAAGGTAACGTGCATTTCTCTGTACCTGTATTGTAACCTTTCAGTATGGAAAACTTTACATTCAAGGGGGAAAAATTTCAAAATTTATAACAATCTTTATTATTCCTAGTTGAGTCTGCTAAAACTAGTATGTCTTCTGGTATTTCAAATAATGCATCTCTAATATTATTCAAGTGGGTATTATTTATATAACCAACATATTTTAGCATAACAAACTCTCCAAGTTCTTAACTTCATTCTTCACATACATGATATTTATATATGACAGATAAAATGACTCGGCTTTGATTTAGATATTTTATACTCTTTAAAATTGGGCAAAATGAAGAGCGTTTATTATTCATAGATTCTTTATGCCATCTCATTTTCCTGTCTGAAAGAAGACAATGTAAATTCAGTTGACCTTTCAATTGCCTGGTCTGTAATGATCTGTTCTTGACTTCTAGTTGCTCTATCACTGGTTTCATCCACCAGGCAGCCAAGTATGCACTTTCTCACCCTGACAGAAATGCCAAATCAACTTTTAATTTTATTTTGAATTAGGTGTAGCCAAAAAGACTCCTTCACCAATAGAACTTGAAAAGAAAAAGTTGAGACCAGGAAGTGGTGGGGAGAAACCTCCTGATGAAGCCCCGTTCACCTACCAGCTGAAGGCTGTGCCACTGAAGTTTGTGAAAGAAATCAAAGACATCGTCTTGACCGAAGCAGAGTCAGTTGGCTCTTCTGCAATTTTTGAATGTCTAGTCTCTCCCTCTACTGCCATTACAAGCTGGATGAAAGATGGTAGCAATATCCGTGAGAGCCCCAAACACAGATTCATCGCAGATGGTAAAGACAGAAAGCTGCATATCATTGATGTTCAGCTTTCTGATGCTGGCGAATACACCTGCGTTTTACGTTTGGGAAATAAAGAAAAGACCTCCACGGCAAAACTTATTGTAGAAGGTAATTTCCAGTATTCTGAATATGGCCCATATTAACTTTAACACAATAAACCTCAGTAGCAACTTTTATTATAATTTTAGAACCTCTTATTTCCAAATTTTATTTCATTGAAAATATTGTGTGTATTGAAAAGTCTTTGCAGATTGTTAATATTGAAATTCTCCACAGAACTTCCTGTGCGCTTTGTGAAAACGCTTGAAGAGGAAGTCACAGTGGTCAAAGGACAGCCATTGTACTTGAGCTGCGAGTTAAACAAAGAGCGCGATGTGGTCTGGAGGAAGGATGGGAAGATTGTGGTGGAGAAGCCTGGCAAAATTGTGCCTGGCGTCATTGGCTTGATGCGGGCCCTGACTATCAATGATGCAGATGACACTGACGCCGGAACGTACACAGTTACTGTGGAAAACGCCAACAACCTGGAATGTTCATCTTGCGTAAAAGTCGTAGGTTAGTACTTTGCTGGGGAATTTTGTTCTACTTATTATTATACCAAGAAAATGGAAGAGAGAATTTTATTTCCCAGCATCAGAATAAGAGCCTTCTGCTTTATCTAAGAGGAAGAAATATCAGTATATCATACAGATAAATAATTATGTCCAATTTTGAGAATTTTTTTCAATTTCTGAAATTTACTAAGGAAGCTATTTATATTACTTGTGCAGATCATAATTACTTTTCTGACCTCATTTTCATACAGAAGTCATTAGAGACTGGCTGGTGAAACCCATACGAGATCAGCATGTGAAACCCAAGGGGACAGCTGTTTTCAGCTGTCATATAGCAAAGGATACTCCAAACATTAAGTGGTTCAAAGGATATGATGAAATCCCCTGGGAACCAAATGATAAGACTGAGATAGTGAAAGATGGAAATCATCTATACCTCAAAATTAAGAATGCCACACCAGAAGATATTGATGAATATGCAGTGGAAATTGAAGGGAAAAGATATCCTGCAAAGCTAACACTTGGAGGTATAAAAATCTTACCTTTTATTCTAAAAGATAAGTTTTGTGTGTGCATAAGGCAAAATAACACATCCCCCCCCAAAAAAAATATGAGAACAAAGCATCGTTAGATTGTCTAAAGCATTGTGTTATTTCATCCCTGACAAATACAGACCGCGAAGTTGAATTGCTTAAACCAATAGAGGATGTTACCATTTATGAGAAAGAAAGTGCAAGCTTTGATGCAGAAATCTCAGAGGCAGACATTCCTGGACAATGGAAACTGAAGGGAGAACTCCTAAGGCCTTCACCTGTGAGTAATTTCCCATTTTCAGTTGTTAGTCATATAAAATAACTACATTCTATATTCAAGTCTGACATTCAAATGTGGTTCAACAATGATGGAGTTACTTCAGGCTTCTAAAGTCTCAAAGAGGAGAAGAAATTTGATGCGCTATTTGTGGACAGCTCAGACAATTTTTAAAAATTTTATGACAAGACATTTTTACTTACTTTTACCAGTAGTAATTTTTTAACTCTGTAGAAATCCGTATCTGAAACTTTTCTCCTCTAGGGAATTTCTCTCATTCAAATACTAACTAAAACTATTGTTTTTCAGACTTGTGAAATCAAAGCAGAAGGTGGGAAACGCTTCTTAACTTTGCACAAAGTCAAACTGGACCAAGCTGGTGAAGTCCTTTACCAGGCCCTCAATGCAATTACGACGGCCATTCTGACAGTAAAAGGTAGGGGCTTTTAGAACTCATGGCGTGGGCTCAACCTCATTTCATATCCTTCTGCATTCTGAAAAAACTCATTTTTACCATTTGATTTTCAGAAATCGAACTTGACTTTGCTGTGCCCCTGAAGGATGTCACTGTTCCAGAAAAGCGACAGGCTCGATTTGAATGTGTCCTCACCCGAGAGGCAAACGTTATATGGTCTAAAGGGCCTGATATTATCAAGTCATCTGACAAGTTTGATATCATTACTGATGGAAAGAAACACATTCTTGTCATCAATAATTCTCAATTTGATGACGAAGGGGTCTATACCGCTTCGGTGGAGGGCAAGACGACCTCAGCACGATTATTTGTTACAGGTAACAGCTGATGAGATCTGCCTGTAACATCCCATATTTAGGCATATAAATATATGGCTTTAAAGATATGGCTTAAATATATGGCTTCTAAAGATAGAACCATGTTCTAATAGCTGCAAGTGACAACTGGCACCACTACTCTACTTTCACATTGCTACCAAAACAACTCCCTTAATTTTTTTTAATGGAGGATAGCTCAATTTGAAAAGATGAATAAATAAATGCCATGTGAAACATATCCTTTGTAGCCAGGCAGATTAGAGTGAGAGATTTCTGAAAGTAAATTGTGTTTCTGAGCATTTTATCCATGCTTACATTGTAGGTATAAGATTGAAGTTCATATCGCCTCTTGAAGATCAAACAGTGAAAGAAGGTGAAACAGCAACTTTTGTTTGTGAGCTTTCTCATGAAAAAATGCATGTAGTCTGGTTCAAAAATGATGTCAAACTCCACACGAGCAGAACTGTACTCATCTCATCTGAGGGCAAAACTCACAAATTGGAAATGAGAGAAGTGACCCTGGATGATATATCCCAGATAAAAGCTCAAGTGAAGGACCTGAGCTCCACAGCAAACCTAAAGGTCTTAGGTAAATGTGACTACTAGAACTTGATCGCCAGTTTTTGGATGGTGGGAGTGGGGAGTAGTTAAATATTTTGCAACGTGTAACTAATAAAATTTCATTTGCACATTCTCCTGATGACCTGCTGAATGTCTTTTACAGAGGCCGATCCCTACTTCACTGTGAAATTACATGACAAAACTGGAGTCGAGAAGGATGAGATTATTCTGAAGTGTGAAGTGAGCAAAGATGTGCCAGTGAAATGGTTCAAAGATGGTGAAGAGATTGAACCTTCACCCAAATACTCCATCAAGTCAGACGGCCTGCGCCGCATCTTAAAAATCAAAAAGGCAGAACTTAAAGATAAAGGCGAATATGTGTGTGACTGTGGCACAGACAAGACAACAGCAAATGTTAATGTTGAGGGTGAGTTGCTCAAAAATTTAAAATTTGCCCTATCTGAACCTGTGGTTTATTTGTTCCGTCATTCTAACCAAACTTGTATCATTTCAGCTCGACTAATAAAAGTGGAAAAACCTCTGCGTGGAGTAGAATTGTTTGTTGGTGAAACAGCTCGCTTTGAAATTGAGCTTTCTGAACCAGATGTTCATGGCCAGTGGAAGTTAAAAGGAGAGCCTTTAACTGCTTCCCCTGTAAGTCAAGATTATCTGATCACACAGGAGGGGGCTTGGTTGATTGTTGGTGAAAAAAGATACACCTCTGGTATGAAATCTCTTGATGAATTGTAGGAATAACCAGATATGAAAATGATGTTCTTTCTCTTTCCTTCTACCCCTCACTCCAAACAGGACTGTGAAATCATTGAAGATGGGAAGAAGCATATTCTGGTCCTTTATAACTGCCAGCTGGATATGACAGGAGAGGTCTCCTTCCAGGCTGCCAATGCTAAATCTGCAGCCAAACTGAAAGTGAAAGGTATGTTCTGCCTGTCAGCTACCCTCTTGTATTTTCTTTGCAGATTTCTTATGAGAGCTTGAATTGATCAGGGGTCATGACTGGAAGCATATTCTGGCTTCATCCACACCATCCTCTTTTTCAGAATTGCCACTTATCTTCATCACACCTCTCAGTGATGTTAAAGTCTTTGAGAAAGATGAGGCTAAGTTTGAGTGCGAAGTATCCAGGGAACCCAAAACATTCCGTTGGCTGAAAGGAACCCAAGAAATCACAGGTGATGACAAAATTGAGCTTATAAAGGATGGCACTAAGCATTCAATGGTGATCAAATCAGCTGCTTTTGAAGATGAAGCAAAATACATCTTTGAAGCTGAAGATAAGCACACAAGTGGCAAACTGATCATTGAAGGTAAATTTTTTTTTTGTCCGATTAGCCACTTTTAAGTGATTTTTTTTTTGGCCTTTATTTTTATATTTCCTCCTCAAAGAGCTGGAGTAAATCAGGGTTTTTTTCTTGATAGGAATCCGGCTCAAATTCCTCACCCCACTCAAGGATGTAACAGCCAAGGAGCGGGAAAGTGCCGTGTTTACTGTGGAGCTGTCCCATGATAACATCCGCGTCAAGTGGTTCAAAAACGACCAGCGCCTGCACACCACCAAGTTGGTCTCAATGGAAGATGAAGGGAAGATTCATTCCATCACATTCAAAAACCTCTCTATTGATGACACCTCTCAAATTAAAGTAGAAGCTATGGGGATGAGTTCAGAAGCTAAACTCACTGTGCTTGGTAGGTGCTTTCTTCAATTTAGTTTTATTGCATTAAATTCAGCAGAAATTTGTGGAGTACTGATTACAGGGGTTATAGTGCATGGAAGCAGCCCCTATCTTTAAGGAACTATCGTATATGTTATCAGGCTTATTTCTGAAATATGTTTACTTAAAAATATAAAGACTTTAAGGTAATAAAGACTTGGGGTCACAAAATAGCCAGTTAAAATCAAAATTAAAACTCTTAATTAATTATTGGCTCTGTCATGTTTAAAACAGGAATGGAAATACTTCCTATCTCCTCACTTCATCAAAATTATTTCACTAAAGTGTCTTTCAAGTTTCTAATGAAAGAGGAAACACAAAACTTACATTAATAAACCTCATTGTTTTTCTTGGCCCCTTGATATCAAGCAGATTACATATGAAGTCTAATATAAATGCAAACTATTAATTGATTGAGAAAAACTAATAATGTGACCCTGGAACCTTAAAGGTAAAGTAGACATAATAGATTTGCTAAGAAATTAATCTGAATAATGAAGGAACACATAATTATCCTTGAAGCTAAATTTCATAGTGTCTTTCAAACTACTGTTAAGAAAATACTTTAAAATGTAATATATGGGCCAGCCTGGTGGTGTAGTGATTAAGCTCATGCACACCACTTCAGTGACCCAGGGCTCGTGGGTTCAGATCCCGGACATGGACCTACACACTGCTCCTCAAGCCGTGTTGTGGCTGTGTCCCACATACAAAATAGAGGAAGACTGACACAGGTGTTAGCTCAGGAACAATCTTTCTCAAGCAAAAAGAGGCAGATTGGTAACAGATGTTAGCTCAGGGCCAATTTTCCTCACCAAAAGAATAAAATAAAATAAAATAAATAAAATATAATATAGATAGATTAGATCTTGATAAATCCTATACATTGATTCCCTTTCTAACATGTAGAGAACTTTTGAACATAAGCATGTTAAATGAGTGAAAGCTTGGTGCAATTTTAAAATATACCCAGGACTCTATGAACTGCCCCTTAAAGTTTCCAGGAGATTTTCATTTCCCTAGATGGTTAATGAAGTTTTTTCACGTATGCTTTACTTGCAGAGGGAGATCCATACTTTACAGGAAAGCTTCAAGATTACACTGGCGTAGAGAAAGATGAAGTGGTTCTACAGTGTGAAATTAGCAAAGCAGATGCACCGGTGAAGTGGTTTAAGGATGGGGAGGAAATAAAGCCATCCAAAAATGCTATTATTAAGGCAGATGGCAAGAAGCGCATGCTAATACTGAAGAAAGCCTTAAAGTCAGATATTGGACAGTACACCTGTGACTGTGGGACAGACAAGACCTCAGGAAAGCTTGACATTGAGGGTAAGGAAATTTCCATGAGTTTTACTCTCGAAGCTGTTGAGGTTATTTCTGCCAGAGGCTAATGACACATGCTGACACTTCACTTTTCTAGATCGGGAAATTAAACTGGTGCGACCCCTGTACAGTGTGGAGGTGATGGAGACTGAGACGGCCCGCTTTGAAACCGAAATCTCGGAAGATGATATCCATGCCAACTGGAAACTCAAGGGAGAGGCACTGCTCCAAACACCTGTAAGTCTATTTCTGAACTTGTCAAGACTTAGAAAAGCTGTGTGAAATAGAAAAGAACAGGTGAAAAGTCGAGTGCATGCAGGGCATTTAAACATGATATCAGGCTCTCTGTAAGAGATGTTAGGGTCTACAACTGGGCTCGGACAAGCACACTTGCATTATTTCTGTTCCAGCATAGTGAGTAAAGTTTGTAGATACTACTGTGATGCTGCTAGTTGTTTCAGAATTATGCAGCTAAAATAAACTTTCATGATGCTACTTGTTGCTTTCATGATAGTACTCACAGGCTTTATTTCACAAAAACAAGCTCAAAGTTATATAAAGTCTCCTCAACAGTTATTTAGTAGCATTCCTTTAATTAAGATAATATATCCTCAGAAAAATCCCAGGGAAAATGATTTCTTATGAAACCTCTCTCTTTCGGTACAGGACTGTGAGATCAAGGAAGAAGGCAAAACGCACTTCCTAATTTTGCACAACTGCCGCCTGGACCAGGCCGGTGGGGTGGATTTCCAAGCTGCCAATGTTAAATCTAGTGCCCACCTCCGAGTAAAACGTAAGTATTCTGTGTTTCTGCTAAAAATGCAGTATAGCCTTTTGCAGAAAACGAACGTGAGGGAAATTAATTGGAATTATTTCATTAATTAGAAAACCTTATCAAAGCACAGAAACTGGCTTTCTTGTATTTACTTCTTTGACATCCGAATATGCACGTGGTTCAAATTCTAAAGTTTTGGAAATGTCTTTGCCGTCTGAACAATGTCCTTGGAAATTGACCTTGCTGCCTGAACAAAAGAAAATTAAGCAAGTCAGATTTTCCTACTTTGTAATCTTTTCATTCAAAGTAGATATACATACAATAAGACTCTAACTCAGAACCCTGAAAGACTACAGAACCCAAGTTGCTGTACAACTGTAGCACTGTAAAGAAAAACTTTGCTGTGTGGGCATTTCAGATTCAAGAGGGGAGGCAAGGAGCATCAGACTAACATTTTTGGAAGGTGCAAAGTGTTTGATGGATATGGACAGGCTGTGTGATTGAGGGGCCCTTGTCTTCTTCCAATCAGAGTCTTAGTTATTTTGGAAGTCACATACCTTATGTAGCAAGAGGAACTTGACACCTGGCAGAGAGACAGATGCAGCGCAAATTGTACATCAGAACGAAAGGGCCCCTACAAGTACCCACTCTCCAGCTACCAGCTCTCCCCTTCTCGGCACCACAGGGCCACGTTCACACAGGAGTTAAAATAGAGGCCAGTCCTGTGGCTCTTTCCTTCTTGAAGAAAGCAACCATGGAGATTAATAACTAAGTCTGTATTTATTCTTTTGGAATTACAAAATGAGTAATCCAAAGCTGCTTCCTTCCTCTCGAAAAGCACGAGTAATTGGTCTTCTGAGGCCCCTGAAGGATGTCACGGTGACTGCAGGGGAAACAGCCACTTTCGACTGCGAGCTCTCTTATGAGGATATCCCAGTGGAATGGTATCTCAAAGGGAAGAAACTGGAGCCCAGCGATAAGGTAAAAAGCAGGCATCTGGTTCATTGCATTGTCTTGTTCTTCCTTTTTCTCTCAGGTTTTTTGTCCTCTCGTATATTCCTTATTCTTTGCTCTTTCTCATGTTCTCTCCTCTCCCTTTCCCTTTCTCTTTCCTACTCTCCCCTGATTTCTGCTGAAATTGTAACGCAGATTCTTCCAATCTTTGTTGGGTTTAGCCTGATGATATTTTTATTGAAATGGAAATAAAAATTTTAAGAACCATCAAGTTTTAGGGTTTTGAAGAAAAGGAAAACGCTCATTAGCTATCAGTGATAGTTTATTTGATTAACTGGAAGACAGGAAAGATCAAAAAGGCTTTCTGCTTGGATGCACTGTAACAATGGTGCACAGCAAGTTTTATGACTAATTCTGTCCGTGCTATCTAGTGTTCTGCACATGAGGGGATTGCCGAGAGGACTGAGATTCCATTTCAGGCAGTTGATCAAGTAGTTGAGATAATTGCTGGGCAGATTTGCTCTTCAAGCATTTCTCCAAAGCTATTTTTAACCCTCAAGTGCTTTGAGCTGTACAAAGTCTGGAATGCAAGTGGACTATTTAAAGTGCAACTGATAGTACTGACCAGAAAGAAGGGCTCTGTGGTTATCCACATGTATGAACAAATAAACTTTAAGAAGTTTTAGGAAATAACCAGCTCCTGGTGTTAGCTTTTCTATGCCCAAGATTTTACCCAAGATTTTAAGTAAAAACTGAGGCGATTATTCAGATAGGGCCAAAATACAGTTTACCTACAGTGAGCTATGTATTTTGCCCCCCAAAACAATGTGTTTGTTTTATCTTGATAATTCACCATTCATTTTGAATTCTTGAAATAAAATATATACAAAATGTCCAACATGGGTTGGAAATAAAGCACAGAAATAATATCAAATGTAGCATCAAGGCTTCTGTACAAATCAAACTTTGAACTTAAAGGAATATGATTAAAAAGAGATCCAGTTTAACAAGAAGCCACAACATTGCCTGAAGTATTAGAAGGGAAATGCCTTTGAACATCCATTCTAAGACAAACAAAAAAACTAGTAGTCTTTCAGTGATTAAAGGGTAATTCAGTAATGGTCATCTGGTAGATACAGTCTGCCTGTTGTACAGGCAATAATGACCAATTGGTCTCCTTCAACGAGGATGGAAATAGCTGCAGTACATTCAAATGGCAGCATGAGAATTAAGCTACATGGGCGGAAAGCTTCCTTGCACTGAGGGCTTCTAGATATTGAGCTGGGTGATGCGGCATGTCCGTCTTTGAGTTTGCTGTTTTAAAATATGCATTAGTCTTATTAAGTGTGGTTTAGTTGCTTTCATGTCTAAAGGAAGAGAATTTTCAAGTTGACTTTTCAAGATCCTTTTTAGATCTGTAAATTCATGATTTGTATATAGGGACACTACTTAACGACAAATTATAGTACTCTTTTGTGCTAAGTATCTTTTCGTCAAATTAAGAGCTTTTTATTAAAAGATCATTCTCATTGTTTCTAATGTAAAAACTATACTATTTTAATTTAAAATGTCGACTTCTAAAAATCTGATTCATATTTCTTTTACTCAGAGAAAAAAGATCTCTTATTGTTCCTAAACTTTTTTCTGGAGTGAGAAAGGATCACCTTACCACAATCCAATAGGGCCCCTTCGTGTCTCTCCTGGCATAGGAATTTTAATCCTTTACTCTGTCACCAAAAATACTTCAGCCTTTTATGAACTTGCTCTTACATTACTTAAATGTCTCTTTTCAAAAAGAACTTAACATAAACTGTGAAAAATAAAGTCATTTTATTACATCTTACAGGCTTTGTTTAAATGAGGTCTATCAGAACAAACTTGCTATTATCAATTTAATTCAGGCCTTTTATCTTCACTTTGCAAAATTTTTAGCCTCTAAAAAGTACAACCAAATAAAAACAGGTTGTTGGAATAGGAAATTGAAAGGGAAAATTTTAGAAATGAGGGTTTTTTCTTTAGCCATCAGTCCAAGAAGGACTACTAAGTCGTAAATGGCCTTTGATAATTTTGTATTTAATAGCTTAGTCAGTCATAATGCCTATTGTGTTATAGTAATATGCTTCCATTATAAGTTAACAATACTTTAAACGGATGATGTCTAACATTATTCTTATATAACTCACCACAAAAATCTTCAGAATTCATTTTATTGGTTTGATTTTATGAAGTACTTGTTAGTTTTGCCTTTTTTTTTTTTAAGCATAGTCAAGGTATATCGTATATCAGCTATTTATCGAGAATCACTGTGTTCTGAGCCAAGTACTCGGCAACAGAGAATATTCTAGATTAGCCTCAGAGGAAGTCAGATGATAAAACAAAGTGTTAATAGATAAGATATATCTGTGGGAGGGTTAGAACCTGAGATTTTTTTTTTCAATAGCCCTAAGTCAGAGTCCAAAATTTATATTGAAATGTCATTACTTAAACAATTCTTTTTCCATTCAACTACCATGTCCTTAAACAAGCAGCTGTGTTCCTAGGGCATATCTTAATTACCTTCTCCTGTCTTTTTGTTTTCCCTTATTAGGTTTTTGGCCTTTCTCACTTATTAAGGTAGTTAAATTAATAACCATGCCCAGCTCTTAATTAAGGAAAAACCTTTAGATGAAACTTTATTCCTAACTCTTTCCTTTACACCAGCAGAATAAATAGTTCCACTGATAAAAATTTCTACATTTTTCTTTACTCTAAAAGAACTCTTAAGCAGTGCAAAATCAATCTAAATAACAGGGCAGAGCATCTTCTGGAATTCTAGAAGGTAGAACTAGAAGAACCTCCAGTTGTCCTACCCACACTGTGAGGATGGCCCTGCTGTAGCACCCTGAGACCTGATTTTCCCAGGCCTCAGCTGCAAGCACATGAGAGGGAGGACGAGTCAACACCTTCATGGCATTTTCGAACAAAGTTAAGAAATTATACAAATGATTTTCATCACAGGTTTAATTGGTTGGCAAAATAATTTTAATTGCTAAAATAAGTGGGAAGAATTCTAGCTCATTGTTGCATGGCAAACACCGTAGAAAATAAGGCTTACTTTCAGCTTACCATATGCAATCATTTTTTTCCCTTATTTTCATGATTTAGCTTAAGTTCCTCCCTTATATATATATAAACCCAGTAGTAGAATGTAGGCTATATATATTTTATAGGTGTATATATATGTACAAAATATATATATGCATGCATGTATATATATATATATACACAGAAGAACACAAATATAAACAGAAATTTGCCTAGGCATTTCAACGTAGAAGATCACCTAGTAATTATGTAAGGGAAAGCCTAAAATTTCCTTATAAGATTTCAAACTATTATTTAAAATCATTTTCAAATACATATGTGCTATATATATGATTATAAAACAACTTAGAAAGCACTGTTTCAAACCGTTTACCTAAATGAATTAAATGCAGCTAAATATATTGGATTACTGTTTCATATATTCTTAAAGTGCACTGTTTTTCAAAAAACTAGGTGGTCACACGTTCGGAAGGAAGAGTTCACACACTTACTCTGAGGGATGTAAAGTTAGAAGATGCTGGAGAAGTCCAACTAACAGCAAAAGATTTCAAAACTCAAGCCAAACTCTTTGTGAAAGGTAATTACAAGGCCTATTTTTAAATACATGTGTAATGCAGAGGTTCAAAATAATGCCGGCTCTCAATGATCTCTATTTGATGAGTACCATAGATCATTAAAATACACCAAATATCCAAAAGTCTAATTTTACTTTATGGCCTAACAAAATACTTCGTTGACTGTTAAAAAAAAAACGGAGTCAAAATTGACTAGAATAGGTTTTACTTCCTCTTTCTATTCTCGCTGTTTTTATTGCATTTGATAAACAGCTGGAGGAAGACTAATTATCAAATTATCAAATGAATAATTATCAGATGAAGTATCTATCACTTTATTAACCAAGAGTTGGCTATTATTTCCTTGATATTTAATATTTTTTTAAAACGATTTTTGCCACAACTAGAAGGACCCACAACTAAAAATATGCAACTATGTACTGGGGGTCTTTGGGGAGAAAAAGGAAAAATAAAATCCTTAAAAAAAAAAACGATTTTCCTCTATATGTACAAATAATGATGAAACATCATTATTAGAGGAAAATATCTGAATGGAATCAAAACTTACAAATAGAAAAAGCCCTGAAGATACAAGAGGAAAGTTGAGGAGGTGCTAAAACTCTTGGAGAAGGAAAGGAGAAACACCTTGGCTAATTGGTATGATTCTTTCAGAACCCCCAGTTGAATTCACTAAGCCTCTTGAGGACCAGACGGTCGAAGAGGAAGCCACTGCGGTATTGGAGTGTGAAGTATCCAGAGAAAATGCAAAGGTGAAATGGTTCAAAAATGGGACAGAAATTCTCAAAAGCAAGAAGTATGAAATTGTTGCTGATGGCAGGGTCAGAAAACTTATTATACATGGCTGTACCCCAGAGGATATTAAAACATACACTTGTGATGCTAAGGATTTTAAGACTTCCTGTAACCTGAATGTCGTGCGTAAGTATTCTTCTTACCCAGGTCTTTTCATTTGCAACTCTTTGATAACAAAAGAAAACCTTTTTGCATGCCCTTCTTGGCCTAACTGCATTTCTTGGGAACTTACCATATCAATACTGACATACGCTGATCTTTTAGATGTTTAATAAAAAGTCCTTCTTCTACATCTGGTCTGATAAGGACAGACTGATCACTTTTCACTATGCTTCTCACTGAGTAGTGAGCAGACGGGGCTCTTTGTCTACTTGGGGTAAGCCTACTGTAGGAATATCCTCATACAGAGGAGGACAAATTGAATTAAAAAGACAAGAAGGGAGCCATGATAAAAATTTTTTAAAAAAGAAAATGAAAGCAATTGCCACTTGGAAGGAAAATGAATCCTCAGGTTTGGGGAACAACTAGAAAATGAGCAGGAAATTTCATTTGAATAGGAGCATGCTAGAGGTCTGCTGTAATATCATAAAGCCCATTCGCATAATGCTGTCTTTGAGAACAAGAATGGATAAGAAGATGGAAGCCTTGATTCTTTGAGACCTATGAATGAAGAGAGCTCTAATGGTTTTTAGCATTACCTCTTCCTCTGGTGAAAAACATAGTGTCTTTTTTCAAAGTGCCACTTGCTACCTCGTTTTTTCATTCATTCCTTTGTCCAGTGATAACGCTTTTCACGGCAAATTTTGCGCAATATTTACTGTTTAGTTTAATTGCTTCCCATCTGTCAACAGCTACAAAATAGTGGCTTTGACTGTGCTTCCATGCATCTTCCATGCAACTTTTTTATTCTTTCCACTTTGTGCTTGCTCTGCTTTAGCTTATGACAGAGTAGCTTCTTGGGTCTCCTTCTTCATTTTGTCATCCACTCTGTCTCCACTCCAAGAAGGCACAGCTACAATGAGCTTATCTTCAAGCCTATTAGCCAGCACTTGAGTCCCAGAATCTCACTCATCAAGAAAGGTCATCTTGGGAAGGACTCACAAGGAGCCCTGAAAGAAGGAAGGGCAAGGGGCAGCTGTCTGATCCTATACATCTGCTGACTTAATTCTGGAGATAAATGAAATGAGAGACGTAAAAAACACAAGTCACCCTCTTGTACAAAACACATTGCTTTGTTGCACTAATAGATTTTATGACTGACTTATATGTAACATCTTTGAAGCTGATAAAAAAAAAAGCTGAATTAGGTAATTTCAATTGCCAACTCATGCCTCTTAGCCATAAACAAGACTGGTCATAGTGCCTCAAGCTACATTATCATTGAATTCTACTAATTTCTCAAAGATTATGCTGGCTGCATTAAATAAGATAATGTTTCTTTGCTACTGATGTTTCCTTTGACAATATCATATCAGCTTTCAACTGTGGAGCACTATCAGTGAAGATTTTTCTTCCAGCTGTCATTCAGAAGAACTGAGCTGGCGATAAGTAGATAGATAAGATAGCTAGCTAGCTAGCTCGCTCGCTAGATAAATAGAATGAGTTGGACATATAGTATGCCACACAATTTTATGAAAACTACAGAGATATGTAAAAAAGCAAAGTATCATACCCGAATGGAAGATCCAAGTGATTTCAAAGTCAGCTGCAGCCTGTTAAGGAAAGGTTCTGCAAAAGATGCACTTTTTCTTAACATGTACCACAGTAATGTTAGAGTAAATTCTAGAAACCTCATTTTGAATTCTGATGACCTCTTACAGCTCCGCACGTGGAATTCTTAAGACCACTCACCGATCTTCGAGTTAAAGAAAAAGAAATGGCTCGATTTGAGTGTGAACTCTCCCGAGAAAATGCCAAGGTCTGTGATTGCATAGTTGCTATCTTGTATTGTCAGAGAACTTTGTTTCCTTTTGGTCTGGCCAAAATGGAAAAATAAAGTTAGTCAAACCTATCTCTGATCATCACTTTCCTTTTAAAGATTATTACTTTAGTATGAAATGCATACTTGACTTAATTGTTCTTTTTTTAGTATTATTCATTTACTATTACTTGAAAAACACTGGACTCACAATCAAGAGATTTAGATATTATTAGTTTGAACCATATAAAATTGCTGTTTTCTTAGGTTAAAAACAATCAATATCAGCAATTTCATATGTCTCAACTAAGTACTTTTGGGTGTCATTAACAACCATTGGCAGGTCAACATTGAGTCAGTCTGTACCTGTGGAAAACAAAGGAATTGGTCTGCATGATCTCTAAGGCCCTCTATGGCTCTAAACTTATGTGATCTCATTATTTTTAACAATTGATAATAGTATCAGAGCAACTCACTTAATAACTGAAGAAGTTTGTTCTTGCTTTTTTGGGTTTAGTTGAATTTGTATTTATCACTTTGGTTCTTCATATTATCAGTCTTGTTGCTTGCTTTCAGAAAAACTCAGGATCATAGTTCCTCTTAAGGACACACATGTAAAGGAACAATAAGAAAACTGATAAAAGTATTTATTTATCTTAAATATAGGTTCACTGGTTCAAAGATGGTGCTGAAATTAAAAAGGGCAAAAAATATGATATTATATCTAAGGGAGCTGTGCGCATTCTGGTCATCAACAAATGTCTACTTGATGATGAAGCAGAATATTCCTGTGAAGTAAGGACAGCAAGAACTTCTGGCATGCTGACAGTAGTGGGTAAGAGTAAAGTCTTTCTTTATGGAAGCATAGGTGTTGGGAAGAAAATAATAATTTCCAGTTTAACTCAATGTTTTTTTATTATTATTATTCCCGCAGAAGAAGAAGCTGTCTTTACCAAAAATCTTACCAACGTTGACGTTAGTGAAACAGACACTATAAAACTGGTTTGTGAAGTCTCCAAGCCTGGAGCAGAAGTGACTTGGTACAAAGGGGATGAAGAGATCATTGAAACAGGAAGATATGAAATACTTACT
Source organism: Equus asinus (assembly GCF_041296235.1). Lineage (NCBI taxonomy): Eukaryota > Metazoa > Chordata > Mammalia > Perissodactyla > Equidae > Equus > Equus asinus. The sequence goes on along the minus strand of NC_091793.1, from coordinate 116,819,425 downwards.
GATGGGCGAAAGAGAATCCTGATCATTCAGAACGCTCACCTTGAGGATACTGGCAACTACAACTGCCGACTCCCAAGTTCTCGAACTGATGGCAAAGTCAAAGTACATGGTAGGAAAATTACAATGAGTAATATTTTATTTTAAGAAATTCATACTTGTTGCATTTAAAGTACAAATGCTTAAGTTTTCGGTATCTTGCAACTTCTTTCCAGAACTTGCTGCTGAATTTATCTCAAAGCCTCAAAACCTTGAAATACTTGAAGGAGAAAAGGCTGAATTTGTCTGCTCTATATCAAAGGAAAGCTTTGAAGTCCAATGGAAGAGAGACGATAAGACACTTGAATCTGGAGATAAATATGACGTTATTGCTGATGGCAAAAAGAGGATCCTAGTTGTGAAAGATGCCACATTACAAGATATGGGCACTTACGTAGTCATGGTTGGGGCCGCCAGAGCAGCAGCTCACTTGACAGTAATTGGTAAGTTTGTTTCTGCTTCTTGGGTTTACTTACATTTCTATCTACCACTTTGGTCCTTCTTCATACTAAAAAGTCTCATTGGTTGCTTTCAGAAAAACTCAGGATCATAGTTCCTCTTAAGGACACCCGTGTGAAGGAACAACAAGAAGTCATCTTCAACTGTGAAGTCAATACTGAAGGTGCCAAAGCCAAATGGTTCAGAAATGATGAAGCCATATTTGATAGTTCAAAATACATTATTCTCCAAAAAGACCTGGTCTACACCCTCAGGATTAGAGATGCACGATTAGATGATCAAGCCAACTATAGTGTGTCTCTGACCAATCATAGAGGTGAAAATGTTAAGAGTGCAGCCAATCTAATAGTAGAAGGTAAGTCACTTATATGGCTTTAGAGAATTTTTAAACCAGTTCGTATTATGAAAACAATTAAAATCAACCTTATTCTTCTCCTTTACAACAGAGGAAGACCTTAGGATTGTTGAGCCTCTTAAAGATATTGAAACAATGGAGAAGAAATCTGTCACATTCTGGTGCAAGGTGAATCGTCTCAATGTAACACTAAAGTGGACCAAAAATGGAGAAGAGGTGGCTTTTGACAACCGTGTTTTATACAGAATTGATAAATATAAGCACTCTCTAATCATTAAAGACTGTGGCTTCCCAGATGAGGGTGAATACATCGTCACTGCTGGACAAGATAAATCTGTTGCTGAGCTTCTTATCATAGAAGCCCCTACAGAATTTGTGGAACACTTGGAAGACCAGACAGTCACTGAGTTTGATGATGCTGTCTTCTCCTGCCAGCTCTCCAGAGAGAAAGCAAATGTAAAATGGTACAGAAATGGGAGGGAAATCAAAGAAGGCAAAAAGTAAGTGAAAGCTTCTTAATCTCTATTTCTGTAGCTGTATATACACTTTTGACAACTGAGTGGTCCTTATGCAAGCTAACCAATCACTCAACCTCTTCTTTTAGATACAAATTTGAAAAAGATGGAAGTGTACATCGACTCATTATAAAAGATTGCAGGCTGGATGATGAATGTGAATATGCTTGTGGAGTGGACGACAGGAAGTCTCGAGCTAGACTTTTTGTGGAAGGTGCATTTTGATGAAAGAACCATTTTAATATTAGTACCAGTTTTTAAAAGTTGTTAATCCAAATACAAACCTGTTTGTATTTATTTCACATTTTCTTTTCAGAAATCCCTGTTGAGATCATCAGGCCTCCCCAAGATATTCTTGAAGCTCCTGGTACTGATGTTGTCTTTTGGGCTGAGCTCAACAAAGATAAGGTGGAAGTCCAATGGCTAAAAAATAACATGATTATTGTCCAGGGTGACAAACACCAAATGATGAGTGAAGGAAAGATACACAGGCTACAGATTTGTGACATTAGGCCACGTGACCAGGGTGAATACAGATTTATTGCTAAAGACAAAGAAGCCAGAGCTAAGCTTGAACTGGCAGGTAAGTCCCTTTCTTTTATTTTCAAATATTCTCACAATATCACAGATACTGTGTAAGTTTCAGATTTCATAGTTAGTTAATGATAGAATGCTTGTGAAAGCCTTTAATTTCTATTAAGCCCTATCCACACGTTAACTATTCTAATTCCTTTTACTACAAAATGTTCTCAGTAAGAGGAAATTGATGGCAATTCCTCTTTACATGCCAGAACCTCGAACAGTTTCTGGCACACAGTGGCCGTTCATTAATTCCTAGAATTAACCTATCACCCTTAGAATCTTCCTAGCAAACCCAGACCTGGAGATAGCCCCATTCTCTTCTACTTTCCAAACCTCTGTGTGGCCTCCTAGGTCTTTTCGCATCCTGACCCAAGCTTCCAAGACATCCTTATAGGTTGTCATTATGAAAAGGCCATTAGTGTACCTCTTAAACATGAGAAAAAGTTTTTCTGCTTTATCTTGAAGTATGAGATGCCCACTTTATTAAAAAAAAAAAAAAAGAAGAACAACGTATTTTGCACTATGTTTAATCCTCTATTATTTTTGGCAAAGAATGGAGATTTCATGTTTTGTATCATCCTTGATCCTCTATTCTCCAGAGTCTGATAATTTGAAAAATAAGCTATGGGAACTCTAAGTCAGTTAGTGTTCTCTGCTGTAAAGTTACTGTGACATAATGCCAAGGTTATGTAACCAATATTTGCTAACAAATGCATAGTAAAGAAGCTTGGTGTAGCTAGACTACAATAAATAACTTAAAGCATTCGCATGTTATTTTTCTCACTAGCTGCACCTAAAATCAAGACAGCTGATCAAGATCTTGTGGTTGATGTTGGCCAGCCTCTGACAATGGTGGTGCCCTATGATGCCTACCCCAAAGCAGAAGCTGAGTGGTTTAAAGAAAATGAAGCTCTGTCTTCAAAAACTGTTGATACTACAGCTGAAAAAACTTCTTTCAGAATTTTAGAAGCCAAGAAAGGAGACAAAGGAAGGTATAAAATTGTGCTTCAGAACAAACATGGAAAAGCAGAAGCCTTCATCAATTTACAAGTTATTGGTAAGCCCTTGAGTCACTTGGACTTGATTGGCAAAGCACAACCACAAGCATGATAACACACTAAAAAAAATTTATTTGTAAATTTCAGATGTTCCTGGGCCAGTACGTAACTTAGAAGTGACAGAAACACTTGATGGTGAAGTGAGCCTCGCTTGGGAAGAACCATTAACTGATGGTGGAAGCAAAATCATAGGTTATGTTGTTGAAAGACGTGACATCAAGAGAAAGACCTGGGTTCTGGCCACTGACCGTGCAGACAGTTGTGAGTTTACTGTCACTGGACTACAAAAAGGAGGAGTTGAATACCTATTCCGTGTGAGTGCAAGAAACAGAGTTGGCACTGGTGAACCAGTAGAAACTGCCAATCCTGTGGAAGCAAGGAGTAGATATGGTAAGAAGTTTTTAAGTAAATTGCAAACTAGCTTATCTCTGCTTTTATCCCTGATATAACCCAAAGCCCATGTTTTCTTCTGTGATGAAATCCAGACGTTCCAGGCCCTCCTTTGAATGTGACCATCACAGATGTGAATAGATTTGGTGTCTCACTGACATGGGAACCACCAGAGTATGATGGAGGGGCTGAGATCACAAATTACATCATTGAATTAAGAGACAAAACTTCTATCAGATGGGACACTGCCATGACAGTAAAAGCTGAAGACTTGTCTGCAACTGTCACTGATGTGGTGGAAGGACAGGAGTATAGTTTCCGGGTCAGAGCCCAAAACCGAATTGGAGTTGGAAAACCAAGTGCAGCCACACCTTTCGTCAAAGTTGCTGATCCAATTGGTAAGTCCATTAAAAAAAAGAAATAATTACTTCATGAAATCCAGAAATTAGGCCTATCAATTAAAATAAGTCAAATTAAATAAAAGTTAATGAAAAGGCAGAACATCAGAAAAATTTGAACAAAATCATAGAAATCCAGACTGTGCCTACTTTATTCAGTGAATTTAGTAAGCCTGATATTTTAATAGAGATGATGGAAATGATTACAGCATTGGCTTAATAAATTGTCACTGAATTAACCAATATGCTTCAACTCTTTCTTCCATTCCAGAGAGACCAAGTCCTCCTGTGAACCTAAGTTCCTCAGATCAGACTCAGTCATCAGTTCAGCTCACATGGGAACCTCCTCTGAAAGATGGAGGAAGCCCAATATTGGGCTACATAATTGAGCGATGTGAAGAAGGAAAAGATGAGTGGATTCGTTGCAATAAGAAACTTGTCCCTGAACTGACTTACAAGGTGGGGCATTTGCATCTAAGAAAAATATTCAGTGTACGATCATGGACTTAACTGTATATGTTTTTTACAAATATTGATTCATAATTTTAGGTTACTGGATTACAAAAAGGAAATAAATATTTATATCGAGTATCTGCAGAAAATGAAGCTGGTGTTTCAGATCCATCTGAAATTCTTGGTCCTCTAACTGCTGATGATGCATTTGGTAAATGGATATTTTATTTTTAGATTTGGGGATAGCATAAAGCTACTGTGGGGTACCAGGGACTTAAATATAGTACTGGAAACTCATTAATTTTTCTTCTTGGTAGTTGAACCAACAATGGATTTAAGTTCGTTTAAAGATGGTCTGGAAGTTATTGTCCCGAACCCTATCAAGATCCTGGTTCCAAGTACAGGCTATCCAAGGCCAACTGCAACCTGGGCGTTTGGAGATAAAGTACTAGAAGCAGGGGACCGTGTGAAAATGAAAACCTTATCTGCCTATGCTGAACTGGTCATTTCTCCAAGTGAACGTCCAGACAAGGGCATTTATACACTGAAATTAGAAAATCGTGTGAAAGCAATTTCTGGGGAAATTGATGTCAATGTAATTGGTAAGGAACTAAACTTGTGATCTAAGGTGATTTGACAGTATTAACAAATACTAGTTCAAGCTATTAATGATATTGACTTCTGACTGCATTATTTCAGCTCGCCCAAGTGCACCCAAAGAACTGAAATTTGATGACATAACCAGGGACTCAGTACATTTGACTTGGGAACCACCAGATGATGATGGAGGAAGTCCATTAACTGGATATCTTGTTGAAAAGCGAGAAGTCAACCGGAAAACATGGACTAAAGTGAGTTTTGAGCAGCAGTGCACCAACTCCAGAAGAGACGGTGGGGGAAATCCCAGAATGCTGGGGCACCATGCAAAGTTTATAGGTCTTTACATTTACCTTGCTGAAAAAGCGCCAAATACTTTTTAAAATGCATTGATGCTAATGCTTCCTGAGGTGGTTCAACCAGGATTTGGTATTATTGCTGTATTTTGTGAGACTTACGAAATTTTCAGCTAGGTTTGTTAAAAAATAAAACAAAACATACTTACTCACTTGATACCTGATAAGTATCCAAATGCCCCTATTAAGCCATAAGCCATTCTAAGGACACTAAATACTTAACTCCCTGGTGGTCATACTTCTCACTCCGCTATATTGCCTTAGTTAGCCTAATCTGCCATTTTTTCCTCCTCAGTGTATACTCATTAGTATTCTTCCCTTGATTTAAAATCGTATTTCTAATAATCAAGCTGGTAGAAAGAATCAACAGATTGTTTGCCACTTATTTAATGTGTACCAACTATGAAACAGTTTCACCTTATTTTAAGGGTCAAAGATTACTATGTGTTTTAATTTGCAATTTCTCCCTAATGTGAAATTAATATAATAATAATCCTCAGCGTTCAAAACAACTTCCGTTTGTATCCCTGCTCACGGTAAAAATCTTTTGACTTGGGCAACTAATTAACTGTATTTCTGTGTCCCAGGTTATAGACTCTGTGACTGACCTAGAATTCACAGTTCCTGATCTTGTTCAAGGAAAAGAATATTTATTTAAAGTCTGTGCTCGTAACAAGTGTGGCCCTGGAGAACCTGCATATGTTGATGAACCTGTAAATATGTCAGCTCCTGCAAGTGAGTACATTCTGGATAATTCCTTACCTAGCCTCTTGTTACCTGTCTCTGTTTTTAGACCTGGAGTTGAAGTTATGGGTTGGCAATATGCAGATTTCACAGTTGGCCTATCTAAGTCTGACGCTCTCTTTAAAATGTTACAGCGGTACCTGACCCACCAGAGAATGTTAAATGGAGAGATCGAACAGCCAAGAGCATCTTCCTAACATGGGATCCACCTAAATATGATGGGGGTTCACGCATCAAAGGATATATAGTTGAAAAATGTCCACGTGGTTCTGATCGATGGGTCGCCTGTGGGGAACCAGTTGCAGAAACAAAGTAGGTTTTTTAATTCTTTGGTACAAGAATAAATGTTTACTGTTACTCACTTAAATGAAAGTATTCTTTTGGAAAATCTAAATACTCGCTTTTTTCATTGAGAATTCCCCTGATGTGCCATCTGATTTTAAAAAGTGCTCCTGAACTTGGCCCCTACTCAGGGTTTTCATTAGTTACAATATTGAAGCAATCCAGAGTTAATTTAGAGAATAATATTATATCAAGAGTATGCATTTTGGAAAGATTATGAATACTACACAGTGGGATAGATTATAGACGTTATAGTAAAATATCCTATGATGTTTTCTGACAGAATGGAAGTGACAGGCCTTGACGAAGGCCAGTGGTATTCCTACCGTGTGAAGGCCTTGAATAGGCAAGGTGCCAGCAAACCAAGCAAGCCCACAGATGAAATCCAGGCTGTGGACGCACAGGGTATTTATTTTTGGTTTCTGTATTATCAACCAGGCCTCTGACTTTAATTCTGCCTGAACTTGCTAATATAGTAAATGATCTTTTCCAATTCAGAGGCTCCAGAAATTTTCCTCGACGTGAAGCTCCTTGCTGGTCTCACTGTAAAGGCAGGAACTAAGATTGAACTTCCTGCCACTGTCACTGGAAAACCTGAACCTACAATAACTTGGACGAAGGCTGACATGCTTCTGAAGCAGGACAAAAGAATCACCATTGAAAATGTTCCTAAAAAATCCACTGTGACTATCGTCGATAGCAAGAGAAGTGACACTGGCAGATACATTATCGAGGCTGTGAACGTCTGTGGTCGGGCCACTGCCGTGGCAGAAGTGAACGTCTTAGGTAAAGGAGGCTCTCATTTTAAAAATGGGCAAACTCATTTCAGCTACTTTTAAAATAAAACGATTAAAAAATATGGGTTTTTTCTGAGTGTGTAATGTCATCCACAGATAAACCTGGACCACCAGCTGCTTTTGACATCACAGAAGTGACCAACGAGTCATGTCTTCTAACATGGAACCCACCACGAGATGATGGTGGATCTAAAATCACAAACTATGTTGTGGAGAGAAGAGCAGCTGACAGTGATATGTGGCACAAGCTCTCATCAACTGTCAAGGATACAAAATTCAAGGCAACCAACTTAATCCCCAATAAAGAATACCTCTTCAGAGTTGCTGCAGAAAACATGTATGGTGTTGGTGAACCAGTTCAGGCCACTCCAATAACAGCCAAATATCAGTTTGGTAAGTTTCTCCTTAATCAGTTGACAAAAAAAAAAGGATGTTTGTGTCAAACTTGGATTTAGGGCTCGTATTTATATACATAGGACGTATAATACTTATATCATTATCCTGTCAATAGATCCACCTGGACCTCCAACTCGCCTTGAACCTTCTGATATCACTAAAGATGCAGTGACTCTCACATGGTGTGAGCCAGATGATGATGGTGGCAGCCCAATCACTGGATATTGGGTTGAAAGATTAGATCCTGATACTGATAAATGGGTTAGGTGCAATAAGATGCCAGTAAAGGACACAACATACAGGTAAAATCTCCATCAAGATGTTAAAACAGCTGTATATACAAATTTTCATCCTTTAGCATTATTTTTGATTATACATGATTATGTATTACTATAAAATTTTTAATTATTTTACTTATATTTCCTATTACCATATAATTTCAAAAATGATATAAATTTCATTCAAGGACACATTTCTTAATTTCTTACTCTAAAATATTAACTTTCTTGACGTTTCAAAGTATTTGGTCCTCCAGTATATTATATGTATATACAAATATATATAATAATGATCATTATTATAAACATTATAATTAGATTGGTACATTTGGCCAAATCTAAAGTACGTGACAGTTAAGAGGCAATTTTAAATGCATATTGAAATATTTTTAGTTAAATTTCCATATCAGTTTTCACAATTTAAATAAATTAGCTCCTATGTAACATAAACAGAGAAGTTTCTGCTTTCATGTTACTCAACTCTTACTTTGTTCCTAATTCAGAGTGAAAGGGCTCACCAATAAGAAAAAGTACAGATTCCGTGTGTTGGCTGAAAATCTTGCTGGACCTGGAAAACCAAGTCGATCAACAGAACCGATCTTAATAAAGGATCCCATAGGTATTATTTACATATTTTTCTGTGGTTATTTTGAAGCTTATATTAACTCCTTTTTTACAAACCTAAATAATGATTTCATTCCATTGGCTTGCAGATCCTCCATGGCCCCCTGGAAAACCAACTGTGAAAGATATAGGCAAAACATCAATAATGTTGAATTGGACAAAGCCAGAACATGATGGAGGGGCAAAGATTGAGTCTTACGTCATTGAAATGCTAAAGACTGGAACAGAGGACTGGGTCCGAGTGGCTGAAGGGGTTCCCACCACTCAGCATTTGCTCCCGGGGCTCATGGAAGGTCAGGAATACTCATTCCGAGTTAGAGCTGTGAACAAGGCCGGGGAAAGTGAACCCAGCGAACCCAGTGACCCTGTGCTTTGCCGGGAGAAGCTATGTAAGTCACTATTGATGTCTGGGGTATAGAAATTCTTCTGAACTATATCTGAGAACTACAATAAAAGAAAATATGAAAAACTCATTACTAGATTATTTCATCCTTGACAGATGATTTCCTAGTGACTACTAGAGAATTTAGTGAAGATTGAATATTGCACAATAAAAAATTGAATTTGTTTTTCTTTTTTTCTTCTTCAGATCCTCCATCACCACCTCGCTGGCTTGAAGTTATTAATATCACAAAAAATACAGCAGACCTAAAGTGGACAGTTCCTGAGAAAGATGGAGGGTCCCCCATCACCAACTACATCGTGGAAAAGAGAGATGTGAGGCGAAAAGGCTGGCAAACGGTGGACACGACTGTCAAGGACACCAAGTGCACAGTAACCCCACTGACAGAGGGCTCCTTATATGTGTTCCGAGTCGCTGCAGAAAATGCCATAGGACAAAGCGACTACTGTGAAGTCGAGGACTCCGTCCTGGCCAAAGACACTTTCAGTATGCTCTCTAGCTTAATCTTTGTGACACTATTTGTAGTGGATTATCACTTTTCCCTTTGGGTTTCCTAACCATTGAATATTTTGCCTTCAGCCACACCTGGACCACCCTATGCTCTGACTGTGGTTGATGTGACGAAACGACATGTTGACCTGAAGTGGGAACCACCTAAAAATGATGGTGGAAGACCAATACAGAGGTAGAATTTTAATTAATTCAGAAAGAATAATTTACACTCAGCTGAAAATTCTTAACTTTGTTTTTTCTCTTAATGCTAATGAAATACTTTGTTTTTTCAATAGATATGTCATTGAGAAGAAAGAAAAGTTAGGCACCCGTTGGGTGAAAGCTGGAAAGACCTCAGGGCCCGACTGTAACTTCAGAGTAACTGATGTCATTGAAGGAACAGAGGTCCAGTTTCAGGTTCGGGCAGAAAATGAAGCTGGAGTTGGTCATCCAAGTGAACCCACGGAAATCCTGTCAATTGAAGATCCAACAAGTGAGTAGTGCTGATACAAAGGATATACCAAGGATATCGTCTAGAGCTTAATGGTAAGATTGTGGATGACCATGTTTCACCCTTTTTTCAGGTCCTCCTTCACCTCCCCTTGACCTGCATGTGACTGATGCTGGGAGAAAGCACATTGCCATTGCTTGGAAGCCTCCAGAGAAAAATGGTGGAAGCCCTATTATAGGATACCATGTTGAAATGTGTCCAGTAGGCACTGAAAAATGGATGCGAGTTAATTCTCGCCCAATAAAAGACTTGAAATTCAAGGTTGAAGAAGGCGTTGTTCCTGACAAGGAATATGTTCTGAGAGTGAGAGCTGTCAATGCTGTTGGTGTCAGTGAGCCATCTGAAATCTCCGAAAATGTGGTTGCCAAAGACCCAGATTGTAAGAACACAGTTTCTTTTATAATTAATAAAATAGGCTTTACTCATGCATTGCATTTTGACATATTCTTTTTGCCTCTTCTGGATCCTATCTTACAGGCAAGCCAACAATTGATCTGGAGACTCACGACATTGTTGTTATTGAAGGTGAAAAGTTAAGCATTCCTGTTCCCTTCAGAGCTGTCCCAGTTCCAACCGTTAGTTGGCATAAAGATGGCAAAGAAGTTAAAGCAAGTGATAGATTAACAATGAAGAGCGATCACATCTCTGCACACCTCGAAGTTCCCAAGAGTGTCCATGCAGATGCTGGAGTTTACACCATTACACTGGAGAATAAGCTTGGCTCAGCAACTGGCTCAATCAATGTCAAAGTCATAGGTAATCATCGTGTGAAGAAACACCAGACATTCTTCATGTGTTGGGAAAATTAGTTAACTTTGCGGCGTTAGTATAAATGGCTTCATGAGTTGGCCATTTGTAAACTAATTGTCCTTTCACATTATTTTTCCCATATGAGAAGCAAGGCAATTCTAAAGAGATGAAATTGTTAGTTATACCCTGATTAGACTAATTTTTTTCTGTGTAATTATTTGCATGTGAAGAACTAATTCAGATAAAAGCATACCGAAAGAATGCTTAAATAACCAATATTCATTTATTAATTGTATTTACATTTTTCCATAGTGTCCTCAACCAGGGGTAGTAACATTTTCTCTCCCCTCCCCCCCAACACAGATGGTGTTTGGAAATTTGGGAGTCCAGTTTTCCTTGGAACAAAGATTTGGGGGGAGCTACTGACATTTAGTAGTTGGAGGCCAAGGTTGCTAAATGGCCTGCCATGTAAAGGATGCTCCAGCACATCAAAGATTATTCCCCAAAAACTGTGAATAGTCCAACTTGGAAAGTGTACTATCAATACACTGACTTTTCAGATTACAATAATAACTATCAATTCTATTTCTAACAGGCCTACCTGGACCATGCAAAGATATTAAAGCAAGCGACGTGACCAAGAGTTCTTGTAAATTAACCTGGGAACCTCCAGAATATGATGGTGGAAGCCCAATTCTTCATTATGTCCTGGAACGCAGAGAAGCTGGGAGGAGGACATATATACCAGTCATGTCTGGTGAGAACAAACTGTCCTGGACTGTAAAAGATCTCATACCAAATGGCGAATACTTCTTCCGTGTTAAGGCTGTCAACAAGATTGGTGGAGGCGAATATATTGAACTGAAAAATCCAGTCATTGCTCAAGATCCAAAGCGTAAGTTTGGGCTTGGAAGTAATATAGCTAGGAATTAATGTGCAATTTTTTTATTTTAAGAAGATGAGTTTCCCTATATTAACAGTTTTTCTCTTGTTCTTCAGAGCCCCCTGATCCACCTGTAGATGTTGAGGTTCATAATCCTACAGCAGAGGCAATGACTATTACATGGAAGCCACCTTTGTATGATGGAGGGAGCAAGATAATGGGTTACATCATAGAGAAGATTGCTAAGGGTGAAGAGAGATGGAAGAGATGCAATGAACACCTGGTACCAGTCCTGACCTATACAGCAAAAGGACTCGAAGAGGGAAAGGAATACCAGTTCCGTGTGCGAGCAGAAAATGCTGCCGGTATCAGTGAACCTTCTCGGGCCACTCCTCCAACCAAAGCTGTAGATCCTATTGGTAAGTTTTGTTTAATGAGGTTGCCATTTTCCCATTGTAAAATAAATAAGAATAATGTTTTATCAGATATTTTAATCAGAATTGAAAACAGTTGTTTTTAATCATTACAGATGCCCCAAAAGTCATTCTGAGATCAAGCCTAGAAGTGAGACGAGGTGATGAAATAGCACTCGATGCAACTATTTCTGGGTCACCTTACCCAACTATTACATGGATAAAGGATGAAGAAATTATTACACCAGAGGAAATTAAGAAGCGAGTAGCACCCATGGTTAGGAGGAGGAGGGGTGAAGTTCAAGAAGAAGAACCATTTGTCCTGTCTCTGACGGAGCGTTTGAGCATTGACAATAGTAAAAAAGGAGAATCTCAACTACGCGTCCGAGATTCTATTCGACCTGACCATGGCCAATATATGATCAAAGCTGAAAATGACCATGGTATTGCAAAAGCTCCTTGCACTGTCAGTGTGCTAGGTGAGTAAGTAAAACTACCCTTCCCAATGGAAGAAAGTCTATGTAAGAGTTTTAGTAAAACACAAAAATGAAGTGTTTTGGGGGAGTTAAAAGAAGTGGGAAATAGCTTCATTAAGATACCTTCAGTCTCATTTTCTTTTCCAGGCTATGTAAAAGAAATTAACCGACCATGTTATTCATTAGCTAATGTGATACAAAGATAGGCAATGTAGAAAAAGCAGAAGCTTATTTCAGAGGAGCATATTAACATTTACATTTTCCATTGCAACCATTTCTACACAAATTTTTAATCACCGCTCTCTTTCGAAATATTAGATACACCAGGACCACCGATCAACTTCGTATTTGAAGATGTTAGAAAGAACTCAGTTGTCTGTAAATGGGAACCACCCCTTGATGATGGTGGCAGTGAAATTATAAACTACACTTTGGAAAAGAAAGACAAGACAAAACCTGACTCCGAATGGATTGTTGTCACTTCAACACTTAGACATTGCAAATATCCAGTGACAAAGCTGATTGAAGGAAAAGAGTACCTCTTCCGTGTAAGAGCGGAAAATAGGTTTGGACCTGGACCACCATGTGTTTCAAAGCCACTTATAGCTAAAGATCCATTTGGTAAGGTCCTTACAGCATCTAGATTTGGCCTTTTTATCATATGCATTGGTATATACATTATCACAACTTGTAAACTTGAATTTTTATGTCATACTAGGGAACTAATTCAAATATGTTATTTATTTTATCAGAACCACCTGATGCACCTGATAAGCCTATTGTGGAAGATGTTACCAGCAACAGTATGCTAGTGACATGGAATGAACCAAAAGATAATGGAAGCCCCATCTTAGGTTACTGGCTTGAAAAACGTGAGGTTAATAGTACACATTGGTCCCGTGTCAACAGAAACCTTCTCAATTCTTTGAAGACCAATGTAGAAGGCCTATTAGAGGGACTCACCTATGTCTTCAGAGTATGTGCCGAAAACGCAGCTGGACCTGGAAAGTTCAGTCCCCCTTCAGATCCCAAAACAGCACGTGATCCAATCGGTAAGTAATTCCTTACACAGAAAGTGGGGTACAGCATGGTGACTGTAATTAACAGTACTGTACTATATACGTGAAAGTTGTTAAGAGAGTAGATCTTAAATGTTATCACTACCCAAAAAATGGTAACCATGTGAGGGGACGGAGGTGTTAACTAACATTATTGTGGTAATCATTTTGCAATATATACGTGTATCAAATACTTGTGTTGTACACATAAAACATATATTTTATATGTCAATAATATCTCAATAAAGCTGAAAAAATCAAAATACTAGCGATGGCTACAGACTCATACTGAGATTGCAATATAAAATTTTCAGCATCTGTATATATAATTTAAAAGTTTCACACAACAATACTTACCCATATTACATGCAATGCATTGTGAAAAAAAAGAAGAAAGTGGGATAGAGTAAGCTATGTAACATTTCAAAACCGTCAGTGAGTTTCAATTTGTATGTCTTCATTCATTCTAGCTCCACCTGGGCCACCTGTCCCAAGAGTCGCTGACACAAGCTCTACAACCATTGAACTCGAATGGGAACCCCCAGCTTTCAATGGTGGTGGGGAAATTATTGGTTACTTTGTCGATAAGCAGCTGGTTGGCACAAATGAATGGTCACGCTGCACAGAGAAGATGATCAAGGCCCGTCAGTACACCGTCAGAGAAATCCGAGAGGGTGCTGATTACAAACTTCGAGTGAGTGCTGTCAATGCTGCAGGTGAAGGACCACCTGGAGAGACAGAACCTGTTACTGTGGCTGAACCAAAAGGTACTTAAGAATTATATGAATAATATAACGGATATTTTCCCATATGGGGTCATTTTTTTACATCTTTCTTGGGCTAACGTATGATTGTTCTCTTTCAACAGAGCCTCCCACTGTGGAACTAGATGTTTCTGTCAAGGCTGGAATACAAATAATGGCTGGGAAGACTCTTAGAATTCCAGCTGTGGTAACTGGTCGTCCAGTGCCTACAAGAGTATGGACAATAGAAGAAGGGGAGCTGGATAAAGACCGTGTTGTAATAGAGAATGTTGGAACCAAATCTGAACTAATTATCAAGAATGCATTGAGAAAAGATCATGGCAGATATGTGATTACAGCTACCAATAGCTGTGGTTCCAAATTTGCAGCCACCAGGGTAGAAGTTTTTGGTAAGGAATGTTACATGGATTTTCATAAGATTTTCCCAAGTGATACTATCTTATTACATTGATTTTTTTTCCTGTTGTTTTACTTTTCAGATGTCCCTGGTCCAGTTCTTGACTTAAAACCTGTTGTAACAAACAGAAAGATGTGTCTGCTTAACTGGTCTGATCCAGAAGATGATGGAGGAAGTGACATCACGGGCTTTATTATTGAAAGAAAAGATGCTAAGATGCATACTTGGAGACAACCAATAGAGACTGACAGATCTAAATGTGACATCACAGGTCTCCTTGAGGGACAAGAATATATGTTCCGTGTGATTGCCAAGAACAAGTTTGGCTGTGGCCCTCCTGTTGAAATAGGACCAATTCTTGCAGTTGATCCACTAGGTAAAAGAGACGGTTTTCATGGTGTTTGTAAAGTAAATACTGTTTGCTTGCAGTCATGTAATTTATTTATTGAGCCTTATAAATAAGGTCTCAAGACTTAAAGCTAGAGACTAATAAGAAAGGTAAATCAAATAACTACCAGCAACTTTAAGAATACCATATTTGTTATAATTTCAGTGTAATTTTTGGCTCAGTGTAATTTTGCAAAACCATGCATCGCTTTGTGTACTGAAAAACCTGAATCTATTAGAACTTAGCAATGCCCTAAAAATCTTTTAGAAATATTACATCTTTTCAATAGATGTAATACATCTATTGTAATACACTAGAGTAATTAATTTAATAGACTAGTAGTTAAAAAGAGTTCATTTTTTTGAAAGATTACAAGACAGATAACTGCCTTAGCATAAATGCCTTAGTCTTCCTTTAGCCCCAAGTAGTCCCCACACTGGAAGGATACGGAGACCAAAAACCAGAAAGAGCCACCAGAGAATAGAAAACCAGCCAAAGGAAATTTCCTTGACTAATATGAACAAATATGAAACCTTCAAATTGCACAAACTTGGTAAAGCACATTGACATCCCATCCAGTAAAGCAAAGTCTTTGATGATGACCCATTTCCCAAGAGACAGAGGAGTTATTCCTCTACGACCACCACTATCCTGCCAAAAAAAAAGAAAGAAAATTTCATCCCCACTGTAACAGCTCATCTCAGAATGTCCCCTAGACCTGCAGCTGTGCCAGAGGTATCAGAACAGACTTGGGCTTCCACTGAAAAGCTCTGCTTCTGGTTGCAGTAATAGTCAACCGGAGTGGATTGGGTCTAGTTTCACCATTCAAAGCTTACTTTTTCTGTTTTGTCCTTTGGGACACAAAACTACAGCAGTATTACATAAATTCTCTTTCCACCCTATTTTAAACCCACATCTGAGGTAACATGGTTCTAAGTGTGTTCAGTAGATGTATCCACTGTCCGTTAATAAGAGGAAACACGTTGCTCTCAGCTGGTCATCCAAAGCAAAACTTCACAGACCTGCTCTCCTAGTTCATTAGCATTAGAAACTCTCCCAGTGACAGGTAAAACATCTAAAATGTTAAATATAAAAAAAGTATTCATTCCCCTTGATTGATTGATTGATTGATTGATTGATTTATTGAGGAAGATTAGCCCTGAGCTAACATCTGCTGCCAATCCTCCTCTTTTTGCTGAGGAAGACTGGCCCTGAGCTAACATCCATGCCCATCTTCCTCTACTTTATATGTGGGACGCCTACCACAGCATGGCTTGCCAAGCGGTGCCATGTCTGCACCCGGGATCTGAACCGGCAAACCCCAGGCCGCTGAAGCGGAACGTGCTCACTTAACTGCTGCACCACAGGGCGGCCCCTCCCCTTGATTTATTTTTAATCAATAATCTTGACTGTAAAAATTCTGCCTATATGAATGCCCATAATTCTGGTAATGGAGATGTTTTGAGAAAGATTTTAAAGATGGATATAAGGTTATCCAACAGAAGCTTATTTTCCACACAATTAATTTAAAGTGAAATATCATTTCTTATATGAATATTTATTTCATGCTTGTCCTTTCAACTTGCCTCTTGTTAAAGGTCCTCCAACGTCTCCTGAGAGGCTCACATATACAGAAAGGACGAAGTCCACTATCACCCTGGACTGGAAAGAGCCCCGTAACAATGGTGGCAGCCCCATCCAAGGCTACATCATTGAAAAACGGCGTCACGATAAACCTGACTTTGAAAGAGTTAACACGCGACTCTGCCCAACCACATCTTTTCTGGTTGAAAATCTTGACGAACACCAAATGTATGAATTCCGTGTCAAAGCCGTCAATGAAATTGGTGAAAGTGAACCATCCTTGCCTCTTAATGTGGTCATACAAGATGATGAAGGTGTGGAATCTGAACATAATAATTTTAATGCACTTTACAGTGCTGCCTTTATCTCATAGGTTAAGCAAACATCCTTATGACTTTGCTATTTTTTTTCTATTTTGCTTCTCTTTGCAGTGCCTCCAACTATTAAGTTGCGCCTGGCTGTTCGAGGAGACACTATCAAAGTTAAGGCAGGAGAGCCTGTTAACATCCCCGCAGATGTGACAGGCCTTCCAATGCCTAAGATTGAGTGGTCCAAGAATGAAACTGTGATTGAAAAACCCACTGACGCACTTAAGATAACAAAGGAAGAAGTATCCCGAAGTGAGGCAAAGACTGAGCTTAGCATTCCCAAAGCAGTCCGGGCAGACAAAGGCACTTACACAGTTACTGCTTCCAATCGCCTTGGCTCAGTGTTCCGAAATGTTCACGTTGAAGTATATGGTAAGTGACATGCTTTTTTATATCAAAATGAAATCCAATGTCTGTTTAAGAATTGCCTTCTCAGTCTCCTCTGTTGGTTCCTTTCCAGATCGTCCATCCCCACCAAGAAATCTTGCTGTTACTGACATTAAAGCTGAATCTTGCTACTTGACTTGGGATGCTCCTCTAGACAATGGTGGCAGTGAAATTACCCATTATGTCATTGACAAACGTGATGCAAGTAGGAAGAAGAGTGAATGGGAGGAAGTCACCAACACTGCTGTAGAGAAGAGATATGGGGTAAACTCTTCTAAATATTTTCTTATACACATTAAAAGGATATGACTCTGAATTAACACTGTTCTAGCAAAACCTTGGAATTTAATGATTAAACTCAAAATCACAAGCTTTATTATAGTTTTTAGCACCATGCACATAAGGTCACTTAGTAAATACTGTTGGATATATGGATCCTCGTTTACTTGAGAGATCCACTATTAGGTACAATAAGTTTACATATTCTCATTTTAAAAGGCTTTCTCCATGTTTGAGTCTATATATTTTAAAACTATGCATTTATTTGAGCTTATAGATTTATTTCTTTTTATAGTCTTCCCTACCAAAATAACGAATTTTAAAATAAGTGAAAATCAAAGTAGTATATAGTTTTATGAAATTACTATTCATCTGATTTCTAGATCTGGAAACTTATCCCCAATGGTCAGTATGAGTTCCGAGTAAGGGCAGTGAATAAATATGGAATCAGTGATGACTGCAAATCAGATAAGGTGGTCATTCAAGATCCTTATCGCCCACCTGGACCTCCGGGAAAACCAAAAGTCTTGGAGCGCACCAAAGGGTCGATGCTAGTGAGCTGGACTCCTCCTTTGGACAATGGCGGCTCTCCAATTACTGGCTACTGGCTGGAGAAGAGAGAAGAGGGAGGTGCCTACTGGTCACGTGTTAGCCGAGCACCAATAACTAAAACGGGATTGAAAGGCGTGGAATTTAATGTTCCTCGTTTGATTGAAGGCGTTAAATACCAGTTCAGAGCAATGGCAATAAATGCTGCAGGAGTTGGCCCTCCCAGTGAACCATCAGATCCGGCTGTTGCAGGAGATCCTATATGTAAGCATGCTTCCATCGCTGGAATTTATAAAGGGCAAAGCCACTAAATGCATAATTCTGCTCTTAAATTTCTTATATTTTTCTATGCCAAATTATTTTATTTATTAAAGTAAAGAGTTTCATTCTTACATAGACCATGAGAAATATATATGTATTGTATTTATGTGTGTGTATATATATACATACTATGCACATATATCCATATTTGTGTATACATACACACATATATACACACACATACATAAAATCACATAGTTTTTCAACTCTTGGATTAAGCCTACTATTTTATGAGGAATCACAATAATAAAGACCCTGGACTATAAGCTCCTCTCTGCTCCCATACCTTAATAAACTTCTGTCTCCTTAGATCCTGTGGAAATTCTCTCTCCCACTAAACAATTAGACGCTCCAGTAGAAGTTCAACAAAAAGCAAAATGTTAACTTTTCAGTAATATTTATTGAACAAAGATATAAGATTGCCAAGCACAGTCTGTGAGGTCAAATAAAAGAAATTCTTCTGAAAGATCTATGAGCCAATCAGTTCAAAATTTTAAATACCATGATCTTAATGTTACTTTCATTTGCTTATGTTTCTCTTCTCTAGAAGGTCATTCTTTTAGTATTCCTATTTTAATATTTTAATAGATTAAAAATAAAATATGATCATGTATAGTAAAACATTCTTATACATATAAAATCTTATATAAATCTAGCATTCTATCAGCTCCAAAATTTGATATATATTTTTTTCTTATTAGACCCACCTGGGCCACCTTCTTGCCCAGAGGTCAAAGATAAAACAAAGTCAAGCATCTCGCTAGCATGGAAACCTCCAGCCAAAGATGGTGGCAGTCCCATCAAAGGATACATTGTAGAAATGCAAGAGGAAGGTACTACTGACTGGAAAAAAGTAAATGAACCAGACAAACTTCTAACTACCTGTGAATGTGTGGTGCCGAATTTGAAAGAACTCAGGAAGTACAGATTCAGAGTAAAAGCTGTCAATGAAGCTGGTGAATCTGAACCAAGTGATACAACTGGAGAGATCCCTGCCACTGATATTCTAGGTACTAGTCCTTATTCCATTTATGTATTCATCTTCTGATCTCATTATGAAATTGATTAATTTACTGAAGATGTATTAATTACTGCTTTGAAAAAGGTGAGCTAAATCCTGTTATACTATTCATGATATTACAGAGGTACCAGAAGTTTTCATTGACATTGGAGCACAGGACTGTCTGATTTGTAAAGCTGGCTCACAGATTAGGATTCCTGCTGTCATCAAGGGACGCCCAACACCAAAATCATCTTGGGAATTTGATGGAAAGGCAAAGAAGGCATTGAAGGTAAGAAAATTATAATTCTCTGCATCTCCCTTTGAACCACTCTAAGGAACATTTACACTACAACTGACTATCTTCTTTTCCAATAGGATGGAGTTCATGACATACCTGAAGATGCACAGGTAAAAACAAGAACTAAAATAATTCAGAATATGGTTGACTTCAATGCTGCGACTATTTCATTCAATGTAAGACTACTATTTTCTTTGTACAGCTGGAGACTGCTGAAAACTCATCAGTAATTATTATTCCGGAGTGTAAACGATCTCATTCAGGCAAATACAGCATCACAGCCAAGAATAAAGCAGGACAAAAGACTGCAAATTGCAGAGTTAAAGTCATGGGTAAGAAAGATTTTAGAAGTTACTATGGAATAAGAACAAATGATTTTAAACAAAGTAACATCGCTTATATTGTGATTTGCATCCAACAGATGTACCAGGCCCACCCAAAGATCTGAAAGTCAGTGACATCACAAGGGGTAGTTGCAGACTTTCATGGAAGATGCCAGATGACGATGGAGGAGACAGGATCAAGGGTTATGTTATTGAGAAGAAGACTATTGATGGAAAAGCCTGGACTAAAGTCAATCCAAACTGTGGAAGCACCACATTTGTGATTCCTGATCTCATCTCTGAACAGCAGTATTTCTTCCGCGTGCGGGCAGAAAACCGTTTTGGTATTGGTGCACCTGTGGAAACCATTCAGAGGACCACTGCCAGAGATCCAATATGTAAGTTTTAAAATCTAAGATTAAAATAGCTTGTCAAACTTGAAATATATTGTTATAAATAATGCTTAATACTTCTTTTAACTCTTTTTAAAGATCCTCCTGATCCCCCTATTAAACTCAAGATTGGCCTCATAACAAAGAACACAGTACACCTGTCATGGAAACCCCCAAAGAATGATGGGGGCTCCCCTGTCACCCACTATATTGTTGAGTGTCTTGCATGGGACCCTACTGGGAAAAAGAAAGAAGCATGGAAACAGTGCAATAAGCGTGATGTGGAAGAACTGGAATTTACTGTGGAAGACCTCGTGGAGGGAGGGGAATATGAATTCAGAGTCAAAGCTGTCAATGCTGCCGGAGTCAGCAAACCTTCAGAAACTGTGGGCCCTGTGATTGTCAAAGATCAGACATGTAAGTATCAACACATTAACAGAGAATGTCTTCTTAATGAATGCTGTCCTAGATATTTAAGAGTAGTCCAAAATAAAGATATACCTACACATCAGGGAAGCTGCCATGGGTTGAGTGTGGACATGGGCACATTACTCAATCACTCATTCCCTCAACTTCCACAGAATTATTATATTTCCTTACATATTACCTTTCCTTTATTTAAAGGAGATGATGTTTGGAATTTCCACACTATAATTTTCTCCATGGCAGGCTGTTTTACTGATCAGAAGTTAAAGCAATTCCTCTGCATGCTCCTCAAAAGGAGCAAAATGTAGAAGTAACCAGTTATCTGCTCAGCAACTACTGAGACCCATTTGTCTTCACCATCAAATTTCTTTTCTTCTATTTGAGAAAAAGATATGTTTTAATAGATAAAATATACACCCAAATATGGTAACAATTCTCCCTTTAATTATTGTTACCGTCACTACTACTGTGTATTGTCTAGTTCTGTCTTCTAACTTTAGGAGGGCTGCAGTCACTACCCTCTTTGCTATTCTTATACTAAATTTATGGAAGATGGAAAATTGCTTTCCCTCTACTAGCAGTTATATTTCTTAAGAGGGGAATTCATCTCAGAATGAACATAGTGGGTCCCCTCATAACTCTGCATGAAAATTAGAGGTAATATCATGACAGAACTCCCAAACCTAAACTACTACAATGTTCACTTCTTTCTGCCCTTTTGTCAGAATATATACTTGCATAATGATACTAGGTAAGAGAGAGGCAATAGCTGATAGACAGCCATGTGCAGATCCAGTAAAGGATGATGGCCACATGTACCTGCTCCCAAATTGATGCAATAGTGTTGAAGACAGATCTGTCCTTATATTGGGCTGAGCTACAAAAGCCTGCCTGTAATAGATCCCAATAGCTTTACAGTCACTGTGAAATCTACTTTCTATCCTTCAGTACTTTATGTTCCTAATGACAACTTCTTTTTAATAATACAGGCCCACCATCAATTGAGCTCAAAGAATTTATGGAGGTTGAAGAAGGAACTGATGTCAACATAGTGGCCAAAATTAAAGGTGTGCCATTCCCAACACTAACCTGGTTTAAAGCGCCTCCAAAGAAGCCTGATAACAAAGAACCTGTTGTCTATGACACCCACGTCAACAAAGTGGTGGTGGATGATACTTGCACCTTAGTTATTCCACAGTCTCGCCGGAGTGACACTGGCTTATATACTATCACAGCCGTGAATAACCTGGGAACAGCATCAAAGGAGATGAGACTGAATGTCCTTGGTAAAGATTGCATGGTTTTATTAAAATGACATGTTACTCTATTCATAAATAAAATATTTGGCTTTAAAATCATTCACTAATAAAGTTTTCCTTTTTAAAACCATCTTAGGTCGTCCCGGCCCTCCAGTGGGACCCATAAAGTTTGAATCTATTTCAGCAGATCAAATGACAATATCTTGGCTTCCACCTAAAGATGACGGTGGGTCTAAGATTACAAACTATGTAATTGAGAAAAGAGAACCTAACAGGAAGACCTGGGTGCACGTCACCAGTGAACCCACAGAGTGCATGCACACAATTCCCAAATTGCTTGAAGGCCATGAATATGTATTCCGAATCATGGCCCAGAATAAATATGGCATTGGCGAGCCTCTTGACAGTGAACCTGAAACAGCAAGAAACCTCTTTTGTAAGTAGGACATGTTTCACATATTGAGTCATTCTTATTTGTATTTTTCATAATTTCTTATAAATCAATGTGATTTTTTTTCCACAGCTGTCCCTGGAGCACCAGATAAACCAACAGTTAGCAGCGTGACTCGTAATTCCATGACTGTCAACTGGGAAGAGCCAGAATATGATGGAGGCTCTCCTGTGACAGGATACTGGCTAGAAATGAAAGATACCACTTCAAAGAGATGGAAGAGAGTTAATCGAGATCCTATTAAAGCCATGACTTTGGGTGTTTCTTATAAAGTGACTGGTCTTATCGAAGGTTCTGATTATCAATTCCGGGTATACGCGATCAATGCTGCTGGGGTGGGTCCAGCAAGTCTGCCATCAGACCCAGTGACTGCTAGAGATCCAATTGGTAAGCCTTGAAATTCCTTCTCCCCCAAAAGCGCCATGGAAAAGTCAAAAATACTAATGTATACTGGTTCTTTCCAGCCCCTCCTGGTCCTCCATTTCCCAAGGTCACAGACTGGACTAAATCAACTGCGGATTTGGAGTGGTCTCCTCCACTAAAAGATGGTGGATCCAGAGTAACTGGATACATTGTTGAATATAAAGAAGAAGGAAAAGAAGAATGGGAAAAGGTAGGTAACACTTGGCATTATGGAAATATACTATGAATAAACTAAAAATGTAGTAGGTATTTTCAAACCCATTAACTTCTATCTGTATTTTTTCGGACTAGTATATCACAAAAATAATATAATTATGACTGATAGTCCAAACATCTGTTATGTCAGAATCTAATCAAAGGTTAAGTCATGTTACTATTAACTTATCTTTGGCTATAAATCCTGAAAAAAGTGGAATAAATGAACAGTACAGGTTTTTTCAATCATTTGACAATAATTTTAAAACATAAGTCCTGACAAAGCATTCCATTCAGCGTTTACCTATAGTATCTGATCCCTAAAACCTAAACTGGCAATAGTTTTCCCAAAGAGAGTAGTCAAATAGGCTGTTGATTATGCTTTAGAAAGCTGCTAGAACAAGAAGCTACAAAGAACTATAGTAATTCTAAAATGCTTGTGATTTTTCCCTAGGCTAAAGATAAAGAAGTGAGAGGAACAAAACTTGTTGTGACAGGATTAAAAGAAGGAGCATTCTACAAATTTAGAGTTAGAGCAGTCAACATTGCTGGCATTGGAGAACCTGGAGAAGTTACAGATGCCATTGAAATGAAGGACAGACTTGGTAATTATTAATACTTGTATTATTTTATTGATATTTATGTTTGGGGTTGGACGTGAAAATCACATTTGTAACTTTCAATTGTGTTCCAGTGTTACCTGACGTTCAGCTGGATGCCAGCGTCAGAGACAGAATTGTGGTCCATGCTGGAGGAGTGATCCGGATCATCGCCTATGTGTCTGGAAAGCCTCCTCCAACGATCACATGGAACATGAATGAAAGAGCCTTACCTCAAGAAGCCAACATTGAGACCACAGCCATTAGCTCATCCATGGTCATCAAGAATTGCCAGAGGAGCCACCAAGGCATCTATTCTCTTCTTGCCAAAAATGCGGCAGGAGAAAGAAAGAAGACCATTATCGTTGACGTATTAGGTAAATGCTTTCAATTTGTCCATGCACCTTTTAAAAATAACAGTTTTATTTCGCCTACAACCAAGCTATGTTATAATAAAACTATGTTACATATATTTTGGAAAATAAGAAAAATCACCCATAATTCCATTGACCACTATTAGCATTTTTTAAACATTTCCTCCTTGCTTTTTTTCCCCAGACATATTTCATATGGTCGTACTCCTACTATCATAAAGTTTTGTATGTTGCCTTTTTATATAAAATGCCACCATAAGCATTTACTATGGTAATGTATAGTTTTCGTAAAGGCAACTCTCCTGCAAATATACGTGAACATACAACAGTTTCCCACAGCTGACCATTTTCACATCATGGGACTGTATCCTTATCTGCTAATTGTCATAATAATGCAAAAATCCCTTTGAAGGGTTTCAGTACTCTAATTGAAGAGAAGTATCATATTTGGGTATCACTATTGCATTTCTAGTCACTGAATATAGAGTTGAACTCTACAAGGCTGTTTCATGCCTCTCAGTGCCTTATTCCAGTGATTTGCTCAGAAAGTGAAGCCCTCCCACGCGGATCTCTCTCAGCGTGTCTCTAGGCACAATCATACTCCAAATAGCCAGTTTTTATGTGAAAATAACCAGTTCTTTATTGAACATAATGTTATGAAAACACGTTATATTTTCATTAATGAAAATGGCGTAAGGAAAAAGATCTCACTGAGCAATAGTCCTGCAAGCTTTTAGGTTAGCTTCAAGTTCCTAAACACCCTTTTGCCCAATGGCTATTACTTTAATTTGAGAACTGGTGCACTTCCAGGTTAAATTTCAACCTTCCGAAAGGCCATTCTGAGTTTTGGGGCCTCCCATGCTGCTCCTTGATTCATTGTCACCCAGAAAAAAACTGCTCCTTTCCCTTCTGGAGAGTAAACTGGACAGAAGAGGTGGCCGTGCGGCTCCTCATCCCTCTGCTGGCTCCCTCTAAGCATTGTCCTCCCTAGCTCCCTCCTATCTGAGTCTCAAATACTAAAAAGAAAAGCTACTGTTCCTTCAGCGTCTACTAAAACAGTGGCAACCAATAACTGTTGCAAACCTACTTCATATACAGATATGGTTGAATACAGAAACCAAGGGGAGGAAAAACAACTCAATTAATAATTAAGACCCCAAATCTGATTTTCTTCATAACATTTTTGTCTCCTTTTTAAAAACAGAGGGTGACAAATATTGAGCACTGTAGTTCATGAAAGACAAACAGCTAGAAATCTTTTCCTCTTATTTCCAGATGTGCCAGGTCCTGTTGGAATACCATTCCTGCCTCACAACCTAACCAATGACTCCTGCAAACTGACATGGTTTTCTCCAGAAGATGATGGAGGCTCTCCAATCACCAATTACGTCATTGAAAAGCGGGAAGCTGACCGCAAAGCATGGACACCAGTGACATGTACAGTTACCCGACAAAATGCTACCGTCCAGGGTCTCATTCAAGGAAAAGCCTACTTTTTCCGAATTGCAGCTGAAAATAGCATTGGCATGGGCCCATTTGTTGAGACAACAGAGGAACTTGTCATCAGAGATCCAATAAGTAAGTACAATTTAAAACAATTTCATCCTTAACCACTTCTTCAATCATTCAATGAAAGACTATGGTGACAAAATATGTGTATAAATGCCAAACATTTCATTCATTTGACTGGCATTCATTAAGCAACGATTCAGTATCTGATCTTGGTAGTATTTAAATGTGATTGTGAAAGAGATTATGAACATATATAGATTCTTCAATCCTCCTACGTATGCTACACTAAATTTTTTAAATTTCCCACTTAATGGCATAAATAGAAACTGAAGTAATTTCCTCACTCTAAAACTACAGACTCTGGAGACCTTTCCTAAATCGTTTGACTCAGTAAACCTGTATTTTCTCATCTGTCAGAGGAAATTAGATTGTATTGGGTCCTTTTTAGTTCTAATAGTTCTATGATGAGATCTCTTTTGTTACTTATCAAAGCAGACAGTCTAATGTTTAAATGCAATCCTCAAAAAGCATTATTTACTACATTCTTAACATGACATTTTTTTCATTAATTCCATACTTATTCTTGTAGCTGTACCAGAGCGTCCTGAAGACCTGGAAGTCAAAGAAGTTACTAAAGATTCTGTTACTTTGACTTGGAATCCTCCTAAGTATGATGGCGGATCAGAAATTATTAACTATGTCCTAGAAAGCCGTCTCATTGGAACTGAGAAGTTCCACAAAGTTACAAGTGACAACTTGCTTAGCAGAAAGTACACTGTTAAAGGCTTAAAAGAAGGTGATACCTATGAGTACCGTGTCAGTGCCGTCAATATTGTTGGACAAGGCAAACCATCCTTTTGCACCAAGCCAATCACTTGCAAGGATGAGCTGGGTATGTATCTAACGCAGCTTATACTTTGAAAACTTGTACATTTATATACTTATCATAAGACATCAGTAAAACTGATTTGCCTTTATCATTGTTAATTTTAGCTCCTCCAACCCTTGACCTTGACTTCAGAGATAAGCTCACAATTCGAGTTGGTGAAGCTTTTGCCCTCACTGGCCGTTACTCAGGCAAACCAAAGCCTAAGGTTACTTGGTTCAAAGATGAAGCTGACGTGCTAGAAGATGACCGCACTCAAATAAAGACCACTCCAACAACACTTGCTCTAGAGAAGATCAAGGCCAAACGTTCTGATTCTGGCAAATACTGTGTGGTTGTGGAGAACAGTACAGGCTCTAGGAAAGGTTTCTGTCAAGTTAATGTTGTTGGTAAGTATTATTTAGCAAGAATAGATATTCTGTTCTTTCCAAAGCAGAAGTGGAAATAACGTTTTGTGATGTGATTTTTTTTTTTCCCCACAGATCGTCCTGGACCACCAGTAGGACCGGTTATTTTTGATGAGGTAACCAAAGATCACATGATTATCTCTTGGAAGCCACCTTTAGATGATGGAGGCAGTGAAATTACCAATTATATTATTGAGAAGAAGGAGGTGGGCAAAGACGTTTGGATGCCAGTGACATCTGCATGTGCTAAAACAACATGCAAAGTTCCTAAACTGCTTGAAGGAAAAGATTATATTTTCCGTATACACGCCGAAAATTTGTATGGAATAAGTGATCCTCTGGTGTCTGATTCAATGAAAGCCAAAGATCGTTTCAGTATGTATTGCATTTCTTTTTAGTAATTCAATATTTGATATTGTTAGTAGGAAGAATTAAATTTCTAACACATTTTGCTAATATTTGTTATAGGGGTTCCTGATGCACCTGACCAGCCAATTGTTACAGAAGTTACCAAAGACTCTGCATTAGTTACATGGAACAAGCCAAATGATGGAGGAAAGCCCATCACAAACTACATCCTGGAAAAGAGGGAAACTATGACTAAACGATGGGTTCGAGTTACCAAAGAGCCTATCCACCCATACACTAAATTTAGGGTTCCTGACCTTCTAGAAGGGTGTTACTATGAATTCCGAGTTTCTGCAGAAAATGAAATTGGTATTGGAGACCCAAGCCCACCATCCAAACCAGTCTGTGCTAAAGATCCAATTGGTATAGTATTAAAGCATTCATTCTGTTTTCATATTATCCAACTTTGTTTTCCATTCTAATCTAACTCCTTTTTGTTTTTTTCTTTTATTATGTAGCTAAACCAAGCCCACCTGTTAATCCTGAAGCAATAGATACAACATGTAATTCAGTTGATCTAACTTGGCAGCCACCACGTCATGATGGTGGGAGCAAGATTCTGGGTTATATTGTTGAGTACCAGAAAGTTGGAGATGAAGAGTGGAAAAGAGCCAATCACACTCCTGAGTCATGTCCTGAAACTAAATATAAAGTCACTGGTCTCCGGGATGGTCAAAGCTATAAGTTCAGAATTAGAGCAGTCAATGAAGCTGGTGAATCGGACCCAGCTCATGTTCCGGAGCCAGTGCTAGTAAAAGACAGACTTGGTGAGTAAAATGTTCTCAGCTGCATTTTCAAGGAAGATAGGTGTCTCGCTGTATACACTTCATTGTAAAATACCTTAATGAATCAAATCTGAAAATACTGTTCTCTTTATTCTAGAACCCCCTGAGTTGATTCTTGATGCCAACATGGCAAGAGAACAACACATAAGGGTTGGTGATACTCTAAGACTTAGTGCCGTCATCAAAGGAGTGCCATTCCCAAAAGTAACTTGGAAAAAAGAAGACAGAGAGGCTCCAACTAAAGCAAGAATTGATGTTACTCCAGTTGGTAGCAAGCTTGAAATTCGTAATGCTGCCCATGAAGATGGTGGAATTTATTCCTTAACAGTGGAGAATCCAGCTGGTTCAAAAACTGTCTCAGTAAAAGTACTTGTATTAGGTAAGAATTTTAATACTTATGATGTACTTGCTTTAATAACATATTAAAAGTAAATTCTGATATGTTTTGAGCTCTTGTCTGGATTAAATCACTTATATAACGGCATTATTTAACACTTTTCAGATAAGCCTGGACCACCTAGAGATCTGGAAGTCAGTGAAATCAGAAAAGATTCTTGCTACCTCACTTGGAAGGAACCATTGGATGATGGTGGTTCTGTTGTTACAAATTATGTGGTTGAGAGGAGAG
Source organism: Equus asinus (assembly GCF_041296235.1). Taxonomy (NCBI): domain Eukaryota; kingdom Metazoa; phylum Chordata; class Mammalia; order Perissodactyla; family Equidae; genus Equus; species Equus asinus. The sequence continues at coordinate 116,790,653 of NC_091793.1, read as the reverse complement.
ATGTTGCCAGCGCCCAGTGGTCACCTCTTTCAACTACATCAAAGAAAAAGAGTCACTTGGCTAAGCATCTTAATGAAGGCAGTCAGTATCTCTTCCGAGTAGCTGCTGAGAACCAGTATGGACGTGGTCCTTTTGTTGAAACACCTAAACCCATCAAGGCTGTGGATCCCCTACGTAAGTTGCTTTCTCTGGATACAAAAGTATTGTTTGACTGCTTCTGAGAATATTATTTATTTATCATAACTTCTTCTTTTGAAAGATCCCCCAGGGCCACCGAAGAACCTACACCACGTAGACGTTGACAAGAATGAAGTCTCCCTTGTTTGGAATAAGCCAGATCGTGATGGTGGTTCTCCAATCACTGGATATTTGGTGGAATATCAAGAAGAGGGCACCGAAGATTGGATTAAGTTCAAGACTGTGACAAACTTAGAGTGTGTTGTTACTGGACTACAACAAGGAAAAACCTATAAATTCCGTGTAAAAGCTGAAAATATTGTGGGTCTTAGTCTCCCTGATACAACTATCCCAATAGAATGTCAAGAAAAACTAGGTAATTTTTGGATTGGCATTATTATTTTATTTCTTTTTAACATTATTCGTATTGTGAAAATCAAAATCTAATTTCCTCATGTTTACTTTCCAGTGCCTCCATCTGTGGAACTGGATGTGAAATTAATTGAAGGCCTTGTGGTAAAAGCTGGAACTACAGTCAGATTCCCTGCCATTATAAGGGGTGTACCTGTTCCTACTGCAAAGTGGACAACCGATGGGAGTGAGATTAAAACAGATGATCACTACACAGTTGAAACTGACAGCTACTCATCAGTGCTTACCATTAAGAACTGCTTAAGGAAAGACACTGGGGAATATCAAATCACAGTTTCCAATGCAGCTGGCAGCAAAACAGTAGCCGTCCATCTTACTGTTCTTGATGTTCCTGGTCCACCAACAGGTCCTATTAATATTCTGGAAGTTACCCCTGAACATATGACTATCTCATGGCAGCCACCTAAGGATGATGGAGGAAGCCCTGTGATAAATTATATCGTTGAGAAAAAAGATACAAGGAAAGACACGTGGGGTGTTGTCTCTTCAGGAAGCAGTAAGACAAAGCTGAAAGTCCCACATCTACAAAAGGGTTTTGAATATGTCTTCCGAGTTAGAGCAGAGAATAAGATGGGTGTTGGTCCTCCCCTTGACTCCATACCTACTGTTGCTAAACACAAGTTTAGTCCTCCATCTCCTCCTGGTAAACCAGTGGTTACTGACATAACTGAAAATGCTGCAACAGTGTCTTGGACTCTGCCTAAATCTGATGGTGGCAGTCCTATAACTGGTTACTATGTGGAACGTCGAGAAATAACTGGCAAATGGGTGAGGGTCAACAAAACACCTATAACTGAGCTGAAGTATACAGTGACTGGACTCTATGACGGAAATACATATGAGTTTAGAGTTTTTGCTGAAAATCTTGCAGGACTAAGCAGTCCATCCCCAAGTTCTGACCCAATAAAAGCTTGCCGACCCATCAAACCACCTGGACCACCTATTAATCCTAAACTGAAAGACAAGACCAGAGAAACAGCTGACTTGGTGTGGACAAAGCCTCTCAGTGACGGTGGTAGCCCCATTCTAGGCTATGTAGTGGAATGTCAGAAACCTGGTACAGCACAATGGAACAGGATTAATAAAGATGAACTCATTAGGCAATGTGCCTTTAGGGTACCTGGTCTAATTGAAGGAAATGAATACAGATTCCGTATAAAGGCAGCTAATATTGTGGGGGAGGGAGAGCCAAGAGAACTAGCAGAATCTGTGATTGCAAAAGACATCCTTCATCCTCCAGAAGTAGAACTTGATGTTACTTGTCGTGATGTTATTACTGTTAGAGTGGGCCAAACTATCCGCATTCTTGCTCGAGTCAAAGGCAGACCTGAACCAGACATAACTTGGTCCAAGGAAGGCAAAGCATTGGTCCGAGAAAAGCGAGTTGACATAATTCACGATCTGCCTCGTGCTGAGTTACAAATTAAAGAAGCTATTAGAGCTGATCATGGCAAGTATATCATCTCAGCTAAGAACAGCAGTGGACATGCCCAAGGTTCCACTATCGTTAATGTCCTTGACAGACCCGGGCCTTGCCAGAATTTAAGGGTTAGCAATGTAACTAAAGAGAACTGTACGATTGCTTGGGAAAACCCACTAGATAATGGTGGCTCAGAAATAACAAATTTCATAGTAGAATACCGCAAACCCAACGAGAAAGGCTGGTCAATTGTTGCTTCAGATGTCACTAAGCGATTAATCAAGGCCAACCTTTTAGCCAACAATGAATACTATTTCCGAGTTTGTGCAGAGAATAAAGTAGGTGTTGGGCCAACCATTGAAACAAAAACTCCAATTCTGGCTATTAACCCTATTGATAGACCAGGTGAGCCTGAAAACCTTCATATTGCAGACAAAGGAAAGACATTTGTCTATCTAAAGTGGCGGCGGCCTGACTATGACGGTGGTAGCCCAAATCTATCATATCATGTTGAGAGGAGGCTGAAGGGCTCTGCAGACTGGGAAAGAGTGCACAAAGGCAGCATTAAAGAAACCCACTACATGGTTGACAAGTGTGTTGAAAACCAGATTTATGAGTTTAGAGTGCAAACAAAGAATGAAGGTGGGGAAAGTGACTGGGTAAAGACAGAGGAAGTTGTCGTGAAGGAAGACTTACAGAAACCAGTACTTGAGCTGAAATTAAGTGGTGTGCTAACTGTCAAAGCAGGGGACACCATTAGACTTGAGGCAGGTGTTAGAGGCAAACCATTTCCAGAAGTTTTATGGACCAAGGATAAAGATGCTACGGACTTAACAAGATCACCGAGGGTCAAGATTGATACCAGTGCTGATTCATCTAGATTTTCTCTTACCAAAGCAAAGCGAAGTGATGGTGGTAAATATGTAATTACAGCAACTAACACAGCTGGCAGTTTTGTGGCCTATGCCACTGTCAATGTTCTAGATAAGCCTGGTCCTGTAAGAAATCTGAAAATTACTGATGTGTCCAGTGATAGGTGTACTATTTGCTGGGATCCACCAGAAGATGACGGCGGCTGTGAAATCCAAAATTATATTCTAGAAAAATGTGAGAGTAAGCGAATGGTTTGGTCTACCTATTCTGCTACTGTCTTAACAACTGGTGCTACAGTAACACGCCTCATAGAAGGAAATGAATACATTTTCAGAGTCCGTGCAGAAAATAAAATAGGCACAGGGCCTCCAACGGAAAGTAAACCGGTCATTGCAAAAACCAAATATGATAGACCTGGTCGCCCTGATCCCCCAGAAGTCACTAAAGTAAGCAAAGAAGAGATGACTGTGGTTTGGACTCCACCTGAATATGATGGTGGGAAGTCCATCACAGGATACTTTTTGGAGAAAAAGGAAAAACATGGAACACGATGGGTCCCTGTTAACAAGAGTGCAATCCCCGAGAGACGTCTGAAAGTACAGAATCTCCTCCCAGGACATGAATATCAGTTCCGTGTCAAGGCAGAAAATGAAATTGGAATTGGAGAACCAAGCTTGCCATCAAAACCAGTAGTGGCAAAAGACCCCATAGGTATGATGTTCTTGCTTTTTCTGATATTACACCAACTCTTAATCTCAACATAGGGGTATTATACAAATAAGTTAAATCCGTAACATCAGAATTTCATTTTAGCCAATATTTTTCCAAAAAGATCTCTTACCAAATCACCTAAAATGTACAAACAATGTGGATTCTAATTTTATGAAGGAAAATAAGGACTTGGTAATCGAGAAATTGAATGCCCAATCTTTGATTGAGAATGGACTGTATAAAATTACACATTAAAATATCACTAGTAGTGGTTAACCATGTGTAAATTTATTCTTATATAATTGATTTTCAGAACCACCTGGTCCACCAACCAATCTCAAAGTGGTTGATACGACCAAAAGTTCTATAACCCTTGCATGGGGAAAACCGGTGTATGATGGTGGCGCGCCGATAATTGGATATGTTGTGGAAATGAGACCAAAAAGACCAGATATGTCACCTGATGAAGGCTGGAAAAGATGTAATGCGGCAGCACAGCTTGTTCGCATGGAATTCACTGTCACCAGCTTGGATGAAAACCAGGAATACGAGTTCAGGGTGTGTGCCCAAAACCAGGTTGGCATTGGGCGCCCTGCAGAACTAAAGGATGCTATTAAACCTAAAGAAATCCTAGGTGAGGCCCTATTTTACCACTTGATTCATTCATACTTCACTTCTCATGTCAATTCCCCACATTCTAAAAAGTCAACTAATGGCTTTCATGTCATTGGCAGAACCTCCGGAGATTGATTTGGATGCCAGCATGAGAAAACTGGTCACAGTGAGAGCAGGATGCCCTATTCGACTATTTGCCATAATAAGAGGGCGACCAGCCCCTAAAGTCACTTGGCGAAAAGTGGGTATCGATAATGTCGTCAGAAAAGGACAAGTCGATCTGGTTGACACTATGGCCTTCCTTGTCATCCCCAATTCTACCCGTGATGACTCAGGAAAATATTCCTTGACGCTTGTAAACCCGGCAGGAGAAAAGGCAGTGTTTGTGAACGTCAGAGTATTAGGTGGGTTACTAACGAGCTTCTTCCTCCCCTTCAAAAATGCATTAGTTAATAAGGAGGCTGAGGAGACACGTATATCTGATTTTGTGGTTCTTTACAGATACTCCTGGACCTGTGTCTGATTTAAAAGTTTCAGATGTCACTAAAACATCATGCCACATTTCCTGGGGCCCTCCTGAGAACGATGGTGGGAGCCAAGTGACACATTATATTGTGGAGAAACGTGAGGCCGACAGAAAGACATGGTCAACTGTTACCCCGGAAGTTAAGAAAACAAGCTTCCAAGTCACCAATCTTGTCCCTGGGAATGAGTATTTCTTCAGAGTAACTGCTGTCAATGAGTATGGCCCTGGTGTCCCAACAGACGTCCCCAAACCAGTGCTTGCATCTGATCCGCTCTGTAAGTAGCATCGTTTCTTCCTCCTTTTAACACCAATCACCTTACTTTAGCAAGGTCAAGATACCAAAAACATTTTAATCCACTACTGAAAGGGCTTCAATTTGTAGAAATCCAAAATAGTACAAATAAATATCTAAGTCACTCATTAAAGGCTCTTTTGATCTGCCTCATCTTTTACTTTCTTCTTTCAACACAACAAACCACAGTTTCCATAGACTTTGAAGCAAGTGGAATATTAAAACATCTATGTTTATTAACAAAGGGATTTGACTAGGTTACCTGGACAGTTTTCTAACTCACGTTTTTCTTCTAGGTGAGCCGGATCCCCCAAGGAAACTAGAAGTGACTGAAATGACAAAGAACAGCGCTGCATTAGCCTGGTTACCACCCTTGCGTGATGGAGGCGCTAAGATCGATGGCTATATCATTAGTTACAGAGAAGAAGAGCAGCCTGCAGATCGCTGGACGGAGTACTCAGTGGTGAAAGACCTCAGCCTTGTTGTCACTGGCCTAAAGGAAGGAAAGAAATATAAATTTAGAGTAGTGGCCAGAAATGCTGTTGGAGTCAGTTTGCCAAGAGAAACTGAAGGAGTGTACGAAGCGAAAGAACAGCTGTGTAAGTAGTCATTGTCTCATTTTTATCATACAATGAAAGTTTATTAGAATTTTCTTTTGACATGGAGACATTTCTCCCTGAGGCTTGTAGTTCCAGAAATTCGGGGAAAATAGTAGAGAACAGTGGTTTTCGAAACATTTGAGTCCACAACACATAGTACATACACTAAATCGTGACACAGTATGCAATGCATAGATATAGCTAAAAAACGCTTCTTGAATCCTTATGATGTATGCTGGACTGTGATATTGTCTATTTGATTCGATCTCATTCTTTTTAAAAAATATTAGCTGTAATGCAAACATTAATTTGAACCCACTAAGGGTTACAATCCACAATTTAAAAAACACTAGTATAGTTTCCCACCAGAGGATATTTAACCTCCCTGCAAAATTAATGTATTTTCGTTTTACTTTTAGTGCCACCAAAGATCCTTATGCCAGAGCAAATTACTATCAAAGCTGGGAAGAAACTCCGAATTGAAGCCCATGTGTATGGAAAGCCTCATCCGACCTGTAAATGGAAAAAAGGAGAAGATGAAGTTGTCACATCCAGCCACTTGGCAGTGCATAAAGCAGACAATTCTTCAATTCTGATCATAAAAGATGTTACTAGGAAAGACAGTGGTTACTATAGCCTCACAGCAGAGAACAGTTCTGGAACAGACACTCAGAAAATCAAAGTCATTGTCATGGGTAGGTCAAGTCTTAAACAAATGGCCATCTACATATGAAGGTCAGAAACATTTTTTTCCTATCAAATCCCTTGTTCTTATATTTCTTTCCTCTTGGTCCATGCAGATGCTCCCGGGCCTCCTCAGCCTCCATTTGACATTTCTGACATAGACGCTGATGCTTGCACCCTGTCGTGGCACATCCCTCTGGAGGATGGAGGCAGTAGCATCACCAATTACATAGTGGAGAAGTGTGACGTGAGCCGAGGTGATTGGGTGACAGCTCTAGCTTCAGTGACAAAAACTTCCTGCAGAGTTGGAAAACTGATCCCCGGGCAGGAGTACATCTTCCGAGTCCGTGCTGAAAATCGATTCGGCATTTCAGAGCCTCTCACATCTCCAAAGATGCTGGCTAAGTTCCCATTTGGTATGTTTCTTTCAGGAAGAAAAAAATTATGTTTTATTTCTAGTCTGTTACTTAAGGTAGAAACTGACATTTCTCTTGTCTTCATCTCCAGGTGTTCCTAGTGAACCAAAGAATGCACGAGTCACTAAAGTCAACAAAGACTGCATATTTGTGGCATGGGACAGACCAGACAGTGATGGAGGGAGCCCCATTACCGGTTACCTGATTGAACGCAAAGAAAGAAACAGTTTGCTCTGGGTGAAAGCTAATGATACTCCTGTCCGGTCAACTGAATATCCTTGTGCAGGCCTTGTAGAAGGTCTTGAGTATTCATTCAGAATATATGCCCTAAACAAAGCTGGATCCAGCCCACCTAGCAAACCAACAGAATATGTAACTGCAAGAATGCCGGTTGGTGAGTAATGTTTTTTTTTTTTAGTATTATGGTGGCACATTTAAATCTTGGAGTCTCTGAAGATTACTACTTCCATTCAGGAATATGTTCTGGGTGATAATATGAAATATGGAAGTTTAAAACTTTTGCTATTAAGATAATGCTGAGAGCACTTCCTTTGGTTTTAGATCCTCCTGGAAAGCCTGAAGTTATTGATGTTACCAAGAATACGGTATCCCTTATCTGGGCTCGTCCAAAGCATGATGGAGGCAGCAAAATTATTGGCTATTTCGTAGAAGCTTGCAAGCTTCCTGGTGATAAGTGGGTACGGTGCAATACTACACCTCACCAGATTCCCCAGGAAGAGTACACAGTTACTGGCTTAGAAGAGAATGCTCAGTATCAATTTAGAGCAATTGCCAAGACTGCAGTAAACATTAGCCAGCCTTCTGAACCTTCTGATCCAGTGACCATCGTCGCAGAAAATGGTAAGATTCTGTTGAGTATTATAGGCAAAGGTGGACAACACCCATAATGTATATTTTTCCTATTAAAAAATTAAATCTATATCTACAGAAAAAAGGACAAGTAAAATGATAGGTACTTTGTATACAGACACTAAAAATTATGATATGGAGAATCTTAATAGCATGTTAAACTAAAAAGCAGGGTACAAAACTGTGAGGACCATATAATTTCAACCATACATATGCACAGAAAGATGACAAAGAAATGCACCAGAATGCTACTAGTGAAAATTTAAGGATGTTGGAATTATGGGTGATCTTTACTTGTCTCTTTATACTGTTAGCATGATCAGATTTCTACATTAAACCTGTATTTCTTTTATAATGAATATGTTACTTTTAAAAATCTCATCTTGAAAGAGATAGAGCATATGATTTTCCCACTTTTATTAATAAGAATTATATAATATAGCTTTGCATATATTAAATCCTTTTATCTTTTTTCTTTCCAGTTCCTCCCAGAATAGACCTGAGTGTGGCTATGAAATCTTTGCTTACTGTAAAAGCTGGAACTAATGTTTGCCTGGATGCTACTGTTTTTGGTAAACCAATGCCAACAGTCTCCTGGAAGAAGGAAGGCACACTGCTACAACCAGCAGAAGGCATAAAGATGGCCATGAAGCGAAACCTGTGCACCCTGGAGCTGTTCAGTGTGAACAGAAAGGACTCAGGAGACTATACCATTACTGCTGAAAATTCAAGTGGTTCCAAATCAGCCACCATTAAGCTTAAAGTGTTAGGTAACTAAAGTGTTTAATTAGAAGCTCATATTTTACTTTGGTTAATGTGATATAATAGAATTTATGAAATAATATCTGAGAAAAGATACACATTCACATGTATCTTTTGTAGTCACAGAATTATTCTTATAACAGAACAATAGTGTTTTAGAGCTAAAAAGAGCATTAGAGATCACATATTCCAGATATATAATTTTATGTGTGAGGAAATTAAGATTCTGGAAAATTCAGTGACTTGCAAGGTCATACAGGAAGTGAACGACAATATAAAAACTACAGCCCAGGTCTCCAGACCTCCACTCTACTCATTCCCCATTTCATGTGTGTCAGTGAAAGACTTCACTTTTCTTTCTTGTGCTTTCAGATAAACCAGGTCCTCCAGCATCTGTTAAAATCAACAAAATGTATTCAGATCGTGCAATGCTTTCTTGGGAACCACCTCTTGAAGACGGAGGCTCAGAAATCACCAACTATATTGTTGACAAACGTGAAACAAGCAGACCCAACTGGGCACAAGTCTCTGCTACTGTGCCCATCACCAGCTGCAGCGTGGAGAAACTCATAGAGGGCCATGAGTATCAGTTCCGAATTTGTGCTGAAAATAAATATGGAGTGGGCGACCCGATCTTCACTGAACCAGCAGTTGCTAAAAACCCATATGGTAGGAACATTTTCCTGTGGTATTTCATTTTACTTTTTAAATATTACCTTTTAGCCTGGGAGATTAACTTTTCAGTTAATCTCTGCAGACCCACCTGGACGCTGTGATCCTCCTGTTATTAGCAACATCACCAAAGATCATATGACAGTAAGCTGGAAACCGCCAGCAGATGATGGCGGCTCACCCATCACTGGCTATTTGGTGGAAAAGCGGGAAACCCAGGCAGTAAACTGGACTAAGGTCAACAGAAAGCCTGTTATAGAAAGAACAATAAAAGCAACAGGTCTCCAAGAAGGCACCGAATACGAGTTCCGAGTTACAGCAATAAATAAGGCTGGACCAGGCAAACCCAGCGATGCATCCAAAGCTGTTTATGCCCAGGACCCTCTCTGTAAGTTTTCATGAAAGAGTCTCATGTCCTGTGTTCTAATCAGTGTTGAACAACCAGTAATTAGGTTTTAATGAAAATTTTCTATTATTTTTTATCCTCAGATCCTCCTGGCCCACCAGCTTTTCCTAAAGTATATGATACAACGCGTAGCTCCGTGAGTCTATCTTGGGGCAAGCCAGCCTATGACGGTGGTAGCCCTATCATTGGTTACCTTGTTGAAGTAAAACGAGCTGACTCTGATAACTGGGTGAGGTGCAATTTACCACAGAAGCTACAGAAGACCCGCTTTGAGGTTACCGGCCTGCTGGAAAACACAGAGTATCAATTCCGCGTGTATGCCGTTAATAAGATTGGATACAGTGACCCCAGTGATGTGCCAGACAAACATTGTCCCAAGGACATCTTAAGTAAGTATTACCAGGAGAAATATATAGAGCTTTTCTCATCAGTCATATTGTTAAACTGATGAGATTTATTTATTTCCAAGCTTTAGAGTTGGTAAGTCTAGGAGTACGTTTTAGGAGAGCTGGATCAGTACTTTATGGTATAACAGGCCAAATATTATGCAAGGTGATTTGTGGTTTTGAAAAGCTTTTCATATTTACATGAAAGTTTCATGTCTTCAAAAGAAGATGAAATATAGAAATTTTATTTTGAGATTAAAGAGTTTTTTAGACTAAGTAGTGAGCTATTTATCATTCTTGTAGTTTTTATTTTCTCTTCTAATCCACTCCTCTCCATAAGTATGTAATTGGTAGGCTGTCCATCTTAATTTCCTTCCTCACCATTTCTGCTATTCACTTATTCACCGTAACCAATTCTCCCTGTATTTTGAATTACTTGGTATTATACTTCATTCCCTGTGTACTTTTATTCCAACAATGAAATAAAGTAGGAGAGCCAGAGTATACGGCAGAGTGCCTTCATGGAATGTAAACAAGAAAAACAAGAATGGAAGAAAACCAAGAGCCAATCTTCTATTTTTAATATACAGAGAGTTTGAGAGTTTGTAGGGTTCATGGGAAGAGGAGGTACAGATCCTCCAGGGAAAAGTTGGCTTAGCCTATAGGACACTGGAAAATAGAGAGATCAACTATTGCTACAGAATATTAAAATAGTTGGCAAAAGTCTTGAGGATTATATTAAGCATTTTTTAAAGAACAAGGAATCAGTTATGGAAAAGAAACTATTTTAGAAGTGATAAGACCAGTCCTTGGAAATGCATTTGACCATTAAATTATTACTTTAACTTTCTTCACTCTAAAATTAAACAGTTCCACCTGAGGGAGAACTTGATGCCGATTTGAGGAAAACACTCATATTACGTGCTGGAGTTACAATGAGACTGTATGTACCAGTAAAAGGACGTCCACCTCCAAAGATAACTTGGTCTAAACCAAATGTCAATCTAAGAGAAAGGATTGGACTGGACATAAAGTCAACTGACTTTGACACTTTCTTGCGCTGTGAAAATGTAAACAAATATGATGCAGGAAAATATATCTTGACTCTGGAGAACAGCTGTGGTAAAAAGGAGTATACCATCGTAGTGAAAGTGCTCGGTAGGTCTATTTGAAAAAACAATCATATATGTTACAAATGTTGTCTACATATTTTTTATGTATTCATTTCTTATTTACCCACTATTTATGCAGATACTCCTGGGCCACCCGTCAATGTGACTGTTAAGGAAATATCCAAAGATTCTGCTTATATTACCTGGGATCCTCCCATTATTGATGGTGGAAGCCCTATCATAAATTATGTGGTAGAAAAACGTGATGCAGAGAGGAAGTCCTGGTCTACAGTGACAACTGAGTGCTCAAAAACAAGCTTCAGAGTATCGAACTTGGAGGAGGGAAAATCCTACTTCTTCAGGGTGTTTGCTGAAAACGAGTATGGCATTGGTGATCCCGGTGAAACACGTGATGCCGTCAAAGCTTCTGGTGAGCAAATGAGCTGCCACCCCATCATTTTGAGTGACGTCTTACCTTGTTTATCTGGGGCTTAGACTTATCATTTTTCCTTTGCTTTAGAAACCCCTGGACCAGTTGTGGACCTGAAAGTGACGTCTGTAACTAAGTCATCTTGTAGCATAGGCTGGAAAAAGCCTCGCAGTGATGGTGGAAGTCGAATAATTGGATATGTGGTTGATTTCTTGACCGAAGAAAATAAGTGGCAACGAGTTATGAAATCAGCAAGCTTACAGTACTCCACAAAAGATTTGACTGAAGGGAAGGAATATACCTTCAGAGTGAGTGCTGAGAATGAAAATGGAGAAGGAACCCCAAGTGAAATCACTGCTGTAGCAAAGGATGATGTTGGTAAGTCAACCACACATTTTCATTTTGCCTTTACTGTCATCAAAAGTAAGCTCTTGAGCCCTACTCACGGCCTATATAAAAATCTTTTAAAAACTATAATGATCTGAAAATTTTAATTGCTTGGTCTTAAAAATAACAATAATTTGGGTCTGTCCCTGTGGCCGAGTGGTTAAGTTCGTGCGCTCTGCTGCAGGCAGCCCAGTGTTTCAAATCCTGGGCGCGGACATGGCACTGATCAAACCACACTGAGGCAGTGTCCCACATGCCACAACTAGAAGGACCCACAATGAAGAATATACAACTATGTACCGGGGGGCTTTGGGGAGAAAAAGAAAAAAAACATAAAATCTTAAAAAAAAAAACCAACAAACAATAATTTATCTCTGCTGTTTTACAGTGGCTCCTGACCTTGACTTAAAGGATCTACCTGATTTGTGCTACTTGGCTAAAGAAAACAGCAACTTCCGTCTTAAGATCCCCATAAAAGGCAAGCCAGCTCCATCAGTATCCTGGAAGAAAGGAGAAGATCCTCTAGCAACTGACACAAGAGTCAGTGTTGAGTCATCTGCAGTCAACACAACTCTTGTAGTATATGATTGCCAAAAATCTGATGCTGGAAAATACACAATCACACTGAAAAATGTTGCTGGCACCAAGGAAGGAACTCTCTCTATAAAAGTTGTTGGCAAGCCTGGCATCCCCACTGGGCCAATCAAATTTGAGGAAGTCACAGCAGAAGCCATAACCTTAAAGTGGGGTCCTCCAAAGGACGATGGAGGTTCTGAAATCACCAACTATATCCTAGAGAAGAGAGATTCTGTAAACAACAAGTGGGTGACCTGTGCCTCAGCTGTCCAGAAAACCACATTTAGAGTAACCAGACTTCACGAGGGTATGGAATACACCTTCAGGGTCAGTGCCGAAAATAAATACGGTGTAGGAGAGGGCCTGAAATCGGAGCCAATTGTTGCTAAACATCCATTCGGTAAGTGTCTCAAAGTCAGAAAACATAAAGCAAAACGTGGTTTTGAGGAAGTTCCTTATTATAAATCTTGGATTATCTACTTTTTCCTAGATGTGCCTGATGCTCCCCCACCTCCCAATATTGTGGATGTCAGACATGATTCAGTATCTCTAACTTGGACTGACCCCAGGAAAACCGGTGGCTCTCCAATTACAGGTAATTAGTTTGCTTTTACATTAATGTTTCTTCCAAATCTTCCTCCCTGAGAACAAGCTGAATGCATGCTCCTTATTTACAGCACCATCTGCGTACTCAATAATGTATCTTCCTTTCAGTACATTATGCATTCAGTATATTAAGCATTAATTTAGCTACTTAATTAAGCTAATGCTTAATTTCAATGAACACCTCCTAATATAATAGTTATTAAAGAAAGTCTTTCTAGTGATATTATCTATTTTTGTAAGTTAAAATTTTTCAAGAGAAGGTGCATTAAATATGCATATTCCAAGAGAAAAAAATGGTCCTATGCCTGGGTATTAAAGCGTAGTTACTAGCGAGAAGGATTATTTGTTGCATATGTCCATAAATAAGGTATTCGGGCAAAAACATATGTATTTAAAAAGCAGGCTACATTTGCACTTTCTATCAGAATTGACGCATCACTGGTCTTTCGTAGGGTATCATATTGAGTTCAAGGAAAGAAACAGCCTCTTGTGGAAGAGAGCTAACAAGACTCCTATTAGGATGAAAGACTTCAAAGTGACAGGATTAACTGAAGGCCTTGAATATGAATTCCGAGTCATGGCTATCAATTTAGCTGGAGTAGGAAAGCCAAGCCTGCCATCAGAGCCAGTTGTGGCACTTGATCCAATTGGTAAGTCATTGCTCAAAGAAAAACTCAGGTGCATTTTCTGCATGAAGAAAACATTGGTATTGGTTTGACTGGGTTTTTTTGCTTTGTTTTAGATCCTCCTGGCAAACCTGAGGTTATTAATGTAACAAGGAATTCAGTGACTCTCATTTGGACTGAACCCAAATATGATGGTGGTCATAAATTGACTGGCTATATAGTGGAGAAGCGGGATCTACCCTCTAAATCTTGGACGAAAGCCAATCATGTTAATGTCCCAGATTGTGCCTTTACTGTAACTGACCTTGTTGAGGGTGGAAAATATGAATTCAGAATTAGAGCAAAAAATACAGCAGGTGCCATCAGTGCTCCATCAGAGAGTACAGGAACCATTATTTGCAAGGATGAATATGGTAGGTCTATTTTACCTTTTAGGCCTCACAAAAAATAGCAAATTCAGCCGCCTTCATCTTCTGATTCAAATGCATTTTTTTTCTTTACAGAGGCGCCAACCATTGTCCTTGATCCCACAATAAAAGATGGACTAACAATTAAAGCAGGAGATACCATTGTTTTGAGTGCCATTAGCATTCTTGGCAAGCCCCTTCCAAAGTCAAGTTGGTCCAGGGCAGGAAAAGACATTAGACCATCAGATATCGTTCAGATATCTTCGACTCCAACATCTTCCATGCTTACTGTCAAGTATGCCACTAGAAAAGATGCTGGTGAATACACCATCACTGCTACCAATCCTTTTGGCACAAAGGAGGAACATGTGAAGGTAATAGTCCTTGATGTACCTGGTCCTCCAGGTCCCATTGAAATCAGTAATGTTTCTGCTGAAAAAGCAACACTTACATGGACACCTCCTTTGGAAGACGGTGGCTCACCAATTAAGTCCTATATTCTTGAAAAGAGAGAAACCAGCCGACTTTTGTGGACAGTCGTTGCTGAAGATATTCAGTCTTGCAGGCATGTGGCAACCAAACTTATCCAAGGAAATGAGTACATCTTCCGGGTCTCAGCTGTAAACCAATATGGCAAAGGAGAACCTGTGCAGTCCGAACCTGTCAAAATGGTAGACAGATTTGGTACGTAGAGCATGTGAGGGAACTGATATGTAAACATTTACAGCAGAGTTTAGGAAAGCATGGATTTCTCATAAATTTGCTTCCTTTGCAGGTCCCCCTGGCCCTCCTGGAAAACCAGAGATTTCAAATGTCACTAAAAACACCGCCACTGTCAGTTGGAAAAGACCAACTGATGATGGTGGCAGTGAGATCACGGGATATCATGTAGAAAGGAGAGAAAAGAAAAGTTTGCGATGGGTGAGAGCAACAAAGACACCAGTTTCTGATCTCAGATGCAAAGTAACAGGACTGCAAGAAGGAAACACCTACGAATTCCGTGTCAGTGCAGAAAACAAAGCAGGAGTTGGTCCACCTAGTGATGCTTCCAATCCTGTTCTAATGAAAGATGTAGCATGTTAGTATTTATCTTTCTCACCACAGCTCATTTGGGACAGCCAATATTTTATATAACGTAGCCAAAAGCCAAATTCTTAATATACATTTTGTGTCTTTGTTTCTTTTTCAGATCCCCCAGGACCACCTTCGAATGCACGTGTCACTGATACTACCAAGAAATCTGCTTCTTTGGCATGGGGCAAGCCTCATTATGATGGTGGACTTGAAATCACTGGCTACGTCGTGGAGCATCAAAAAGTAGGAGATGAGGCCTGGATAAAAGATACAACAGGAACTGCCCTCAGAATCACTGAGTTTGTTGTCCCTGATCTTCAGGCTAAAGAAAAATACAATTTTAGAATCAGTGCCATCAATGACGCAGGTGTTGGGGAGCCAGCAGTGATTCCAGATGTTGAAATTGTAGAACGAGAAATGGCTCCTGATTTCGAACTAGATGCTGAGCTTCGAAGAACACTTGTTGTTCGAGCAGGACTCAGTATTAGAATATTTGTGCCAATTAAAGGTCGTCCTGCTCCTGAAGTGACATGGACCAAAGATGACATCAACCTTAAAAACAGAGCTAACATTGAAAATACAGAATCATTTACTCTTCTGATTATCCCAGAATGTAACAGATATGACACTGGTAAATTTGTGATGACCATCGAAAACCCTGCTGGGAAGAAAAGTGGCTTCGTTAACGTCAGAGTCTTGGATACACCGGGACCAGTCCTTAACCTGAAGCCTACTGACATCACAAAGGACAGTGTCACCCTCCACTGGGACCTCCCTCTGATAGATGGGGGCTCACGTATAACAAACTATATTGTGGAGAAACGAGAAGCAACACGGAAATCTTACTCCACAGTCACCACTAAGTGCCATAAATGCACATATAAAGTTACCGGCTTGTCTGAAGGATGTGAATACTTCTTCAGAGTGATGGCAGAAAATGAATATGGAATCGGCGAGCCAACAGAAACAACAGAACCTGTAAAAGCCTCTGAAGCACCATCACCACCAGACAGTCTTAACATTATGGACATAACTAAGAGCACAGTGAGCCTGGCATGGCCTAAACCAAAACATGATGGTGGCAGTAGGATCACTGGCTACGTGATTGAAGCCCAGAGAAAAGGCTCTGACCAGTGGACCCACATCACAACCGTGAAGGGATTGGAATGTGTCGTGAGGAATCTAACTGAAGGGGAAGAATATACCTTCCAAGTGATGGCAGTGAACAGCGCAGGGAGAAGTGCCCCTAGAGAAAGCAGACCTGTCATTGTCAAGGAGCAGACAATGCTTCCGGAACTGGACCTCCGTGGCATTTATCAGAAATTAGTCATTGCCAAAGCTGGTGACAACATCAAAGTTGAAATTCCAGTGCTTGGTCGACCAAAGCCCACAGTTACGTGGAAAAAAGGAGACCAAATACTTAAACAGACACAGAGAGTTAATTTTGAAAACACAGCAACCTCAACCATCTTAAATATCAACGAGTGTGTGAGAAGTGACAGCGGGCCCTATCCTTTAACAGCAAAGAACATTGTAGGAGAGGTTGGTGATGTCATCACCATTCAAGTCCATGATATCCCAGGGCCACCTACTGGACCAATCAAATTCGATGAAGTTTCATCTGATTTTGTAACCTTCTCTTGGGACCCACCTGAGAATGACGGAGGTGTACCAATAAGCAACTATGTAGTAGAAATGCGACAGACTGACAGTACTACATGGGTCGAGTTAGCAACCACCGTTATACGCACTACCTATAAAGCCACTCGTCTTACTACCGGAATGGAGTATCAATTCCGGGTTAAAGCTCAAAACAGATACGGAGTTGGACCAGGCATCACATCAGCATCTATAGTTGCTAATTATCCGTTTAAGGTTCCTGGGCCTCCTGGTACCCCTCAGGTAACTGCAGTTACCAAAGATTCAATAACAATTAGCTGGCATGAGCCTCTTTCTGATGGTGGAAGCCCCATTTTAGGATATCACATTGAAAGAAAAGAACGAAATGGTATTCTCTGGGAGACTGTGAGCAAAGCATTAGTACCAGGCAACATTTTCAAATCAAGTGGACTTACAGATGGTATTGCTTATGAATTCCGAGTGATTGCAGAAAACATGGCAGGCAAAAGCAAGCCAAGCAAGCCATCTGAACCTGCATTTGCTTTGGATCCCATTGACCCACCTGGGAAACCAGTTCCTCTAAATATTACTAGACACACAGTGACACTTAAATGGGCTAAGCCTGAATATACTGGAGGCTTTAAAATTACCAGTTATATAGTTGAAAAGAGGGACCTTCCTAACGGACGGTGGCTAAAGGCCAACTTCAGCAACATTTTGGAGAACGAATTTACAGTCAGTGGCCTAACAGAAGATGCTGCATATGAATTCCGTGTAATTGCCAAAAATGCTGCTGGGGCTATTAGTCCACCATCTGAGCCATCAGATGCTATCACATGCAGGGATGACATTGAAGCACCAAGGATAATGGTGGACGTTAAATTTAAGGACACAGTTATATTAAAAGCAGGTGAAGCATTTAAGCTGGAAGCTGATGTTTCAGGTCGCCCACCTCCAACAATGACATGGACCAAAGATGGAAAAGAGCTTGAAGGCACAGCAAAATTAGAAATTAAAATTGCAGATTTCTCTACTAATCTGGTAAACAAGGATTCATCAAGAAGGGATGGTGGTGCCTATACCCTTACTGCGACTAATCCTGGTGGTTTTGCTAAACATATTTTCAATGTCAAAGTTCTTGATAGACCAGGCCCACCTGAAGGACCTTTAGCTGTATCTGAAGTAACGTCAGAAAAATGTGTATTGTCATGGTTGCCTCCACTAGATGATGGAGGTGCCAAAATTGAGCATTATGTAGTTCAGAAACGTGAAACTAGCAGATTGGCATGGACAAATGTAGCCTCAGAAGTTCAAGTAACAAAACTAAAGGTCACTAAACTTTTGAAAGGCAATGAATACATATTCCGTGTCATGGCTGTAAATAAATATGGAGTTGGAGAGCCACTGGAATCAGAGCCTGTGCTTGCAGTAGATCCTTTTGGACGCCCTGATCCACCCAAAAACCCTGAAGTTACAGCTATTACTAAAGATTCAATGGTTGTCTGCTGGGGACATCCTGACTCTGATGGCGGAAGTGAAATCATCAATTATATCGTGGAACGGCGTGATAAGGCCGGGCAACGCTGGGTGAAATGCAACAAAAGAACTCTTACCGATTTAAGATATAAAGTGTCTGGACTGACAGAGGGACATGAATATGAGTTCAGGATTATGGCTGAAAACGCTGCTGGAATTAGTGCACCAAGTCCTACCAGTCCGTTTTATAAAGCTTGTGATACTGTGTATAAACCTGGCCCACCAGGTAACCCACGTGTTCTGGATACAAGCAGATCATCCATTTCAATTGCTTGGAATAAACCTATCTATGATGGTGGCTCCGAAATCACTGGATACATGGTCGAGATTGCCCTGCCAGAGGAAGATGAATGGAAGATTGTCACTCCACCAGCTGGGCTCAAGGCAACTTCTTACACCATCACCAACCTCACAGAGAATCAGGAATATAAAATCCGCATCTATGCCATGAATTCTGAAGGTATTGGGGAACCTGCACTTGTTCCTGGAACTCCAAAGGCTGAAGAGAGGATGCTGCCTCCAGAGATTGAACTGGATGCTGACCTGCGCAAAGTTGTTACTATAAGAGCTTGCTGTACCCTGAGACTTTTTGTTCCAATCAAAGGAAGGCCTGCACCTGAGGTGAAGTGGACCCGGGAACATGGAGAATCTTTAGATAAAGCTAGCATTGAATCCACCAGCTCTTATACGCTGCTTATTGTTGGAAATGTAAACAGATTCGACAGTGGCAAATATATCCTAACTGTAGAAAACAGCTCAGGCAGCAAGTCGGCATTTGTCAATGTCAGGGTACTAGATACACCAGGCCCTCCACAGGATCTCAAGGTAAAGGAGGTCACTAAAACATCTGTCACATTGACATGGGAGCCTCCTCTCCTTGACGGAGGTTCAAAAATAAAGAACTATATTGTTGAAAAGCGGGAATCAACAAGAAAGGCATATTCAACTGTTGCAACAAATTGCCACAAGACTTCCTGGAAGGTAGACCAGCTTCAAGAAGGCTGCAGTTACTATTTCAGGGTTCTCGCTGAAAATGAATATGGCATCGGGCTGCCTGCTGAAACCGCAGAATCTGTGAAAGCATCAGAACGACCTCTTCCTCCAGGAAAAATAACTTTGGTGGATGTCACAAGAAACAGCGTGTCACTCTCATGGGAGAAACCAGAGCATGATGGAGGCAGTCGAATTCTAGGTTACATTGTAGAGATGCAGAGCAAAGGCAGTGACAAATGGGTCACATGTGCCACAGTCAAAGTCACCGAAGCCACTATAACTGGATTAATTCAGGGTGAAGAATACTCTTTCCGTGTTTCAGCTCAGAATGAAAAGGGCATCAGTGATCCTAGACAACTGAGTGTGCCAGTAATTGCCAAGGATCTTGTCATTCCACCAGCCTTCAAACTCCTTTTCAATACTTTCACTGTACTGGCAGGTGAAGACCTAAAAGTTGATGTTCCATTCGTTGGACGCCCTACGCCAGCTGTAACATGGCATAAAGATGATGTGCCACTGAAACAGACAACTAGAGTAAACGCAGAGAGCACAGAAAATAATTCACTACTGACAATAAAGGAAGCCTGCCGAGAAGATGTTGGACATTACACAGTTAAACTGACTAACTCAGCTGGTGAAGCCACTGAAACCCTTAACATTATTGTTCTTGACAAACCAGGGCCTCCAACTGGACCAGTTAAAATGGATGAAGTGACAGCTGATAGTATTACTCTTTCCTGGGGCCCACCTAAGTATGATGGGGGAAGTTCTATCAATAATTACATTGTAGAAAAACGAGACACTTCCACAACTGTCTGGCAAATTGTGTCAGCTACTGTTGCAAGGACAATGATAAAGGCTTCCAGATTAAAGACTGGATGTGAATATCAGTTTAGGATTGCAGCTGAAAACAGATATGGAAAGAGTACCTACCTCACTTCAGAGCCTATTGTAGCCCAGTATCCATTCAAAGTTCCTGGTCCTCCTGGGACACCATTCGTAACCCTCTCCTCCAAGGACAGCATGGAAGTACAGTGGAATGAGCCAGTCAGTGATGGAGGCAGCAAAGTCATTGGCTATCATCTAGAACGCAAGGAAAGAAATAGCATCCTCTGGGTTAAGTTGAATAAAACACCTATTCCTCACACCAGATTTAAAACAACTGGCCTCGATGAAGGCATTGAATATGAATTTAGAGTCTCCGCAGAAAATATCGTGGGCATCGGCAAGCCAAGTAAAGTGTCAGAATGCTATGTAGCGCGTGACCCATGTGATCCACCAGGGCGGCCAGAGGCAATCATGGTCACACGGAATTCTGTGACTCTTCAGTGGAAGAAACCCACTTATGATGGTGGAAGCAAGATCACTGGTTATGTTGTTGAAAAGAAAGAATTGCCTGACGGCCGTTGGATGAAAGCCAGTTTTACAAATGTTATTGACACTCAATTTGAAGTAACTGGCCTAGTTGAAGATCATAGATATGAGTTCCGGGTTATAGCTCGAAATGCTGCAGGAGTGTTTAGTGAGCCTTCAGAAAGCACAGGAGCAATAACAGCAAGAGATGAGGTAGATCCACCACGAATAAGTATGGATCCAAAATATAAAGACACAATTGTGGTTCATGCTGGTGAGTTATTCAGGATTGATGCAGATATTTATGGCAAACCAATACCAACCATTCAATGGATAAAAGGTGATCAGGAGCTTTCAAATACAGCTCGATTAGAAATAAAGAGCACTGACTTTGCCACTAGTCTCAGTGTAAAGGATGCAGTACGCATCGACAGTGGAAATTACATATTGAAGGCCAAAAATGTTGCAGGAGAGAGATCAGTTACCGTAAATGTTAAAGTTCTTGATAGACCAGGGCCACCTGAAGGACCTGTTGTTATATCAGGAGTTACTGCAGAAAAATGCACTCTAGCTTGGAAACCCCCACTACAGGACGGTGGGAGTGACATCATAAATTATATTGTGGAAAGAAGAGAAACCAGCCGCTTAGTTTGGACTGTGGTTGATGCCAATGTGCAAACTCTCAGCTGCAAGGTTACTAAGCTTCTGGAAGGCAATGAATATACTTTCCGTATAATGGCTGTAAACAAATATGGTGTTGGCGAACCTCTTGAATCTGAGCCAGTAATGGCCAAGAATCCATTTGTAGTTCCAGATGCACCAAAGGCTCCAGAAATCACCACAGTGACCAAGGACTCAATGATTGTTGTATGGGAAAGGCCAGCATCTGACGGTGGCAGTGAAATACTTGGATATGTTCTTGAAAAACGGGATAAGGAGGGCGTTCGATGGACAAGATGCCACAAACGTCTGATTGGGGAATTGCGCTTGAGAGTAACTGGACTCTTAGAAAATCACAATTATGAATTCAGAGTCTCAGCCGAGAACGCTGCTGGACTTAGTGAACCAAGCCTACCTTCCGCTTACCAAAAGGCTTGTGATCCTATTTATAAACCAGGACCTCCAAACAATCCCAAAGTCATAGATATTACCAGGTCTTCTGTCTTCCTTTCTTGGAGCAAACCAATATATGACGGTGGCTGTGAAATCCAAGGATACATTGTTGAAAAATGTGATGTGAGTGTTGGCGAATGGACAATGTGCACTCCACCAACTGGAATCAATAAAACAAATATAGAAGTAGAGAAGCTGTTGGAAAAGCATGAATACAACTTCCGTATCTGTGCTGTTAATAAAGCTGGAGTTGGAGAACATGCTGATGTCCCTGGACCTGTTATAGTTGAAGAAAAACTGGAAGCCCCAGACATTGATCTTGACCTAGAACTAAGGAAAATTATAAATATAAGGGCAGGTGGCTCCTTAAGGTTATTTGTTCCTATTAAAGGTCGCCCTACACCAGAAGTTAAATGGGGGAAGATGGATGGTGAAATCCGAGATGCAGCTATAATTGATGTCACTAGCAGTTTCACCTCTCTTGTTCTTGACAATGTCAACCGATATGATAGTGGAAAGTACACTCTCACATTAGAAAACAGCAGTGGAACAAAGTCTGCCTTTGTTACCGTGAGGGTCCTGGACACACCAAGTCCACCTGTTAACCTGAAAGTCACAGAAATCACTAAAGACTCGGTTTCAATTACGTGGGAACCACCTTTGTTGGATGGGGGATCCAAAATCAAAAATTACATTGTTGAGAAACGTGAAGCCACAAGAAAATCGTATGCTGCAGTTGTAACAAATTGCCATAAGAATTCTTGGAAAATCGACCAACTCCAAGAAGGTTGCAGTTATTACTTTAGAGTCACAGCTGAGAACGAGTTTGGTATTGGCCTTCCCGCCCACACTGCTGATCCAGTTAAGGTTGCAGAAGTCCCACAACCTCCAGGAAAAATAACTGTGGATGATGTCACCAGAAATAGTGTCTCCTTGAGTTGGACAAAGCCTGAACATGATGGTGGAAGTAAAATCATTCAGTATATTGTGGAAATGCAAGCTAAGCACAGTGAGAAATGGTCAGAGTGTGCTCGTGTCAAGTCCCTTGAAGCAGTAATTACCAACCTAACTCAGGGAGAAGAATATCTTTTTAGAGTTGTTGCTGTAAATGAAAAGGGGAGAAGTGATCCTAGGTCCCTTGCAGTTCCAATAGTTGCCAAAGATCTGGTCATTGAGCCAGATGTAAGACCTGCATTCCACAGTTATAGTGTACAGGTTGGCCAGGATTTGAAAATAGAAGTGCCAATTTCTGGACGTCCTAAGCCAACCGTTACCTGGACTAAGGACGATCTTCCTCTGAAGCAGACTACAAGAATCAATGTTACTGATTCACTTGACCTTACTGTACTCAGTATTAAAGAAACTCATAAGGATGATGGTGGACATTATGGAATCACGGTTGCTAATGTTGTTGGTCAGAAAACAGCATCTATTGAAATTATAACTCTAGATAAACCTGATCCTCCAAAAGGACCTGTTAAATTCGATGAAGTCAGCTCTGAAAGTATTACATTATCTTGGAACCCTCCGCTATATACAGGGGGCTGCCAGATCACCAACTATATTGTTCAGAAAAGAGATACAACCACCACAGTATGGGATACTGTTTCTGCTACTGTTGCCAGAACTACACTCAAAGTGACCAAACTGAAAACTGGTACAGAATACCAATTCAGAATATTCGCTGAAAACAGATATGGACAAAGCTTTGCCTTGGAGTCTGATCCAATTGTAGCTCAATATCCCTACAAAGAACCAGGGCCTCCAGGCACACCATTTGTCACAACCACTTCCAAAGACTCCATGGTTGTACAGTGGCATGAACCAATCAATAATGGTGGAAGCCCAGTCATAGGTTACCACCTTGAGAAAAAGGAAAGAAATAGTATTTTGTGGACAAAAGTCAACAAATCTATTATTCATGACACCCAGTTTAAAGCAGTCAATCTTGAAGAAGGCATTGAATATGAATTCAGAGTTTATGCTGAAAATATTGTTGGTGTAGGCAAAGTAAGCAAGAATTCCGAATGCTACGTAGCCAGAGATCCCTGTGACCCACCAGGAACCCCAGAAGCAATAATGGTTAAAAGAAATGAAATCACTTTACAATGGACCAAACCTGCATATGATGGTGGAAGTATGATCACGGGTTACATTGTGGAGAAACGTGATTTGCCTGAGGGTCGTTGGATGAAAGCTAGCTTCACAAATGTCATTGAAACTCAATTTACTGTGTCAGGTCTTACTGAAGATCAAAGATATGAATTCAGAGTCATTGCAAAGAATGCAGCTGGTACAATAAGTAAACCCTCCGACAGTACTGGACCAATAACTGCCAAGGATGAGGTTGAACTTCCAAGAATTTCAATGGATCCAAAATTCAGAGACACAATTGTGGTAAATGCTGGAGAAACATTCAGGCTTGAGGCTGATGTTCATGGAAAGCCCCTACCTACCATTGAGTGGTTAAGAGGAGATAAGGAAATTGAAGAATCTGCTAGGTGTGAAATAAAGAACACAGATTTCAAAGCTTTACTTATCGTAAAGGATGCCATTAGAATTGATGGTGGACAGTATATTTTAAGAGCTTCCAATGTTGCAGGTTCTAAGTCATTCCCAGTAAATGTCAAAGTATTAGATAGACCAGGACCTCCAGAAGGGCCAGTCCAGGTTACCGGAGTCACTTCTGAAAAATGCAATTTAACATGGTCTCCACCACTTCAAGATGGTGGCAGTGACATTTCTCACTATGTTGTTGAAAAGAGAGAAACGAGTCGACTTGCCTGGACTGTTGTTGCTTCAGAAGTTGTGACCAACTCCCTGAAAATTACCAAACTCTTAGAAGGGAATGAATATATTTTCCGTATAATGGCTGTCAACAAATATGGGGTTGGAGAGCCTTTGGAATCTGCACCAGTACTAATGAAAAATCCATTTGTGCTTCCTGGACCACCAAAAAGCTTGGAAGTCACAAACATTGCCAAGGACTCCATGACTGTCTGTTGGAACCGTCCAGATAGTGATGGTGGAAGTGAGATTATTGGTTACATTGTAGAGAAAAGAGACAGAAGTGGCATTAGGTGGATAAAATGTAATAAACGCCGCATTACAGATTTGCGCCTAAGAGTAACAGGATTAACAGAAGATCATGAGTACGAATTCAGAGTCTCTGCAGAAAATGCTGCTGGAGTTGGAGAACCGAGTCCAGCTACAGTTTATTATAAGGCTTGCGATCCTGTGTTCAAACCTGGCCCACCCATCAATGCACATGTTGTAGACACCACTAAAAATTCAATTACACTTACCTGGGGTAAACCCATCTATGATGGTGGCAGTGAGATCCTGGGATATGTAGTAGAAATATGTAAAGCAGATGAAGAAGAATGGCAAATAGTTACTCCACAGACTGGCCTGAAAGCCACTCGATTTGAAATTTCAAAACTCACTGAACACCAAGAGTACAAAATACGAGTCTGTGCCCTCAATAAAGTTGGTTTAGGTGAGGCTACGTCAGTTCCTGGTACTGTGAAACCAGAAGATAAACTCGAAGCACCTGAACTGGACCTTGACTCTGAATTAAGGAAAGGAATTGTTGTAAGAGCTGGTGGATCTGCCAGAATTCACATTCCATTCAAAGGTCGTCCAACACCTGACATCACTTGGTCTCGAGAGGAAGGTGAATTCACAGATAAGGTCCAAATTGAAAAGGGAGTAAACTATACCCAACTATCAATAGATAACTGTGATAGAAATGATGCTGGAAAATACATTCTCAAGCTGGAAAATAGCAGTGGATCTAAATCTGCTTTTGTAACTGTGAAAGTTCTTGACACTCCAGGACCACCACAGAATTTGGCAGTCAAAGAAGTGAAAAAAGATTCTGTCATTCTTGTATGGGAACCACCCATGATTGATGGGGGCGCAAAGGTCAAGAACTATGTTATTGACAAACGTGAGTCAACCAGAAAAGCATATGCTAATGTGAGTAATAAATGCAGCAAAACAAGCCTTAAAGTTGAGAATCTTACAGAAGGGGCCATTTATTACTTTAGAGTTATGGCTGAAAATGAATTTGGAGTTGGCGTTCCAGTGGAAACTGTTGATGCTGTGAAAGCTGCTGAACCTCCTTCCCCACCAGGAAAGGTTACACTCACTGATGTGTCCCAGACCAGTGCATCGCTTATGTGGGAGAAACCTGAACATGATGGTGGGAGCAGAATCCTGGGGTATGTTGTTGAAATGCAGCCCAAAGGAACTGAAAAATGGAGTGTTGTGGCTGAATCCAAAGTCTGTAATGCAGTTATTACTGGTTTGAGTTCTGGACAAGAATATCACTTCCGTGTCAAGGCTTACAACGAGAAAGGAAGAAGCGATCCAAGAGTGCTTGGTGTTCCTGTCATAGCCAAGGACTTGACCATACCGCCTAGTTTCAAGTTACCATTTAACACATATAGTGTCCAAGCTGGAGAAGATCTTAAAATTGAAATTCCAGTTATTGGCCGACCAAGACCTGAAATTTCATGGGTCAAAGATGGCGAGCCTCTTAAACAGACAACAAGAGTAAATGTTGAGGAAACAGCTAATTCAACTATTTTGCACATTAAAGAAACTAACAAAGATGATTTTGGAAAGTATACCATAACAGCAACAAATATTGCCGGTACAGCAACAGAAAATCTCAGCATTATTGTTTTGGAAAAGCCTGGACCTCCAGTTGGACCAGTTCGGTTTGATGAAGTTAGTGCAGACTTTGTGGTCATATCTTGGGAACCTCCAGCCTATACTGGTGGCTGCCAAATAAGCAACTACATTGTAGAGAAGCGAGATACAACCACCACCACTTGGCAAACGGTATCAGCAACAGTTGCAAGAACAACAATTAAAATAGCCAAACTGAAAACAGGCACTGAGTACCAGTTTAGAATTTTTGCAGAAAACAGGTATGGAAAAAGTACCCACCTGGATTCTAAACCAGTTATTGTACAATATCCATTTAAAGAACCTGGACCACCTGGAACTCCTTTTGTGACATCAGTCTCAAAAGATCAAATGCTTGTGCAATGGCATGAGCCAGTTAATGATGGAGGTAGTAAAGTTATTGGCTACCATCTTGAACAGAAAGAAAAGAACAGCATTTTATGGATCAAATTAAATAAGACTCCCATTCCAGACACCAAATTCAAAACAACTGGCCTTGATGAAGGCCTTGAGTATGAGTTCAGAGTTTCTGCTGAAAATATTGTTGGCATCGGCAAGCCTAGCAAAGTGTCAGAATGCTTTGTTGCCCGTGATCCATGTGACCCACCTGGTCGCCCTGAAGCCATTGTTATTACAAGAAACAATGTCACACTGAAATGGAAGAAACCTGCCTATGATGGTGGCAGCAAAATAACAGGTTATATTGTAGAAAAGAAAGACCTACCTGATGGCCGTTGGATGAAAGCCAGCTTTACCAATGTATTAGAAACTGAATTTACAGTGAGTGGACTTGTAGAAGACCAAAGATACGAATTTAGAGTAATTGCAAGAAATGCAGCTGGCAACTTTAGTGAACCATCTGAAAGCACTGGTGCCATTACTGCAAGAGATGAAATTGATGCACCAAATGCCTCACTGGATCCAAAATATAAAGATGTTATCGTTGTTCATGCAGGAGAGACTTTTGTCCTGGAAGCTGATATCCGCGGCAAACCCATACCTGATATTGTTTGGTTAAAAGACGGAAAAGAGCTTGAAGAAACAGCTGCTAGGATGGAAATTAAGTCTACTATCCAGAAAACAACTCTTGTTGTCAAAGACTGTATACGTACTGATGGAGGACAATATATTCTGAAACTCAGCAATGTTGGTGGTACAAAGTCTATACCAATCACTGTAAAGGTACTTGACAGGCCAGGGCCTCCTGAAGGGCCTCTGAAAGTTTCTGGGGTTACTGCTGAAAAATGTTACTTGGCATGGAACCCACCTTTGCAAGATGGTGGTGCTAATATTTCACATTACATCATTGAAAAGAGAGAGACAAGCAGACTCTCATGGACCCAGGTTTCAACTGAGGTACAGGCCCTTAACTACAAAGTCACTAAACTTCTTCCTGGAAATGAGTACATTTTCCGTGTCATGGCTGTGAATAAATATGGAGTTGGAGAGCCTTTGGAATCTGAACCTGTTATAGCTCGTAATCCTTATAAACCACCAGGTCCTCCTTCACCACCTGAAGTCTCAGCAATCACCAAAGATTCTATGGTAGTAACGTGGGCACGCCCAGTGGATGATGGAGGTGCTGAAATTGAGGGATACATTCTTGAAAAACGAGATAAGGAAGGCGTTAGATGGACCAAGTGCAACAAGAAAACACTAACAGATCTCCGATTCAGGGTAACTGGGCTTACCGAAGGTCATTCCTATGAATTCAGAGTTGCTGCCGAAAATGCAGCTGGTGTGGGTGAACCCAGCGAGCCATCTGTTTTCTACCGTGCATGTGATGCTTTGTATCCACCAGGTCCACCAAGTAATCCAAAAGTGACAGACACTTCCAGATCTTCTGTCTCCCTGGCATGGAATAAGCCAATTTATGATGGTGGTGCCCCTGTTAAGGGCTACATTGTTGAAGTCAAAGAAGCCACTGCTGATGAATGGACGACTTGCACTCCACCAACAGGATTACAAGGAAAGCAGTTCACAGTGACCAACCTTAAAGAAAATACTGAATATAACTTCCGCATTTGTGCCATCAATTCTGAAGGTGTAGGTGAACCTGCAACTATACCTGGTTCAGTTGTTGCTAAAGACAGGTTAGAGCCACCAGAAATAGAACTTGATGCTGATCTCAGAAAGATGGTCGTTCTGCGTGCAAGTGCTACTTTACGCTTATTTGTCACTATCAAAGGTCGACCAGAACCTGAAGTTAAATGGGAAAAAGCCGAAGGCATTCTCACTGAGAGGGCCCAGATTGAGGTGACCAGCTCATACACAATGTTGGTGATCGATAATGTTACCAGATTTGACAGCGGTCGATATAATCTGACACTAGAAAATAACAGTGGCTCTAAAACAGCTTTTGTTAACGTCAGAGTCCTTGACTCACCAAGTGCCCCTGTGAATTTGAGTGTAAAAGATGTGAAGAAAGACTCGGTGACATTGTCTTGGGAACCACCACTTATCGATGGTGGAGCCAAGGTTACAAACTACATTGTTGAAAAACGAGAAACTACAAGAAAAGCCTATGCTACTGTTACAAACAATTGCACTAAGACTACTTTTAAAATTGAAAATCTACAAGAAGGATGTTCTTACTACTTCCGAGTCTTGGCTTGCAATGAATACGGGATTGGTTTGCCAGCTGAAACAAGTGAACCCGTTAAAGCTTCTGAACCACCCCTCCCACCTGGAAGAGTAACTCTTGTTGATGTGACCAGTAACACAGCTACAATTAAGTGGGAGAAACCAGAAAGTGACGGTGGCAGCAAAATTACTGGTTATGTGGTTGAAATGCAGACTAAAGGGAGTGAAAAATGGAGCACTTGCACACAAGTTAAGACTCTAGAAGCAACTATATCTGGCCTAACTTCAGGAGAAGAGTATATCTTCAGGGTAGCTGCTGTTAATGAAAAAGGAAGAAGTGATCCAAGACAACTTGGAGTGCCAGTAATTGCAAGGGATATTGAAATAAAGCCTTCAGTTGAGCTTCCTTTCCATACTTTCAATGTAAAGGCTAGAGACCAACTTAAGATTGATGTTCCATATAAAGGAAGACCTCAAGCTACTGTAAGCTGGAAAAAAGATGGTCAGACTCTAAGAGAAACAACTAGAGTCAATGTTTCTTCTTCAAAGACTGTAACATCACTATCTATTAAGGAAGCCTCAAGAGAAGATGTTGGAACTTACGAATTATCTGTTTCAAACAGTGCTGGATCCATAACAGTTCCTATTACTGTAATTGTCCTTGACAGACCAGGACCTCCAGGACCTATACATATTGACGAGGTCAGTTGTGACAATATAACCATTTCTTGGAATCCTCCAGAATATGATGGTGGCTGCCAAATTAGCAATTACATCGTTGAAAAGAGAGAAACCACTTCTACAACTTGGCATGTAGTTTCACAAGCAGTTGCGAGAACATCTATTAAAATAGTTCGCCTGACAACAGGAAGTGAGTATCAGTTCCGTGTCTGTGCAGAAAACCGCTATGGAAAGAGCACCTACAGTGACTCTCCAGCTGTTGTTGCAGAGTATCCATTCAGCCCCCCAGGTCCTCCTGGTACTCCTAAAGTTGTGCATGCCACGAAATCTACCATGATTGTAACCTGGCAAGTGCCAGTTAATGATGGAGGAAGTCAAGTAATTGGCTATCACCTTGAGTATAAAGAAAGAAGCAGCATTCTTTGGTCAAAAGCAAATAAAATCCTCATTGCTGATACTCAAATGAAAGTCTCTGGCCTTGACGAAGGACTGATGTATGAGTATCGTGTATATGCTGAGAATATTGCTGGAATTGGTAAATGCAGCAAGTCTTGTGAACCAGTCCCTGCAAGAGATCCTTGTGACCCTCCTGGACAACCTGA
The DNA here is from genome assembly GCF_041296235.1 of Equus asinus. Taxonomy (NCBI): domain Eukaryota; kingdom Metazoa; phylum Chordata; class Mammalia; order Perissodactyla; family Equidae; genus Equus; species Equus asinus. The sequence continues at coordinate 116,760,415 of NC_091793.1, read as the reverse complement.
AGTCACAAATATCACAAGAAAATCAGTGTCACTTAAATGGTCTAAGCCACATTATGACGGTGGAGCTAAGATCACAGGATACATTATTGAACGTAGAGAACTACCAGATGGCCGGTGGCTGAAGTGCAATTTTACTAACGTACAAGAAACATACTTTGAAGTAACTGAACTTACTGAAGATCAACGTTATGAATTCCGGGTTTTTGCAAAGAATGCTGCCGACTCTGTTAGTGAACCATCTGAATCCACTGGACCGATTACTGTTAAAGATGATGTTGAGGCTCCAAGAATTATGATGGATGTCAAGTTCCGAGATGTTATTGTTGTCAAAGCTGGAGAGGTTCTTAAAATAAATGCAGACATTGCAGGGAGACCTCTGCCAGTAATTTCCTGGGCCAAGGATGGTGTAGAAATTGAAGAAAGAGCAAGAACAGAAATTGTCTCAACAGACTATAATACTTTGTTAACAGTGAAAGACTGTGTTAGACGAGACACTGGGCAATACATACTAACACTGAAGAATGTTGCAGGAACTCGTTCTGTGGCAGTTAATTGCAAGGTACTTGATAAGCCTGGCCCACCAGCCGGACCACTTGAAATATATGGTCTCACTGCTGAGAAATGCTCTCTTTCCTGGGGACCGCCCCAAGAAAATGGTGGTGCAGATATTGACTATTACATTGTAGAAAAACGTGAAACAAGCCGCCTTGCATGGACAATATGTGAAGGAGAGTTAAGGACAACATCCTGTAAAGTAACCAAGTTACTCAAAGGCAATGAATACATCTTTAGAGTAACAGGTGTTAATAAATACGGTGTTGGTGAGCCCCTCGAGAGTGTGGCTGTAAAGGCACTAGATCCATTTACAGTTCCAAGTCCACCCACATCTTTGGAAATTACCTCTGTGACCAAAGATTCCATGACACTTTGCTGGTCAAGACCTGAGAGTGATGGAGGTAGTGAAATTTCTGGATATATAATAGAAAGGCGAGAGAAAAACAGCGTACGATGGGTGCGTGTAAACAAAAAACCAGTTTATGATCTGAGAGTGAAATCAACAGGACTTCGGGAAGGATGTGAATATGAGTATCAGGTTTATGCAGAAAATGCTGCTGGCCTAAGCCTTCCAAGCGAAACCTCTCCCTTAATTCGGGCAGAAGATCCAGTGTTCTTACCATCTCCTCCAGCTAAACCCAAAATTGTGGACTCAGGCAAGACAAATATAACTATTAGCTGGGTTAAGCCCTTATTTGATGGTGGGGCCCCAGTAACCGGATACACTGTGGAATATAAAACGTCTGATGAAACTGACTGGAAAACTGCCATTCAGAACTTAAGAGGCACAGAATATACAATAAGTGGACTAACAACAGGAGCTGAATACGTTTTCAGAGTAAGATCCATCAATAAGGTCGGTGCTAGTGATCCCAGTGATAGCTCCGATCCCCAGATAGCAAAGGAAAGAGAAGAAGAACCTGTATTTGATCTTGACAGTGAAATGAAGAAGACCTTGATTGTCAAGGCCGGTGCCTCATTTACTATGACTGTGCCTTTCCGAGGAAGACCAGTACCCAATGTCTCGTGGAGTAAGCCAGACACTGACCTCCGCACTAGAGCCTATATTGATTCCACAGACTCTCGTACATCACTTACTATTGAAAATGCCAACAGAAATGATTCTGGAAAATACACATTAACAATTCAGAATATTTTGAGTGCTGCTTCGCTCACCTTAGTTGTCAAGGTTTTAGATTCTCCTGGACCTCCGGCTAATATTTCTGTACACGATGTCACCAAAGAGTCTGCAGTGTTATCCTGGGATGTTCCTGAAAATGATGGTGGAGCACCAGTGAAGAATTACCACATAGAAAAACGTGAGGCCAGTAAGAAAGCATGGGTCTCTGTGACCAACAACTGTAACCGCCTCTCCTACAAAGTTACCAACTTACAAGAAGGGGCGATTTACTACTTCAGAGTCTCTGGAGAAAACGAGTTTGGTGTTGGTGTACCAGCTGAAACAAAGGATGGAGTAAAAATAACAGGTATGTTTTAAGAACAAAGAAAATCTACATATCCATATTAATTTTCCTCATTCTAACCATTGTTGAATCTTAAATGCTTTTGGTCCACACGTCAAACAATTTATACTATAACATAAAATGAAATCTCTAATAGAGAAAGTTTTTTGCTGATAAAAAAATTTTAGAAATTGATATAGCTAGAAGTGGATAACATATGTTGAATTTAAGTATAATTGAATTTGACTGCACATATATGTATATATATAGTGTGCGCAGACATTGTATGATGAAGTTTCTTACAAGATTGTTCATCTCATTCTTCATTTTTATACCCATAATAAATTTGGGATAAACTTTATCATTTAATCTGGTCATTTGACACAATTCGAATTTGAATGCCATGACAGGCTATGACATGTAATGACAAAGCCTGAGGAAGCTTTGCTTGGTTCAGAAGACAAACTAGGCATATAAAAAGTAAGAAAGACTCAAATCAAAGTAAATATATGGCCTTTGTTTAAAATTTTTCTTTTCACAATGCAGGAAGAACACATATGGAAAAAACATTGTCATAATCTTCCCTTTCTTTTGATGTTTTACTTTTCAGAAAAACCAAGCCCACCTGAAAAACTTGGAGTAACAAGTGTATCCAAGGATAGTGTTTCCCTGACCTGGCTGAAGCCAGAACACGATGGTGGAAGCAGAATTGTACATTATGTCGTTGAAGCACTAGAAAAAGGACATAAAAATTGGTTTAAATGTGCAGTGGTCAAGTCAACCCATCACGTTGTTTCTGGTCTGAGGGAGAATTCTGAATACTTTTTCCGGGTGTTTGCTGAAAATCAAGCTGGTCTGAGTGACCCAAGAGAGCTTCTGCTTCCTGTTCTTATTAAGGAGCAACTAGGTATGTCCAATTTTACGTAGAAGCAAACTTTGAAATTATTTACATTGATTTAAGGTAATTTTTAGAAAGTCTTTTTTGCCTTCATCTGCCATACTCTTATTTTTCAGAACCACCTGAAATCGATATGAAGAATTTCCCAAGTCAAACCGTATATGTCAGAGCTGGTTCAAACCTTAAAGTTGACATTCCAATTTCTGGAAAACCACTGCCCAAAGTGACCTTATCAAGAGATGGTGTCCCCCTGAAAGCAACCATGAGATTTAACACTGAAATTACTGCTGAGAACCTCACCATCAATCTCAAAGAAAGTGTTGCTGCTGATGCTGGAAGATATGAGATCACTGCTGCCAACTCTAGTGGAACAACAAAAACTTTCATTAACATCATTGTCCTGGACAGGCCTGGTCCCCCAACTGGCCCTGTTGTTATTAGTGATATAACTGAAGAAAGTGTGACTCTCAAATGGGAGCCACCTAAGTATGATGGTGGAAGTCAGGTTACCAATTATATTGTACTCAAGAGAGAGACAAGTACTGCAGTATGGACTGAAGTGTCCGCAACAGTTGCAAGAACCACGATTAAAGTCATGAAACTGACCAGAGGAGAAGAATACCAATTCCGCATCAAGGCAGAAAACCGCTTTGGCATCAGCGATCACATAGATTCAGCTTGTGTGGTTGTCAAACTCCCATACAGTAAGTTGTCAAGCTTTTAAAAGATCCCAGGTTTTCATTTAATAATTTCATTATTAAAAAATAAACGTCTTAAATGTCTGTATTAACCTATGGGTTTCTCTCTCTTATAGCAACACCTGGACCACCATCTACACCATGGGTCACTAATGTCACTCAGGAAAGCATCACTGTGAGCTGGCATGAACCAGTATCCAACGGAGGCAGTGCAGTTATAGGTTATCACCTGGAAATGAAAGACAGAAACAGTATTTTATGGCAAAAAGTCAACAAAATGATCATCCGCACAACTCACTTCAAAGTCACAACAATCAGTGCTGGACTTATTTATGAATTCAGAGTATATGCAGAAAATGCTGCTGGTGTTGGAAAGCCCAGCCATGCTTCCGAACCAGTCCTAGCCATTGATGCCTGTGGTATGTATTTGTCATGGGAAAGATGGTTCTGGCTACTTAAAAATGCAAATCTTATTTCCACAAAGCAAAATAATGTTGACAGAAGAGCCACTAATCTGCTTTCTCTTATTACCACAGAACCCCCAAGAAACATCCGTATCACTGATATTTCAAAGAACTCTGTCAGCCTTTCATGGCAACAACCAGCTTTTGATGGAGGAAGCAAGATTACAGGCTACATTGTTGAGAGACGAGACCTTCCAGATGGCAGATGGACCAAGGCCAGCTTCACCAATGTTATTGAGACTCAATTCATTGTCTCTGGCTTGACTCAGAATTCTCAGTACGAATTCCGTGTCTTTGCTAGGAATGCCATTGGTTCCATCAGCAATCCATCCGAGGTTGTAGGCCCCGTTACATGCATTGATTCTTATGGTAAGCATTTTAAGCACTTTGAATCCCAATAACAATTTAAATCAATATTTTTTCTTACTTTTTCTGATCCTAATCTATAGAATAACTTTTACTACACACCTTAGATTTTTAGAGAAAATTATGAACTAACTGGGAGTTAGGAAAATTCCTTAACTTCTCCAGGCCTCTTTTAACTGTAAAATGTGAGATTTGGACTACAGGATATCTAAAGGCCTTCCCAGCATCAGCCTTTCATGATTCTTTGATTGTATGATTTGGTGTTTTCACTCTTCTATTTTTAATTATCAGAATCAATAATTAAAACCATGGTTGAGTTCCCAGAGACTATTCTTCTTAAAAGTGAAAGACTAAACAGAGGCGTTAATGATGATAGTATTAGCAGCAGCTAACATTTACTGGGTACCTTCCACAAATTTTCTCCCTTAGTCCTAACAACCATAAGATTAGCCCATTTTACAGAAGAGAAACTGAGGTGTAGAGAACTTATGTAACTTCCCCAATATCAAGCAGCTCATTCGTGATAGGGTAGGGATTCAGACACACTCCAGAACTCTCTACATTGCTGTCAGTCCAAAATACGCATACTTGACCATTCTGGAAAATAAATGGTACATTCATCTCAAGAGTGGTTTAAAAATTAAAATTTCATGAGAGTTAAGTACCCTGTGACACTTTTTCTAAAAGTCCTCCATTTTCAAAGAGGAGTCTCTAAGGTGTTTGGGCATAAGTATCTACTCCCATCCTCATGCTGAGAATCCCAGAGCAGCTTTTTGTGAATCAGGCTTTGTGGATACTGAATCAGTATTTGTGAGACTGTGAAGCAAGTCAAATTTTGTTGTGTTTCTCAAAAGTTCTAAGCAGCCTGGCAGAAAATCTGTCCAATGAAATATGTAGCTCTGTGAGTAGAGAATTGAGACTTCAAGGGTCTGACATGAACTACCCACACTCGGATACCAGCAAACTGAGAAGGGAAAATAAAAAGTAGAGGAGGCAGTTAGAGGAAGAGGAAGAAGAACTGAGAATGAAAGAAAATGTATAATGCAGCTTCTTCAATGATGCCCTAACTACTGCATCCCATTTCATCCCTGGAATAAAACACCCAATAGACTTTCAAATACATTTCAAAGGCACTTAAGTCCCTGTGCAACCAGTACAGTGTCGTTGGGATATAGAGCTTGCTCACAGTCTTTCTTCTGGGACAGAAGAGTGGCTTGTAAAATTGAAATGTTTAAAATAATAGGTAAATGGGATTAGAACTACCATGTGTATTTATATTCATTAATAAGGGCAAATGACCTTACTTTGAAGTTGTTGCAATTATTTTTTTCGTCCTTGTGATCTTTTAAATATTCCTCATCTGTTTTTCTTGCAGGTGGACCTGTAATTGATTTGCCTCTAGAATATACAGAAGTTGTCAAATACAGAGCAGGTACATCTGTGAAGCTCAGAGCTGGCATTTCTGGCAAACCTGAGCCTACAATTGAGTGGTTTAAAGATGATAAAGAGTTACAAACCAATGCACTTCTGTGTGTCGAAAATACCACTGACCTTGCGTCTATACTCATCAAAGACGCAAATCGCCTTAATAGTGGAAGATATGAATTAAAACTAAGGAATGCCATGGGCTCAGCTTCAGCCACCATCAGAGTGCAGATCCTTGGTAGGTACTGAATACAGGCCAACATCGTATTTTGTTTACCTAAAACTTAGTAATTTTAAATTAGTAGCCTTTTTAAAAGTACTAACGTACTGTTTTGTTCTTTCATTGACAGACAAACCAGGACCTCCAGGTGGACCAATTGAATTTAAGACCGTCACTGCTGAAAAGATCACTCTGCTCTGGCGGCCTCCAGTAGATGATGGCGGTGCAAAAATCACCCACTACGTTGTGGAAAAGCGTGAAACAAGCCGCGTTGTGTGGTCTATGGTGTCTGAACATTTGGAAGAGTGCATCATTACCACCACCAAAATTATCAAAGGAAACGAATACGTCTTCCGGGTTCGCGCTGTGAACAAATATGGAATTGGTGATCCACTGGAATCTGATCCAGTGGTAGCAAAGAATGCATTTGGTGAGACATGATTTCATTAAAAAACTGAAATTGAACACTTGAAACCTTTAAAAGTAAATATAAATAATTCCGCTAGCTTGTAAATAGGTTTTCTTAGAACGATTTTGATTTTCTTTTGTATCTCGTCTCCTCTCATTATCATCCTTTTCACAAGGCAGAAAGTATAATAAATGAAACTAATATTCTTGGATAGGATCTGAAGATTGAAAGGTAGAATTTATCAATAACGTTGATCCTTTGAACTCATTTTCTTTTTCCTTTCTAAATAGTTACACCTGGGCCTCCAAGCATACCAGAGGTGACAAAGATTACCAAGAATTCAATGACTGTTGTCTGGAACAGGCCAGTTGCAGATGGTGGTAGTGAAATAAGTGGCTATTTCCTTGAAAAACGAGACAAGAAGAGTCTAGGATGGTTTAAAGTACTCAAGGAGACTATCCGTGACACCAGACAGAAAGTGGCAGGACTCACGGAAAACAGTGACTATCAATACAGAGTTTGTGCTGTAAATGCTGCTGGACAGGGTCCATTTTCGGAACCATCTGACTTCTACAAAGCGGCTGATCCTATTGGTAAGTGCTCATAAATGCAGCATCTTCACCTGTCTTCTTTCCTGTCACTAAATTTTACATGAGTGTGTAACTACTGTATTGTGAATGGTCATTCCAGATCCTCCAGGCCCACCAGCTAAGATAAGAATCGCAGATTCAACTAAATCATCCATCACTCTTGGCTGGAGTAAACCTGTCTATGATGGGGGCAGTGCTGTGACTGGATATGTTGTTGCAATGAGACAAGGAGAAGAAGAGGAATGGACTGTTGTCTCTACCAAAGGAGAAGTCAGAACTACAGAATATGTGGTATCTAACCTGAAACCTGGAGTCAATTACTATTTCCAGGTATCCGCTGTAAACTGTGCTGGACAAGGAGAACCTATAGAAATGACTGAGCCTGTACAAGCTAAAGATATACTTGGTATGTACCTATTGGTATGATTGTAGGGTTGTTTTTTTTTTTGAGTACCTCTGAATGATTAGAAAATTACTCATTTTCTTGCTTTAAAATTCATGGTATATGTCCATTTTATGTCTACAGAGGAACCAGAGATCGACCTAGATGTGGCTCTCAGAACCTCTATTATAGCTAAAGCCGGTGAAGATGTACATGTGTTCATACCGTTTAAAGGCAGACCTCCACCTACTGTCACATGGAGAAAAGATGAGAAGAATCTTGGCAGTGATGCCAGATATAGCATTCAAAACACTGATTCATCTTCGTTACTCATTATTCCTCAAGTCACTCGCAATGATACGGGAAAATATATTCTCACAATAGAAAATGGAGTTGGTCAGCCAAAGTCTTCAACTGTGAGTGTCAAAGTGCTTGATACGCCAGCCGCCTGCCAGAAACTACAGATTAAACATGTTTCTCAAGGCACAGTCACATTGTTCTGGGATCCTCCTCTCATTGATGGAGGATCTCCCATAATTAATTACATCATTGAAAAGAGAGATGCCACCAAGAGAACATGGTCCTCAGTGTCACACAAATGTTCCAGCACAACCTTTAAGGTAAAAGATTTGTCAGAAAAAACTCCATTCTTCTTCAGAGTTCTCGCAGAAAATGAAATTGGAATCGGGGAACCTTGTGAAACTACAGAGCCAGTGAAGGCTGCCGAAGTACCAGCTCCAATACGTGATCTCTCAGTGAAAGATTCAACAAAGACATCTGTTACCCTGAGCTGGACCAAGCCTGACTTTGATGGTGGTAGTGTCATCACAGAATATGTTGTGGAAAGGAAAGGTAAAGGTGAACAAACATGGTCACATGCTGGCATAAGTAAAACATGTGAAATTGAGGTTGGCCAACTTAAGGAACTGTCAGAACTGGAATTCAGAGTGTCTGCCAAAAATGAGAAAGGACTGAGTGATGCTGTCACTATTGGGCCAGTTACAGTGAAAGAACTTGTAATTACACCTGAAGTTGACCTGTCAGAAATCCCTGGGGCGCAAGTCGCTGTGAGAATTGGGCATAATGTGCACCTCGAATTACCTTACAAAGGAAAACCCAAACCGTCTATCAGTTGGCTGAAAGATGGTTTGCCATTGAAAGAAAGTGAATATGTTCGTTTCAGTAAAACTGAAAACAAAATTACTTTGAGTATTAAGAATGTCAAGAAGGAAAATGGAGGGAAATACACCGTTATTCTTGATAATGCAGTTTGTAGAACCTCAGTTCCCATTACAATCATCACACTTGGCCCACCATCAAAGCCCAAAGGGCCCGTTCGATTTGATGAAATCAAGGCTGACAGTGTCATCATGTCATGGGATGTGCCTGACGATGATGGAGGAGGAGAAATTACTTGTTACAGCATTGAGAAGCGGGAAGCTTCACAAAAAAATTGGAAGATGGTGTGCTCGAGTGTTGCCAGGACAACTTTCAAAGTTCCTAATCTAGTCAAAGATGCTGAATACCAGTTTAGAGTTAGGGCAGAAAACAGATACGGAGTCAGCCAGCCACTTGTCTCGACCATCATTGTGGCAAAACACCAGTTCAGGATTCCTGGCCCTCCAGGAAAGCCAGTTATATACAATGTGACTTCTGATGGAATGTCACTAACCTGGGATGCTCCAGTTTATGACGGTGGTGCAGAAGTTACTGGGTTCCATGTTGAAAAGAAAGAAAGAAATAGCATCCTCTGGCAAAGAATTAATACATCACCAATATCTGGAAGAGAATACAGAGCTACTGGACTAATGGAAGGCCTGGATTACCAGTTCCGTGTATATGCTGAAAATTCTGCCGGCCTAAGCGCACCTAGTGACCCAAGCAAATTTACCTTAGCTGTTTCCCCAGTAGGTAAGTGATTGAGCATTATTCAAATATATTTGATTTAGCAACTGAACATGTTAGTAATAAGTAAATCAAACAGTGCTTTTCTTCTACATATCACCTTCTCATATATCTTCTTGTCACTAGAGAGCTGGTCAAGTAAAACAAGGGGGATGATTATAAATCAGTCTAATAAAGAAATTTAAAGTTCTTTTTAAAGACTATGATACAAAAAATTGAATAATGGTTGAAAAAGAGTTTGGGGGATTTATTCATTTTATTTTCCTTCCATTGATGATTAAGAGTTGATTACAGAAATAATGACACATTTAACTTCCATGTAACTTTTTAGACCCACCTGGCACTCCTGACTACATTGATGTCACCCGGGAAACCATCACACTGAAATGGAACCCACCATTGCGTGATGGAGGCAGTAAGATCGTGGCCTACAGCATTGAGAAACGACAAGGGAGCGATCGCTGGGTTAGATGCAACTTTACTGATGTCAGTGAATGTCAGTACACAGTGACAGGACTTAGTCCTGGGGATCGATTTGAGTTCAGAATAATTGCAAGAAATGCTGTTGGAACTATAAGCCCGCCCTCACAGTCTTCTGGCATTATTATGACAAGAGATGAAAATGGTAAGCATTTCCAACTGATTTCCAATGTGACTAAGAGCACTCACATTTTTAAAAAGGACTTTTGCTCCTGGTCTGTGAAATGGAAATAAGAACACCATTTCATACAGATGATACAAGGTTGTTATGTGGATGAATTAGATTTTCTACCTTTCAGAAGAAGAGAAGAAAAAATGTAATTTGTGCCCATTCTTTTTTACCATGTCTGTTATTCCACTCCCTTCTCATATAATTAGCATGCAAATGGGAATGAGTTTTTAGCTCTGTAATTTCATTCATAATATATAAGGAAAAAGGCTCTCAAGAATAACTGTCCACCTTTACTGAACTTACTAAACTACAACATACATCCAACAACACAATGCTTGAGTGTTGTTGATGGCCACTTACAGGAACTTGTTTGAATATGCAGCAGTATTAGGGAGTAAATGATCTGTAAATGTTTCCTTTCTCTTTTTACAAGTGGCAATGCAAGATTAGTAACATGACCAACATAACAAAAGAGACAACCTAATAATATGCAAATGTTTAACCCCATAATTTAAATTCTCAATTATTAATCCTACTTTCAGAGTAGCATTTAGTAACAGTATAAGCATTACCCTTCCAGGTTTTATGATATGGTGCTAATGAAAAATATGTTTATTTATGTCGTTATGAAACCAAACTAATATAGATTATTTCTATTTCTTTTATAGTTCCACCAATAGTAGAGTTTGGCCCTGAGTACTTTGATGGTCTTACTATTAAGTCTGGAGAGAGCCTTAGAATTAAAGCTTTGGTGCAAGGACGACCAGTACCTCGAGTAACTTGGTTCAGAGATGGAGTAGAAATTGAGAAGAAGATGAATATGGAAATAACTGATGTCCTTGGATCCACCAGCCTCTTTGTTAGAGATGCTACCCGGGACCATCGTGGTGTATATACAGTGGAAGCCAAAAATGTATCTGGCACCGCAAAAGCAGAAATTAAAGTCAAAGTACAAGGTACTTCTAAAATAGCTTCTTAATCTTACAATTTATGAGACTTGGATTAGGGACATGCATGATTGCATTTTAATGGACAAGGAAAAAGAAACTAACTCTGGAACCTTTTTCTTATAGATACACCTGGAAAAGTAGTTGGGCCAATAAGATTCACCAACATTACTGGCGAGAAGATGACCCTATGGTGGGATGCTCCACTCAATGATGGCTGTGCTCCCATAACTCACTACATCATTGAAAAACGGGAAACCAGCAGACTTGCTTGGGCACTAATTGAGGATAATTGTGAAACCCTCAGTTATACTGCTGTTAAACTAATAACTGGCAATGAATACCAATTCCGTATTTCTGCAGTTAACAAGTTTGGTGTTGGCAGGCCACTTGATTCTGACCCTGTGGTTGCTCAAATACAATACAGTAAGTGTCCATTTTTACTAAGTGGTACTATGTCATAAGATTAACTTCCAAAGCAAACACGTCTAATTGGTTTATTTCTTTATTTTCACTTTACAGCTATTCCTGATGCCCCTGGCACTCCAGAACCTAGCAATGTCACAGGCAATAGCATTACTCTGACGTGGGCAAGGCCAGAATCAGATGGTGGCAATGAAATTCAACAATATATCCTCGAAAGGAGAGAAAAGAAAAGCACACGATGGGTGAAAGTGATCAGCAAACGACCAATCTCTGAGACAAGATTCAAAGTCACTGGTCTGACAGAGGGCAATGAGTATGAATTCCACGTCATGGCTGAAAATGATGCAGGAGTAGGACCTCCAAGTGGGATCTCAAGACTAATCAAATGTAGAGAGCCAGTCAACCCACCAAGTGCTCCCACTGTGGTCAAAGTGACAGATACATCAAAGACAACTGTGAGCTTAGAATGGTCTAAGCCAGTGTTTGATGGAGGCATGGAAATAATTGGGTATATTATTGAAATGTGCAAAGCTGACTTAGGAGACTGGCACAAGGTGAATGCAGAGGCATGTGTGAAAACAAGATACACAGTCACTGATCTACAAGCCGGTGAAGAATACAAATTCCGGGTGAGTGCTATCAATGGTGCTGGAAAAGGAGACAGCTGTGAAGTGACCGGCACAATTAAAGCAGTTGACCGATTAACAGCTCCTGAGTTAGATATCGATGCAAACTTCAAGCAGACTCACGTTGTTAGAGCTGGGGCCAGTATTCGCCTCTTCATTGCCTACCAGGGTAGACCGACTCCTACAGCTGTGTGGACCAAACCTGACTCTAACCTAAGCATTCGGGCCGATATCCATACAACAGAGTCCTTCAGCACCCTCACTGTGGAAAACTGCAACAGAAATGACGCAGGGAAATATACCCTCACCGTGGAAAACAACAGTGGTAGTAAGTCAGTCACATTCACCGTAAAGGTGCTAGACTCTCCAGGCCCACCTGGCCCCATTACTTTCAAGGACGTGACCCGGGGATCTGTTACATTGATGTGGGATGCCCCTCTCCTTGATGGTGGCGCCCGCATCCATCACTACGTGGTAGAGAAACGAGAAGCAAGTCGTCGTAGCTGGCAGGTTGTCAGTGAAAAATGCATTCGTCAGATCCTCAAGGTCAACGACCTAGTAGAAGGTGTTCCGTACTATTTCCGTGTTTCTGCAGAAAACGAGTATGGTGTTGGTGAACCCTATGAAATGCCAGAACCAATGGTAGCCACAGAACAGCCTGCTCCACCTAAGAGACTTGATGTTGTTGACACAAGCAAATCCTCCGCAGTCTTAGCTTGGCTTAAACCTGACCACGATGGAGGCAGCCGGATTACTGGCTACCTGCTCGAAATGAGACAAAAGGGATCTGACTTCTGGGTTGAAGCAGGTCACACCAAACAGCTGACTTTCACAGTGGAGCGCCTTGTTGAGAACACTGAATATGAATTCCGTGTGAAGGCCAAGAATGATGCTGGCTACAGCGAACCCAGGGAAGCCTTCTCTTCTGTCATCATCAAGGAGCCTCAAATTGAGCCCACTGCTGATCTCACTGGAATTACCAATCAGCTCATAACTTGCAAAGCAGGAAGCACATTTACCATTGACGTGCCAATCAGTGGTCGTCCTGCCCCCAAAGTAACATGGAAGCTCGAGGAAATGAGACTAAAGGAGACAGATCGAGTGAGCATCACAACAACAAAAGACAGAACCACTCTGTCTGTTAAGGACAGCATGAGAGGTGACTCTGGAAGATACTTCTTGACTCTGGAAAATACAGCTGGAGTTAAAACATTTACCATCACAGTTGTGGTCATTGGAAGGCCAGGTCCAGTAACTGGCCCCATTGAGGTCTCATCTGTCTCAGCCGAATCATGTGTCCTGTCATGGGCTGAACCTAAAGATGATGGAGGCACCGATATTACTAATTATATAGTTGAAAAGCGTGAGTCGGGTACAACAGCTTGGCAGCTTGTCAATTCCAGTGTCAAGCGCACTCAGATTAAAGTCACTCATCTCACAAAATACATGGAATATTCTTTCCGTGTCAGTTCAGAGAACAGATTTGGTGTCAGCAAGCCTCTAGAATCAGCACCAATAATTGCTGAACATCCATTTGGTAAGAAAAAATAAAAATGAGATTTCAAAGTCTCCATTATTAAATATTTCCCCTAAATTTTATGAAATTGTATTCACATCTGATACCTTTGTTTCTATTTAGTCCCACCAAGCGCTCCTACCAGACCCGAAGTCTACTATGTGTCTGCCAATGCCATGTCTATTCGTTGGGAAGAACCCTACCATGATGGTGGCAGTAAAGTCATTGGCTACTGGGTTGAGAAGAAAGAACGTAATACCATTCTTTGGGTGAAAGAAAACAAAGTGCCATGCTTAGAGTGCAACTACAAAGTGACCGGTCTGGTAGAAGGACTGGAGTATCAGTTCAGAACATATGCGCTCAATGCTGCAGGGGTTAGCAAAGCCAGTGAAGCTTCACGACCTATGATGGCTCAAAACCCAGTTGGTATGTATCAAAATTTAAGGGTACATTTGTTTATTATCATTATTATTATTATTATTGACCCTAGTAGAATTCAGAGTTGTATTTTTTAACCTTACTTTTGCATCCCTTCCAGATGCACCAGGAAGACCAGAGGTAACAGATGTCACAAGATCAACAGTGTCACTGATTTGGTCTTCCCCAGTGTATGATGGAGGCAGCAAGATTGTTGGCTACATCATAGAGCGTAAGCCAGTCAGTGAAGTTGGAGACGGTCGCTGGCTGAAGTGCAACTATACCATTGTATCTGACAATTTCTTCACTGTGACTGCTCTCAGTGAAGGAGACACTTACGAATTCCGTGTGTTGGCCAAGAATGCAGCAGGGGTAATTAGCAAGGGATCAGAATCTACAGGCCCCGTCACTTGCCGAGATGAATACGGTAAAAAAAAAAAAAAAAAAAAAGAATAGTCAATGTTCTCCTTTTAAATTACCATAATTTATGTGAAAATAAACTGTCATATATTCATTCACATCTATTTTGCCTATGACAGCTCCTCCCAAAGCTGAACTGGATGCCAGATTACAGGGTGATCTGGTTACCATCAGAGCAGGCTCGGATCTTGTTCTTGATGCTGCAGTTGGTGGCAAACCTGAACCCAAAATTATCTGGACCAAAGGGGACAAGGAACTAGATCTCTGTGAAAAAATCTCTTTGCAGTATACTGGCAAACGAGCAACTGCTGTGATCAAATTCTGTGACAGAAGTGACAGTGGAAAATACACTTTAACAGTGAAGAATGCCAGTGGGACCAAGGCCGTGTCTGTCCTGGTCAAAGTTCTTGGTGAGTATGTCAAGTGCTCTTTTATTTTTCTAGCATTTTCAAGTGTGGGCAGAAAGAAAGATTTTCATCATTGCTTGTCATTCCCCGTTTCAGATTCCCCTGGCCCATGTGGAAAGCTCACCGTCAGCAGAGTAACAGAGGAGAAGTGCACTTTAGCCTGGAGCCTTCCTCAGGAAGATGGAGGAGCAGAAATAACACACTACATCGTGGAAAGACGTGAGACTAGCAGGCTCAACTGGGTGATTGTTGAAGGCGAATGCCCAACCCTATCCTATGTAGTTACCAGACTCATCAAGAACAATGAATACATATTCCGAGTGCGAGCAGTAAACAAATATGGCCCTGGTGTGCCTGTTGAGTCAGAGCCGATTGTAGCCAGAAACTCATTCAGTGAGTATTAACACTTTTAAATAACTTGGTAGTTGAAATGTAATGGGATTGGGGGAGAGGAGGGCAGTCATATCAATAGTGATTTTGTGCAATTCTGATCATCCTTATTTTCATAAAAATGTAAACAGCTATTCCATCACAACCTGGCATGCCTGAAGAAGTTGGAGCTGGCAAAGAGCATATCATCATTCAGTGGGTAAAACCTGAATCTGATGGCGGCAATGATATCAGCAACTACCTAGTAGACAAACGTGAGAAGAAGAGCTTGCGCTGGACACGTGTCAACAAAGACTATGTGGTGTATGATACCAGGCTGAAGGTGACTGGCCTGATGGAAGGTTGTGACTACCAGTTCCGGGTGACTGCAGTGAATGCTGCTGGTAACAGTGAACCCAGTGAAGCTTCCAACTTTATCTCATGCAGAGAACCATCATGTGAGTTCCAAGAATCATACATAAACCTAATCCAATCAAAACCATATTACAAATAATTTTCCAACATGCCATTTCCAACAACTTGTATGAATTGATGAATGGTCTAGAAAAGCATATGCTTATTAGAAGGATCTTAAATATAGCCTAAGTCAGAGAACGTTTTAACTTACTACTCCGTTGATAAGTTAGCAATCACATGGCTGAAACTTGTTGCAGTATTTTCCTATCTATGAAAAAAATAAATTATTCTACTATCAATATGAAAGGGATACATTTTATAAATCTTCCTAAGAGTGGGGGAAAAATACATTGTAGTGATAATAACCACTGAAAAGAAAAAAGACAAAGTCTCTTTTAAGAAGAGGCATAGCAGAGCATAAAGTTTCTAGTATCTTATTAAGTACCTAACAAAATAATTGTCACAAGAGCTTCAAAAATAACTGACAAATCCTTGCATAGAGTTTGAGCCTAGGAACTAAAAGGAAGAAAACATTGGGACTGTATGGGGAAGTAGAATAAACTGATTCCTGTACTCACTGGAAATGTAGAGGTGACAAGTGATATTAACTGTGTGAAAGGTGAGCAACTAAAGCAAAGTCTCTGAGAATGGGTACTTTAAGCAATGAGCTCAGCTAGAAGAACACAGCATAGCCAGCTAAAGTAGCAGGAAAGAAATATCTACCTCTCTAAAGAAGTTTAATTCTTAAAATAATAATAATAATAGTGATAATATAGCATACAGTGGTGTCCTGTAATATCAGAAGAGCCAAGATACAAAGATTATCTTGGTGAGTGTGGACAAAGAACAATGATACCTTTGTGAGTCTTGAAAATCAAAAATATAGATCTCAAAGCTTCCTTATTTGTATAATATCTGAATTCCCTTTTTTAAATTCCATAGATACTCCTGGACCACCTTCTGCTCCAAGGGTTGTGGATACCACCAAGCACAGCATTAGTTTGGCATGGACCAAGCCCATGTATGATGGTGGTGTTGACATCACAGGATATGTTCTTGAAATGCAAGAGAAGGGCACTGATCAGTGGTACCGAGTGCATACCAACGCCACAATAAGAAATACTGAATTCACTGTGCTAGACCTTAAAATGGGCCAGAAATATTCCTTCAGAGTTGCTGCTGTGAACGTGAAGGGTATGAGTGAATATAGTGAGTCAACCGCCGAAATTGAGCCCGTGGAAAGACTAGGTATTTATAATATAAGCTTTTAGGTGAAGTATTCTCTCATCACATCTGTTCATGAATTGATTAAGTTTTGACATTTACTTTCCAGAAATACCAGATCTTGAGCTTGCAGATGATCTAAAGAAGACTGTGACCCTCAGAGCTGGGGCCTCATTGCGCCTGATGGTGTCTGTATCTGGAAGACCACCTCCTGTCATCACATGGAGCAAGAAAGGCATTGACCTTGCAAGTCGGGCAATTATTGACACCACTGAGAGCTACTCTTTACTTATTGTGGACAAAGTTAACCGGTACGATGCTGGAAAATACACCATTGAAGCCGAAAATCAATCTGGCAAGAAATCAGCAACAGTTCTTGTTAAAGTATATGGTATGTATTTGTCTTAAAATTGACTATGCTGTGAGTAGACTCTTTAAAAAGATACACTTTGACCTATGATTGCACACCTCTTGAGAGGAACTATGTTAAGTATGTTTTCCTGCCAAAAAAAAAAACATCTATCAACCAATCAGGCAAATAAGAAGTATGGATCTTTCATTCTGTTTTTCAGATACTCCTGGTCCTTGTCCTTCAGTGAAAGTTAAGGAAGTATCCAGAGATTCTGTGACCATTACTTGGGAAATTCCCACAATTGATGGTGGAGCTCCTGTCAACAATTACATTATTGAGAAGCGTGAAGCTGCCATGAGAGCATTCAAAACAGTAACTACCAAATGCAGCAAGACACTTTACCGAATTTCTGGACTTGTAGAAGGATGCATGTACTATTTCAGAGTGTTGCCAGAAAATATCTATGGCATTGGAGAACCTTGTGAAACATCTGATGCAGTTCTAGTCTCCGAAGTACCTTTGGTGCCTACAAAGCTAGAAGTGGTGGATGTCACCAAATCAACTGTGAGTCTTGCCTGGGAAAAACCACTCTATGATGGTGGTAGCCGACTCACTGGATATGTTCTCGAGGCCTGCAAAGCTGGCACTGAGAGATGGATGAAGGTTGCCACCTTAAAACCCACAGTCCTAGAGCACACAGTTATTTCCTTAAATGAAGGTGAACAGTACTTATTTAGAGTAAGGGCACAAAATGAGAAAGGCGTGTCAGAACCAAGAGAGATCGTCACAGCCGTTACTGTACAAGATCTCAGAGGTATGTACCAGATCACCAAAAAAAAAAAACAATAACAGTAAAGCAAAATAAAGAAAACAGTCAGAATTCATGACACTGTCATTAGAAATAATGCTTAAGAATAAATGCCTACTTTCTTTCTCATAGTGTTGCCAACCATCGATCTTTCCACAATGCCTCAAAAGACCATCCATGTCCCAGCGGGCAGACCAGTAGAGCTGGTGATACCAATCGCTGGTCGCCCACCTCCTGCTGCTTCCTGGTTCTTTGCTGGTTCTAAACTAAGAGAATCAGACCGTGTCACAGTTGAAACTCATACTAAAGTAGCTAAATTAACCATCCGTGAAACCACTATCAGAGATACTGGAGAATACACACTTGAATTGAAGAATGTAACTGGAACTACTTCAGAGACCATTAAAGTTATCATTCTTGGTAAGGATGTGTGACAAAGACACAAGCAAGTTGTTGGTGTTCAGTCTCCCAATTTTAATTTGAAGTGAAAATTAATTTCCTGAATTTCTTTTTCTTTCACAGACAAGCCTGGTCCACCAACTGGGCCTATCAAGATTGATGAAATTGAAGCTACTTCAGTTACCATTTCCTGGGAACCACCTGAATTGGATGGTGGTGCTCCACTGAGTGGCTATGTGGTAGAACAACGTGATGCCCATCGTCCAGGATGGCTGCCAGTGTCTGAATCAGTGACTAGACAGACATTTAAGTTTACCAGACTCACTGAAGGAAATGAGTATGTGTTCCGTGTGGCTGCAACCAACCGCTTCGGGATTGGATCTTACTTGCAATCTGAGGTCATAGAATGTCGCAGCAGCATCAGTAAGTCCTCAGACCCTTCCACCATTCTCCCCATCTCTGATTCGGAATGTTAACAAAAAAGAGATTTGTTTTTAATATGCCCTACTATAAGTAAAAATAGGTCACAAAATTAACCCTAGGGTCTTCCTAAGATTTCTAAACCTCCTTTTCTTGGAAGTTTTCAACATAGATTTTTTTTTTTAATGAAAGAAAGAAGGAGAGAGTTATGGAGGGATAGATAGAAGAGAGGGAGGAAGGACTAGCTATGCTATAGTGAGAAAAAAATAAGAGTGCATGCTTAATAAATGTTTATAGAATTGAAAATGAGGAACAGCAAGAAAAGTACAAAAATGAAAACACTGGAAAAAGTCTCAAGAGTCATATACTGTTTAAAAAGCTAAGACACAGACAAATCTATGAGTCTTTATTTTAATTTATTCATATTGCCATGTTGTGTTTCCCTCTGTCTTGCTGTAGGTATTCCTGGACCTCCGGAAACATTACAGATATTTGATGTCTCCCGTGATGGCATGACACTCACTTGGTATCCACCAGAGGATGATGGTGGCTCCCAGGTGACTGGATATATTGTGGAGCGCAAAGAAGTGAGAGCAGATCGATGGGTCCGTGTAAATAAAGTACCAGTAACCATGACACGGTACCGTTCCACTGGCCTTATTGAAGGCTTAGAATATGAACACCGTGTCACAGCCATTAATGCAAGAGGGACTGGAAAACCAAGTCGTCCTTCCAAACCCATCGTTGCCATGGATCCAATTGGTAAATATGTTTTGTATAAATCAGGTTTACTGAGGTATAATTTAATGTGGTAAAATTCACTCTTCTTATATAGTTCTATAAGTTTTGGAAAATGTACCACTGTGTAACGACCCTCACAATCAAAATATAGAATATTTCCATCAAGTTAATATTTCTAAAAGCACTTTAAAAACTGTAGATAAATGTAAGATAGTAGGAGTGATCATAAAGCACATTTAAGACAGAGGAAAAGGGAAGAACTATATTTTTAATTTTAATTTTAAGTATTTTTAATTGATAAAATGAATGGAATTTTTACAAAATGAAAAATATTCTAATACAAACAGTCCATATTTCCATAACTCACTGAATTTGTTAGGCAGCACAGTTGATTGTCAGCTTTGCAGCAACTTTAACAAGTATGCTATGGTCTTATTCTTATTCCCAGCTCCTCCAGGAAAGCCTCAAAACCCAAGAGTTACTGATACAACAAGGACATCAGTCTCCCTGGCCTGGAGTGTTCCAGAAGATGAAGGAGGATCTAAAGTCACAGGTTACTTGATTGAAATGCAAAAAGTAGATCAACATGAATGGACCAAATGTAACACCACCCCAACCAAGATTCGGGAGTATACTCTAACACACCTACCTCAGGGCGCTGAGTACAGATTCCGTGTCCTAGCTTGTAATGCTGGCGGACCTGGGGAGCCCGCCGAGGTACCAGGAACAGTCAAAGTCACCGAAATGCTTGGTAAGACATATGATCATCTACTTTCTGCTATAATTGCCTTAAGACTTTTTGCCTACCAAAAAAAAAAATGCTGAATTGTAACCCTCTCTTTTTCCCCAGAATATCCTGATTATGAACTAGATGAAAGATACCAGGAAGGTATCTTTGTAAGACAAGGTGGAGTCATCAGACTTACCATACCAATTAAAGGAAAACCATTCCCAATATGCAAATGGACCAAGGAGGGCCAAGATATTAGTAAGCGTGCCATGATTGCAACATCTGAAACGCACACTGAGCTTGTGATCAAAGAAGCAGACAGAGATGATTCTGGCACTTACGACCTGGTTCTGGAAAACAAATGTGGCAAAAAGGCTGTTTATATCAAGGTCAGGGTGATAGGAAACCCCAACACTCCAGAAGGGCCACTTGAATATGACGACATACAAGCTCGCTCTGTAAGGGTCAGCTGGAGACCACCTGCTGATGATGGTGGTGCTGACATCTTGGGATACATCCTCGAGAGACGAGAAGTGCCTAAATCTGCCTGGTATACCATTGACTCCAGAGTCCGAGGTACATCTCTGGTGGTAAAAGGCCTCAAAGAAAACGTGGAGTACCATTTCCGTGTTTCAGCTGAAAACCAGTTTGGAATTAGCAAACCCTTGAAATCTGAGGAACCAGTCATACCAAAAACACCACTGAGTAAGTGCTCTTCCAACCACACATTTTACAATTCTTTTGTTTTGAAATGAAAGCCACCA
Source organism: Equus asinus (assembly GCF_041296235.1). Classification (NCBI taxonomy): domain Eukaryota; kingdom Metazoa; phylum Chordata; class Mammalia; order Perissodactyla; family Equidae; genus Equus; species Equus asinus. The sequence goes on along the minus strand of NC_091793.1, from coordinate 116,739,405 downwards.
GCCTACAAGATTTGGGACTGTACTCTAACACATGTGTGTTTTCCACTTACAATTCCTAGACCCTCCGGAGCCTCCAAGCAATCCTCCAGAAGTACTGGATGTGACCAAGAGTTCTGTCAGCCTGTCCTGGTCACGGCCCAAAGACGATGGTGGTTCTCGAGTTACAGGCTACTACATTGAACGCAGGGAGACATCAACTGACAAGTGGGTCAGACACAACAAGACTCAGATAACCACCACAATGTACACCGTCACCGGGCTTGTTCCTGATGCTGAATATCAGTTCCGCATCATTGCACAGAATGATGTTGGCCTAAGCGAGACCAGCCCTGCTTCTGAACCAGTTGTTTGCAAAGATCCATTTGGTAAGGAGAGAGTTTCCAAAGGGGTTAGAATCAAAGAGGCAAGCCATCTTTGGTCTTTCTCTTTTATTTCAACAGTAAAGCTGATTTCTTTTTCAATTGTTCTAAAACATTTCAGATAAGCCAAGCCAACCTGGAGAACTTGAGATTCTTTCAATATCCAAAGATAGCGTCACTCTACAGTGGGAGAAACCTGAATGTGACGGTGGCAAAGAAATCCTTGGATACTGGGTTGAATATAGACAGTCTGGAGACAGTGCCTGGAAGAAGAGCAATAAGGACCGCATCAAGGATAGGCAATTCACGATAGGGGGTTTGCTGGAAGCTACTGAATATGAATTCAGGGTTTTTGCTGAGAATGAGACTGGACTTAGCAGACCTCGAAGAACCGCTATGTCTGTAAAGACTAAACTAACTTGTAAGTAGCCATTAGTTCTCTGCTTATGATTTACAAACTAAGCAACATGTTAAGGCTAATTCTTCCTGTATACTAAGTAGATCTCCAGAAAGCTTTATTGGAGAGCAAGTGTTTGGAAAGAAATCACTCCCTGTGGCAATGCACACTCAGGGAATAATTGATACTATATTCTACAGGAAGTCATTCTAAGCACATAACCTCAGCAGATGTTAGGTGCAGTGAACTGAACATCTTCCTAGAGCAATTTCTCCCTTGAATGTAATGGGGTTTTTTTAACACTTCCTAACAAGACTTAGGTCAACAAATGTATCCCACTTCAATGAACCTAAATAAGGGCAAAGATACAACAGATTTATAGAGAGAGCTCATATTTCCCCAAAACCCCATACATTGTTAGTGCCTCCCAATCAGAAAAAAGCCATTCTCATAATAATGTGATGATATGCTCGCTGAATCTCTATTTTCTATATGACCCCCAATCACTGCGAAGAGTTTTTAAGAATTAGACTCATATGTAAATTATGGTATCTAATAAAGTTTTAGTCAACAGGATAAATTCATTCCTGATATACAAAGACAGAGGATTAAAGATGCAGTAGAAATAATAATGCATTAATATAATCTTTCATATATTTCAGCTGGAGAGGCCCCGGGAGTACGCAAAGAATTGAAGGATGTTACCACCAAATTGGGTGAAGCTGCTCAACTCTCATGCCAGATTGTTGGGAGGCCTCTACCTGACATTAAATGGTACCGATTCGGTAAGGAGCTCATACAAAGCCGGAAGTACAAAATGTCTTCAGATGGACGCACACATACGCTGACAGTAATGACAGAGGAACAAGAAGACGAAGGTGTCTATACCTGCATGGCTACCAATGAGGTTGGAGAAGTAGAAACCAGTAGTAAGCTTCTTTTGCAAGCAACACCACAGTTCCATCCTGGTTACCCACTGAAAGAGAAATACTACGGTGCTGTGGGTTCAACACTTCGACTTCATGTTATGTACATTGGTCGTCCAGTACCTGCCATCACTTGGTTCCATGGCCAGAAACTTTTGCAAAACTCAGAAAACATTACTATTGAAAACACGGAGCACTATACTCATCTCGTCATGAAGAATGTCCAACGTAAAACTCATGCTGGGAAATACAAAGTTCAGCTCAGCAATATTTTCGGAACAGTCGATGCCATCCTTGATGTGGAAATACAAGGTATTTTATTTTCATTTTCAGTGGTTTTTATTTTTAAAGAATAAAAAGATCTTGGGAAATACACTGTGAAAACCACTATAATTGTATTTTCCCCCAACAGATAAACCAGACAAACCTACAGGACCAATTGTGATTGAAGCTCTATTGAAGAACTCTGTGGTGATCAGCTGGAAACCACCTGCAGATGATGGAGGCTCCTGGATCACCAATTATGTAGTGGAGAAATGTGAGGCCAAGGAAGGGGCTGAATGGCAATTGGTGTCTTCAGCCATCTCAGTGACAACTTGCAGAATTGTGAACCTCACAGAAAATGCTGGCTATTACTTCCGGGTTTCAGCTCAGAACACCTTCGGCATCAGCGACCCTCTGGAGGTCCCCTCGGTTGTGATCATTAAGAGTCCATTTGGTGAGTACAATCTCTTGTACAATGTCTACAATCTTCATATGGCAAAATTTCATCTTTACATAAAACTCTGTTTAACAGAAATAAATTTTGAAAGGAAATAGCAAAGATTCAGATAAAGTATAAGCGCCTTTTATCTCACTTAAATTGAATTTTTGCATATCTAAAAGGGCAAATATATACCCTATCCCCTTCTTCTTTAAAAAGAAACTTTGTGTTTTGATGTTTTTTAGCATAAAGTAACCAATTTCATTTTTATGGAATAGTTATTCTTAATAGAACTGTGGGTTCCTAACATTTTATTTCTACAAAATAAGCTTTTAATAAAGCTGCTTGTTTTACCTCATAACGCAAATCTTTTTTGTTTCTTTTAAACAGAAAAGCCAAGTGCTCCCGGCAAACCAATGATTACTGCTGTCACAAAAGATTCTTGTGTTGTGGCTTGGAAGCCACCTGCCAGTGATGGAGGTGCAAAGATTAGAAATTACTACCTTGAGAAGCGTGAGAAGAAGCAGAATAAATGGATTGCTGTGACAACAGATGAAATTCGAGAAACCGTCTTTTCAGTGCAAAACCTTATTGAAGGTCTTGAATATGAGTTCCGTGTGAAATGTGAAAACCTAGGTGGGGAAAGCGAATGGAGTGAAATATCAGAACCTGTCACTCCCAGATCTGATGTCCCAATTCAGGCACCACACTTTAAAGAGGAACTCAGAAATCTACATGTCAGATATCAGAGCAATGCTACTTTGGTCTGCAAAGTTACTGGTCACCCGAAACCTATTGTGAAATGGTACAGACAAGGCAAAGAAATCATTGCAGATGGATTAAAGTACAGGATTCAGGAGTTTAAGGGTGGCTACCACCAGCTCATCATTGCAGCTGTCACGGATGATGATGCCACAGTTTACCAAGTCAGAGCTACCAACCAAGGGGGATCTGTGTCGGGCACTGCCTCCTTGGAAGTGGAAGGTAAAAACAAATTAGTAAACATCAAGTTGGTGCTAGATGACATGTTATTAATTGAGGGGGGAGGTGTTGCACTTAAATACTGTTAGGTATTGCTAAATGTTATTCTTTCTTCTTTTATTCTGATACAGTTCCAGCTAAGATACATTTGCCTAAAACTCTTGAAGGCATGGGAGCAGTTCACGCTCTCCGAGGTGAGGTGGTCAGCATCAAGATCCCTTTCAGTGGCAAACCAGATCCTGTGATCACCTGGCAGAAAGGACAAGATCTCATTGACAATAATGGCCACTACCAAGTTATTGTCACAAGATCTTTCACATCACTTGTTTTCCCCAATGGAGTGGAGAGAAAAGATGCTGGTTTCTATGTGGTCTGTGCTAAAAACAGATTTGGAATTGATCAGAAGACAGTTGAACTGGATGTGGCTGATGTTCCTGACCCACCCAGAGGAGTCAAAGTTAGTGACGTCTCACGAGATTCTGTCAACTTAACATGGACTGAGCCAGCTTCTGATGGCGGCAGCAAAATCACCAACTACATTGTTGAAAAGTGTGCAACTACTGCAGAAAGATGGATCCGTGTAGGACAGGCCCGAGAAACCCGTTATACCGTGATCAACTTATTTGGAAAAACAAGTTACCAGTTCCGTGTCATAGCTGAAAATAAATTCGGCCTGAGCAAGCCTTCTGAGCCTTCAGAACCTACTATAACCAAAGAAGATAAGACCAGAGCTATGAACTATGATGAAGAGGTAGATGAAACCAGAGAAGTTTCCATGACTAAAGCATCTCACTCTTCAACCAAGGAGCTCTATGAGAAATATATGATTGCCGAAGATCTCGGGCGTGGTCAGTTTGGAATCGTCCACCGTTGTGTTGAAACTTCCTCAAAGAAGACATATATGGCCAAATTTGTTAAAGTCAAAGGGACTGATCAGGTTTTGGTAAAGAAGGAAATCTCCATCCTAAACATCGCTAGGCACAGAAACATCTTATACCTCCATGAATCATTTGAAAGCATGGAAGAATTAGTCATGATCTTTGAGTTCATATCAGGACTTGACATATTTGAACGCATTAACACAAGTGCTTTTGAACTTAATGAAAGAGAAATTGTAAGTTATGTCCGCCAGGTCTGCGAAGCACTTGAGTTCTTACATAGTCATAATATTGGACACTTTGACATTAGGCCAGACAATATCATTTACCAAACAAGAAGGAGCTCCGTCATTAAAATCATAGAATTTGGTCAAGCCCGTCAGCTGAAGCCAGGGGACAACTTTAGGCTTCTGTTCACTGCCCCTGAATACTATGCCCCTGAAGTCCACCACCATGATCTTGTCAGCACAGCCACAGACATGTGGTCACTTGGAACACTGGTCTATGTGCTGTTGAGTGGTACCAATCCATTCCTGGCTGAAACTAACCAACAGATAATTGAGAACATCATGAATGCTGAATTTACTTTTGATGAAGAAGCATTCAGAGAGATTAGCCTTGAAGCCATGGATTTTGTTGACCGGCTGTTGGTGAAAGAGAGAAAATCTCGCATGACAGCATCTGAGGCACTCCAGCACCCATGGCTGAAGCAGAAGACAGAAAAAGTCAGTACTAAAGTTATCAGAACATTAAAACACCGGCGTTACTATCACACCCTGATCAAGAAAGATCTCAACATGGTTGTATCAGCAGCCCGGATCTCCTGTGGTGGTGCAATTCGATCTCAGAAGGGAGTGAGTGTTGCTAAAGTTAAAGTAGCATCCATTGAAATTGGCCCAGTTTCTGGGCAGATAATGCATGCAGTTGGCGAAGAAGGAGGATATGTCAAATATGTATGCAAAATTGAAAATTATGATCAGTCTACCCAAGTGACCTGGTACTTTGGTGTCAGACAGCTGGAGAACAGTGAGAAATATGAAATCACCTATGAAGATGGCGTGGCCACCATGTACGTCAAACATATTACCAAATTCGATGACGGCACCTACAGATGCAAAGTAGTCAATGACTATGGCGAAGACAGTTCTTATGCAGAGCTATTTGTTAAAGGTGTGAGAGAAGTTTATGACTATTACTGCCGTAGAACTATGAAGAAAATTAAGCGCAGAACTGATACGATGAGACTCCTAGAAAGGCCACCAGAATTTACCCTGCCTCTCTATAACAAGACAGCTTATGTGGGTGAAAATGTCCGGTTTGGAGTAACCATAACCGTCCACCCAGAGCCTCGTGTAACATGGTATAAGTCAGGTCAGAAAATCAAACCAGATGATGATGACAAGAAGTACACCTTTGAATCTGACAAGGGTCTTTACCAATTAACAATCAGCAGTGTAACTCTAGAAGACGATGCTGAGTATACTGTTGTCGCAAGGAACAAATATGGTGAAGACAGCTGTAAAGCAAAGCTGACTGTAACCCCACACCCACCTCCAACAGATACAACCTTAAGACCCATGTTCAAACGGCTACTGGCAAACGCAGAATGCCAAGAAGGCCAAAGCGTCTGCTTCGAGATCAGAGTGTCTGGCATCCCTGCACCAACGCTAAAATGGGAGAAAGACGGTCAGCCGCTGTCCCTTGGGCCCAACATTGAAATTATCCACGAAGGCTTGGACTATTATGCTTTGCACATCAGGGATACTTTGCCTGAAGACACAGGTTATTATAGGGTCACAGCCACAAACACAGCAGGATCTACCAGCTGCCAGGCTCACCTACAAGTGGAACGCCTGAGGTACGTCAAACATGAATACAAGAGCAAGGAGGAGCGCGAACGACACGTACAAAGGCAAATTGACAAGACACTAAGAATGGCTGAAATTCTTTCTGGAACTGAAAGTGTGCCACTGACACAGGTAGCCCAAGAGGCTCTGAGAGAAGCTGCCATCCTTTACAAACCAGCTATAAGCACCAAGACTGTAAAAGGGGAATTCCGACTTGAGACGGAAGAAAAGAAGGAGGAGAGAAAACTCCGTATGCCTTATGAGGTACCAGAGCCACGCAAGTACAAGCAGACTACCATAGAAGAAGACCAACACATTAAGCAGTTTGTGCCTATGTCTGACATGAAATGGTACAAAAAGATACGTGATCAATTTGAAATGCCTGGGAAACTTGACAGAGTTGTACAGAAAAGACCCAAGCGCATCCGCCTTTCAAGATGGGAACAGTTCTACGTGATGCCTCTTCCACGCTTTACAGATCAATACAGACCTAGATGGCGTATTCCCAAACTGTCTCAAGATGATCTTGAAATGGTGAGACCAGCACGCCGGCGTACACCTTCTCCTGATTATTACTTTTATTACAGACCGAGAAGACGTTCTCTTGGTGACATCTCAGATGAAGAATTACTCTTGCCCATTGATGACTACTTGGCAATGAAAAGAACAGAAGAAGAGAGGTTGCGTCTTGAGGAAGAGCTTGAATTAGGTTTCTCAGCTTCACCCCCAAGCCGAAGCCCTCCACGTTTTGAGCTATCCAGTCTGCGTTACTCTTCACCACAAGCTCATGTCAGGACGGAGGAAACAAGAAAAGACTTCAGATATTCAACCTATCACATCCCAGTGAAGGCTGAGACTAGTACAAGTTACGCGGAACTGCACGAACGGCATGCCCGGGCCTCCTATAGACAGCCGAAACAACGGCAAAGGATCATGGCTGAGAAGGAGGATGAAGAGTTGCTTCGTCCAGTTACTACCACCCAGCGTCTCTCAGCATACAAAAGCGAGCTTGACCACATATCAAAGGAAGAAAAGTCTAGAAAGAAATCAAGACAACAGAGAGAAGTGACAGAAATAACAGAAATTGAGGAAGAATACGAAATCTCAAAACATGCTCAAAGAGAGACATCCTCATCTGTGTCTAGACTGCTGAGACGACGGCGCTCCCTGTCTCCAACTTACATTGAGTTAATGAGGCCAGTGTCCGAGCTGATCCGGCGACGTCCACAGCCGGCTGAGGAATATGAAGACGAATATGAAGACGACACAGAAAGAAGGTCTCCTACTCCAGAGAGAACTCGCCCACGTTCCCCCAGCCCCGTGTCTAGTGAGAGATCACTCTCAAGATTTGAGAGGTCTGCAAGATTTGATATCTTTTCCAGGTATGAGTCCATGAAAGCTGCTTTAAAGACTCAGAAGACCTCAGAAAGGAAGTATGAAGTTTTGACTCAGCAGCCTTTTACGCTGGACCATGCCCCTCGAATCACATTGAGAATGCGCTCCCACAGGGTACCATGTGGCCAAAATACATGTTTTATCTTAAACGTTCAGTCTAAGCCAACTGCCGAGGTTAAATGGTACCATAATGGTGTAGAACTCCAAGAGAGCAGTAAGATTCGTTACACCAACATGAGTGGGGTACTGACCCTGGAAATTCTGGACTGTCATATTGATGACAGTGGAACATACCGTGCTGTGTGCACCAACTACAAAGGTGAAGCTTCTGACTATGCGACCTTGGACGTAACGGGAGGGGATTACACCACCTATGCTTCCCAGCGCAGAGACGAAGATGTCCCCCGATCTGTTTTCCCTGAGCTGACAAGAATAGAGGCATATGCGGTGTCTTCATTTAAGAAAACATCTGAGATGGAAGCTTCTTCTTCAGTCAGGGAAATGAAATCACAGATGACAGAGACAAGGGAAAGTCTCTCATCATATGAACACCATGCATCTGCAGAAATGAAAAGCGCTGCAATAGAAGAAAAGTCGCTGGAAGAAAAATCCACACACAGAAAGATCAAGACAACTTTGGCAGCAAGAATTCTAACCAAGCCAAGGTCCATAACTGTCTATGAAGGCGAGTCCGCAAGGTTTTCTTGTGATACAGATGGTGAGCCAGTACCAACTGTGACCTGGCTGCGTGGAGGACAAGTGATCAGTACTTCCGCCCGCCACCAAGTGACCACCACAAAGTACAAATCGACCTTTGAGATCTCTTCAGTCCAGGCTTCCGACGAGGGCAACTACAGCGTGGTGGTGGAGAACAGTGATGGGAAGCAAGCAGCACAGTTTACCCTGACTATTCAAAAGGCCCGGGTGACCGAAAAGGCTGTGACAGCACCACCAAGAGTCAAATCCCCAGAGCCTCGGGTGAAATCTCCAGAAGGAGTTAAGTCTCCAAAACGAGTGAAATCCCCAGAACCAGTGACTTCTCACCCAAAAGCTGTCTCACCAACAGAGACAAAACCCACACCAACAGAGAAACTCCAGCAGCTCCCAGTCTCTGCCCCACCCAGGATAACTCAGTCCCTGAAAGCAGAAGCTTCTAAAGATATTGCAAAGCTGACCTGTGCAGTCGAAAGTAGTATATTATCTGCAAAAGAGGTCACCTGGTATAAAGATGGCAAGAAACTGAGGGAAAATGGACATTTCCAGTTTCATTATTCGGCAGATGGTACCTATGAGCTCAAAATCCATAACCTCACTGAATCCGATTGTGGAGAATACGTTTGTGAGATTTCTGGTGAAGGTGGAAGTTCCAAAACTAACTTCCAGTTTACGGGACAAGCCTTTAAGAGTATCCATGAGCAGGTATCAAGCATAGCAGAAACTAAGAAATCAGCTCAGAAAACTGCTGAGTCAACAGAAACCAAGAAATCAGTTCAGAAAACTGCTGAGTCGACAGAAACCAAGAAAACAGCTCAGAAAACCACTGAGTCGACAGAAACCAAGAAAACAGCTCAGAAAACTGCTGAGTCAACAGAAACCAAGAAAACTGAGCCAAAAGCTCCGGAACCAATTTCCTCAAAACCAGTAATTGTTACTGGGCTACAGGATACAACCGTTTCTTCAGATAGCACTGCTAAATTTGCAGTTAAGGTTACCGGAGAACCCCGGCCAACTGTCATCTGGACAAAAGATGGAAAGGTAACCAGTCTTAAATGTCCCTTAATTGTATCTTCTAAAAAGTAACCTCTTCCCTCATCCCCATCTCCCAAAGAAAGTTTAAAATTAAATCATTTTTTAAAACTCAACTCACTTGCATTCTACAGGCTATTACACAAGGAGGTAAATATAAACTCTCTGAAGACAAAGGAGGATTCCTCCTAGAAATTCATAAGACTGAGACCTCTGACGGCGGGCTTTATACTTGCACAATAACAAATTCAGCCGGCTCTGTGTCCTCTAGCTGCAAATTAACAATAAAAGGTAGGTTGGCTTTGATTCTTACCAACATTTTTCAGAAGACGACATTAACAGAACATTTCTAAACATTCTCCCTTACACACACATACACACACACAAGAAAGTACTAAAATAAAACTGTTTTCCAAATCCTAGAATACCATTTATACACAAATGTAGAAATGCACATATGTGAAGTTAGCATATACTTTTATATTATCTTTAAAAACACACATCAAATAGTGCCTAATCGTATGTGGTGTTATATAAGATTCCACAGAGTCAGCCTCTGCTTCCAGGAATGTTTAGGAATAAAGTCAGGTGAATACACAAAATGGCATGGCTTCCCCAAACCTTCACTTTTGCTAATTTTCCAAGGCAATGCAAAGTTAATGAAACAACCAGATCAGTTTTCCCAGTTAAAATTAGTTTGCTTTCATCTCAGTCTTCTAAAACATGTCAGTGTTTTTTATTAATCAAAATCTCCTAAATCCTTTGACTATTCTTTTCAAGATTTTTTTTCCCATAAGAATCATCTTCAATTTAGTTTAGTTTAAGGAGTCATTATACTGATCACAAAAGTCACGCATGACAATTTTCCAAGATTGGGGCTAAGAAAGAATTAGGTACACCTACACTGCATACAGAAGTCAACATTTTTTCTTTGTATTTTATTCACATGCAGAAGCTACAAAAGAGTAAAGGGTGGGGCCTCTTTCTGGTTAAGTTTGCCTTACAGAAGTTTCTTTTTTAGCTGTAAAAGACACTGAGGCGCAGAAAGTATCCACACAAAAGACCTCTGAAATTACATCCCAGGAGAAGGCAGTAGTCCAGGAAGAAATTTCCCAAAAAGCCCTAATTTCTCAAGAAATCAAGAAGTCAGAGGTGAAATCTCAGGAAAAGTTAGCCATGAAGGAGGAAGCTTCAAAGGTTCTGATTTCTGAAAAAGTCAAGAAATCAGAAGCAGCTTCCCTGGATAAATCCATTGTCCATGAGGAAATCTCTAAAACATCACAGGCATCCGAAGAAATCAGAACTCAGGCCGAGGTGAAGGCATTCTCTACTCAGATGAGCATAAATGATGGTCAGAAAGTGACTTTAAAAGCCAACATTGCTGGAGCCACTGATGTGAAGTGGGTACTGAATGGAGTAGAGCTAACTAACTCCGAGGAGTACAGATACGGTGTCTCAGGCAGCGATCAGACCCTAACCATCAAGCAGGCCGGTCACAAAGATGCAGGAATCCTCACCTGCATCGGCAAAACCAGCCAAGGAATCGTCAAGTGTCAGTATGATCTGACCCTGAGCAAAGAACTCTCAGATGCTCCAGCCTTCATCTCACAGCCCAGATCTCAAAACGTTAACGAAGGACAAAATGTTCTCTTTTCTTGTGAAATCAGTGGCGAGCCATCCCCAGAAATCGAATGGTTTAAAAACAACCTCCCGGTAAGTTTAATTATGAATACAGTATTGAAGAAAATTTAAAATACCATATCTACTCCTGAAGAGCTCAGAGGAATACTTCTCTTTTTCCTCCTTCTTTTTAGATTTCCATTTCTTCAAATATCAGCGTAAGTCGCTCTAGAAATGTATATTCTCTTGAAATCCGAAATGCATCTGAAAGCGACAGTGGGAAGTACACAGTTAAGGCCAAAAATTTCCGTGGCCAGTGCTCAGCTACTGCTTCTCTGACGGTCCTTCGTAAGTATATCTTTGCCATTTTCCTTACTCGCTTAAGGCCTTTATGTGTTCTTTTGTCTTTGTCTTCTGCACACAGCAAACTCTCTGAAGCCTTGTTAAATTCCATGTGTAAGAGGCACAGGCCTCCTGTGTGAATTCATCCTTATGGCCAGAGTTTCTTTATAGCTCAACAGAATGTGGATGAGTTAACTTTCAAGGCAAAGCTACCAACTGCCCTATTACATTTATTTTCAGAGTGCACTATATATATTATTTTCTATATGCCTAATCATTTTTCTCCTAGTGATTCTAGCGCCTGCATGTAATGTAATGATAGAAATATCAGGATTTGTTTCTTGGAGACATTGAGCTGGCTCTTGACAAATGTATGTATATATGTATTTGCTTATGCTTCCACAGCAAATTGTTCGGGTTACACTTCTGTATGTGTGTGTTTAAGTTTTCCATTTCTGTGAGTCAGTGTCACATGTCACCAATTAACCAGATGTCATTGGTGTTCACTGTGTATCTGCTATGCTCCACAGCTCTAGTTGAAGAACCTTCCAGAGAGGTAGTATTGAGGACAAGTGGTGACACGAGCTTGCACGGAAGCTTCTCGTCTCAGTCAATGCAAATGTCGGCCTCTAAGCAGGAGGCCTCCTTCAGCAGTTTCAGCAGCAGCAGTGCTAGCAGCATGACTGAAATGAAATTTGCAAGCATGTCTGCCCAAAGCATGTCCTCCATGCAGGAGTCCTTTGTAGAAATGAGTTCCAGCAGTTTTATGGGAAAAGCTAGCATGACGCAACTGGAAAGCTCAACTAGTAGAATGCTTAAAGCAGGCATAAGAGGTGAGCAATAAAATTTCTGGTAGAGGTAGACAAGCCTAGTGGTATAGTCTTTAGTACATACAATTCAGTAGAAAGCAAATCATTATTTATTCAGTGATCCTAAAACGTTTTTGTTGTTGTTTCATAAAGGAGTTCCACCTAAAATTGAAGCTCTTCCCTCTGACATCAGCATTGATGAGGGCAAAGTTTTAACAGTAGCCTGTGCTTTTACGGGTGAGCCTACTCCGGAAATAACGTGGTCCTGTCGTGGAAGAAAAATTAAAAATCAAGAACAACAAGGGAGATTCCTTATTGAAAACACAGATGACCTGACAACTCTGATCATCATGGACGTACAGAAACAAGATGGTGGAATTTATACCCTGAGCTTAGGGAATGAATTCGGATCTGACTCTGCCACTGTGAATATAAATATTCGATCCATTTAAGAGGGCCTGTGCTCTCATACTCAGACTCATTCTTAACCTTTCACAAACGATCCACATGGACTAATCTTTCTGATCTGTAAATATTTAAAAAGAAGTAGTTTTGTATCAACCTAAATGAGTCAAAGTTCAAAAGTATGCATTTCAATCTTTTCATAATTGACCTAAGAATATTATACATTTTCTAGTGACATGTACATACTGTATATAGCCGGATTAACGGTTATAAAGTTTTGTACCATTTATTTTATGACATTTTACACTGTAACTTTTGAAACTAACTGTTGGTAGGAGAAAGTTACTTATGGAACGAATACCCTGCTCAACACTTAATCAATCTTTGTGCCTCAACATAATGTTGATGTCTAAGTATGCCTCAATGGGTCGAGAAATTCCCCATTGAAGATGTCCTATCCACCTAAAAGAAGATGCTGTGCACATCACCTGACATGTGCACCAATACCTATCGAATCAGAAATGTAAGGCATTGGTGATGTTTGCATTTACCCTCCTGTAAGCAACACTTTAACGTCTTACATTTTCTCTGATGATGTCACACTCAAAATTATCATGACTTAAATATTACCAGAGCAAAGTGCAACGGCCAGCACTTTGTTCGCTCATTTTACACTGTCTCTGACCATAGAGAGTGCCTGGATAGCTTGGAAAAGTAACATCGCCTGGCCATCCCCTCATTTAACCAAGCTATTCAAGTATTCCTATGCAGGAGCAGTGCCACCTCTTGGAGGTCCCAGGGTGCAGCCAACGCCTTCGTGTGGTAGCTCGAAATTTAAATTACACCTCAGAAACCGGGGCAACTAAGCAATGAGCCGCAGCAAAAAATCAACAAGAATAAGAACCAAATAAAGCTGTCGTTAACTTTAAAAAAACAACATCATGACTAACTGCCCAAAAGGTCAATCTGATGTAGTTCTTTTCATGCAGGTATAAATTCAATTGTTAGTTATAATTGTTGGACCTCCTTGAGATAGTAACAACAAAATAAAGCAAGCTATCTGCACCTCAAAATGTGTGGGTGGTGGTTTTCTGTGGACGTCTGGGGTGGGGAGGCATGCGCCTTCACGGATCACAGAAATGATCACAGATCAGAGAAAGCAACTCCAGTACAAAATAGCCCATACTAAGTTCTTTAAAGCAAATATTTAAACTATTGCGTTGAATGTATTCAACAGTTTTTTAAAAAGCATAGATAGGGTTCTCGTGGATAAATTTATCCCCGAAAGTTAAGAAAAATCCCTCAAATTAACAGATTAAATCTTCTACACTTATCAAGAAAAATATTTTTTTTGGAGCTGATTCAACTAAATCCATCAAAGATATTGAACATCTACAATTCACAATATTTTGTGCTGGACACCACGTGGAACAAGACAAAGATGAGCAAGATGATATAGACCCTGTCCCTGAAGGACTGTAGGGAAGAGAAATATGACAACAGAATCCATGTTGACCACTGTAGCTCCAAATTGAGGCAGAACAAATAAAGGTCCTCAGCACTAAAGAACTTGTTTTAAATGGTATAGTCCTACATGCTTTTTTAAACAACTGATCTATACTTGATAATAAAATATCTAGTGCCAGAAAAATCTGTATTTATCCACTTCAGTTAGATAATCATAATTATAAACCTATAAAGTTGATTATTTGCCTAAATTATCATCTCCTAAATGTAAGTACAAGTTACAAATGTAAGTACAATTACCTCCTAAACCTAAGTACCAGTAGCCAAAGCTGAAGCACATGACTGTCGATTTTTATTCTCCAAAAGAATATCTTGGGTCTCCACTGATTTATTCAGCAAGTATTCTGTCTTGAGTCACATTCCGTAAAAGCAGAACCTGAGAAAGGAATTTTTTTTCTTTTCTTTTCTTTTCTTTTCTTTTTGTGAGGAAGATTAGCCCTGAGCTAACTGCTGCCAATCCTCCTCTTTTCACTGAGGAAGACTGGCCCTGAGCTAACATCCATGCCCATCTTCCTCTACTTTATATGTGGGACGCCTGCCACAGCATGGTGTGCCAAGCGGTGCCATGTCCGCACCCGGGATCCCAACCGGCGAACCCTAGGCCGACCAGAAGCAGAACGGCGAACTTAACCACTGCGCCACCGGGTGACCCCAAGGGATTCCTGTATAAGTAATTTTTTGAGAGATTGCTCTCAGGAAAAAGGGGATGAGGGAAGCAGGGCTGAGGAAGAAAGCTAAGCTAGAATGTGGTCTCAGCGGCAGCTTCAGCGGATCCCACCGAGAGCGTCAACTGTACCAGAGTTGGTTCCATCTTGGAACAAGGGGGCTGACATTTTGCACCCCCTTATCGGCTAGTCAGTGGCTACAGGCTGTGAGCTTGGGCGGGGGTTGGGTGGGGGTGGGGGTAGATAACCTCCCAGGCTGGAGGGGTCCCTTTTCGCCAGAGCAATCTCTGCAGTCTAGGGCCACTAAACAGCCAACACTTAAGAAACCCTGGGTCGGATACACATACCCTGGGGGATCTGGGAGGTACCAAGAGCATCCACTACACCACCTAACAACTTTAAACGCCCATTCTTACCTTAAAATGAGACGCGTGACTTACAGAGTGATTCCTGAGGACGATTCCCAGCCCCGACACGCTAATATTCTCACATGTCCTATCCGTGGCCGAGATGCAGTCCGTGTTGCTGAGAATTCTAAAGCTGAAAGGATTGCGCTCTTCTGTAGTTGCGGCCCCCAGGCCCTGAGATCCAGCTTGGACCTGAGGGAGAAGGGAGGGGCAACGACCTACCCAGCGAAGGAGATCTACGCTAAAGGCCAGGCCTAGCTTCTTTTTATGTACTAGAGGAAGCCCGCGGCCTCTCAAAACGCACAGTGTGGCGGTGAGGCGCATCTGAGAGGATCGCAAAGGGAGGATCCTGGGCAGTCCGTCGGAGGCACTCCTGCTAGAACGACAAGAACCCTTTCCGGGTTTACCAGCCAGACTCCTTCCCCTAGCTCCTCCAAGAACAGGGCTCCCTGGCGGAGGTGCGGGGAGCGGGAGAGGATTCCTGCTCCGCACCGCCCCACCTTCAGCAGCCCCGGGAGTAACTTCTCAGCGTCATTGCATCACTTCCGAGTCAGACCACCTTTCTCTCCCCATGTCGACAGGGGGCGACAGAGAGCAAAAAGCCTCTGCCTTCTCCCGGATTCCAACCCATTCGATCCACAAAACCCATGAGGGGTATTCCCTGTCATCCTGCTCCTCTTTTTGCTGACTCCTTTCTGTCTGTTTTATAAACCCCAGTCCCTGGCTACCTATAAGCACCATAATGTAGGAATTACACATCGGCACTCAAAGCCCAGAGTACCAAGCTCAAATCTTGGATCTGCTATTTACTAACTTGTGTGACCTGGGGCAGGTAATGAACTCCGTTCCTTGATGTTCTCATCCATAAAATGGAAATAACATCAGTCTCACAGAGTTGTTGTGAAGATTAAACAAATTACATGTAACACTCTTAGAGCAGTGCCTGGCACAGGACCCTGTCAATACGAGGGGACATTATTATATGAGGGCCCACCGTGCTGAACATTGCAGTCAGGGACCAGAGAAGCAGCATTTTAGAGCAGACCTCGCATAGGTCTCACTCATGATCGCTAGGCCTGTTATCTTGCTGGGGCTGCAGGAACAAAGTACCACACACTGGGTGGCTTACACAACGGAAAGGCTGGAAGTCCAAAATCAAGGTATCAGCAGGTTGCTTCCCTCTGAGGGCTGTTAGGAAAGGATCTGTTCCAGGCCCTTCTGCTTGACTTAAAGATGATCATCTTCACATTCACATAGCATCCTCCCTGTGTACATGCGTGTGTCCGAATTTCCCGTTGAGAAGGATACCAGCATATTAGATTAGGGTCTACCCTAAATACCTCATTTTAACTTTAGTATCTCTGTGAAGACTCTATCTCCAAATAAGGCCACCTCCTGAGGTACTAGGGGTTAGGACTCCAACATATCTTTTTTGGGGGGACACAATTCAACCCATAACACTAGAATGATGGCCATGGAACAACGTATTTTTATAGGAAGTATTTTGATGGAATTTCTCAAAAGACAGATTTATTGTCTCTATCCAATAGTAGCTGATGACATCGATGAACCATGTAGAGGTAGGTCAGAAATCAGAAACAGCCAGTAAAATAACAGGTTAAATTGACAGTCTCCTTGGTGACTGATTGAAGAATAATGTTTTATGATCGTGCTCCAGGAAGAGAAAGTAGTTTGTATTTCCTTACTCTGCCCTAAATATAACTTAGAGACATTCAGGCAAAGAAAGTCCAGTTTCCTTGTAAGAGGAGAAAATAGTGTCTGCTAGATAAATAGAAGGACTTTTGAAAATAAATCGGCCCATCAATTTTGATTCTAAGGTCATAAAAAATGAAAGCTTAGTTTTTTTGCCTTTTGGTATTTTAGGATCAATATGTCCCACTCTTCCTCAAGAAGTTAGTAGATGTTTTGAAAAAAAGTGTTTCACAGCAAAATAAACTTAGGGATTAGGTAATCATACTTCTTTATGCAGGACTTCTTGGAACCTTTGATGAGCTAGTATGTGTTGTGATTCTCCAAGAGCTGACAGACACAGTACTCCCCAAACTTATCTGATGATGCAACTGTTTTCATTGGTGCTGCATGTGATGCTGGCTGAGACAAGCTACAGCAGGTGGAAACATGGAAGGTGTGAAGAGGACCAGATCTTGTAGGAGGAGGAACTGGATATCACCTGATAAATGAAATAAAGTGCTATGATTAAAAAGAAAAAAAAAGAATCTAAAGAGTTTGCGAGCACCTTGCTGAGGCATCTATCTGATCCAGTCAGAGAAATGGGGAACAGTCAGGTTAGAGGACATTACATGGAAAAGCTGCGACCTGGAGTGTGGGGTGAGATAAGGAGGGGTGGGGCCGGCTTTCTAGGCGGAGGACCTTTGCACCTGCAGAGCCTGGGGGAGGGGAGGAAGGATAAAGGTTAGCAAGGCTGGTGCAGGAACCTCTGAAGGGCTGGGGCAAGAGGTGGGGCACCACTGCAGAAGGCCTCGTACACCACATTATAGGGTTTGGGCTTTTCTGTCAGAGGGAAGGGGAACCATGAAAGAGATTTAAGCAAACTTGTTACTTGCATAAATTTTAGTTTTACAAAGTCTTTAGCCATTCTGGGAAAGTTATGACATTTTTTTGCCATTCTACATCAAAGAGCTTATTTCCTCCTGGGGGGACTCCACTCACACAAAGACTTTTACCTGCCACCAAATTTCTAGCCCATAGTGGCCCTGTGATTGTAGTCCCAGGGCTTTCTAGCCATTCGTGGAAAGACCTTTCTTAAGATTGTCTGAGGACTTAGGCTAGGAGACTCTCCAGGCACAGGAAGAGGTATGGGGAAGAGGGGTGACTTGTGGAGATGGGAGGGCACCTTACTGCTCGCAGGCTTCTCAGTGACAAGGACCACTGCTGTGGAATTGGCAGTGGAGAGGTACAAGAGTCCAGCCCAGCAAGCCAAGTTCTCCTGAGGATGTGGTGTCAGGAATGTGGCTCCTGGGGCTCCCGCTCCATTTTAAGAAAAGGTGGGAAGCAAGTAAGAAGAGTGGGCAGGTCCTCTAATGCTTCCCAATCTGTCAGGAAATTCCTGCAAAAGGAGCATGTCCTGAAAATCAGGATTCCAAACCTAAAGTTCATGTTTCTCCTAGAATCTCTAGGCATTCAGGAGCCCCCTGAGATTATGCCTAAGTATATTTTCTAGGGACATGATTCCTAATTTTCATTTCAGTTTTAAAGATGCCAATGATTTTAAAAGCTTAAGAGATACTGCCCCACATGTTTCACAGAGAGATTAGCCCAATAGATGCGCAGGCCATCTGAGAAATACCTTCACACAGCTCCCCCTAAAAAGAGGCAGGGATACGCCCCGCTTTGGAGACCCCTTCCAGGCACTGGTGCTCAGGACTCATTTCCTTCTGCAGTCATGTGGGGCCGCTGCTAATGAGCCTTGTGTTGGTGTGTCCCTAGCTAAAGACCCTCCTGAACCAGCCAGAGCCTCAAGGACAAATGCTTCTTGCTAAGGATGTAATAGGTACAAATTCCCTGAGTTAGAGGGGAAGTCTCTCTAGGGACAACATCTAGGGATGTTGGGGGGACCCCCTTTGACACCAGTCTCAGCCTTAGAGAGGAAGATGGGGACAGAATTCTTTCTTGCAGTTGCAACCCATGAATGAAGTCAGCTTTTTGTTGCCAGTTCATCTGAGATCCCTATGACCTTTTGTTAGATTTTAGTCAGGTGAGGCACATAGGTACTCCTCGTTCCCCAACCTGCTGAGAACCTCAGCCCACATCCCTAAGGGAGGCTGGCAGTTCCTCCTCTCCTCTTACTTCCCTGCCCTGAACAACCCCAAGAAGCTGGAGAGAAGGGACACCATCAGGCCAAAACCAGACAGGAGGCTGAGATGTCCTGTCCTAATAAATAGAAGGACCACTAAGGGGAGGAGAATGAGGCCTCCTGGAGCTATCTACCAGAAGGAAAGCTGAAAGTAGAGATTATTGGGATCTAGAGTGCTCAAATAACATGCCCCAAATCACATGGTTAGTAGCAGAGCTGGAACTAGAAGCCAGGCCTCTGTTTATCAGTGTGGTCTTGCCCCCTCTTCACAACACCGAAAATCAAACCTGCTGGAGGGTGAGAGGGCAAGAGAGTGTTTAGGGAGAAGAAGGCTCTGTTCCACTTTCAGGGTCATTACAGTTCTAGGGCAGGGTGGACAACAAAATCCCCCCGGGGTCACTTCCCGTAAAAGGGCCCCCAGTACCAGCATTGTCAAGTCTTCTTTCCAGGAAGCTAAGGCCTGAAGTGCTGAACCCTTTACTGGCATCTGCAACATAGCCAGGAAATAGGGTGCTTATGTGACCCAGGATGTCACGTGAACAGATAGCAGTGGGAGAGCCAAAGCTCTCTGGAAACAATGTTATGGGCCCTAGAGAAATGACAGAAAAGAACCTTTCCAACGTTCGAGCAGGGAGGTATCCTGACAAAACCATCGGCCTGATTCTTGGTGGGTGCTGAGACAGAGGGAAGCCAGCTGAGATTCCCAGAGTGTTGAAGGCAGGGGACTGCAGCCATGATAAGGCAGGTTTCTGAGAGCTGGACTCCGGGTAGACATTATTCCAAAGAACGTGAAGGATTCGGTTTTATTCATTTCAGCTTGAGACTAGGATGAGTAAATTTCTTACTTAAAGTTAAATTTCTTTCTCTTCCAAAGAATTCTCAAGATAAAGGTATGTATGAAGAAGTATCCTTACAAGGACTATAGCTTTTATTTTTCCTTAATACACAAGGCAGCTGGGAGAAGGCACTGAAAGAGCACGGCCTTCAACTCGGTGACCATTCTTTGAGCTCCCTACTCTTTCCCATCTTAGGGATAGAGGAGTTAGGTGGTGATGGTGACAGTGGTGGTTGTCTCCTTCACATGTGCTCCAGATCAGGAAATCATCTCTAGCTATTAACCTGCTGACGTGAGCACACAGTACGAATTTCATTTTCCAACCATGTGTGAAAATGTCCCAACTTAGGACAGAAAACCAAAAGTAGAAGCAAAAGGCAGGGTGTATCAAGATGGACATTTATCCTAATACCACCTCCAACAGTGCCTCTCAAATTTTAAAGTGCATAGGAATCACCTGGGGGTCTTGTTCAAATGCAGAATCTGGTTCAGCAGATCTGGGGTGGGGGCCTGAGAGTCTGCATTTCTAACAAGCTCCCAGGTGAAGCCAATGTGCTGATCCTCAGACCATGCTAAAAAGGACCTGGAAAAACATTTGGCCTTTCAGGCTGTTAGATGATGGTGCAAACTTTAATGCTGTATATAGACATATACCTCTTCTTAAATACAACCATCAGGAATGGGAGTTTCCATCTAGCTCAGTAGTCTCAACCTTGGTACTCATTGGAATTAGTGGGAAGCTTTTAAAGAATACTGATAAATGGGTCCCACCCCCAAAGATTCTGCTGTAATTGGTCCAGGTCACCCTAGGCCTTGGGAAGTTTAAACACTCGTAGGGGTTTCTAATGTGCAGCTGTAGTGGAGAACCCCTGATCTGGCCAAATAAAGTGATCCACTTAAACCTGTCATTTAAAGCTTAACTATTATTTCTCCTAATAGCTTTTCTCACATCACAGCACTAACTTTAATTGAGGCCAATCAGATTTTACATTTAAACGTGCAGCAAACCAGTTGTTATATTTTTTTAAGTGAAGGGTTATCCTTCCTTAAACTTCCAAAACATGCTGTACTTCGATTTTTCTTAGTGACATGGCAAATTTATTAAACATTTTCCCCCACACTGTTGACATGGCTCAGTTTTATTGATTTATAAAATTGCTACAATACTTTAAACAAGCAGAATTTTCACAATGAAAATAGAGTACACCTTTGGCATTTGGAAGAGAAAAAAAGAATACTCACAAGATAAGTATACATATATTTTTTAATGAAGTTTATTTTTCCCCTGGGAATAAAAATCCTATTCTGAAATGTTTCAAAATTAAAGTGCTTAGTTATATCAATCTAAAGCCGTATTTGCTATTAGTCTACTAAGTTTATTTAGAGACTAGTTTTTCTATCAATTTCAATATTTCCAATTTATTTAACTTCTAAGTTACAAATTATCCATTTAAATACCCACAAACTCTTGTTGCAAGAACCATTATATGTATTAGTTACAACTAACCAAAAATAAAGACACTGAAAAGGAAAAATAAAAAAAAATCATGTGCTTATGTTTTCAATAATATTTATACACACAAAGAAAAGGCTATTTTTCTTAAAAATCATGATATTTTCTAACACTTGCCTATTTATGTTTAGGTTAAAATAACAGTTGGTGTGCAAATGTAAATAATAAATGCTATTCAACTAGTTAAGTAAAAAAAGTGAAAATTTAGGAAAGCCAATTATAATTAAGATAGTCAATTTATCTAAACCATTAAAAATAAAGCAGTGAGTTTTAAGTGCACTCAAGAATTAGAAAGCAAAGATGAATACTGGCAACATAGCACTTAGTAAGTATCCAATGAATATTGACTGAACAAAGTTTGTTTTTAAGATGAATAAATATATAAGCTATTCAAAATTTAAATGCCCCCTTGAACTCACCAGCCTTCCCAAGTGATTCTTTTCTTTCCCTAAACAGTCCACCAAATATGGAGACATTGAGTAGGGTATTTTGGGGACTCTATAATCATCAATCAAAAATGGAGAAAAAATTACAAATATCGAATCATTATGTTGTATAACTGAAACTAATATAATGTTATATGTCAATTATACCTTAATTAAAAAAAAGAAATAAACTTCTATTTTGTTTGAGCCATTAAAAAAATGAAGAAAAGATAAAGTGAATAAGAAGGGGGATAAAAAGAAAGGTAGAATGGAAAAAGTTCATATGACTTTCTCTTTGGCTAATTATAAATAACATTGAAAAGCTCTTAGAAACTTACTTTTAACATTCAACCATGATTTTTATAACATACAACCATGATTTCTTCAGAGCTGGTAAAAAGGAAAGGCTGAGATAACAGAATTTTAAAAACCAGGGGCAAGAAAAATCACAGTGAGTCTTTTAGTTTTTGTAGATCAAGCTAGCAATGGACTTGAATGATTAAAAACATTATCTAAAACCATATCCACTCCTTAATCCCTTCACACTCCCCCCAAAGAAAGAAAAACACCTGCAGGAGTGGAATCTGAAAGTGGCAGATGCAGACATTTTAGAAGAAGGAGCCACATGTCCCCAAAAAAGAGACTTGTTATGAAGCCAAAAAATGATAGGTCATTGGTACATTTTGCTGGCTTCATAACTCAAGCCGTATTCAAGGACGATGTGTGGCCAACATGGCCTGATTCACACAGCAAGAAAGAAAAGTTGCAATCCGTATATTTCTCCCCCAAAAGTCATGGCCTATATTTTAAAAACACAGCAAGGAGAAAGAAGGGCAACTTGTCTTTCTAAGGAGGTGTGCTACTTATGCAAAATCACAAAGGAACTAAAACTCTTCTCTCAAGTGATGACTAAGGGTGATCTAAACACAAAAAGTAACTATGTAAAACACTGGTATGCTATTGAATTTCACTTGCTAAATGCAGACTTTTTAAAGTTTGTTTTAAAAGCATGGCACTGTTTTTTTCCTGAGCACATGTCAAGGTTGCAAAGGTCTTTGAATTCACAAAGGCACTGCTAGTAAGTGAATGGTGTGCATTACTCGTGCACACATATACACCTGGCCTGAAGAAAGAGGTGATGGGCTATTTTTGTTTGCATTTTAAAAATATACGTATGATTAAGTTCATTCTAGTGTGATAATAGAAACTGAAAACAGGGAATCAATTATAGTTGCTCAACTTTGTTTACTGTGAGGGCTTAAAAAAAAAATAATCTAGCCAAGTTGTGCAAACTCCGACCATGATCATTGCCCTGTATTAGGGATGACAGAATATCCTTGCCAGCAGTCCCCACACCCTCCTACCAAGCCCATGGCAGACAGCATTAATCAAGTAGTAGGTCACTCTCTGCTGATCCTAGCTTCAAACTCAGAATCCCTGGAAGCCACAACTAATTGATCAGAGTTGGCACAGAAGGAAAAAAAATTAAAAGACAGTACGTCATCCATGGTCACGATGCTAAATACAAGTATTATTGCCACACACTTTTCTCCGGCCAATCATTGCAAAACAAGAAAACAAACAAAAATATAATAAAGCCAACTAACAGTTAATACGTGACTTGTATTCTAAGGCCTCTCCCATGGGGTATCATGGCAAGGGGCTCCGGACAGTGTTGTGAGTATGCCAATTCTGCAGGCATGCTGAAACACTGGATAACCTAGCAACTCCAAGCAACCACAAATACCCCAGGAAAGGGGCACAGTATAAAAATTTCCTATTTAATTCAAGTACAGAGCCTGATTCTGGTGGTAAGAGTTAAAAGGTATTTATTGTATGCTCATTTACCACATAAAATTGTCCAATGAAGGCTTTTAGTCATGTGGACACGCATACATTCCAAGACAGCAATCCGATGCTTGATCCTTACCATCTCTCAGCCACACTTTTGATTGCTGTCAAACAAACAAAAAAACCGCAACTCTATTTAGACCAAGTCCTGGTAACTCCTGGAGCAAAGTCGTTTTATTTTTGTAGTTAAACATTTAAAATCAACTGTAAAACTAAACAGAAAGCTTTATCTCGAAATAAAATGATTCCAAGTTACATTGTCCACAACCCAGAAACCATGCATACAGACCTGCACACACATACACACGATTAAAGAAAGCACTAGAAACTCTAGGATTGTCTTTCAAAAGAAAATGGCCTCATTCTAGATATCTAGAAAAAGCAGTCAATTCACAGTTCCTCGCATAGAGGGATTAAAAAGAAAATAAAAGAGCTAGAATGCCTGTCAGGTCAACATCGGCAGAGGTCAGAATTAGTCTACTGCCACATGCACAAAATACTTGTAAAACGACATATAGAGTCATCTCCTTTCTTACCAGCTGCATCATAGATGTGCCACTGTTTATTGAATCACTTTGCTATTGATGAGCTAATCTGAATGACTGCAATGTACATCTACATAAAATAATAGTGAACATGTAGGGAAAGGTCTGGAAGGATACACACCAGAAAAGAGTGGTTACCCCTGGGGGAGCGGGGGTGCCAAGGCAAACTTTCACTTTATTCGTATTGTCTAAATGATAATTTAATAAAGAGGAATTTATGATTTAATATATTCAGGAACTGCTTTAAAAAGATAAGAGGAAGGGTAGGAAATAACCCAGCTCTCTCAGAATCCAGAGTGCTGGGAGACAGATGATGGCACTGAGAGGGACTGAAAAGTTTTCTTAGAACACCTCCTTTTCATTACACATAACTCATTATTTTTCATTCCTAACCAGCCACCTCTCATCCAAAATGACAGCCTCTGCCTACTAATACCAAGAGAGGTTGGGAAAGAAAAGGGTGTGTGGGTATAGCTCCTGGTGGCTGTGGATCCACAAAGGTGATATGATTCTCTCTCCTTTGTTCCTAACTGTTCCCATGCTACCAAATCTGGAAATATACTTTACATTGAGATTTAAGAGGGTAAAACAGTCTTTGTGACAAACTTTCAAAAGCACAAATATCAACAGCATCCTCCTCTCACTCTGACAGAATAAAACTAAGGAGGAAATTCATTACAGAGTCATACATTTCTGACCACATTACCCATGGAAACAACCCCTCATTGGTGGCAAAGGAATTGCTTAATGTGTTAATATCCCTGTACATTAATTCATTGATCTATCACAAGTAACCAAAACTTAATCTGCCCTGCCGTACATTCTGGGTTTCGTGGATAAATTCTGGGTTAGTTATTTATTTGGCAACGAACGCTAGTCCAGAGGCACATGAAGTAAAATACTAAATAAAATAAACAGATCATTTAAATACTTAGTATTTCAGGATACAGTAACAAAATATTCCTCATTCTAATCAATCCCGTCTGAGTTAATCCTGGTTGTGTGCATCTTGGTTGCTCTTGTATTCCTTCCTGTACTTTAACATTTATGTGTAGAGGCTAAAATGAGGTAAAGCAACTGGCCCATCGTAAGTGTTCCAAAATGTTTTATTATCAAAGAGACCAAGAGAAGTTGTTTTGAGGGGAAGGGGAGCACATTATGGGCCAGAAGAGCAAATCCCATCCTATGAAAAGATAGAGATTAGTAACTGCATTTGGAGATGAGGCAGCATAAGGGCTCCAAAGATGTAGACATCAAAGTTCCAGAGACGAACTATCAAAGCAAATAGTAAGGGGACATAATAAAGACAATATTATTCACATCTAGGGGAGGGGAAATGCCAGCAGCAGGCCAACAGCAGGCACTGTTTGACTCTAGCCATGTCTACCTGTTTCATCTGTACTACCAAAGTTATCGTGATAATTTGCAAAGAGGTTTATTCACACTAAGCAACTGGCCAATCCTTTCGTAGAAAAATTTCTTATCTCTAGCAGTACTGATATTTACAACCATTTGTCACAACCATGGGACTCTAGTGAGAGAGAATGCAAATCTCCTTACAAATAAAAATCCCCTTCCCCAAAGTATGCAGCTCACTATTCATAAAAAGAGGAGGGCAATCAGCTACTCCCACTTCACCACTGCGAATGAGAGTTGTGTGTTATCACATGCAATCTGGACACAGAGAAGATACCTGAAGTAACTGAACAAATGCAGGCATTTTGCTTTTTATAGGTTCACATTTTCTGAAAAGTGTACAATCACTCACAAGAAAGTAGGGCATAGATGCAGTGACTAGAATCTACGAGTTCTCTATTTCTACATATCAAAGAATATTACATCTCCTGGCTGTAGGTAAGGCATAATAAACATCATTTCCACAATTTTATTCTCTAGACTTCATATTTAAATGATAAACACAAAACCAATAAAGCTTAAAAGCACATCAAAATTGTGATATGCTTTTAAAAACTTTTAGACTATTACTGATTGGATTTTTTTAAGGCTTTAATGTGTCTTAGAAAGATAAAATTTAACTCCTGAACATTTCATTGAAGTCTAGTTAAATGTAGAGCCAATGTTGTCAAACACTAGATTTTCCCATTTATCAACAATTCTCCCTATGGTGAAAACATCTTCATTCAAGTCTAAGTGGGTTACTGAATTAAGAGTAGTAGTAGTGATAATAATAATGGTAACAACAATATTAACAATAGCTAACACTTATTTAACATATACCACATGCCAGGCACTGCTCTAAGTGCTGTATATGTATTGATTCTGCTAATCCTCACAACAATCCTATGAGGTAGGTAGTACAGTAAAACCATATTAATTAAAAGTCATTAGAGAGTAGAAAGAATGAATTATAGAATAATACTAAAGAGATTTTATTTTCTATACTATTAGAATTTAAATCTAGACTTCCAGTTAAATATGATAGACTGACCACATGTATTTATTTTCTTTACCTCCAAAACCCCACCAAAAAGACGTTAGAGGAATATTAGTGGTATTAAACCACAAAGACAAAGAGAACAGACTACACAGCCATGCGATTTCAACAAAGTTTATAAAAATAAAAACCAGGAGGAGGTGCGGTAACTAACCCAGCAGACGGGGAGAAATTAAAGCCTAAGTGCCAATACCTACACCTACCAAACCCTAACAGGTTCAAGACTTGGAAGCACCAGGTATTGTAGACGACGGGAGGGAGGCACAGAGCTGAAATGGGGACTAGAAGTCTGTATGAAGAGCAACCGGAGCCCAGGTCCTCTCCCTACTCGCCACAGCCACACAACTCACCAACCCCCAACCTCCATCCACAGGAGAAACTGAACCTGAGGGTCAGTGACCACAGAGGAAGACTGCGATGGGGTGGGGCAGGGCATGGGGAGGCTGGAAAGACGGGGATGAAGTAAAAGCTACCACACAAACTGTGCAGTCCTCACCCTTCTCCTATCCTGCTGCCAGAATCCAGGAGTCCTTCCTAGAAAAACTAAATGGCTCCAAAGAAAAGACTTCCACTGAAATTTAGGGGACTCCAACAAAAAAGGCCAGCTCTTTACCTGATGGCCACTAGTAACTGATAAACCCAGTCTACACATAAAGACCTACGGAATTAGCTATTTGGTACCTGATTCTTAACATGAATGGATGACCTCCCTAAGTTTCTAAGAAAGCCTTCAGAATGGAAGACATAGTCCAAAACAAATAAACAAGAAAACAGGAACATGGAAGAAATAGAAACAATGCGAGAAACAGGAAAGACATAAGGAAAAAACACATAATTATCCTTAGAGATAATGAAAAGACATTGAATCTATAAAATAAGAATAAGGTATTATGAAAAAGGAATAGAGGAAAAAAGATATCTTAGAAATTATGGAGCTAAAAAAAATTTAGTGGAAGAGCTGGAGGATAACAAAAAGAACAAATCTAATATAACTTAAGCAGCAACTGGAAAGATTTTTAAAATTAGAGAATCAGTCTGGGAGGTCCAACATTCAAATAACTAGAATTCTAGAAAGACAGGATGGAGAAAATAGAGGAGAGACAATTATCAAAAAGATAACACAAAAATTGTCCAGAACTGAAGTAGACCAGTCTACAAATTGAAAGACTCCCCCAAGTTGAGTACCCATCAACATGAATGAACAAAGACCCACACACCATCGTGAAATGTCAGGGGTAAAGACAAGCTCCTAAAAGCTTCTTGAGTGTGAAACAGGTCCCGTGTAAAAAGACGGTTTCAGAATTTTCACAGGACTCATGAATGCCATAAGATAATGGAGCACAATTTCTTCAAAATTCTGAGGGAAATATAATCGTGACATAGACTCAAAGTAGGTCCAAACTACCAATCAATCAAGAGTACAGACATTTTCAGATCTGTAAAGTCTCAAAATCTTTACTTCTCATGCACTTTTTCCTAGGAAGTTTTTTGTGGTGGATACACTTTAGCCAAAAAAGGGCAGTAAATGAAGAAACAGGAACTCACAGGATCCAATAAACAGGAGATCCAATATGAGACTAAAAAACAAAGGGAGACCAAGAATGACCACTGAGCCATGCTCAGGCCTGGAGAGCAATAATCCAGACGGCAGAAGATGAAAACTGGAAGAAATGTCCCCAAAGGACAAAAAAAAAAAAAAAAAAAAAAAGGAATTGATATTATCTGATGTTTTTGAGCGTTTAAGTCTTTGGATAGTTATTGTGATAGATACATAAAAAATTAAGCAAATTTTAAAATCAGGCAATTCTTAATTCCAGGAAAAATAAGGTTCTAGTAGAAAGGAAATAAGGATGGTTCACCACAGGGTTCAGCAGTGATACATTTGTATCTACTGATTTAACAAAAAGTTGTGATGAATCTATATTGGGAGGGGTGGGGGAGGGAGGGATATAGGAAAAGTAAATCCTTCCTGCCATAAAAGGAATTCAAGAAATCATTTCCGAAATTGATAAATCAAGAAAAAGCAGTATACCATATTTTCAAACAGGAAGGTAAATACTGGAACAAACCACCAAGAGCTGAAAGTACTCGTCTCTGGGGCGCTAAGTTGGGAGGAGGGGCAACTGCTTTTCATTATAAGCCTTCTAGTTCTATTTGATTTTGTTAATGATATGCATGAATTACTTTAGTAAAAACAAGCTAAATTTATAAAAAGAAAAGAAGGGGCTGGCCCAGTGGCAAAGCCATTAAGTTCGCGTGCCCCACTTTGGCGGCCTAAAGTTCGCCAGTTCGGATCCCAGGTGGGGGTGGACCTAGCACCACTTGTCAAGCCAGGCTGTGGCAGCATCCCACATAAAATAGAGGAAGATGGGCACAGATGTTAGCTCAGCAACAATCTTCCTCAAGCAAAAAGAGGAAGATTGGCAAGAGATGTTAGCTCAGGGCCAATCTTCCTCACAAAATAAAAGAAAAGAATTTAAACTTACAAATTTAGTATGAATTCAAAGAAAGGAGGATTGGGGAACTGCAAAGACATGAAAAGGAGCCCTATGTACCAGCTACAATTTACTTAACCCCCCAGGGCTATTAAAAGAGAGACCTCCCCCTCGAAGGAGCTCCTGCACCTAACCAGGCTTTCTTTCAGGCCACGACTCTCCCTCTGCACCAAGTGGCAACAGCAAGTCTCAAAGGACAGACCCAGAGGCACTTCATTTAATAAAAGAAGTAAAGGATTGGTAGAGTCCAAATTACTGAGATAATATATATGGGATTAGTATAAAGAGTAGTGTAATATTACAAGGATACATTTCCTGAGATCTCATGATGATTTCTAAACACCAAATGTAATAACACATAGTGAAAAACTACAATTCAGGGTCAAAGGTTCCATGGCAACTGTGGAAATGAAGATTCTTTACCTCTTGCCATGGAATTTAAGTTTAAGCAATAGTGTCCATTTCTGGACTTGCCCTGATTGAAGATAACACAATAATTCAATATGATAATAACAACGTTCAAATTTGGTCCATTTACAAAAGAACTGTCATCAAGTCGCTTTAATCAGGGAGGCCTGCGATTTCCACACAACAGAAACCAGGCACTTGAAAAGAAAAGCAAGCACTGGTTTTGCCTAGGAGATCACTGATACACCAACAGTCTCCACATTTCTCAATAACCCCACGGCCTAGACAAAGCAAAACAGGAACAAGCAACAGTGACACACTACAGAAAATCCCGACAAGCGAAAATTCTTACAGAATTAGTCTTATTTGGTTCATCTTTTCCTTAAAATTCAGAAAAGCCAGGCACACTTGAAATTACACAGGGCTCCTCAAAATGCAAGGTTCCCTGAAGCTTTAAAGGTTGCTTCATGCTACCAATTCACTGATCAAAATCTGGATAGAATTCAAGATACATTTATATCCCCTCAAAAAAAATGATTTCACAATGTGTGAAAGGGAAAAAAAGTGGCTCCAAGTCACAATAAAAGCCATACTGAGGAATCTAGCAAAACTGTTCAAAGCACCTGTTTCAAGGGGAAAAAAATGATATGAAACAGAAATGACTGCATTTTATTTAAAAAAAATATTTATACAAAACTGTTCAGGAACTCATCTTTTTGGATAAAGCAATAGAAAACAGATTTATTTTCCATGAGTTCAAAAGCTTGTTAGGGTGTTTTCATTATAAACCTATCAGTTCAAAAAAAACTACCAGAAAAACTCCCCATGAGTAGCACCTTGACCTTCATGGTCTTATCACTACATAAGTTCTTACTACCAAAAAAAAGAAGCAAAAAATCTGATTACTTGTTCAACATGAAAACCTACCACATTATCAAACTTCTTATTTTCTCAAGTTAGACATATGAGTACAATATATGAGTAGAAAAAGCTTCCACTTAATATAGTCTAATGACCTGTGTGCTATTTAAAATCACAAATACTTTAAGTAGCATACAGTTTCTCTAAATGCATTTTAATGTAGATAATTATTTATGTCCATTTTAAACCTAAGAAAGAAAGCTTATAATTACAGATTTATTTCAGTAAAGTAAATATCAAATGTTAACTCTTAAAAAAAGAGTCTCACACAAACTTACAAGAGAAATTTAAAGTGAAATAAGCCACATTATTCTAAGCTCATAGGCAACAAAACTAAAAACATGCCTCATTTGTGTATTCACTATGAGGTCCAAATATACAAACAAAATCAAAGCAATGAAGAACACTATTAGCACTTGATAAAGATTAGACAGAATATCAATAAATGTAAAAAATACAATGTATTATATGATGAGTTTGAATGCAAAAACCACATATTTATTAAACATATGATTAACTTAAAAACACCAAACCAGTTTGTTTTAAAGTGCTCCTCATCCAAGACCTTGGACAAAACTGTCACTCTAAAGTGAATTTTAAAAAAACAGTTTACAAGGCAAACACTGACAATAGCTATGGACAGGCACTACCAACAAATGCTGTTTGTTCTTTAATTAAATAATGCCATTCTCAAGTGATGTAGAGCAGTCGCCTTGACAGAATTCCTTTTTTGTATAAATATTCATAAATAAAAAATGTCCCTAGATATTCTAAAGAGCTGCTAACATTAATACCTTACAACAGCAGCTTAATGTCTATTTTAGGAAAAAAGCACTAAAATCCTCTTCCATTGAAAGTTGTTTATTTCTCTGGTGTAAGTGAGCAAGGTCACTACAACATTAACTTCTATTCTAGAACCATGTAAATAACAATGTATACACATCTTAAATTTGGTAGGTCATAAACGTTAGGATGTAATCATGTTTTGATGCAACAGAAAAATAAATAAATAAAAATTAAATACTTTAACCCAACATTTGGTATTGACAAATCAGTAGTGTCAACTTCATGTATGAAGGACAGCACAGTCTGGTGTTTTAAAAATCCTCAATGTCATGGCATTTGGGCTAAAATGTTTAGAATATTAAATGTTTCCTTTTTGCTTAAAGGAATACAATACAATCACCATCAAGCTGCTATCGTAACTCATTTTTAGCTGGGGTACAATGACCATTTGGTCCATGGCACGAGTTACACATATCACACTTCTGTCAAACTGAAAACTTATGTTTATAAGATTTCATGTTTATCAGCTACAATACACACTGACTAAGCTGTCAGTCCCTCACAGTTTTTTATAAAAATATCTACATTTGTCCTTATGAATGTCAAAATGTTACACTATCATTTGTTTAAAAAAAAAAAAAAGATGCACATTCATACCGTGAAGTTATTAGGAAAATACTCTTGCAAATAAACTATATAAAGATAAAATACACTTTAAAGGTACGTGGGTTGTTTTTGTTTGTTTGTTTTACAATATTCTATAAAGTGCAGAGAAATCCTAAGGGAAAAACTACTCCCTATAACATAGTTTAATTACAGCAGCTTTTGCATAGCAATACTTAAAGGAAGTTGGCCACTTCCGTTTCCTCAGGAAGAGAAGGATGGAAGAGGATCTTCCGAGCCAGAATTTTTTTTGGCCATAAGTCTGCTTTCTTCAGGAATGGGTGCTGAAGCCAAATCTCCATTAAGTGTATTTCTTGAACAGTGAACAGGTCCTATTAAGAAATTGATTAAAAGGTTAAATATCCTATCAATATTAACTCGAGTCCTCTCTGAAAGAACATTTTAAGTTTCCTATTCAGGGACGTGAAATTCCTTTAACTTCCTGCTCATTTTTCAGTTGTTTCTTTAACAGAGAAAAATCTAACTTTTCTACTACTGGCAGTCATAGGAGAAACTTCAGAGTTCATGAAACAAATTATGAAACTACTTAAAGTAGAGATATTAGTTTTGTTCATTGCTAGAACCATGCTTGGCACATACTAGGCAGCCGGTAAATATTTGCTGAATTGAATTTAGTCTTTCTTAATTAACTATTGCTTTTTCAGCTTGATCGTTTTAATGCTGTTAGCACCCTCCTTGTTTTCTAGGCAAAGAAACCAAGACCCAAAAAAGGTTGCACGCCTACCCCAAGATCACACAATTAGTAAACGAACTAGGATTAACGTAGGGCTTGCTCTTTTCATCACAAGACTTTCTGAGCAAAGCTGACAAGGTACCTCACACTGAAAGTTCCCATATTTCCATTTGGAATGCAACTCACAAAACTTATCACCACAGTTGCAAGTGAACACAGCTAAACACACTGGCATGGTCCTGTTCCAGGGCAACTGGACTTTTATATGTACATATTATATGAATTTAACATGAACATCTATTACTTTATAATTTTTAAAAATCTAGTTGATAAAAAATAGAAGCAGCTGCATCCCCAAAGGAAAAGAATATTTTGGGATAAAGACTTTCAACTAAGACTGCCAATTGCAAAATATGTACTTTGTAAGGAAGAGCACTAATTCAATCTCTGCTTTGTCAACCGAAACACTAAACTTTAGGATAAACAGAAGGAAATCTAAGGATAAAACTTCTGACCAGCCTACACTTACCAATTTTAAAAATTTCTAGAGAATTGAGGTATGTGTATGTATATAAATATGTATGCATGTGTGTGTGGGTGTGTGCGCACGTATTTGTGACTAGTTTTGTTATACTCCGTAACAGCTAAATTGGGGAATGCTAAATCGAATAAGGCATTTACACTCAGATCTTATGAAAACTGTTTTCAAGAATTTAGGGCCAGGGTGCATAAAAGAGAAGAGAGCTAAGGAAAATGGCTGGCTTTAAAAAAATTAATTTCACTATCACAAATCAAAATGATTCCCTTAGAGAAAAAAAAGCAGTGGCATCTAGAGAAAAGTACAAGGCAGCATAAAGAACTCCTTCATGAGCTCTGGATTAAAAGGGTCATATATAAAAGGCAGAAAGAACAAGGTGGATCAGAATGCATATTACCTGCCTCCAGTGACATTTCTTCCCCATACCTAACCTGTTTAACCTTCTTTCTCTTTTCCTTATCTCTTCCAAGTTGTACTAAATTGGTCAGGAAAGTTTCTTTCTCCCTCTCCTACCCCACATCATCCCTTTTCCTTCCCTCATTTCTTTACCCACTGTCCCAACTTCAATTCAAAATCATAGTGAGCACAGAGTAGTGCTCTCTATCAATACAGAGATGATTAGTTCTGTAAGGAATATGGGCATAAAAAAAAAGATGCTGTCACCTTCTGAAGATCTGAAAATGACCAACAGTCCCTTTTAGAATCTCCAACATCTTCATGAACCCTACATTCTCCTCTAATCAAACCTGTTCAACCTTCTGGTTAAGAAAATAACTCTATTTTAATCAACATTTTCAATATATTCAAATACTAGAAATCCAACCCATTGTTTTGTTCCCTCTCAGTCATACTATGAATTAGCTCAGCTGTTCTAGGCAATCTAAAGAATCTAACCACCATTCATCATGTCATTTCCATAAGGGAAATAAAATCTGTGTTCCAAACAACTGACTTACAAATGAACTCTTAGAACACGATCTGCTCCCTAAAGAAGAACAGTATGTAATTTCTATCCTGTATGCTTCATGAGCAATAGTAAAGACTTTGAAAAGCAAAAGTCTATTAATGGGGTTGTAATAATAAGACCATATTTGTGTTCACTGGAAATCATGGTCATTACTGTCTAACTAGATATTCTGACATACTTAGGAAGCTTTTTCCCTAAAGCGAAAAATAATTAAATTTTAACATAAATCACAAAAGCTTCCCTAAAGTATTCAATTGCAGTAGGCTGCCTCTTTAAAAAATAAGGGAGAAAAAGGTGCAGGAATAAATGCTACTATAATTCACCACCACCACCAGAAAAAATTATTCTCCTTGTTCATTACAAATTATTTAAGTAAAAAGGCTGATTTTTTTTCTTTGAACTTAGAACTTGCCTTTATTTTCTCCTAGAATCCTACCCACAATTCATGCTTTCTTCTAAAATGTTTTTAAACGCAAACATAGTGAGAGCAGAAGATTACTAAGAGATTACTAAAATACAGTAAGAGTGAAAGATTTTGATATTATATATATAAATCTCAGATAGGTTACTCACAAAGAGATATTCAGCACTTCGTTAATAACTAAGCTGTTTGCAAGAGGATACATGAGCTTCTGTTGATTGTATGCTGTTTGCTTAGCTCTGAATTAAGAAATTAATACAAGGGCAAAGTACAGCATTCACTGTCAGTATCTTTCACTTCAACAATTACCTAACAATTTTGCTAAAAAGGCCAAAAGAAAAGACAGAGTCCCTCTAACTTACTATCTGGGTCTTCATGAGGAATATCGTTACAAGAGTCTGTATCTGAGTAGGTTCTACGGCGTCGCTGGGAGAGTCGGTGAAGTGTAGACACTGGTTCCTTTATAGAGTGGCTACTCCTGCAAATCACATAAAGAGCACTAAATTGTAAGGCCTTAAACAAATGAAAACACCCTCAAATGGAGTTTTAAATGACTTCTCTTTATTTATTTATTTTTAAAGATTTTATTTTTTTCCTTTTTCTCCCCAAAGCCCCCCAGTATATAGATGTATATTCTTCGTTGTGGGTCCTTCTAGTTGTGGCATGTGGGACACTGCCTCACTGTGGCTTGATGAGCAGTGCCATGTCCGTGCCCAGGACCCAAACCAACGAAACACTGGGCCGCCTGCAGCAGAGCACACGAACTTAACCACCTGGCCACGGGGCCAGCCCCTAAATGACTTCTCTTTAAAATGAAAGAGGAACTATTTTTATGCCCTAAGTTCTATTTTAGCAATATTCTACTCCTTCAGAGGTCAGGCCAGAGGCAAATCAAATCATTTAGAATATGGTAACTTAGAAGTTACCAGATTCTGGTAAATCTGGTAATTTAGAAGCTGGTTGGTAACCTGGAGAATACGGCCTCTGAGCCCAACAAATGGAAAAGGCGTACAATGAAGAAGAAGCGACTTTTATAGAGGACAGTCTAGCTAGACAGTAGACATATCAGATGATTAACAAACATTTGAAAACTAAAAGTTTTGGATTTCACAAGTGCATGTATGCACTGTCAATCCAATCTGATCAAAAACGGCAGAGTGAAGGGCATGGGCAAGTGGTTTGGGAACATGCTAGAGGCCGACTTGCTGACAGTAGCAAGAGCAGATAAAGATGGCAAAAAGAAGGCTAGAAAAACTATTTTAGAAAATCAGAAAACTAGAAAAATCAGTCTAAAAATTTAAACATAGAAGCAAATCACCACCAGTCAACAGCACCTTGGCTACCACTGTATGACAGCCCAACATTACTGCTCTTAAAGACAACCTTCATTTATCAAGAAAAAATAAAGTTTTAGAATTCCTAATATATCTTATTAAATATGGTAGAAAGGATAAAATACAGTTTAGAAAAATTTCTATCATAAAAATAAAAGTTTGTCAATTCAGTTACTGAAACTCTTCAATCCCTGAAGGTTGGATATGTACGTCACTGGACTCCTCTAAGCACATGACAGTTCAGTCAAAGATCACATAATCATCAGAGGAAAAAAAAGTGAGAAAACAACAATAAGGGCTCAGTTAGAACTCAGTTAGCATTTATTAGAGAAATAAATGTTAATGTCACTATAACTTCATCACTTTCCAAGGAACCAAGTAAGACAACCAAGGCAACTTAAAAAAATATTACCTACCAAGATAAAAACCACCTTAATAGCCTGGGATGTTGGCAAGTTCTATCTAGAAGGTAAATTTTTCAAATGTGTTGATAAGAATATATACTTTAAAATATCAATTGGTTTTTCTCTCTTTTCAGCAAGATCTTTAGCTCCTAATAAAACAATTGTTGAACATAAATATATGATGCTATAAAAAGATACAGTAAATGAACCTAAGCTCGTCTGGAGCCTTGATACATCAAAAATTGATTTCTATTAGCCATCATTTGATATAATTTCAAACACTGAAAAAAGGTACAACAGCTGGCCAGGTGCTTCCCTTGTTGGTTAATTTAGTCACTCACTTTTTTCTTTACTGACTACCTACTGGGGCCAGGCCCAGTACTAAGCACTAAGAGACAATGCTGAACAAATCAGAACCAGATTCTCTCCAGAGTTTACATTCGACATCACTTTAGGTTAAAGATCCAAAAAATTCCCTAAGCAGGTATCATTTTAAGAGACGTTAGTCAAAAGAAAACGTTATTTTACCTCTCTGAACTGCAGGAACCAGGGTGGCTGACAGAACGCTTCATCTAGAAATTTAAAAAGAAAATGAGCATAATCCATATGTCAAACAGAATAAGGTAGCTCTAATATATTATTATCATAATTAACATAAATTTACTCAGAGAAAAGGATGGCTGGCCAAAAAATTTATTTTTCACAGATTCAAGTAACAACATCATTAGCACAATGTCTAGCTTTTTCCCTAGTAACCATTAACTGGAATCTTTCTCAACACATCCCAAAAACAAGCTGGATCCTTTTCTCAATACTAAAAACCAAATCCTATAGTTTATGTATATCTCACATATGTGTGTATGTAAAAATATAAAAAATAGTACACTTAACTAGTCCAAAAAAAAATCACACTATTTGTGATAAAAAGGAGTATCTAGCAAGCCAGAAAATATTCTAATAAATGTCTCTCTCTTTTTTTTAAAGGGCAGGAATAGAGTCTGGTAGCAAAGCTTCTCTTTACCATTCATTATTCAGGTAGCTGTTACACAGATGTTGTAAAGTGTGGTTTTCGTGGAAAACGGCATTAATAATTCAAGTCGTTAAAGAACTCAAAAGAACCCTAAGCCTCAAATAGGTTTCTAAAACATATACTTAAAATACAAATAAATAAATAAAATGAGATTAAGCACAGCATTAATAAATATGACAAATACTAAAAAAAATTCAGAAGATCCAACTACTCCACCAAAAAAATAGAAAGAGGCAGCCAAGTAAAACAGATTATTTCAACGTTTAACAGGCAGCAAAAAAGCAAAGTCTATACTAAAGCCTCAAAATGGTTGTATACATAGGGGCTCAAGAGGCTTACAAGTCCAAGTCTAAAACCTGTGTTATGTAAATGCCTTCTACATTTGTAACATGAGCCACCAGTTGCTCTGAGAAATCCCAGCTAAAATGATAAAAGTTATGACCCATCCAATTTGCAGTCCAGGGGACATCTAATATGACTGACTAAGATACAACTGGACATTAACATCTCCTTTAACAGAAATCACTTCCTTTAGGATTACTCACCCAATGACATCCTCACTACAATTATCACTCAATCTGTGGATCAAAATGACAATTGTTTGAACTTCCAAGATGATTTGAAATATAACTGAATGCAAGTTAATTTTAAGAAGGCCACAATGAGACTAACTATATAAAATGGTTATAAAAATCAAGTTAATTTTGGAATTCTCAAACCTTTCAGCTTTATTTTTCATTTACTCATGTTATTAAAAAAAAAAAGACTTTCCCATGAAGACTGTCTAACCTTAATTTCCGCACTATGTGTCTCCAGAATATTTGCTTTATGTATGAAGTAAAATGGCACAGCAAGGGAAAATAAGAGGTCTGTAACTGATATTTCCTAGATTAACTTATCAGGTTTACTGTAATGTTTCTACTGATAAAGGTTTTTGGTTTAAAAGAGATAGTTATTACAGTTTCCTATACATAAAATATACATACGACCTCTCTGGACTACAGAGCATTTGTAACAGAAGGCATTTTCCTCAGAAGTTCAATGCAAAAACAAGGCAGGTCTGAGGTGTTTTTATCGTATTTGGCTCTATAAAGTACACCTTAAAAAAAATAGTGTACCCTTTGTATATCAACCTCAGGAACATAGCACTATATACCCATCTTAACTATATGTGTTATTTAACAGTTCACAGTATATCTACAATTGTTCTAAAAAGCAACATTGTCAAACCGTGTTCCACTGACTACCACAGTCCTGTGAGATGTATTCAAAAAGGTTCAAAACAAAAAGGGTTCAACTGTCAAATAAATTCCAGAAACATTGCATATCACCTCTCCTTCTCAGAGATTCATAATACATTTCAGAATAAAAGAGGTTGTAAGAAATCCTATGACAGAGAAACCCAATTCGTTTAAGTTAACCTAGCACTTCCCAAACTAAGCTGGCCATACAACTCATTCCCATGGTACACCTCTCAGAGGACACTCTTAGTCCATCATACACTGATTAGAAAACAATGACCTTAATAAAGTTAGGTAATAATCTTTACTAAATCTCATATAACTAAATTTGCTGGGGTAAGTAAGAGAACCTAGCAATAAGTTGTACCCTATTCTTTCTTCCAGCAAATAAGACCAGGTAATTACTAAAATGGTAGCCAGGTGGCATTTTTCCTTTTATAAAAGGGCTCCTGAAAACAGTTTGATGAAAAAAATGTAAAGTCGCATCAAACCGTCTCTCACCTGTGAGTTCCCCACAGCATGTTAGAGCAAGTTTACTGGCTCCAAAAGGACCAGGAATCCATCACCGCCCACAAAGACTACTTGTTCAGAGTAATCAGAAGGTAAGAAACTAACGTTAAGCATCTAACATTAAATAGGTCAAATCCTTCGCAATGACCTCAGATGTATGAGACACTTTATTTTACAGATGAAGCTCAAAATGAGGTCCAGAGAGATTAAGGAACTTGCCT
Source organism: Equus asinus (assembly GCF_041296235.1). Lineage (NCBI taxonomy): Eukaryota > Metazoa > Chordata > Mammalia > Perissodactyla > Equidae > Equus > Equus asinus. Next base: position 116,700,306 of record NC_091793.1, on the reverse strand, counting down.
ACTCAGAGGGTTCAAATTCAAATGCTGACTACAAAATACTGTTTCTCTTGTAACATGTTGTTTCAAATCCCTTACAACTCCTTTAAAGATTTGCTTAATTTTATCCCCTTGTGGGTAAAACGTCACCCCACTGTGATGTTTTTATCAAGCAGAACAGTACCCTCCAACCTTTTTCATGCCACAGCATCCACAGAGCATTATAATATCTTCCTGGCACACAGGGGTAAACAGCACAGCCCCTCCAGGTGAAGGGGCTCAGGACGTTGGCACACGCTGACATGCTGAGCCCACCCGCTGAGAGGCTCCAATACAGAATATGAGTATAATCCAAATAAATTCAATCTATTGACTATTTCCCTCCCACTGCCAGTTTCAACCCTTAAAAATAAAAACAAAAACAAAACCGCATGCAACATCACTGGAAGAAAAACAAGAAGTTCCAACCATTTGAACAGGAGAAGGTGACACAGGAGAAACTAAGGCATCCGGATGGGACAGCTGAAACATCTCAGGTTTAAACTTGGCATTCGCTATCTTCACACACTCCTCAAGGGTTGTGATGAATGTATTACACGTGGCACTAAGCAGAGAAGAGGCTTCATTCATGTTCTGAAAAATTACACACACAGAGTTGAACAGACTCACACACAACTATGTGGAATCATGTACCACCTTATCATCAAGTAATGAAACATTATCTCCAGCAGACACCTACTAGGTTATGGTCAATCTATTTAAAATACACTACCTTAGAAAATTACAGCAACACTTGCATAAGAAATGTCTGTCTCTCAGATAAACAATGAAGGAAGCTAGATTCCAAGAAAAAATATTTTGCATTAAAAACAAATATCATATTGAAAAACCATGTACAAAAATTTATCTTAGATAAACCTAACCTAAAGAGTAAACTTCTATCAGAATTCTGAAGGTGGTCACAGCCGTGGAACACCCTGAGAGTTACTTAGGGTCAAGTATAATTCATGTCTACCCCAGACCCATTCTCCCACTTCTTCCTTGGTAGAGTAAAAACCTCAATCTTTTTTTATGGAAGTAAAGTGTCCCAACCATGGAGGATGAATACAGACTGGTCTAAGCCAGTCATGGCTATTGCACAACTTTTCATCAAATATTGATTTCTCCTAGTTTCCTTTGACCCAGACAAAAAAGATGATGAGAAGTCTGCTGGGAAGTTTCTGGGATTTTTGTTCCCTGGTAAGAGCCAAGGACAGCAAGTTGAAGTCTCTCTCCACCCTGGCTAGCCCACTGCCTCTTGCCTCTGCGTGATCTTGGCAGTCACCTTGAAGCCTTTGGCATGAGGAGAAAAACCCAACAGGCCAAGAATGGCAGTGTGGAAGGATGAAATAAGCCTGGACCCCTGATTCTATCCCTGAGCTGCTGGAGCAAATGTGAGGGCCCCTACCTCCAGCTAACTTGTGGTGAAACAGTAAGTACCCTTGGGGTTTATGCACCTGCAACCAAACATGACCTATCTCACACAAGATTCTTCCCCAAAGGAGAGGTGAGAAGATTTCTTGTCCCACTTCTCCCAAATTAGGCAAAATGGGACTGGGAACCATGCTGGCCTTTCACTTGGAGAGCAGTAGGACCCACTGGTAAGAGTGAGCCTGTTTCATAGGCAGATCCTAGAAATCTGAATTTTGACTCCCACATTCTTGTTCTGAGGATTTTTTTTTTAAGTTATTTCATAAAGCTAAATTACCAACTCTCAGTAGCTGAAGTAAGACCTTATTACCAAAAGAAAGGGAATAGCAGTTGTCCAATGAATTCATGCAGTCAGCCTGGAGAACAGAGCCTAGAATGCTTCTTCTCCACCCCAAACACCAAATTATCAATAGGCTGCAAAGATAGGCCCTGACTTCCTGGAGAAAAGTGATACTTCCTGCTTTACTCTGGCTGCACAGACATAATCTAGAAGATTCTACTGATTTCCAGATACAGAGTCTGCAGTAGGGAGAGCCCAGAATAGCTGAAAATAACTCATTTTGAAAATGCTTCTCTGTCATCTCATGGGAAGAACCTCAGCCCCCAGTGTAGTGGAAAGCATAAACAGACATGAAAGGATCATTTTTGCTATACCTCTACGCTGGGAGATGAATGGTTCTCATCATGGTGAACAAATTCCTGGATTGTATGAACTTGCTGCATTAGGAGGTCACAGTAGAGGCGAAGTTCAGACATTTTGGTTTTCAGAGATTCACTGGTTTCACTTATTTCTGAAAGGAACATATATAAACATTCAATTAGATCGTTCTCATATTCTCTGAGCAATACAACAAAATGGAATAATTTAAAAGTAAGGGAAAAGATATAAGTACCTATAGCTTAAAAAATGTGAGACCTTAGAAATAGGATACAACGGCCCTGAGTAAAAACCCTCTCTTTAGATTACTGGAAAAAAAATGGGAGTCATATGTCTAACATGAAGTTTAGGCAGACTAACTTCCAGACACAGGGTGATGACCCCTGGATATTTTATACAAGGTAATTGCATTCTATTACTCATCTTTCATTTGAAAAGTGCTTATATTTCTTCTTTTGTGAATTGCCTTTTCTTGTCCTTTACACATTTTTCCAGTTCTGATATTTGGTGTTTTCCTTAATAATATACAAGTTGATAATTTATAAAAATTCTTATGCAGTAAAGATAATCTTTCTTTTGTACTATATGCTACAAATACTTTTCCAGATCTGCCAGCTTTCAGATTTCTTTACTGTATATTTTGACATACAAAAGTTTTTAATTTTTATGTAGTTAAAACTATTGTATATAAATATTTATTTCCTTCTGTTCCTTTCATAACTTCATTTTTATACTATATTGTTTTCAGAAATTTTTTATTAAGAGTTTACTTTCCTTTCTTTAATATCTCCAGACAGACTAAATATCCAGCCATAATCTCAGCCACTCATTTACCAATACCTTCTAAACTAGAAGTGTAAACAGAAGAGGAAGCAGGGGAAATATGCCTCTCCATATTCCCTGAGCCTGTGGCACCGCTTTGTGGTACTAGCCACAAAGCCACTTTACACAGAATGGACCCAACCAGCTCTATCTGCCCATCTGATCTAACCGAAATTAATTTCTACTCAAACTTAAGTCCAGTCCTTCCTTTTTCTTAACCGAAGAAAAACTAATACACAATAAAATTTACCATTTTAACCATTTGTGAGTGTACAGTTTGGTGACATAAAGTACAACCATCACCACCATCCATCTCCAGAACTTTCTCATCTTCCCCAACTGAAACTGTACCCATTAAACACTAACTCCCCATTTCCCTCTTCCCCTAGCCCCTGGCAACCATCACTCTACTTTCTGTCTCTATGAATTTGACTACTCGAGGTATCCTAGACAAGTGGAATCATACAATATTTGCCTTTTTTGATGGGCTTATGTCATTTGGCATAATATCTTTCAAGATTCACCCATACTGTAGCATGTGTCAGAATTCTCTTCCTTTCAAAGGCTGAATACTATTCCATTGTATGTATATACCATATTTTGTTTATCGATTCCTCTGGCTCTGGACATTTGGGTTGTTTCCACCTTTTGGCTATTGTGACCATCCATTCCTTCTTATCCTACCCTAAGCCATACTCTATCCATGAGGTTCTTTCATATATTGGTACAAATTGGTATAAATTCAATCCTCAGACTTCATTTTTCAATATCCATAATTTGGTTGCTTCCATTAATTTAAATAACTTCTATTGCTTTTCAATTATAAAAGTAATACATGCTCAATAAAAAATTTTGGAAAATCAAAGAAATATAGAAAAGAAAAATGAAACAACTGCAATCTCACTACCAAGATATAAATACTGTTATTATTTTCACATTATATCTGCATATAGTGGAACTATTTCCATAAATTATTTGGTTTGCTTCTGATTGTTATTTAATCCTTTTGATAGGCAAATATATGTCATGATAAAGTCAAAAGGTACCAAAGGGTATACAGTGAAAAGTGTATCTCCTTCCCACAAATTCCCTTTCCAAGGGTAACAACTTGACCAATTCTCACATATCTTTCCTGAGCTGGCCAATGAACGCATATGTAATTTTGAATCCTGCTTTTTTCAATTATCATTTAACCTTGTATATTTTCTCACATCATTAAAATTCCTTTTAAACATTTCACCAGCTACATAATATATCAGCCTATATTAGCCCATAGTTTACTGAACCATTTTCCTAAATTTAAACCTTTGCATTGTTTAAAATTTTTTTTACTATGATGAACATCTATGTATGTAAATCTTCTTCAACATTTCTAATTATTTCTTTAGGACAGATTACTAAAAGAGAACAGGACAATTTACATTAATGTTTAAGAAAATATTCTTACCACAAGGGAAAAGTTTATAGTTACCTTTTTCTTTTTTAGTCCTGGTATCAGTCAAACACGCTTTGGAGCTCCCCAGAGCAACCAGCCACCTCTGTCTCTCAGCCGCATTCACCGCCTTCATGTAGAAATGCTGCTCTCCTGGAATGATTAATTCCATTCTTGTGTTGTCGGCTGAATGGACTGTGATGATAAACACAGGGGGAATACAGTCATGGATTTAGTAACTTGGGGAGCATCAAATCAGCACTCTTACACAGTATCAGATGTTCCAAACACCTAAAACAACATACTATGATTCAAGATGCAGGCAGTGCCGCTCCCAAAGGGGCTATCAGGTGGCACTCTCCAAACCACCCTCTCACATATAACCAGGCTGGCAGTAGTGCCAAAGTGGCGGTAGCATATGAAAGCGAAAACAGCAACAAATTAACTACTGAGAAGTGAGAAGTAAGAACTCCCTTCCTTGGGGCACCTGTACCACCTTAAATACATGTGCACTGTCACACATCACACGTTTTTCCCTGATTTCTTTGAAAGGACAGTGTGCTTTTGTATCCCCCAAGCCTAGGACAGTGTCTGGCCTACAGAAGCAGCACACTAGATGGTAACTATGGCAGCCTTCCATTGGAACAGCAATCCTCAAGTAACGGGCATATCATAACCACCTGGACAGCACGTGCATTTTGGAGACCTTCAGCTCTTCCCCTCCACCCTCCTCCTTTCCTATACTTGCCCCCCTTGATACGCTGACAAAATATAACTAATCAAGAATTATTCTGAGCCAATCCTAAATCTTTTTTGTAAGACTAAATTTGTGTTACATTGTCATTAATCAACAAGACTTTACTCAGGTCAGAGCAGTGCTGATAGAGGGGAAGACAGAGGAGGAGGAAAAAAGGAGTCTTTGCTCTAAAGAGCTGACAATCTGACCAAGGAAACAAAATTACACACCAAAAGTAATCAAAACGCGCAAATGTTGAATTCCTTGGTGCAAAGATTTCATGCGTAATTATAATGAGAGAAAGGTAAGAAGCAGCAGGAAATAAGCCTTCAAGGAGAAGGATTTGAAGACAGCAGGATTTGGTTAAGAGAAAAACTACGTAAGAAAAGGCTTAGATGAGGAAATAAACATAATATGTACTGAGGAAATCAGGAGACAGGCTAAATGGAGCCTTGTATTATATTACAAATGATATTCATAAATGGACAAGCTGAGTGGAGCCAAATTACGAGGGCCCCAGAAAGTCTGGCAGAAGCCCTACTTCACTTGATTAATTACCGAAAATACTAACCAGATGCTCTGTGCTCTATGGCAAATAAGTAGCACAAAAGCTTTGCTATCTTATTATTCTACTTATAGAGGCCATTCTTGGGTGTAGATAGTGAAATATATAATCATGCAACAATCAATGATGAGTACAAAAGACTTCCAGGCTAGGATAAAACCACTGAAATCCCACAGCTCCACAAGTAACTCTTTTCTGCTATTTGCTAGTTCTAGTGAAAGCACCAATAGCTACCTGAAAAGAAACAATGCTTTAATTTCCAACATGTTGCTACAAGATGAAACTAAAATAAGATGACTCATTTTCAAACATACCAGAATTTATGTATCAGTCAAGAGTTGTCCCCTCCAAACTAGTCACCTGAGAAGGCAACAAAATTAAGAACAATGCTCCCAAAACATTAAGTTTCTGGGAAGAAATGGACAAGACTTCTATATGCAAAACTGCAAAACATTACTAGAGAAATTAAAGACCTAATTAAATACAGGAATATACCATGTTAATGGATCAGAAGACTCAATATTGTCAAGAATACAATTCTCCCCAAATTGATGTATAGATTCAATGCAATGCCGATCAAAATTCCAGCAAATATTTCTGGAAATTTACAAGCAGATTCTAAAATGTATAAAACGGAAAGAGCCAATGATGGTAAAGACAATCCTGTAAAAGAACAAAGTTAGAAGACAGACTATCAGATACTAAGATGTATAAAGCTAAAGAAATTAAGACAGTGTGACATTGGCTCACGGATAGAAAAGTAGGCCCATGGAACAAAAGACAGTCCAGAAAAACCCACATATAGTCACTCGCTTTGTCACAAAGATGTCCCTACAGTGCAATGGGTGGAAGGTTGCTCTTTTTAATAAATGGTGCTCAGTCAACTGGATACCTAAATAGGTGAAAAATGAGTCTTGACTGCTACATGACATAATACATGAAAATAAATTTTAAATCAATCACAGACCTAATTAGAATAGAAGGTAACACAAGATTTCTTAAGTGGGACACAAAAAGTTCTAAGCAAGAAAATTGACAAACTGGACTTTATTGAAATTAAGAACTTCTGTTCATCAAAAGATACCTTTAACAGAATGAAAATGCAAAGCACAGAGTGGGAGAAGATATTTGCAATACAAAAACTCCTTCAGATTATATAAAGAACTCCTACAAATTAATGTGAAAGATAGCCCAATTTAGAAACCGGGCCAAAGACCTGAAAAGGGACTTCAAAAGGAGAGGATGTTCAAATGGCTAATTAATATCTGAAAAAACACTCAATATCACTAGTTACTGAAGAAATGAAAGTTAAAACCACCATGAGATACCATCATATACATTAGAAATATTCAAAGTCTTAAAACAGCTAATACCAAGTTTTGGCAAGGATGCAAAGCAACTAGAACCCTCATACTCTGGTAATTGTAAAATAAATTGGTACAACTACTTTGGTAAACAGCTGGGCATTATCTGTGACAAAGATTCTCTCCTCTATCAAAGTTCAGTCAGCCTCCTCTGGGCCCCATGCTTGACCAGGCCCAACCTTGGGCTTCCATCTCTGTCCTTGTGGAGTCTAATTTTAGCAAGAATCCTGCTAAGTCAGTTTAGTCAGAATCCCCCACCCTCAATATCTGATCACCCTCAATATCTAAGCAAATCCTTGAAATTTTCCCACCATTCCCCAGGTAATATCTGATCACCTTGGCCTGCCTTTAGCAAGAATCCTGTTAGGTTGGTTTAACCAGAATCCCCCCTTATCCCTAAAGTTTCCTCTTAATAATTTTCTATCCACTGATCCTCCCACTCTGCTTCTTGGCTATAAATTCCCATTTTTCCTTGTTGTAGTCAGAGTTGAGCCCATTCTCTCTCCCCTCCTGCAAAACCCCATTACAGCAGTCCCTATACCTATTGTGACAAACCTGTATAAAAGTGTGCCTTACTGTTTTTTGGTTTTGTTTTGTTTTTTTGGTGAGGAAGATTCACCATGAGCTAAAATACATTGCCAATGCTTTTTTTTTTTTTCTTTTTTTGCTTGAGGAAGATTAGCCCTGAGCTAACATCTGCACCAGTTTTCCTCCACTTTATATGTGGGATGCCTCTACAGCATGGCTGATGAGTGGAGTAGGTCCATGCCAGGATTCAAACCCACAAACCTGGGTTGCCGAAGCAGAGCATGTAGAACCCCAACCATTTGGCCACGGGGCCCCTGCCTTATGGTTTTAACAAGTGTCAAGAATAATTTTTTCTTTAATATCTGTTAAATTTAAATGTATGAATATTCAATGCCTCAGCAATTCTTCTCCACTTCTACATACTATCATTCCTTGCATAACAATGTTTTGTCAATAACAGACCACATATGTGATGCTGGTCCCGTAAGATTAGTGCCACACAGGCTATGTGTGTAGTAGGTTATACTATCTAAATTTGCGTAAGTACTGAAGGGGAGGAAGAAATTTTCCTCTACCCTTCTAGGTATAGCTGGTCTAAAAAATAAATTGACATGAGACAGATTAACAGGAGAAAAACAAACAAAAGTTTAATAAGATGTATCCATAGGAGAAACCCAGGGAAATCACAGAACTCGCCAAAATGGCAGAAGCCCTCATCTTAAATGCCATCCTCAGCTAAAGACAAAAGATGTTGCGGGGTGGGGAGAGTCTAAGCTTCAAAGGGAAGGAAGGTCTTCAAAGGTAGGTGAAAAGAAGCAAAGGTTTGGAAAACAAGTGTGTGTTTGACATTACAGAAACAGAAGAACACAGAGGGGAAGTCAACAAACAGGCTTATCTAGGTTCCTCCCTGTCTACCATCTAGTTCATATTATGCTAAGGTGACAGCTGGCTTCCTGACACAGGTTTTTTTAATCTGAATTCTTTCAGGCAGTTAAGGGGGAGGTGAGAAAAAAAACTTTGAGTCTTTTATCTCTTAAAAGTAATCACCCTAAAATAATCTTCATGTTAAAAAGACACATTATTGGGGTGGCAAATCTTGTTCCCCTTCAGCACCCTCTATGATGTTCACACAATGACAAAATTGCCTAATAATGCATTTCTCAGAACAAATCCCCATCGTTAAGTGACGCATGACTATATATACAGAACAGAAATGAATATATATGTTCAAAAAGAAATATACAAGAATGTTTATAACAGCTTTACTTATTATAATCCCAAAATGGAAAAAAAAAAAAAACTATCAATACTAGAATGAATAGCCAAATTGTGGGATATTCACACAATGGAAATACTATACATCAATAAGAATGACTGAACTACTGTTATACAGAACATATGAATTTCACAAACATAATGTTGAGTGAAAGAAGCCAAACATACTAAAAAATACTGATTTATTCCATTTATAAAATGTTCAAAAGCAGGCAATACATATCAATGGTGATAAAATCAGACTAATGGTTACCTTATAGAAGGATTAGTGGTTAAGAAGACATGATAATATAGCAGCATCTGGGATGCCAATAATATTCTAATTCTTGATCTGGGTGGTGGTTACACACGTGTGTTCACTTTTTAATCATTCTTCAAGCTGAATATTTAAGATTTCTGCCCTTTTCTGTATGCTATTCTTTAATAAAACGATTACTTCAAACAAACACCAACAAGAAAAAATGCCGCCATGCTTAAAAATATTTTGAAATTGCCTTAAAATTCTGCCACTAACAGTCTTTGAACTTTGAATACAGTTTGATTTCTGACTCTCATCAAATCTCATTTGGAATCAAATCTAGGAAATGAGACAAAACCATCACTTTTTTAAAGAATAAAAACTCACACTTTGTGTCCTTCTTGTGTGATTTATAAAAACAAAATACAAAATTACACCCCATATATTTCAGGGAACATGCAAGTAACAACACACCAGGCTGAAGTGTCTCTCTATCTATATAGCCATGATCCCTGGTAGGGGTTTAACATTCACTCCTCTAGTGCTTTAGTTTTTTCTTTCAATTCTCTTGGAAGAATTCAATGCTTTTCATTATCATTTTGGCTGATCTCTCCCACCTACCTCCACCCCACACACACAAATGAATCAAAGGTCCATGAAGCCTTCCTTCATGAAAATTACAGCATGACTTATTGCTCTATGTCTCCCTTTTGGAAGAGCACAGTATGGAAAGGGAGGGGAAGGGTAACTCTACAACAGAGAAACTTGAGTTTCTACCTCAGCCAGGTGGTCAAGGTTAACACCAAGGGTGATGTGTCATATTGACAGCAGGTACTCTTTCTTTTTTTTTTCTTTGAGGAAGATCAGCACTGAGCTAACTACTGCCGATCCTCCTCCTTTTGCTGAGGAAGACCAGCCCTGAGCTAACATCCATGGCCATCTTCCTCTACTTTATACATGGGATGCCTACCACAGCATGGCCTCTACAAAGCGGTGCCATGTCCACACCAGGGATCCGAACCGGCAAACCCCGGGCCGCCAAGAAGCAGAACATGCGCACTTAACCACTGCGCCACCAGGACAGCTCCAACAGCATGTACTCTTGATATGATGTGATGGGAATGGCACTTTACCTCTGTGGTCTTCCTCTCTAAAACCCATAACCCCAGTCTAATCATGGGAAAAACAAATCAGAAAAATTCCATGAGAAGGGCTCCCTAGAATATTCCTGACCAGTATTCCTCAAAACTCTCAAGATCACCAAAAAAAAAATGAAAGAAAAGGAAAGGAAAACATCCCTAACACCCAGAAGAGCTTATCTCCGATTCAGCAAAGAACGAGAGTTTACCACTCTAACTTCACACTCTATAACAACGCTACAGAGCTGGCCTTGTCATCTTTAGAGCTCAGCTTCTAATCTTTACAATTCCTTTCCACAATGAGAATGAAAGAGAACATCTGTAGACTCAGTATGGACACTAAAGTGGCATCCACAAGAAAGTGTTTTTCAAGTCCAAATTGGAAGACTAGCACTAGTATTTTGGATTTTGATTCAAAGTAACTTCTAGAGGGAGAAATATCAAAACTGCGCTTAACAACGCTAAGTGCCACTCCTGACTGCTAAGGAAATAAATGGTATTAGAAGACACCCACTTGGCTAGAAATGCTTTTTTCCTCTTTTTGGAGTATGCTGAAGAACCCTTTACCTACCTAACTTCAAATTCCTCTAATTCCATATATTCACTTACCTTTAATTTCACAGACTGCCATCTTTATACTTCCTTTGCTCCCTTTGCAAACATCATCTTGTGAATCATAGTAGGACAGGATTCCATTATCTAAAACAAACCAACGAGGCTGCCAACCTACAAACATTATAAATAACAAAAGAATAATTAGGAAATAAATTACTTTCATCACATAGAAAATTAAGATTTCAAAACTTGCCATCCAGGTTGTTACTTGGCTCTAAAATACATTCTGACAATGAAATTTTTAATGGTTGAGCTTTGCCCAAAATGTTCGTGCATCAATCTCCACTTTCTTGGGATAGATTTCTGGAGAAATCTCTAGATCAGCATAAATATGGGCAGTAATACCCATATTATTCTGGCTCACAACCTTCTCATTAACAACCAATGAGACCCATCCTCAATAAGAGCCCTACACAGGGTGCAACGTAACTGCCCCTTTTCCTAAAAGAGAACAGACTTGGGTTATGACGTAATGGAAAAAGCAACAGAAGACATGGATTCTAGCCCCACCTTTACTATCATTCTTTAGTTGGATAACCTGGGACAAATCTTTTCATTTCAACAAATCTCAAAAATTCCCAGTCTCCAAAACGAGCAGATTGAACAAGACGACCTCACAGGTGCCACCCAGCCCTCTAATTCTGCAATGTGACCTTCCCCTCTCTTATAAAATACGTTGCCTAAGCAAGCTCCCCTGCACACAGTGAGCGCTGAATGAATTCCAGTCTCTTACGCAGTAGCTGCACACTCTTTGGAGAGGGTAAGGATTCCCCACTACTCCTCTCTCCTTGCCCTGCTGGTGCACAGCTCAGGCAGAAATGCTGGAAACAGTAATCGTTCATTTAATTACTATTTATTCAGTGGCTGGAGTGCACAACTATCACAGACTTGACTTCAAGGCAAAGCTGGGCATGAGGATGACGGCTTTCCTCGGAACCCAACTCGCACTCTTGCAGGCCAAACTCGGTGTTCCCTGAAATATTATGGAGCACGCTACTAATTTACAATAGTTCACTGATTAATAACACAGTGACCATACTGGAGGCAGTGTGACTGTCCTTGTTCCTTCTGTGACTATTAAATCATAATTCAGCCTGGTCACTTTAGACACAGCCTGCTATGGGACTGATCACTTCAGCTTTTCCAGGGCCAAACAGTACCAAGACAGTGGCAGATGGGCAAATCATTCTTACACGCTGATACAGACGCAGGACTCAGCTCCCCAAAGGGCTTCACCGGTGACACTTTTGAAATGACAACACTGAGTTATCATAAAAAGGTTAAATTTCACAGCAAGGAATGTCATAATACAGGTCAGAAAGATGGATATCCAAAATAATTAAAACAAGTTTCGGGTGCTTGGAAAATTCTTCTTACCAAGCACTATATTCCCTAACGAGGCCCAGCAAATTAGAAGGTAAGTTCTTTTGGTGCATGAACTTTATCTCATTCATCACTGCATTCCCTGCACCTACAATGGTGCCTGACACATAACAGGTGCTAGAAAAATGTTATTTCTCAAGTGACTGAATGAAAGAATGATTAAATACCAGAAAAGCGGGATATGACATATTATCCATGAGAGTACAGATGTGCAGGATATCTATGAAAGTATACTGTATTGGGCATACACAGAAATAATGAAAACATTATCTTTCCAAACACTAATCACTTTGGCAAACAAACAAATTATAAGCAGAGAGTAGTGAAAATATACTCCTCCACCCTGGATCCAGCATGCCTATAGGACAAATTATGATTTTTAAGCCTATATTATTGTAATTCAATATTTTTTTTTTTTGGTGAGGAAGATTGGCCCTGAGCTAACATCTGTTACCAATCTTCTTTTTTTTTTTTTTGGCTTGAGGAAAACTGTCCCTAAGCTAACACCTGTGCCAATCTTCCCCTATTTTGTATGTGGGATGCCTCCACAGCATGGCTTGATGCGTGGTGTGTAGGTCAGCACCCAAGATCTGGGCCCATGAACCCAGGGCCACCAAAGCGAGTGGGCAAACTTAACCACTATGCCACCAAGCCAGCCACCTCAGTATTTCTCTAAAACAAATATTGCACAAAATGTTTCATTTAAAATTTGTAGCAACTTGAAAGGTGACCGTGGTTAAGTACATTAATCTAATTAAGTCTACTAATTATCTCTACACACCTTTTTGTTTTTTTTTTTATTTATTTATTTATTTATTTTTTTATTAATGTTATGATAGATTACAACCTTTTGAGATTTCAGTTGTACATTTTTGTTAGTCATATTGTGGGTACACCACTTCCCCCTCCGTACCCTCCCCCCACCCCCCCTTTTCCCTGGTAACCACCGATCAGATCTCCTTCTCAATATACTAATTTCCACCTATGAGTGGAGTCATATAGAGTTCGTCTTTCTCTGACTGACTTATTTCGCTTAACATAATGCCCTCGAGGTCCATCCACGTTGTTGTGAATGGGCCAATTTCGTCTTTTTTTATGGCTGAGTAGTATTCCATTGTGTATATATACCACATCTTCTTTATCCAATCATCAGTTTCTGGGCATGTAGGCTGGTTCCACGTCTTGGCTATTGTAAATAATGCTGCGATGAACATAGGGGTGCAACGGACTCTTGAGATTTCTGATATCAGGTTCTTAGGATAGATACCCAGTAATGGGATGGCTGGGTCATAGGGTATTTCTATTTTTAACTTTTTGAGAAATCTCCATACTGTTTTCCATAGTGGCTGTACCAGTTTGCATTCCCACCAACAGTGTATGAGGGTTCCTCTTTCTCCACAACCTCTCCAACATTTGTCGTTCTTGGTTTTGGATGTTTTTGCCAATCTAACGGGGGTAAGGTGATATCTTAGTGTAGTATTGATTTGCATTTCCCTGATGATTAGCGATGATGAACATCTTTTCATGTGTCTATTGGCCATATTCATATCATCTTTTGAGAAATGTCTGTTCATGTCCTCTGCCCATTTTTTGATCGGGTTGTTTGTTTTTTTGTTGTTAAGCCGTGTGAGTTCTTTGTATATTATGGAGATTAACCCTTTGTCGGATAAGTGGCTTGTAAATATTTTTTCCCAATTAGTGAGCTGTTTTTTTGTTTCAATTCTGTTTTCCCTTGCCTTGAAGAAGCTCTTTAGTCTGATGAAGTCCCATTTGTTTATTCTTTCTATTGTTTCCCTCAACTGAGGAGTTACAGTGTCCGAAAAGATTCTTTTGAAACTGATGTCAAAGAGTGTACTGCCTATATTCTCTTCCAAAAGACTTATTGTCTCAGGCCTAATCTTTAGGTCTTTGATCCATTTTGAGTTTATTTTGGTGTGTGGTGAAAAAGAATGGTCGATTTTCAATCTTTTGCATGTGGCTGACCAGTTTTCCCAGCACCATTTGTTGAAGAGACTTTCTTTTCTCCATTGTAGGCCCTCTGCTCCTTTGTCGAAGATTAGCTGTCCATAGATGTCTACACACCTTTTTGAAGAAATATTTAGTACAACACTCTCTAATTGATTCACACATATATATAACAGAGGGCTATATCTGTGAAAAGATTCATAGGTATTCCCTTTTTTAAAATTCTTTTTTAAAAAATACATTCTTTTTATCTCAAACTACCAATTCTACTGAAATCCTTATTCTCTACAATGGAGTCTCAAAGAACACTGTCATCAAACTGGAGGCTTCCTTAAAGATCACTTAGTATGAACAGCTGTTCATCCCTCTGACCTAAGATGAATTAAAATTAATAGTCAGCATGCCACTGAGCCAAATTTAAATTTTCAAAATGGAATTTTTCCAAACATAAGATTTCATTTCAGCAAGCTTCAACATCGCATACTAGCAGTTAACTTAAATGCTCTGTAAAGATGAAAACATTAAGCACATGTGGTTAAAAGCTCAGCCAGCCGGTGCTCAGTGCCACAGGAGATTCTGGGGAAAGACCCGCCACCAAGACCACATTTCGCTCCAGGAATAAATCATGACTCATCTCAGTAATTGCCCATTGCTCCGGGCTACGCATAAGTGGTTCTGCCCACATGACCTCCCAATCACTGTGCTTATGAACAAGTTTGCAATGAAGTGATCATTTGTGTCTCAAAGCCCAGGAACTACTGTCTTAAAGTTAAGAGAACATCTCAACTAAACGGTATAACTGTTCTCACAACTGCCCCAATGAAAATGCTTAAAAACTATTTACCTCACTTTTTAAATGTTTCCTGTTAAAACATATATTTATAGGAACAAATTGTTTGACTTTTTTTTTTTAGATTGGCACCTGAGCTAACAACTGTTGCCAATCTTTTTTTTTTTTCCCTGCTTTTTCTCCCCAAATTCCCCCAGTACATAGTTGGGCATTTTCAGCTGTGGGTCCTTCTAGTTACGGCATGTGGGACATCGCCTCAGCATCGCCTGATGAGTGGTGCCATGTCCGTGCCCAGGATGGGAAGGAGTGAAACCCTGGGCCACCGAAGCAGAGTGACCGAACTTAACCACCCGGCCACGGGGCCGGCCCCTGTTTGACATTTTAGTTCAAACAAAATAAAACATCTACGTATCATAAATGTTAAGCATTTGCTGCTATAAATCTGGCTTTGGCGTTCCAATTAACAAAAAAAATAGAGGCCACTGTAGCTCAGTAGTTATGCCTTAAAGCGTTTACGTGCAGATTTTGCACAAGGTCAGATGGACACAAGATGACTGCATTTACTAAGGGGGTCAATACTTTTGGCAGAGTGAATAAGTGGGCAGCAAGTCAAGATTTGCTTATTGTACTGGACCAAGAAATGTTTGCTATTTAGTCTTATTTTAAACCCACTCCCTTTCCTCTAATTTGGTAAGATCATAGAATTCTGGAGATGGAAGTTACCTTCAGGATAAACTAGTTGATCACCCTGGCCTTATCAGATTGAGATCTTGAGAGGCTGACTTGTCCTTACAGTTGGTTGATGACAGAGATGGGACTACAACTGATTTAAGGTTTTTATTAAAGCCAGGCTGTTGGTGCTGGCTCTTTAGTGCTGGTCTCTCATTCCTACAGAAACACCTAACTCCTCGGAGTTTTTCCTTCTAACCTACTTCACGGGTGAAACTGACTTGCCTGCCCCACTTCTGTGTATTGCGCTTTCTTCCACCTTTTCTCACACACTTAACCTGAATCCCCCAACATAAGGGCACCTCATTGACAACCACCCCCTAAGGGAATAGTATATGGGGACAGCTTCCAAAATCATGCCTGCTACACTCTAACAACTTCAACAGGAGAACTTTGAAAATGAACCACGTTGCTAAGGGAATTAAAAGAAATACACAAAAAATTTCTTAAAATTAAATCTTGATCTTAAAAGGTCCATTACAGTCCTATAACTGGACAACTCAGTTATGAACAAAATACTGAATTAAGCGTGAATAAGGACAGAGATTGCGACAACACATGTACAGGGACTAGGAATGGTTCCGGAAGCTACAGGAGGAAACAGAAGTATTATGACACCGGCAAAAAAGCGATCAGGGACACTTCCCACCCTCGGGAAGGTGCGCAGTCTCGAACTGTCCTCTGCAGAGGCCAGACGGGCTCTAGCCAGGGACAGAATGAGGGCTTAAGCTCGGGAACCAAATAGAGCCGACTCGCTGTGAGGGTCCCCGCGGGCCAGGGAGAGGGAACGGAGCCCCTGACCCGCCGTCTCCGCAGCCTCCCCGCCTAAGCCGCCCAAGCCCTCCCCGCTGCCCCCACGCGCCCGAGCCCTCGTACCTGTGAGATAGTTGGTCCACTTGTACAGAACCCCCTCCATGCTTCAGAGCCCGGCGCCGCGCATCCTCCCGGCCCGGCGCCGGCAGCGGTGATGGAGTAGGCGCTGAGCCTGGGCAGCCCCTCCCGGCCCGCCCCGACCCTCCCCGGGCGCCCCCAGCCGGCACCAAGCCGCCGTCCGCCCGCGCGCGCCGCCGGGACGTGGCGGCCCTTAGAGGCCGGGACGGCGGCCGCCGCGTGGAGCTGGGGGGCCGCGAGGTGTGGGCTCAGGCATCCCCGGGAAAGCCGCCGCGGCGGCGAGGGCGACGGCAAATTCGCGGCCGCGGTCGGCCTCCCGTTGGCGCTTCGGCGGCCCGGCTGCTCCCTCCCGCGCCTCAGCGCTCCCTCTTCCGCGCCCGCCTTCCTTCCCCCCGGGCTCCCCGTTTGTTTTCATTGACCCCGACGTCGCTTTCACTTCCTGGATGAAAGGGGCCGGCTCGTCCCGGGAAACCCCTCCCCGGCGGCGGGGCTGGAGGAGCAGGCGCGGCCTGCCGCCCCGCCGCGGGGCTGGAGGCTGCGCGCGGAGGGCGGGCCGCCCGGCTCCCCACCTCTTCCCTCAGGCCCTCGGCCGGCGGGGCCGGGGCTCGCCGCTCTCCTCCTGGCCGCCGAGGCTATCGGACCCATCATCCCCCGGGGCCGAGGCCTCCGGGCCCCAGACGGGCGCGCAGCCTGGGGCCGAACGAGGACGAGCTCCCCGCGCACTCGGCCCGCGAGCGCTGTTTTAGGCCTCTCAGGTTTTCCGAAAACTAAGCCCCGGGTCCTTCCGGCGGTTGTTTATTCAAAAACACAAAACTTCCTTTTTATGTGTGCTTCGTTTCCTCCTCTCATTCCGGGAGTGCGAGAAATTGTCTCCCGAGAAGGCAGTGTGCTGCTGAGAGTCCTCGGGCCGGGGACGGCGCGGGGCCCCGAGGAGCTGTGATCGCGCCACCACTTCCCTTTAGGGTACAGAACATGCAACCGAACTTTGGAGTTTATTTTATTCCAAAAGTGTTTTTAATGATTTTCTAAAATCCTGTTTGGAAATGATCATCTTACATAATTGACAATAATTTTCAGATTGATGGAATTCTGCAAACGTTAAGCAGATACAGCAGGCCCAGTGCTGCGGCTTTTCTTAGCATCACTGAGGCAGAATAACACCTCCCCTTCCAGAACCTGATCCAGGCCTTCGCTGAAGCCTTTCTGGTCTGGGTGAAGTCTTTGGGTTCACTTGGAAATAAGGTGAATGGATCGATGCATATGTAATAAGTCCCATGTAGTTAAATGTTAATGATAGAATCCAAGCGGGTATAAGGCCGCGGTGGTGAGATAGCAAAGTTCCATTTTTCTGTATGTTCGCAAGTTTTTCATACTAAAACGTGGAAGGGGTGGGTAAGGCTGGCTTTGTGTCAGACTTGGTCAAATCCCCCACCGCGTAGTGGCTGTGAGATTGGAACAAAATGCCCAATATTCAGATGACCTCGTGTTCTCATCTGCGTAACGTGGGTAATTAGCGATCTGGCAGAGTTGGGAGGAAAAGTGACACTGCCAAGAGCTTCTCGCGCCCTCCGAAGGCCCTCAAATCAACGGCGGCCCCGAGTGGTGCGGGAGGGAAACGCAAACCCAGCCGCCAGCCCGAATCGCCGGCGGCGGCTGTGGAAAAGGCCTTTCCCGGGGCGGGGAGCAGCGGCCCCTCCGTCCACTCGGGACCAGGTGGCCGTGAGTTTGTGTGTGGCTTCGCCTGGAACCTCTTAATGCACGACTCCGACCCCGAGAAGGCGCGCTTCAAGGACGCCCCAGAAGCAGAATGCCTCCCACGACACCCGCTAATTCTCTAGGGGTCTGAGGAGAAGCCTCTGACGCGCAGAAATGACAGCCGTATTCTCTGACTGCCACATCTCACCCTACGCTGTTTATTTCGTGATTTGCCGGTTTCATTCCAGGAAGCGCGAGCGTGACTACCAAACCCTGAGGAAACCGGCTGTAAAACATGCGGCCACAGCGAGGAGAAGCGGTGCGATGGTGCAGTGTTGCCTTAGCGACTGAGGACAGCCAGTTGAAGCGCCGGGGACCGCGGGGACGCGACCCTCCCGGACTGGCTGACGCGCCGCTGCCGAGCGCGCCGCCGGGGGGCGGAGCCACGCGCCGCCGGCCCCGGCCCTTTGTGACGTAGCACAATGCCTGCCACGTGTCGGAACGCAGCTGCGGGGCGGACCCCCGGCGACAGTGCCACGCGTGACGGAACGCGGTGGCCAACTGGAGCCGACTCCAGGAATCATGCATTTGTTACTCAGAGTAATCGTTTTCTTTTCCGTGTGGGGCATTTTCACTGCTCAGGGACAAAAGGAAGACAGCACAGAGGAAGTGAAAATAGAAGTTTTGCATCGTCCAGAAAACTGTTCTAAGACAAGCAAGAAGGGAGACCTGCTAAATGCCCATTACGACGGATTCTTGGCTAAAGACGGCTCGAAATTCTACTGCAGGTAGGAAATGCTGCGAACTGCTCCCGCGGCCAGTGCATGCGCGAAATCTCGCCTCCCTGCACCAGCCAGAAGCCCAATTGAAAGTTGTGCCTTTATTTTTAAGGGGGGAAAATCAGACTCGATGCAGTAGTGCCCTATTAAACTGAGTGTTACTTTTTAAGTTAGAAAATCTTGGCCCTAGAAATTATCAAAAATATACTACATCCACACGGCCCTCGCCTCCCCCCCCCCCCCCCAGCATCGCCGCTGCTCTTGAGACCTATAGAAGTAGGTCAAGGTGCTGACTGTAAGGATGTTCGCGCTTTTCTTTTGCCGTGGGTGGGAGTGTCTTTACGGAGGATTACGTAGGGTAGTTTAAAAGAGTTTTTTCTGGCCTTCAGAAGCAAGATGTTTACAGGCCGAGGGCCACTTTCCAACTGAATCAAGAGGCCACTACAATAATGGCTTTCCTTGGTGACTTCTGGGCCTTGTGTCCTCCCACCTGCCCCGCTGCTACTCTGATTTAATTGATGGTTTATTACTCAGGGGGAGAATGTCTTTTCTTCATGTGTGCAATTACCTTATACAGATAGGATTGGGGAAAGTGCTTTACATTTAGGAGAAAATAGAGATATTGAGTAAGAAGAAAAGATGCAAATTTTAATTACCATTTCAATGAATTTTTGAGGCTAAAGTTGCGCTATCATTTTTCAGAATAAACCCAGAGAGGTTAGAGTTATTTGGGCAAGTCATGCACCTAGTTAGGGGCAGGAGACCCATTAAAAAGTTAACTAACTGTTGAATAGTTTTTGTAAAGATGACAACAAAAAAGAAAATGAGATTACTCCTGATGACTAGCTTTGAGCAAATCATACCTCTTTCTGGCTATTATAGGGGAAGTTTGAGCCAAACACCCCACCAGGGGGTTCAGAATGAGTGCTAATGTAGGAAAGGAGATGGTTAGAGAGGACTCCAAGTTTGAATTACAACAATGCCCAGCTGTGTTTTAAAGTTTGATTTTATTTTTCTTGAAATTAGCTTACCTACATTTTGTTTTTTATTATAGCCGGTCGCAAAATGAAGGCCATCCCAAATGGTTTGTTCTTGGTGTTGGGCAAGTCATAAAAGGCCTAGATATTGCTATGATGGATATGTGCCCTGGAGAGAAGCGGAAAGTGATCATACCCCCTTCATTTGCATATGGAAAGGAAGGCTATGGTAAGGTGTTTTAATATTTTGTCTGTAAAATATATTTAAAAATAAATCACAGACTTCTGGGTGTATATCCAAAAGAATTGAAAGCATGGTCTCAAAGAGATGTTTCTATACCCATGTTCATTGTAGCACTATTCACAGTAGCCAAAAAGTGAAATAACCCAAATGTCCATTGACCAATGAATAGATAAATGAAATGTGCTAAATACATACAGTGGAATATTATTCAGCTGTACAAAGAAAGGAAGTTCTGACATATGCTGCAACATGGGTGAACTTTGAGTACATTATGCTAAATGAAAAAAACAAGTATTGTATGATTCCACTTACATGAAGCACCTAGAGTACTCAAATTCATAGAGACAGAAAGAGAAGGGTGGTCGCCGGCCTGGGGGAGAGGGGAATAGGTAATTGTTGCTTAATGGGTGTAGAGTTTCAGTTTTGCAAGATGAGATAGTTCTGGAGATTGGTTGCACAACAATATGAATGTACTTAACACTACTGTGCAATTAAAATGGTTAGATAGTAAGTTTTATGTTACATATATTTTCCCACAATGAAAAATTTTGAATCACTAAAAAAAATAAAATAAAAAATCTTAGAGGAAATAATTACAGAACTATAGGGGCCAATAAACCTTAGCTCTATCTAGTCCAGTCCAGCCCAGTCCCCTCTTTTTACATATAAAGAAAATAAGACATTGTTGGAATACAGATCTCTGTGTCCAGAATTCTTTCCCCCGCACACTGGCAACACTCATAATGATCTTGTATGTTCTATAAGCTTTACCTTAGTCATTTTTATTTGTTTTTAGTATATATTATTTTATTAATTATTACATAAATGTCTATAGCACATACCTTTGGTAAGCAGTACCAAAGTCAAATTCATAAAACTCAGGAAACTGAAAATATGATTTTTGAGTAAAAGGACAGCACTGGAACATTGTGAAAAGAACATCTGAAATATAACAAGCTGTCAGTCACTATTACCCAAATTCAGGAGAAGCTTTGAAATGTGGAAGAAATGAACTGCTTCTTTCACTTTCTTACTTATTTTTAAAATCCTAGGGTGAGATCTGAGAACCTAGGTAAAGCAGATAAATGGGGAAAATGTTTGAAACCCATATGAAGACTCTTCCTAACCAATAATAAAAATGACCTATCCCGAGAAAGAGGCAGGTTCATTACCAAGTGGCCTGCTAACAAAAAATACAAGTGACCTTAAATCTGTGAGAATACTTAATTTTATTCATAATTAAAGAAAGGGAAATTACAAAAATCAGACATGATTTTCACTCATCAGACTACAAAGATATGAAAGTTGGCAAAGACATGGGAAAACCAGCAGTCTCATGAATTATTGCTGGGAATGTAAATAATTTGACCTCTCGAGCAATTTCTATCAAAATTTAAAATGCGATATCCCACGACCCAGTAGCTCTATTTGCAGGAATGTGCACAAGGTATGTGTAAAAGAACATTCCTTGCAGACTTTTTTTTTGGTAGCAAGAGACTGGAAACTACCTGAGTATCCATTGATAGGAAATTAGTTAAATTATGGTATATCTATACAATGGATTACTGTGCAGCTAGTAAAAAGAATGAAGCAGAGCCATATGTATTAATATGTTAAAAATAAAGTGGGATAGAATATATCATGGAAGGAATATTTATTGAGCATCAGTGCCAGGCTCTGTTCTAGGCACTGAGCATGAAGCAGTGAACAAAGCAGAAACAATTCTCCATCCTCCATGAGGTTACACGTGACAGGGAATTTCACGTATGCATCATGTTTCTACGTGGACTATGTCTGGAAGGGTACACAGTCATCTGATGACATTAAGCGTTCCTGGGATGGAGGCCTGAGGGTCAAGGAGAAGAGATTTCTTCTCCCTCTATAATGTTTTCTACTGTTTAAATTTTTACCTTGTGCATGTATTAATTTTTGCAAAATTACATTTTTAAAAATCACTAAAGTTAAAAGTGAAACAGAGTAGAGAAATTTTTATAAAGGGGGAAAATGAGCAGTCTGGCAGAGGGACAGTTTCCATCTTGCGTGCTCAATTAGGTCTTTGCTTCCTGTTGCTGTGTGAAGATTATAAAGAATGAATCTTTATCTCTTCGTTCTATGTGGAGCCCTTGCTAACTCCACCTATTTGAAATATTTAGTATGTAGTTAAAGTAAAAATTAATTTTCTACGATGAGATATTGTCCTTACTCCCAAATATTTTGTTGAAATGGCATGCCCTCTTTGAGGCTCTGTGTTTACTCATTAAGAGTAGTGATTCCCTCATCTGTTCATTCCAGCAAGAGCAGGGGATCACTGCCCCAAATTGGATTGGAGGAAGGGTAGTGGTTCAAGTCAAACCCAATCAGACTTAAAACTCCTAAAGAGAGAGTTCCAGATAACAACAGCTTCGTTTTCAATGCTTTTTGCCAATCATTTGGTCCCGTCAGAATAGCTCCCATGGAACCATAGTTTGTGTATCCTATTTTTATTTGTAGAGGAACCTGGGAGAGAGAGAAAATTGAATTGAAATTAAACTGAATGCAATACTTTTCCTAAAAATGTTGTCATAGGTTGAGGCCAGTTGTCTTTCAGTCTCTTTAATCGAATTTTCAGCATTTCCTTTCTCTCTTGTGTTGTCTCATCAGATGCCTCCACGTTCTGCCTACTACCACAACACCCACTCCCCACTCTGCCTAGAGCACCCACGTCCGGCATCAATAGGTGCTTACCCTGGATCCCATTACCCAAAGGCAAATGACTACTAAGTTAATCCTTTCTGTAAACTAATTTATGCTTAGATATGAATGACTACCCAGGCTGCCTAAGCTGTTCATAAACCAGACTCTTGCTGCAGAGATGTAGAAATTTGACTTGCCGTAGTTAGTTCATATTCAATCTGAGGTGTCACCAATAAACATAAAAATAGTGAATCTGGCTAGTAACACCACCAACGCTTCATTTCACGTATAAGGAAAAGGAGACCCAACAAAGTGTGTTCTTTGTAACGTAAACTGCTAGTTTACCTGCATTACAGTAGTTCAGATTAGATTATCTTAAAAGTTGTAGTGTAGACCATAAGTAACTGCTTAACACAACTTCTTGATCAGATGAACTTTTTTAAATAAGTTGTTATTAAGACCTAACATTAGCTATAACTTTGTTTTAGGTAGTACTTGAAGAAGTCTTTCCTCTGCGCAGTGTCCTTGCCTCATGTCACAGAGCACCCCTGCATGTTTGAAATGCATGTGACTTGTTAGTGCTTTAATTAACAGTCCGTGTGGTATGTATAGATTCTTTACATTAACTCCTACGTCTTTGATCTGCTTGTCTAAATACAAGGAATTCTATAACAAATGCACATTTCTCTTTTCTTTATACTATAATTTTTTTGCAAGAAAAAACCTAATTGGCAATATTTTCTTTTCTATGTTCACAGTAGAATTATTCAGAAACTTCAACTTGTAATATTTGTTTCTTAAGAAATTTTAATTTATGTTTGAATTCGTGTTTAACTATTGTCAGATGTTATTTTTCTGTCATAAAGAGATCCTAATGGGCCAGAATAGGAATGAGTTTTGTAAAAATGATCATTGACTCAATCTCTAGCTCTTTTACTCTAAAGTCAGATAATATGAGGTACATCGGTTGGGACGGTCGCATTAGTCACGTGATGTGTGGGTAGATTTTTCTGTGTCCTCGATTTGGAGGTGACTGATCCACTTTTCCTTTTGGCTGTAACTTTAAAGCCCTTTTCTCTTTGGATTATATAAATACTTTAGCAAGAATTCTCCACTTTTTCATTAAAGAAATTACTGTTTCCTTCAGAGAACAAACTTAGCCATTTTAAAAATAAACAGTAGGCGTCATTCATTTGGCAAATATTTAAGTGACCATGATGGATCAGGTACTGTGTGAGACTCTGGGAATATGCTGGTGACACAAGCCACCCACTGCCTCTTAGCAAGTCCTTTTGGCAGGTTGGTTTATAAAATGGTCATCTGAAATAGCCCATAGCTTGCTAAAATCATCTGTGACATCAGTTAATAGGTTAACTTTATTAAAGAGAACTATTCAACTGAATACTGAAATTTTTTATTGTGATTAGAAATTTCTTCATAAAATTGTTACTGGTTTATTCTGTCATTGCACTTTTTTTTTTGCTGAGGAAGATTCACCCTAAGCTAACATCTGTTGCCAATCTTCCTCTTTTTGCTTGAGGAAGATTCACCCTGAGCTAACATCTGTGCCAGTCTTCCTCCATTTCATATGTGGGTCTCTGCCACCGCCTGGCCACCGATAAGTGGTGTGTGTCAGCACCCGGGAACCAAACCCGGCCTGCCCACACAGAGTGCACCAAACCCAACCACTAGGCCATGGGGCCAGCCCCTCATTGCACTTATTTTTTAATGTCTGTAAAGAACTTGAAAGTCAAATATATTGATACGTATGTTTTATTTATGCTTCCAAATAACTACACAAAATCATTTTCTAAAAGATTACTGATCTACACTTTGAAATTTTTCTGCCCATGCATTTCTTGTCTGCACCAGTTCTTTGCTGTATAATGATGGGTTATATTAATAAAAATTACATGATTTATATTTATTTTAATTTAACCAGGAAATAATGGTCTGCTAGGTCCTTAGAACTGACTTGATGTAAAAACATATGGAAAAAAATCCTAAAAAGTATTTAGAAAGCAGTTTTTATAAATATGAATAATGTAATCATAATGCTGTAATGGCTATTTGTGAATAAATATTTGAACGTTATCTTCATGTAAGTTAAACTGTTAAAAAAATTTATACCTTTAGCCGAAGGCAAGATTCCCCCTGATGCAACATTGATTTTTGAGATTGAACTTTATGCTGTGACGAAAGGACCACGAAGCATTGAAACATTTAAACAGATAGAC
This sequence comes from Equus asinus, assembly GCF_041296235.1. Classification (NCBI taxonomy): domain Eukaryota; kingdom Metazoa; phylum Chordata; class Mammalia; order Perissodactyla; family Equidae; genus Equus; species Equus asinus. The sequence continues at coordinate 116,675,125 of NC_091793.1, read as the reverse complement.
ACGGACAATGACAGGCAACTCTCTAAAGCCGAGGTAATTCAAACAGATTTCATATGTCTAATCTAATTTTTTATCACAATTTAAATACTTCTGTGTTACAGCTATGATTTTTTCACTTCTACCTAGTGTGGGCTGATTACTTTGCTTTTATAGAGCTGGTTACAAAAAAATCTAAGCTCCAAGAAGAAAATGTGCTTTTTCAATATAAAATTTGTAACCAGATCATCCTGTTCAATTTCCTTTCTCCCTGCTGCAAGAGGGTCATTAAAATACTAAACTCATCTCTACAGGACATTTCCAGCATCTAGACTACAGGGGCAGATCTCTTTCAAGCAGCACTGTAAGAATTTGTCACAGGGCAAATAATTCCCACCTCATAGGATGGCAAGGATTGCATGAGATGATGAAAAGAGCTAGCAAGAATTTGAATTGCGTGGGCTAGAAGGTTGGTCAGGAGGAGCCAGAAGTTCAGCTCCCTAGCTTCTGCATCCCAGTTAGTCTTATATATGAATTGAAGGATTAATAAAGATCTCAGAATAATAATAATAATAGATAATTTTATCACATTTTCTCAGTACCGGGTACAATTATAAATTCATTAGTGTGTGAACTCCTTTAATCTCCATGACAGTTTATGAGGCAGACACTATTGTCATCATCTCCAATTTATAGATGAGGGAAATAAATGACGCCCAGACAGGTTAAGTAACTAGCTTAAGGTTACAGCTGTAAGTGGCAAAACCAGACTGCAACCCCAGCGATGTGGCTCCACTGTGGTGCTCTTAACCATGAGTCTACCCTGCCTCTTTCAGGGAGTTCCCAGCATGAATGTTTCAGGGCTAGTGTTTGTTTCATTCAAGTCTAGTGCCTTCCTTAATCTCACTGACTAGACTCTTTTTGCTTAAATTGGGTAACCCAGTTGTCTCCCCTCTTGTTTGGAGGCAGTTTAACTTTCATAACTCTACCGCCTACATAGGTAATAAAAGGCAACTGCGTCATTGATTTCAAGTGATAAGAGGAAGCCCCTTTTCTCTGTTTCTTTTCCTCTCCCTCTCCAATCCTTTCCCCACCCTAATTCCACTTCCTTCTCCAAGATGTTAGTAAGGACTTTCCCGGGAAACTCTGGTTGGTCAGTGATGGAGGAGGGGTAGGGACTGGGAACGTGCCTTGTTCCTTCAGAGGAGCGGTTAGAGGGTGGCACACTGTCCCGTCTGTGCCTTCTCTTGACTTCTCATCCTCTTGAGGGGAACAGCAGCTGCAGGTGAATTCACAAGGCACCCAAACCCCAGCCTGTGCACACAGACTGTTCAGTATCCCTTGCACATCGAGGCACGTGCTGCAGTTTGAATACTCCTCAGTAGCCTTAGGGGATCTTCAGTTCTTTTCTGCAAAGTAAAAGTAAAGAAAGTCCAAAATAGTGACCTGCTTGGCTATGGTCTGCCCACGTGTTTCTCAGGTGTCAGGGACCAGCTGCATTATCACTGGATGGATGAGAGGTTTTCGTATGCTTGGATAATAACAGCTGTCTTTATTGACACCCCTGAACACGACTCTAAGCCTCACATCAATCCTGCAATGAAGATACTCTTTTCCTCTTTTTACAGATGGCAAAACTGAGGTTCAGAGAGGTTAAATCATTTTTCCAGGACCACACAGCCAGTACATGGCAAAACCTGGATTTGAAACATGGCTAAAAGAAACACTATCCTTCATCATCAAATTTAGTCAGTTATTTCTTCAGTATAAGTAAGGTGGGGGGAGAAGGGGAACACAGTATTTTTATTAAATTACTAAGTGGAAACTGTGGAACCCATTACCAGCAAAATTAAGGTCATGTTCTGACTCCCTTTTTGTACCTCTTCACTACAGTTTACTGGAAAAGTACATTTTGAGAGTCAGCAATATTCATTATGAAAATATTTTTACCTACTTAGAAACTGAGGAATATTTGAGGCTGTTTAAAATTCTTTACACCTACGTAGGATTACTAAGGCTCTATTGGAAGAAAAAATGCATCTCCGTCCTATAGGACTGAAGTCACATTTGAGAACAGTTGATATATCTTTCATTAAAATCTATTGATCGTTCTAAAATAAACTCTACTCCCGATGGATTGAGTTTGGGATATGTATTGCTAAAAATCTCTCAGGGTTCAACGTGAGCCTTCAAAAATACTCTTGCCTCTAAAATTCCCAACCTTGCTAAACATTTTCTCCAGCTATTGTACATTGCTTTCTTTGGCTATAATATATATTAAGGTTTTCCAGTGGAAATATAATTGAGTCACATATATAATTTTAAATTTTTAGTAGCCACATCTTAAAAAGTAAAAAGAAACAGGTGAAATTAATTTCAAGGATGTTTTGTTTAACCCAATATGTCTAGAATATTACCATTTCAACATAAAATCAATATAAAAATTATTAATGAGATACTTTTGTGTTGTCTTCAAAATTTGTTGAGTATTTTGCCTTACAGTAGCATATCTCAATTTGATCCACCCACATTTCAAGTACTTAATAGTCAGGTGTTGCTAGTAGCTACATATGAGGCAGGGCTTATGTGTCTTTGCTGAGAAAAACATTGTGTTATATAGAGAAAAAGGGAATACTTCAGAATATCTGTTCTTCATTTGACATTATTATTAGAGAGATTGTCATGGTTTGTGGATTTGGGGGAGAGCTGGAGAAGCATAGAAGAATTAAGAAAATTAAATTTTATTTCAAAACCTGTGATTGGGTTTTATTGATGATACAACATTCATTAATTTTAGAGATTATAGAAATGACAAGTTCGATTTTAGTCACTAATGGATTTCCTTTGATAGCGTGGACAGTGTATATTATTAGAAGGTATTTAGTTTCAACAAAATTCAATCCAGTTCATCTTTGAGTATGTACTACTAACCATCTGTAGTCTCAAGAGAAGCTAATTGGAAGATCAGCTTCTCCTCAGAAAATTGCTTCAAAGGTTAAAAAAAATAAAACCTCAAATAGCTTTAAAAGAATTTTTTTTTTAAACAGCCTTCTGTTTCCTCTGTGCTTAGGCTGTTCCCTCTGCCAAGAATGCCCTTTGCCTACTTCATTTTTTTTTTAAGTACTCTGTTTTTTTTTTTAGGTGTGCTTTTTGGTGAGGAAGATTGGCTCTGAGCTAACATCTGTTGCCAGTCTTCCTCTTATTTTATGTGGGATGCTGCCACAACGTGGCTTGACGAGCAGTGCTAGGTCCGCGCCCAGGATCCAAACCTGCAAACCCTGAGCTGCCTACGCCACTGAGCTGGCCCCTTATTTTTCTTTTAGGTACGCTTTTTGGTGAGGAAGATTGGCCCTGAGCTAACATCTGTTGCCAATCTTCCTCTCTTTTTTTTTTCTTCTCCCCAAAGCCCCAGTCCATAGTTGTACATCCTAGTTCTAAGTCCTTCTAGTTCTTCTATGTGGGATGCTGCCACAGCGTGGCTTGATGAGTGGTGTGTAGGTTCGCACCCAGGATCCAAACCCATGAACCCCAAGCCATTGAAGGAAGTGGTGCACACAAATTTAACCACCACACAACCAGGCCAGCCCCGTAAAAATTTTGTATCACTTATTATAAGTAGTCTTAAATATTGAGTTTCTTTATGTAAACATTTCCTCAAAGTTACTGGAAATTTATTGTGATATCTTTTTATTAAAGAAATATTGTTTTGGCCCTTTAGATAAATCATTACCTGAAAAGGGAATTTGAAAAAGATGAGAAGCCACGTGACAAGTCGTATCAGAATGCGGTTTTAGAAGATATTTTTAAGAAGAATGACCATGATGGTGATGGCTTCATTTCTTCCAAGGAATACAATGTATATCAACATGACGAACTATAGCATATTTCTATTTCTAAATTTTTTTAGCTACTTACTGTACTTTATATGTAAAACAGTCAGATTTCTCCAAGTTATATTTTCTCTTTTTCCCCCATGAGAACATATTTTGATCCCCTCAATACATGTAATTTGGGAATAATAAATGCGAGGCTATTTTGCAAATTTAACTTCCAAGAAAGGTATGATTGTGTTTCTGATTGCTTTATTCTGTTAACACAAAATGCAGCATCATGAAACAGACCTCTGTGTCCCCGTGGACAGTTTTCCCCCTTCAGGATATAGGAAGACATCTATGTCAAGATCTTCAAGCTCTTCCCAACTCTAACCTTAAATATGTAAATATCCAATTTTTAATATTTTCAATGTCACAATGCCCCATATTTTTAAAATATTCACTAGGGACCCAGGAATTAGCATTTCGTTTATTTATGCATTTCACAGCATTATGGATAGCAGGATATAAAAATCATGGGACTGAAGAGTCTTCCTTTGGTATGCATGCAGGAAAATATTAGTTGTGTAACTCTGTCCCCCAGAGAGCCTCAACACCGTCTCCGTAGTTTTTGCTGCAAGCTTCTGGCCTTGGGTATTTGTTCCAGTGGGGAATGTTTAAAGATATTTGATCAGACCAAAGACTTTATGCCTCATATAGCAGGCATAATAAAATCTATACTGCTGAGTCTTGTACTTCTTCAGACATCATTCTAAATAAGCTACTCTTCTTCCTTCTCATAGGCCTTTATGTCTACCAACCCTAACTTTTTGTCTTGATAGTTTTAAATAGATGCCATCGTATTTCTTAGTTTCCATTTCCCTTTCTCTAGGTGTCTCTATCCCATGTCACTTAATTTTACAATGTTCTCGTTATTAATCATGAATGAGTATTACAAACTGGTATGCCGTCAAATTTTTGATAAATGTGTAGAATTTATTTTACACATGAGGCTATGTGGGGATTCAAATGAGGATACAAATGAGGATATACAGTGCCATGGCAATTTTCTGTGATGGTCAAATCATGACATGGTCCAACTTGTTGAGAATAAGAGGTAAGAGATGCTGTAGGATATCATGTTGGCGCCAAAGAAAGGGCACATATTTATTGGACCATGTAAGATTTGGCCTACTGCATGTGTAAGAAAGTATGGTAAGGCAGTAAATAACTCTGTTCAAAACAAGTGAGTCAAAACAAAGTTTTTCCATTTTCTGAAACTTGCTCTTCCAAATCATTTGTTAATTGTTCATCTTTTAACTGCTTTAGATATACTGCTAGAAATTATGTTATTTAAAAGGGTGGGGGGGGGGGCCACAAAACCCATGGGATTAGTGGATTTCACATATGCACAGCACAGAATTTGACACTTCATGAAACAAAAACCTGTTCATCCCCCCAATATTTCTTCATTCCTATACCCAATTTTATAACTCCTCCTCACTTGCTCAATCATCAACTCTTTCATCCCTTTACATTCCTCAGAAAAACCTGCCCAGTTGACATAAACTAAGTTGATAACTCAGTATTCTTATGTTTTGGTTTGGAAACTGCCCTCATTCTCTATATCCATACAAAAAAGTCACTAGAGCCTTCTTTTGATCAGTATACTCATATTGCATTTGAATCATATATGCTGCCCAAAACAAAAATACAGTGAAAAAAACAGATAAGGAAATTATTCTATAAGAGAAACTATAAGTCTAACCTTTCCGTCCCATTTTCATACAAAGTGCTTTCAAACTTATGTTTTAAAAACCTATAGGTGATATTAAATGAGAGATTTACTCTAAAACTCTAATAAACATTTAAATAATTAAAAAATAAAATTTTAATCATTCTAATACATAAAGTATACAGGTATTTTGTATTTACACAATTGCTTTATGCCTTCATAAGCATATACCTAATAGTGAGTGCTTTAAGTATACATTCTGAGTTCTAGAATTTCAACATACCATTTTTGCAATTATTTTAATAAGGGTGTACAGCAAATGAATAATTTAGGTTGTTTGTGTATGAAAAATTCAGATGTCTTACAGAGTAGATGAAAAAGATCTCCCAGAACTAAATATGTTAAATGTTTTAAACATTTTCAAAGGAGAAAAGAAATGTGTCCTAGCTGCCTTACCTTTAAAATGACAGTAGTGAGATTTATAAAAACAAAACTAGCAAGCATATGTACATCACAGAATGGCAGCCCATTACTACTATCAGTCACCCTGTTAACTCTACACAAAACCCCACGCTGAGCTCTGTGCTTTTAATTTGATACTCCAATTAAACATTTAGGATTACAGTAAATTAACACATTTTTCTCATTTTGCCAGACCTAGGGCAATAGTTAAAGCACCATAAAGTCGCCACTTGTGCACTCTTGCCATCCTTAAATGTTGAATTAAAAACCGATTAAAAATAAAATTGATATTTAAAAAATCTCTAGGGGCCGGCCCCGTGGCTGAGTAGTTAAGTTTGTGTGCTCCACTTTGGTGGCCTAGGGTTTCGCTGGTTCGGATCCTGGGTGCGGACATGGCACCGCTCGTCAGGCCACACTGAGGCAGCGTCCCACGTGCCACAACCAGAAGGACCCACAACTGAAAATATACAACTATGTACTGGGGAGAGAAATCAGGAAAAAAAATCTCTATGTAAAGTTATCTAAAATGATAGACTAAATCCCAAAAACATTTCTGAAGTAACTGGCAGATTTTATGAAGGAACATCTATATTCTGAATTTTATATTTAAACCTTTTTATAATATATATAAACAATATCATCAGTCTTCATGACAATTTATGAGGTAGACACTATTATGATCTGCACTTTACAGATGAGGAGAATGATGCCCAGACAGGTTAATTTCTCTTTCTTCGCCCTTTTTAATTTGCCACAATTCATCAAAGTGAACCTCTGGAATTTTGGAAAAAGTGTGTGGCATAGTTGCACCTAAAACACCAGCAAGGTACATTCATTTTTCATTTTATTTCATTCTCTTGTGCCAGACATCAAAACAAGGAACTGCATGAAGTCTCACATACTTCTGCCCGTCGACAGAACACTGAAAGCACCCATAAACCGTCTCCCTTTTAAAGTTCCCCATTCCACAGAGTATGCAAGGTCCTTTTGGAATGTTGTGATTAAGTAAGTTAACTCGGATATGCGTCCCTTCTTTGAGTGAAATATCAGTCATGCGGAGAGGTTTGTCATAATAGTCAGAAAAAAGATCATCTAAGTAAAGCTGTGAGCGAGAAATGGCATCCATCACTCTTCTATCTAAAAGGACAAAAACAGAGAAATGTGTTAGAAGTCACAATAAAAAATGTATAACCAATCTGCATTTATAAACACTACATGAATCTAAACCATCAGGCAAGAAATTATGTGGCTTTTAAATTTAAATTTTTCCTTAACCGACAGGATTACTGAATAGATAACCTCAAGCGTTAATCAGAGAAGAAAAAAATATATTTGAAATACTCTTCAATGGACATACTTCTCTCAAATAGTATATTTCTCAATCTGTAGAGCAGTGCAAATGTTGCCGTTTCTTCCCTTTCAAATCCTCCTTTTGACACTGAAGTGACACAAAGGTCTGTAAAAAAAAATTTTACAAGATGTTGTAACTTGAACAGCTCATTTTATTGGGACTTTTAGTTGTAGTTGATAAATTCTAGTACATGCCATTCATTTTAAGTTAAATTTTACATATTTTTGGAAAAGGTAACATTCACATAATACAAAATGAAGAGTACAGAAAGGGAATACAATGACAAATAAATCGCTAGTCTACCCTGACCCTAGCCTCATTTTTCCACCCCCGAGGTAACAACTGTTAGGTTTCTTGTGTATTCTTCCAGAATTACTCCATATATTTTACAAGCATAAAGGAATACATGTGTATGAATGTACATATATAAAATTCTTTAGGCTCAAATAGTTACACACTGCGCACATTTCTTTAAAATGTCTCTTAGAGATTATGTCAGGATCTATAGTGCTACCTCATTCTTAATGGCTTCATAGTGGATGCACCGTTACTTAACTAGTTGCTGATAATAGATATCAAGCTTATTTCCAATTTTTTGCTATTATGAACTAAATATCCTTATACCCATATCATTTCACATATGTCTAAGTATATCTGTAGGATATCCTAAAAGTGTAAGTAAGGCTAAAGTATATGCACAGTTTAAATTTTGATGGATACATCAGTTCTATCAGTTTATACTCCTCCTAACAATCAATATAATTATAAAAACCTCCTACTGAAGTGTCCCAAATAAAAATTATCATGTGTTGTCTTGTTTCTGGTCTCCCTATTCCCTCCTCCTACAGAACTGCAGAAACAAAAACAGGTCTAAAAATGTTTATAAATGACCACAGCTGGGGGGCTCCCTTGCCTAGTCCTTTGGGCTATCCCCAGCCTTGAGCTGACTGGCCTCCTAATCTTGAAGACCTGTGAAAAGTAGAAATCTAAAGTGAGCTGCAAGGAGGTGTTATATAAGGTGACAATTTTAAAAGAAGCCTTTGTACTTTTAAAGTTATTTTCTAGGGAGAGTTGGGAAGCTGGGTCTATGACAGGTAAAACTGAAGAAGAGTTGTCTTTGTGTACCCTAGTTTGGGCATCCTGATACCTTCAAGCATCTTACTGTCTACCTACTCCTCTATTTGCCATCATCAAAAACTACATATTAGAAGGTCATTTATTATCTCCCCGTGTAAGTCAAGGAACACTTTGTCAGTGGATTGCATTTTAGCTCTTATCTATTATTGTAAGTCGGGTATCACCAAGAAGCAGGAAAGAGGTATTGGGTAAGTAGGGACCAGAGGGTCTTTCCCAGCTACTTCGCCCAAGCATAAGATTGACAGCTGACAGCATCATTCTTCTATATTTAGACACTCAGAGAGAGAGGGTTTCCCATTAAATTCTTCTTAAAAATATAATCATTTCAGTGTTTCATGCAAATCATTCACTCACCAAAGGCACCATCCAAGTAAATGAAGAGTTCAAAAACACTGAAAGCTATGGTTGTGTGTGCTGGAAAAACAATAGCTTTGTCCCTTCCCTTGGGATTCTGTTCATCCATAAAATGAAACTATATTAAATAAATAAATTAAATAACATTATTAAGGAGCATAACATGTAAGGATAGCTTTATGGAGAAACAAAATATTTCCTACAATCCCACCAAAAAAACACTACTCCAAAAATTATCCTATTTGAATTAAACAGTTTATACCAGAGGTCCAAATGCTCCAATGGGGACCCATGATCTATATTAGGAAACACCACTCACCACTTTCTCACTTACTTTGGTATTGGAGTCAATGATTAGTGCTACCACAACAGTAATGTTCTCTGGCATTTTTCTTTCAACTGCAAACTAATTGAGTCTAAGTGCTACAGTTGTTTTTCGCCTACCTTGTCTACTGTTCCAAAGCCCCCAGAGCTTTCAGCAACTTTCCAAAGCAACCATCAACTTATTTTCCAAAGCAATCACCAACAATTAAGTAAATGTTTCAGTTTGTGCCCTCAAAATGATCCAATGTTAAACAATTTGGTGGGCAGCTAAATGTAGCCACTGAACAGAACCTCTATTTGCAAAGACTTAAAAAGATGATCACTAAGCCCTATCTTTCTAGCAATTGGTTTTAATAAAACCAATCAATTCATTATTATGTGTCATTATGTGAATGACAAGCTAAAAATTAAACAAATAACATTCAAGATTTTTTAAAAAAGATTTAACATTGAATGAAGCATCTTTGTCACTGACAATATTGTTTTAGGAAAATTGATTTAATTAAAAAACCCACAACGAAGAATATACAACTATGTACCGGGGGGCTTTGGGGAGAAAAAGGAAAAAATAAAATCTTTAAGAAAAAAAATATATATATATATATGTAAATTCAACTTAAAAAATTCAAGTATAAACAAAAAATCACTTAAAAATAAAGTCAAAGAATTTAATATAAGCATTCAATTTTTATTCTTAAAATGCATTTAAACTGTAATAGGAGGGACTCCAATACACACATTATTTCACAATGATTCGTGTTTTGTTTGCATTATACTACACGTTTAGAATCCATACTTTCTTGGATTTTTTTCATATTCTAAAACCATTATTGTGCAAAATCCTGTAAAGAACTGCAGCTCTTTACTCTCAACATCTGACAAAATACACGTCTCATTAGAAATTGAATACTTTGTAAAAATTCCCATTGCAGTTTTTTAGTAAGAGAAGCCTAATGATTGTGGTTTACCCGCATGGCTTCCCCACGAATGCCAGCATGCACAGACAGCGAGCACTGTCGTGTGGTTCGAATGCTTTCCATGACCACGCACAGTACTGCCCTTCTGCTGCTCCTTGACTGACGTATCAAGCTGTGGTCAAAATTAATTTTTCTAAAATAAAGAAGAGAGACATTCACAAAAATCTGTAACATCTAATTACATATAATCAAACACATTCTTTGCAATCAGGTGTTATTCATTCATAGTCCACCTTAACTCAAAGTAAATCCAGGCGGGCCTAATACAAATCAGAAAGAATGCTCAAAACAACTTGAATAATCTGCTTCTCCTTTCTATTTTCTTAAAACATGCTTCTTAGAGGAGAATGTTGGAGAAGACTCTTAGATTTGTTGCAAACAGATTCCTATATTCTTTTAATCTAATAATTTAGCAAATGTGTGTAGAGCCAAAGTGATTTGTGGAACAATTAAAAATCCTGTTTAAAACCAAATGATTTTGGATATCTACCAAAGTTTGGATATATTACTAATTTGTAGTATTTCAAACAAATCAAATAAATTACACTAGTAAAAATATAACCTGAATGTTTTAAGCATTCTTTGTAATGAAGTTTATGTAATCAAAATATCTAATGAAAATAGTGAAGTATATTAAGGATTATTATACTGACCGTGTAGTAATTTCCTTGAGTAATGTTGATACTTCCACTTCATGTTTGGTTACTATACCAAATGAAGCTTTTACCGCAATGGAATCTGATCCAGCAACGTTAATCCCAACGTCATTCACAATATGGTTGCCTCGCCTTCCATAGAGTGAAACATCTGATTCATCTTCATAATTCAGTAACTGATAAGATGAAATACCTTTAAGAATGGAAATTAATACTTTTTAAATGTCTTGAATTCATCTAATGTAGATTATATATATTAGCACTTTACTTTACTATTTAAGACTCGATTACCCAAATATTGAGAAAGGCAACATATCAAACCAAGATTAAAAACAGCAATTCAATTAATTTGACTGCAAGAAGAAATAAATAGCCAGAGTACTTAAAATGAACTCAAATTATCTGTTTGGCCAACAGAACTTCTTAAGCATCAAGATCCACTGGGCGGTTGAAAGAAAAGTTGAAAGAAAAGGTTGAAAGAAAAAATTACAAGAAATAATTTGTCAAATGTCAATTTCATCCGGCCTGCAATTCATTTCAGTTTACCAATTGTAATAACCGAATCATAAAAAAAATATAAATTACTTTCATCTCATTTGACCATGTGAGATAGGTAAGAGCCAACAATACACCATTTTATAGACGAAGAAATATATTATGTCATGTTCTAAGTTGATTTGGTTAAAACAATTTACAAAATAATTAAAATAAGATTAGGCAATAATCTTATAAAATAGGTTTGAAAATTATTCAATTAATAAGAGATTTGATATTATATAAACTATAGGCATTATTCATCTAATAATATTATTACTGCCATAGTAATAAAAATTACTTTTATCAATGAAAATGTGTAAATATTAAAAGCATAAGTAGTATAAACAATCTCTGTTTAGATTACCAATAATATAGCTAAATGAGTAGTCACTCCCAAACAGACATTTAAACTTACCAGCTGAAATTTCTCTGTCTCCTAGAAGAACATCTCTCAGTGTAAAAGGTGTTGAGGTAAACTTGTATCTAGGAAACAGAAAGCATCGCTTCTTTTTCACGACCAGACTTAGAGGTTGGTATTTGTCAGCCTCACTGAGGCTTGGAACAGGAACTAATCTCCCTCCATCTCCAACTTGTTTGACAAAGCTCTTGGTAGCAGCCGCAAACATATTAAATAGTACTAAAACATCATCAACTGCAACCCTCAGATAAGAAATCCATATTTTCAAAGAACATCAGGCACCAAGCTAAGCCTTGCTTGATTTTAAATATAATTATACATGTTAAAAATACAAAGCATAGCTTCATCAAGTAGTTTACCAGCGTGCAATTCACAACACTGCCTCCCCTGGTGTGCTCAGGTAATGAATTATAGATCAACCATGTAAAATGATACACTAAAAGCAAGTCTAATTTGGAATTGCAGTCTATAGCACTAAAATATACACAGAAAGCTAGTAATTATAAAATACTACCAATGTCTTTGATGAAGGTCACAGTTGATAGCGGTTTGTCAGTTTTGCTGGAAGCATATAGCCCTCTGGGAACAATGCCATTTAGGTACCAACATTAGCGCTGGACACCATCTACTGTGGACCTAGTCCAAAGGGAACTCCTTCACAAGTGCATCATGCCAATTTTGGCAACAGAAAAGTGCTGTTTTGAATTCTTTTGGTACACAGTTCATTGTTCGAGCATTTCATTCGTTTTTCTTGTATGCTTACAAAACCAAGTGAATAATATAAAACATAAATTCACAGAATATAAGGAAACAATTATATGCAGATCTTTATAAAATACCAAATGAAAGCCACATTACATATAATAACTGTATCCTGACACGTAGGTTTCTTACTTAGAAGCTGGCACATAGACAATATCTCTTTGAAGTGGGGTCCTGCTGCATTTATTTTCTTTCTGTTTCATCACATTATTCCAGTTAACCAACCTTTAAAGAGTTATATACCGCTTTGGCTTGTTTTTAAAGGAATTTTGTAGCTAAATATAAATTTTAGAAACAAATTTGAATGCTGAAATATTGTATTTCATAGTTATGTGGATGTTAATCTATTGTGAAATAGTGGCTATGTGGTACTTAGGATAAGATATTCATTAAAACAACATTAGTAGATAGTACTCGATATACATACACATATAGAGGCGGTAGGGGAAAGAAGAGAGAATAGGCTTAATTCGAGCTTCAAATACTATAAATCAATTTTATGGGATTCTAGACAATTTTTTTCACTTGCTTTCAAGCATCCAGGGCTCACATGCAACCAAAAGATAAGCTTTTAATAATATTCCTTCCTGCAAATACTATTGTGCAAAACAATCTTCCAGAACACAGAGAAAGCACACCGAGTAATTTCTCCAAGTGGCTAGGAAACCCCTAGAGAAGCGGTACATCTCTTGTCGCTGTCTGACCCCCATCAAAGGTGGTGCATCCCAGGCAAACGCCATTACAACCAACACAGGTGTGCAGAAAGAGCATTTAATTGGAATCCAGTCCACAGGAAGATTTCGTTTACACCCAAGGTGTCTTGTTGGGATCCGCTGGCCCTGCGTTCGTCTCTCGACGAAAGCCTAGAAGACAATGGAGCCCACGCCGCAGAAGGTGGGGGGGGGGGGTGGGTTCTGAGGACGTCCCCGCGAGCTCCCAAAGGCAACGTGAGCGCCGGAAGAGCCCCCCGCAGCCCTCAGGAGCGGATATTCCGCGAGTCTCAAGCTTCGGGGCCAGGCCCGAGGAGGCTCTCCAGCAATTTTGCATTTGGAATTTTCAAATCTTTTTCTTAAAGTGACGCAACCCTCATCCATCCCCCTATCTCCCCCGCCAAAAAAAAAGGCTGAGCTTCAGGCCTTACAGACTCTGTGAGGCTTGCCTGCCGGACAAGCCTCTCCGGGCAGGAAATAGCCTCCGTATAAAGACACAGAACGGCGGCCTGGCGCTGCTGGCCGCCCAGAAGCCGGGGGCCGAAGGCGGGGCACGGGCTGGACCTCCCGAGAGCCCGGGCTTCGAGGGGCAGGACCTGGAGGGGGTGGGCGGGGCTGGCGCCGAGGGGACCAGGAGCGGGTGGGCGGGGCTGGGCCTGGAGAAGGGCACGGAGCCCGGGCCGCGAGGGGGCGTGGCCGGGAGCCGGGCCGGCGCTGCCACACCGAGGCTCCGCCTCCGCCCCCGCCCGTCCCCTTCGCAGGAGGGACGCAAGCTGAGAGGAGAGGGGGAGTGGAAGGAGGGGAGGCGGCGGCGGTGGCGACGCTGGAGCTCTCCGCTCGGGGACCGGCCGACCCGGGGAGCGAGGACGTCGCTCCGCACTGCTCTTCCTCCGGCCGCCGAGCCGTCCCTTCTCGCCATGTCCCAGAGCAGGCATCGCGCCGCGGCCCCGCCGCTGGAGCGCGAGGACAGCGGGACCTTCAGGTCAGCGCCCGGGCGGTGGAGGCCGAGCCGGCAGAGCCGGGAGCGGTGGGCAGGAGAGGCGGGGGCGGGGGAGCCGGCTTCCCAGCTGCATTCTGGGTAAAGCCCCTTCCCGGCGCCGTCGCCCCCGCGGCTGCAGGCGGACCGGCGGGCGCTCGGCCCCGCCCTCTCGGCGGTGCGCGGGCCGGGGTCTGCGGCCTGGCCCCGCCCCTCCTGCGGCCGCGGGCGGTGGGCGGGGTGGGCGGAGGTGGCGCTTGGCCGCCACCCTCGGAAGGTATTTGTGGGCTTGGTCTGGGGAGGTTGCAGCTCCACTGTCCGCTCTGGTCCCCTGCGAATGCTTCCTGCTGGTATTCAAGTTATCTCCCTACAGACCTCGCTCCCCCTGCCTGCCCCTGCCCGCCCCTGCCCGGGGCCCGCTGCAGCGGGCCGGGAGATTGGCGCGCCTCGCCGGCCCTGGCACTGGCTGCCGGGGACCTTCGGCGCCTCCCGCGTCACCGTTGGTGGCGGTCAAAACTAGCCTCTGTATGCTTCTGCCTCCCTTCCCGCTTTGGCATGCAAAGCACACCTTTTTCTGTTTTTTGCAGTTTGGGCAAGATGATTACAGCTAAGCCAGGGAAAACACCGATTCAGGTATTACACGAATACGGCATGAAGACCAAGAACATCCCGGTTTATGAATGTGAAAGATCGGATGTGCAAATACACGTGCCCACTTTCACCTTCAGAGTAACAGTTGGTGACATAACGTGCACAGGTCTGTATGCGCAGTTAAGCCAGATGACCAGGGGGGTTGGCCAGCAAGACTTGGTATTGCTTTTCAATTCGGAAAAGTGCCGTTTTTACCGGAGACAGCTGTGAGGAGCAGGCTCTTGAAACTGAGACCTCTCATCTCAGGTCATTGAAACTTTGCAAGTTCATCTGATTCTTTCCCTAATTTTCTCTTCCCCAGATACCAAGAGAAGCTCACAAACATACCTTAGGATTCTCCTAGGATTCTTCCAAGAATTAGGGAGAAGCAGGAAGGTTCTAGGAGCTGTCATAGCTGCATCAGTAGGTGCTGTCCACTTTCATAGATTATAGCAGATGCCAGGAGTCATAACCTCAGAATTTTTGGAGCCTCTGCTGTCTAGGTACGGACTCATTTGGCGGTTTGGGCCCGTTGTACCACACTCGATTCTGTATCCAAGCAAAATGAGGAAGGCAGAAAGCTCGAATACACTGTATCGCATAGCAGCTTCTAGATCCTGACTCTGTACAGATATTTTAATAAGATGTTATCTCCTTTTTTATACATGAGAAGACAGGTTGAGAGAGATTTTAAGTAGTGTGCCCAGGGTCACATAGCATCGACGTTTCACAGTTCAGACTCAACTTTATTGGTCTGTGAACTTGAGCAAATGATAACTGAAGTTGCCCATTTGTAGATGTAGACATTTTATTTCTTATGTATCTTATTTAATTGAAACATAAAAAATACTGAATACTAAATTTAATTTGGAATAATACCAAGAAGAAAATTCAGTAGGAAGGCTGAAGTTCTGCCATCTGGTAATCTGAAGCTATCATTTGTTGATGTCCCTGAAAATCTGGAGTCCGCTATTTTCATAGAAGCCACTTGAAGAAAATTTTGAAGCTTTTTTGTCTATATGAGTTAGGTGGATTGTAGGTGCTAGCTGGAAGATCCCTCATATGAACTATAGAATCAACATTGTGTTAGTGCTTTAGCTGGTCTATTTTTAAATATTTAGTGAAAATTCAAGAAGAAGTAGCCTTTTTTCCCTCAGTGTGTTTTAGATCAGAGATTAACAACCTGTAACAACTGTTCTGCCTAGGTAGGCCCCCACCTGTTCTCATGCTGCCCTGTCTTGTTCAAGCTTATCTGCCTCCACATCTTCAGATACTATCTAAAAGGCTGAATTCTGAAGTCTCTATCTTCATCCCAGGCCCACTTAAAGAACAGTGTATCAGCCTGTGCTTGCTGGACAGGCTGCTGGACATCTTCACTTGGGTGACCAGAAGTCACCTCATTCACTTATTGTCCCAAACTAAATCCATCTTCTTCTTTCTCACATCCATTCCCCCTGCATTTCCTAGCCCAGGAAAGCCACCACCATCACTGATTTGCTCACAGTAGAAATCTTGGTTTCATCTTCTTGACTCCTTCCCCTTGTCCAGACTATCACCAAGCCCTACTTCTTAAATATCTCTTAAACCTGTCTGCTTCTCTCATCTCCCCATTGCTTCTGTCCGGGCCACTGCCATCTCCCCCTTGGGTTATAGCTACAGTCTTGTAGCTGCTCTTTCAGCTTCTAGTCTTGTGATGTCCATTCTCTACGGGCCAACCAGAGTGTTCTCTCTGGCATTCACATCTGTTCATGTTATTTCCTTTGCTTAAAATCCAATCAGTGGTTTCCCCATCAACCTCTGGATAAATGCAGTTTTCTTAGTATGACTTAGAACCTTGCTTCTCAAAATGTGATCAGCAGCAGGATTGATATCCCCTGGGCACTTGATGGGAATGCAGAATATCAGGCCCCATGCCAGACATGCTGGATCAGAGTTTGCCTTTTAACAAAATTCCCGGGCAATTCCTATGCACATTAAATTTTAGAAACAAATTTAAGAGACTATTCCTTGAGCTCTCCCTCTCCCCTCCAACTCTCTAGCCTTTTGTCTCAAAATTCCTCCCCTTGGGCTCTTACTGTACCCATCTACTTGGGGCCCTTGAGCACATCCTGTCCTGTGTTATGTCTTTGCAGGTGTGTTTTCTCTGCCTAGAATACTCTTCCTAACCCCCGGCTCTCTTCACCCTGCTAGCTTTCACTGATGTTTCAGGTCTCCATTCAGCTATCTCTGCCTTCATGAAACCTTTCTGAACCCTTCCCAAGAGTTGGGAGCTGCCCCTTTTGTGTGCCTCCTGCAGCCTGCACTGAGGCCTGTCGTAACACATACCATTCCATATTTCAGATGCCTGTTTACAGACGAAATCCCTCCCTGGGTTGTGTGCTTTTTAAGGGCAGGCAGTCTGGTTAGTTCTCCACTGTATGCTTAACACCTGTGTTAGTGGATGAATAAGTATTGTTTGTGTGTCCTCTGACTCTTGAGGATCACACTTGAAATTTGTTCCATGTCCCATTTCTTTCCTCCACACCAGAGGAATGGACAGCAGCATTCTGATAACAGTTTCAAAGGGTCTCAACACCTAGTGTGAACTCAGAAGAAAAAAGATTGAATTCACCATTTACCAGGTGTGATTGCTTTCTAAAGTTAGGCATCAGTCCCGTGATTAGTCAGGCCTGTCCCCTGCTGCCCCCTTAGCTACCCTTGTAAGGGATACAGATATAGGGAAGACACGTAACATAAGCTCTCACCTTCTTCCCTATATAAACTTCTCCCAGTATACCCAGCGTGTGGCCATGACTGCTTAGCCAATCAGAGGGGTTAATCCAGTAGAGGATGGACTGTTGGAATAAATTTCGGCACATTCTACTGTCAGACAGTGTTGCTGTAAGTGGCTTCCTTAAAGGAGACTTCTTGCTACAGAAGAATTTCTTCTAGAGTTAAATACTAAGTTGCATTTGTTCAGAAGGTGTGACATGGTCTACTTTATTATCATTTTATGTAATAAACATATATAATGTAGATAAGGATTTTTTATACCGGTATGTGCAGAGTTAAATACATAGAACTTCTGAAATCATTTTTTAATATGTTAATTTCTTGTGAATATTTTATTACAGTGAATAACTGTATATAGTATATGTTTTTATTACCTAGTGTGTATGTATAAAACCTGTCGTGACTTTATTTTGTATTATGAAAACCATTATGTGCAAGCCTCACATTTTCACAGGGTATAAAGATTTTTTTTAATCTTAATTCAGGTGAAGGTACAAGTAAGAAGCTGGCGAAACATAGAGCTGCAGAGGCTGCCATAAACATTTTGAAAGCCAATGCAAGTATTTGGTGAGCTAAACTTTTTTGTATTCTGCAGCTCAAAAATATCTTGGCTGAGGTAAGATTAAAAGTTTAAACATGCTCACAAAAGCAAGAAAGTGAACAATCATTAGTATCTAGCTCGAAAATTCTACTTCCTGTAAAAACCTGTCATCCATTAAAGACAACTTTATCCTTAAGAAATTAAATCCAGTAAGTAACTATTAAATGAAGGTTTTTATGAACTAGGCATTGTTTTTTCCAGATGGGGTGCAACAGTAGAAAACTAGAGTTTTTCTGGCAAATATCTTACTGTATTAAGACTTTAATTATTTCTACACTAAAGAGAACAAGGTGGAAAAAGATCAGCTAAAAGTACTCTTATAGGAATTCCAATTTGGAAGGAGACAAAGAGATTTCCTTGTATTATAGAATGTATACCAAATACAGAGGATCTTAAGTGGGGTGTTAATTCTTGACATATCTTTCCAAAATAAATTTGTTGTCACTCTAGGCGCTTTTGGAAAGAGAGTTGGTCCTGGAGCAACTCATGCACCATGAAGCATTGTCCTTTGGTTTCTGATGAGCACACCCTGCAGCGTGGTGTGCCTTCAAATTCTTCTTTACGTGCACTCAGATATACTTGGAATGTAATCTGGTATAATCTGCTCATAGCTGACAGCAGAAGCCCATGGGAATTGAGGGTGGTTTTTTTGTTCCCCATCCATAGCAAAACTTTTGGCTTAGA
Source organism: Equus asinus (assembly GCF_041296235.1). Classification (NCBI taxonomy): domain Eukaryota; kingdom Metazoa; phylum Chordata; class Mammalia; order Perissodactyla; family Equidae; genus Equus; species Equus asinus. The sequence continues at coordinate 116,656,251 of NC_091793.1, read as the reverse complement.
GATGTATTTAGGCTTGCATGCAGTGCTCCTCCTTTCTAAGTCATTCTAAACCATTTGGGTGGTTTAGAACTAACCAGTGACAAGCCTTGGATCTTACAAAATGATGCTTGATTCTTTATGGTCATACATTATAATTGATTTATGCTAGCTTTCTAGACATGCCAAATGGCATGGCAGGTATTGCTTTTTCCTCTCACCGTTGATGGCCGTGCTATTTCTGTGCAGCCCAAAGGTCAACCCATAGTGTTGAGTATATTCATAGAAATGAGTGTACGGAGTGTCCTTTCTGCACCTGGGCACTTCACTTTGTCAGCAAAAAAACGCTAACAAACTTTACTATATATTTGTGCTTCTTGACACATAAGATGGGGATTACTAAGCTGTAATCAGGCCTAAAGTGGCCTGATTTAATACAGAGACTTTCTCACTTCTCCATCACAATTATTTGGGTAGCTTCGGCGTGTGCATTGTAAGTGAATATTTGTACCTCGTCAGCCTATGTAAAGCGTGAAATTCTGGCAGTTAGGAAACAAACTTAATCAGGTGGCCATAAGTAAACCTCATTTGTCATGGGAGAAATGACTCTGCAGTGGTCCAGCTCTAGGTAACTTGGTCTGCAGCTTATTCAGTGTTAGGCACCTCTCACCCAAGAAACTAGTAATTTCGGACTGCTTGCAAGAGATTGTTCTCTTTTTCCCTAATCACGATTCCCACTTGCTGAAACCAGATTCATGCAGGCCATCTATTTTATGCGGGATGCGTATAAATCTTGGGAGGATTATTCTAGCATAGAGCAGATGATAAGTCAACGGATCTTTCTTCCATAATTCTCTGGATGAGAAAACAACATTTAGGATCTCTATCACTCACATTGCCAGGCTAAATTTCCTGACTAATAGTCATTCTTCCCTTTTCGTGTAATTGTAACAGTAGTATATTTTATTTAAACACATTTTTATTGAGCACCTATTATATACAAAGCACTGCAAGGTTTATGAAGGTAAGTAGGACAGGCCCTACCGTCAAGGATTTTACAGTCTGAACAGGGGAGAGGTATGGTGAGGGATGGACAAATTATGTGTATTTATAAGAGTGTATAATTTATGGTAAAATAATTTGCTTGAGAAAGAGTCAAACCAAATGTTATGATGGTTCAAAAGAGCGAGTAATTATGTTCCATTGGGGTAAAAGGATAGGTTTCTTAGAGAAAGTAGCATTTGAGATATACCTTGGCTGACGAGTAGATCAGATTCTCATAGAAGGTGGGGCGGAGAGGGGCATCTCATGTAGAAGGAACAAGAGCAAAGGCATAGAGGGTTAAATAGAAAACCTTGTCATTTATTTAATAATCTGGGGGAAATTATTTGGTTTTATAACACTTTAAAACAATGTTTAGCTTTGCAGTTCCTGACCCCTTAATGCCTGACCCTTCCAAGCAACCAAAGAACCAGCTTAATCCCATTGGTTCACTACAAGTAAGTCGCACAGTTTTTCCATACTTAACATTTTGTCTACTGAAGAAAGATGTCATAAATTGATGATATCATAGGGGCTAAGACAAGGAATTAATATTTTAAAGATAAGGTGGTGTAATATTTTGTTTTCCAAGTTATGATCATTAGATATTACACCACTAACTTGAAGTTATTTTCTTATTTATTTACGTTCTGGATTTTCTTCCATATACAGTATCTGCCTTTGGTTTGTGGAATTCTCATTTGAGATCAACAGGACCTCAGTGCACATGGGTAGAGTGTTTTATACTTTAAGAATATTTCTTGCCACTCTTGTGACAAACCTCTTTCTACTTCTGTTGAGACAGAAGACTTTATAAAGAACCCAAATTGGGTAGCCTAACTCAAGAAAAGGGAAGTAGTCTTTTTGTTTATTCTACCAGAAAGAAATATATTCAGCTTTGAATTTCTGTATGCAGAATATCCTTCTTGCAGATTATCCATGTGCTCTGTTGGACAGCTCACCTCCCCGTCATCCAGTCCCTTGGTCTCTTTCCTGCTCTGTGAGATTGTCTGTAGTTTTCTTCCCCTTCTTTCCTCAACCTCATCCAGGTCTGTTTGTGTGCTGTGTCTGCTCCTCGTCTGCTCTTCATCGAATGCAGTAGTTAGCCAGCTATGGGGGTGGAAGTCTGTAGCTAGGAGGGGAGAGGCTTTAGGAACTGATGGCAGTGAGACCTATAGATGTCCTCTGTGATGTTCCCAAAGGGGACGACAGTAGCTTGTCTTTCTGTTTTAACTCTTTGATATCTGCTCACTGTGGCTTAAGGAAAGAACACCATTCATGGCAGGATTGCTTCAGTTTTGGTGTTGTGGGCTTATGAGATCTAAAATGTAGGAATATCTATGGGAAATATAGGGTGTTCTCTCATTTTTCCCTTGCAGAATCTCATTATTCTTTTCAAACATATAAATAAAAATGGGATCAAAATCATGAAAGAATATCATTTATGTGATTGAGCCATTGCATAGTAAAAATTACTGCTAACGCCTCATCTCGATTTTTTAGGAATTGGCTATTCATCATGGCTGGAGACTTCCTGAGTATACCCTTTCCCAGGAGGGAGGACCTGCTCATAAGAGAGAATATACCACAATTTGCAGGCTAGAGTCATTTATGGAAACTGGTACTTATTTCTTTTTACCCTCATACAACTGAAGACATTTGAAGTATTTTCAGATGATAAATGCCCATAGAAATGTCTGTCATGATTCTTTTCACATATTCCTGTGGGGGAAAAAATTGATACACTCCTGTTTTACTGTCTCTAACTTTCTGCAATTGAATTTAAGTATAAATATTTAGCTTAAGAATATTTATACTTCTTAGTTTGATATTTTAAGAAATCATGGATAGACAAAATAAGTAATTAACTCTTTAAACAGTCTTCATTGATATATTAGTGACTTAAAAAAACTCATTTTGGAGAAAAAAAGCAACAGTAAGAGGACTAAAAGAAGATTATGTTTGAAAACAAGATGATTAAAAAGAGACTAGATCGCAAGAAAATTTCAGTGATATAAAAATAAAGTAGAAATTATCCTTTTGAATTATAGTGACATCTATGTTGTAAAGGCCAATACTGTGAGAAAAAAGTCAGTAAAGTATTAGAGAGCATTCCTGTTGTAACTTCTCTAGCATGTTTTTATCATTTTTAAAGTGGCTCGAGATGGAGTTTTACCTTGGTGTTAGATGTTAGTTTCAAGTAATAAGCAACTCTTTGCCCTGAAGCGGTAGTGTGGGCCAGTGCAGAAAGCAGCACAGAGCTCTGCTTCTGTTCCCAGTGTAATCCTTGGTTTGCAGGGTTAGGCAAATTACTTCATCTCCTTGGGTCTCAGTTTTTAAATCTGGAAAACAAAAACATGGAAGTAGATGATATTTCTGGTGTCTTTCAATTACAGCATCGCCTATGCCCTTCGTATTCCTATTAAAGAAAGAAATTCCACGTAGGTGTCAGTTTATGGGAGATTGTACGCAGGAAATAGACATTGAGAGATAGGAGTTGTAATTCAGATGGACCTTGATAAGCTTGAATATTTGGGCAGAATTAAACCAAGTATGTTTATTAAAGCTAGGCATAGGGAAATATAACTGTGAAAGTGTAACTATTAAAGATAAACTGTTAAAGAAAAGAAATACCTTCAAAAATGTCAGAATTAATAGCTGTCTGAAGCACAACAAGCGAAGATATCAGATCAGACAAAGAATAGTCTGGTGTATAAAAGCCATGAGGTTGTTCTTTGATTAAACACAATATTTTAGACATTTGATCATCCTCTACAGACACCAGTTTCTTTTCTAAATTGACCATTTCTTTTTCTTTCTTTAGGAAAGGGAGCATCAAAAAAACAAGCCAAGAGAAATGCTGCTGAGAAATTTCTTGCTAAATTCAGTAATATTTCTCCAGAGAACCACATTTCTTTAGTGAGTAATGATCAGACAGCTATGATGTTAATGCAATAAGTACCTCTTGCCGTAGGAAACTTTCCTTGATTTCTTACTGTATAGATACTTCAGAGTTGCAATTTTTAAAAATCTCTTCATTGTTCAGTTATACACCACCCCAATTTTAGCAGCTTGCTGTATATGAGCCAGGGTCACAGAGGTGACCAGTCAAGAGAGCTTGGGAGACACAGTCAAGTTCAGAAAAACATGATGGGATCTACACAGGATAAGCCAGTAGTGCCAAATGTGCCTTCAGGTTGATGGTGCTTTTCCATCCCTTTATTCACTCATTCATGTATCCGCTGAGCAAGCATGTAATGAGCTCATACTGTGTGCCAAGCTTTGTGCCAGGTACTGGCATATGGTAAATAAGACAGTCTCTGCCCTTAAGGAGTTTGTAGCCTGCCGAAAGAGCAAAGAACCCCACAGGCTGGTCCTTACAGAGGGTGCTTGGGAACACAGGAGAAGGATCCAACCAAGATGGGGGGTTTGGGTGGGGAAAGCTTCCTGGGGGAAGTAATATGTAAGCCAGAATCTGTAGGATGAGAACAGAGGGAAAGAATTGCAGAGAGAAGAAAGAGCATGTGCAAAGACCAGGAGTGGAACATCGTATGCAATCTAGGAACCCTAAGTAATTAGATATGACTAGAACGTAGAGTCGGAGGGAGCCAGTCTCAAACAGTGAATCCAGAAGGGTAAAGAGAGATTAAATCTCTGAGGGACTGCTCTGTTAAGGAGATTGAACTTTGTCCTGAAGGTACTGCAAAGTCCTTAAAGAATTTTAATCTGGGAAGGACAGGGTCTGATTGATACATTAGAAAGGAAATCGCTGGCTGCATTATGGTGATTGAATGAATATTAGAATCAGAGCGATCTGCCAGAATGCTGTTATGGAAAGCAGATGAGAAATGATGGTGGCCTATACTAACGTAGTGACAGTTCAAATGATATATTTAAAAATTATTTATAAAACTTTAGTACATGGGGTATGGTAATTGACTGGATGTAGGGAGTAAGGGAAAAGGAGGAAATAAATATTTTTAGCTTGGCAAATGAGTAGATGGTGATACCATTCAATAATATAGAGAACACAGAAGATAAGTAGGATTTGAGGGGGAACAGATAATGAACTAAATGTAGGATATATTGAATTTGAAGTGTTTATGGAATCTCTAAGTGGAGATAATTGAGTAGGCAGTGGGGCCTACTCAATAGTATAGAGCTTAAAAGATTGGGCTACACATGATGTATTGAGATTCTGATTTTCGTAGATAGGTATGTCTTGCGGTGCCTTATCTGAGAATAGTATATTAGGTGGGAAGTGAGAAGTGAGGACTATAGCAGTGTCCTAAGTTTATGATAAAATAAGGGCGTATTCTGTAGACAAAATATCAAAGACAATATGCAAATAATATAGTTTTGGTTTTACTTTTTTAATAGAGAAATACAAAACATTGCGTTCGCTTCTTTTAAAATTGGATCAGAGATGACACCAAAATCCCAAAGCACAAGTAGGTTTGCAGGTGAATTCTGTTAAATCTTCAAGGAAGAGAGAATTTCCAATGCCATTTAAACTCTTCCCAGGAATATATATAACATAGGGGAAGCTGCTGTGTTTGTTTTCCAAAACCAACATAACACTAACACCAAAACCTGACAATAGCAAATCCCAATGGAAAAAACTGTGGATTAATCCTTATCTCCCTTATGGTGAAACACCTGAATAAAACAGTCAGTAGAATATTAAACGAATAATATACTTTAGACAAATAGAGTTTATTTCAGGAATGCAAGAATATTTCAAGGTTAGTAAATCTTTTACTATAATTAACCACATTAATGGGTCAAAAGAGAAAAACATATAATCCTCTCAGTGGATGCCAGAAAGATATTTGACAGTCATTATTGATAAACACTTTAAAGATATCCCTATTGTGATCGAAAACATCTACCTCAAGAAACTCAAAATCATGGTTACATATTTACATATTGCAACCATTCCCATTAATTTCAGACCTAAGACAAGGATGCCCACTGACACCGTTTTTTTTAACCTTGTTGTAGAAGTACCATCCAGTATAGTTAGACAAGAGAAAACAATAAGAGGTTAGAAATAAGAAAGGAGGAGAGAAAAATTATCATTAACTACAAATAATATGATTATATCCCTGTAAAACCCTGGAGAAATACTACTATAAATAAGAGACTTCATCAAGGTAACTGGTCATAAAATTAATATACAAAACCAATAGCTTTCTCATGTTATTTAGAGTTATGAAGGTAACTACCAGGATAATTAAAAATAGAAAGTTAAAAATTATTGCTTCTGGAAAGGGGACTGAAGGTAGGTATGGAGTGAGGCTGGAATTTGTTGCTTTTATAGTTCTCTGCTATTTGATTTTTTGTTGTATGTGTGTATTACTTTAACAAAATTTATGAAGCTTGATAACATGGGTCATTTTATGGCAAAATAGAAAATCTATCTTGAAAAAGTATACTGGGAAAAGATCAGTAGTTTTCCTACTTATAAATATTAAGAGGTATAATATAGAAGATCCCGTTTTCAATAGTAGAAAGGAGGAAAATATGTCTGGGAGTAAACTTAAAAAGAAATGTGTAGGACCCACATGAGAAAAACCTTAAAACTACTGAGTGAGATAACAGAACTTAAATACGTGTAAAGCCATCTCTTTGTTTTTTATAGGAAGACTCGGTATTGTAAATATATAAAAGTGTAATGCAGTGTCACTCAAAATCTACCAGAATTCATTTTGGGCCTTGTTAGAACTTTACTAAGTTTATGTGGAAAAATAAACTCTCACGAATAGCCAAGAAAACTGACAAGGAAGAGTATAGGAGATGGGGTTTACCCTACCAGAAAATAAAACATAAAATAAAAACTGTTGTAATTAAAACAGGTGCTGATACAGAAATAGACAGAGGATAGAATAGAGAATCCAGTGTAGATGCTAATCCACATAGGGACATAGTATATGACAGCAGTGGGATTTCAGATTGGTGGGCTAGAGGATAGATTATTCAGTAAATGATGTAGAAACAACTTACGGCCCCATTTGGGGAGAAACAGAGTATATATTTGTGCATGTGTATATGACATATGTTTAGGTTGCTACGTTATTCCTTCCATCACGATAAATTTCCAGTGAATCAAAGATTTGAACGTAAGAATTGAAACTGTATAACTATGAGAAACCGTGGAAGAGCTTTCCTTTTTAAAATTCTTAGCGTGGGGAAAGCCTTTTTAAGCATAACTTAAAACCTAGAAGCTGTAAAGTAAAAGATTTATAAGTTTGACTACATAAAACCTACTGCACAGCAAAAAATCTGTAAGTAAAACCAGGAATAAAAACAAAATGAGAAGAAATTATTTTGAACACATGGTTGTAAAGGGACTGTTTTCAGTACCACATAAAAAGTTCTTAAGCCATGAATAAAAAAGACAACCCAGTAAAGAAATACAAATTGGTAAAAAAAAAAAAAAAATGTTCAACTTCATTCATGCAAGTTAAACAAGGTACTCTTGTCATCCGTTAGGTTACCTAACCTACACGGTTTGATGATGCCTGGTGAGAAAACCAGCCCCCTCCAAGGCAGTTGATGGGGGTAGAAATTGGTTCAGAAATCACTGTGGAAGTATATATCAAAATTAAAAGCACTCATGTTCTTTGACTCAGCAGTTCTACTTCTAGAAATTATTCTACACAGAAAGTCATCCAAGTGCAAAAGAGTTTTATTGTAATATTGTTGGTAAAAGCAAGAAACCGGGAACAACCTAAAACCCATAGTTGAGACTGGTAAGATAAATATAGTGCATATATGTGCGCTGATATGAGAAAAATGAACAAGATATAGAAAACTAAGGTATCATTTTTGTTTAAAAAGGAGATTATATATGTGTCTGTGCTTGCATGTGCATAGAACACTTACGGAAGGATACTGAAGAGATGTTTAATGGCAAGTTTCTCTGGGGAGTGGAACAGAAGTCTTCAGGGAAGGGGTAGTGAGGAAAAGAGACTATTCTTCATTATATATTTGTTCTTATTGCAGGTATTTTTTTTACTATGTAAATAAATTATGATTTTTTTTAAAAAACGATATTTTTTAAAGTTCCAATCATGGAATGTAAAATTCTATTTAGTAAACCTTAACAAATTACTCAATTCTATATCATGACCATTTCTATGATCTTTTGAAAATCCCTTAACCTCTGTCAGGCCCAGTAATAAATAAGACTAAGGATGAGTTGCCCTACTTACTTCGGAGAATAGTTGGTTTTGGCTTTTTAATGTGAAAGCAGTTTGAGAAATATAAACATGGAAATATGTAAAGCATTCTAAGAACAGAAGTGAAAAGGGAAGGCTATAGGGGAAAATAAAGAAAAGTGGAAAAGGAGAAAGAAAACAGAAAAAATTAAGTTCAGTTGGGTTCTGGCATAAGTCCCATAAGAACTTTTTGACATCCTTCTCTTCATTTGAATGATTTGTTCTTCTCAAACCCAACTTGCACATTTCACCTTTTCTATAGTTTCTTTGTTTTCTGCTTTACAGCTATTAGTTATAGTGCCTGGTATTTAATACAAGAAACCATAAAGATATGAAAATTGTTTTATATTTTAATTTTTAAGTCACTCCATTAGGCAGATTCAATTATTTCCAGATTTGTTTATAGTGCTCTTAAATATCTTACACATCTTAATGTGAAAATTAATCAGAAAATTTGACTGAGAGACATTGGTACTATTCAAAAGTGTTTTAAAATAGTTCCTGTATATTACTGTGTGGCCTTTTTTTTTTTTTTTTTAGCATCATGGTATTTGTTAAATGTGTGTACTTGTTAGTGTTTAAATTGGAAAGTTAACCAAATGGTATGCATTTAAACATGTTTTATAAAGTATTAAATGTCAATGCCTAATAAATGTTTTTAGTTATAATAGTGTTGGAACTCAGTCCAAGTTAAGAATCTTAATCTTCATCTCTGTTTTTCAGACGAATGTAGTCGGACATTCTCTAGGGTGTACTTGGCATTCCTTGAGGAATTCTCCTGGTGAAAAGATCAACTTACTGAAAAGAAGCCTCCTCAGTATTCCAAATACAGATTACATCCAGCTGCTTAGTGAAATCGCCAAGGAACAAGGTTTTAATATAACATACTTGGATATAGGTATGATTTTTTTTCTTTGGCTTATCCCAAAACCTGTTTCTTTTTAAACAATGTTTGAGAAACAAAACCCCTTGTGTACTTTATTTCACTGATTATGGATTCTGACTATAATTACCAGAGCAGTAATATATATCCTTGATATGTCCCATTCTTATAAATAATAATAATACATAACATGTATACAGTTATAATAATAAAATCAACAATAGCTAAGATTATAGAGTTTTACTACATGCCAGGCAGTATTCTAAGGACGTTACGTGTTTCAACTTACTGAATCCTCAGACGAACCCTGTGAAGTAGGTTCTGTCATCCTTACATGTAAGGGAGGAACGTAAGGCACGGAAAAGTTGAGAAGTTTGCCCGAGATGGCATAGCTAGTCAGTGGTAGAGCCCAATTAGGGAAGAATCCCTGAATGCACACTATTTGTTAAACTAGCCCTGACGGGCAGCTTGACAAATAAAAAGGCACCCGTGTTTCTAGAACAAGTACCAAGTTTGTAGAGGCCAGACCTCTTCTCTCCACTTTGTCACTGTGTGCCGGTTCTGGGAGATAAAACGGGGAAGTCAGTTTATAGCTTTGTCCCATCCAGGCTATCATCATCTACATTTTCTCTAGCCCTTAATCACTTAGATAGATAAATGTAGACAGACTGGAAAGCAAATAAGTTTAGATTTTCTTTTAATTCAGTGTATAACTGGCCCATTCTTGCGTGTGTGTGTGTGGTGTTATGAATTAACATCAGTATACTATGTGAAGAACTTGATATCCCTTATTCCAGCCTCAGTGAGCTCTAGGGACCTAGCTTGTTAGAGAGTAGCTAGTACGCACTGGGATAGTAGGGTGTTTCTGGGGTGAAAGAACTTCTGACTTTCTCTGCTACTTTGGGATTGAATGATGGGTCAGGTGCAATGTCTTACTGTACTGAGAATGATGCAGAACCTGGGAATTTAGTGCAGGCAGATGGTCAGAAAAGGTGGTTGATGGGAGACCATTCATTCAAAAATTATTTGTTAAGTATCTGCACTTTGTTGGGTGTTTGAGACACAGAGATGAATAAGCCATGTCATGAATAGATCTATGGTAGGTTTTGAATCCAGGAAAAGAAGGAAACTTGAGATGACTTTTTAGATTATGAATTAATAATGCCTTTGAAATGCTTCTTACTAATTCTAAGAACTAAACAGTTCTTGTAAATGTAGAACAGCAGTCTAAAAACCAAAGTCAGTTAATTTGGCTAACTTCTATGCAGTTACCTTCAAAAGAACCTAGATATTCTCCAAAGAAGATATACAAATGGCCAACGAGCACATGAAAAGATGTTCACTGTCAGTCATCAGGGAAATGCAAATCAAGACCACAGTGAGGTACCAATTCATACCTATTAGGATGGCTATAATGGAGAAAATAGAAAATGACAAATACTGGCACTGGTGTAGAGAAATTGTAGCCCTCATATGTTGGTGGTGGAATGTAAAATGGTTCAGCTGCTGTGGAAAACAGGAGTTTTGTAGCTCTCCAAATGAGTTTCCATATGACCCAGCAACTCTACTGCTAGGTATGTACCCAAAGGAATTGAAAACTGGTGTTCAAACAAATACCTGTACACATGTGTTCACAGCAGTACTATTCACAATAGCCAAAAGGTGGAAACAACCTAAATGTGAATGAATAAATCAATTGTGGTATATATGTGCAGTGAGGTATTATTCAGCCGTGAAAAGGAATGAAGTTCCAATAGATGCTCCAACATGGATGAACCTCAGAAACATTACACTAAGTGAAAGAAGCCAGACACAAATTGTCACATATTATATGAGTCCGTTTATATGAAATTTCCAGTGCAGGTTAATCCAGAAATTGGTGGTTGCTAGGGGCAGGGGTAGGAGTGGCGATGGGGAGCAAGTGCTTAAATGGGTACAGTGTTTCCTCTTCGGGTGATAAAATGATGACAATGTTTTGTAACTAGTTAGAGGTGGTGGTTGCACAACATTGGGAATGTACTTGATGCCATTGAATAGTTCACTTTAAAATGGTTAATTTTATCTTACGTGAATTTTAACCCAATTTAAAAAAAAAAAGAACCTGGATGCTAGAACTGGAAAGCCTCTTCACACATTAAATAACCGCAGTGTATCTGGTTTTTTTCTACTGTGTTGACTCCAGCTGAAACAATAACATTTAATCATGACCACTTTAAACAAATCATAACCTGTTTCTACTTCTTCCTCTTGTCTCGTTCAGCCATCTTTAGTAAGAGTGATTCATGAGTTGATGAGAAGAACATTTGTTTCCTGGGTTTAGGTATTGTTTTTAAAAAACATGTACAATATGGAACTAGACTCTCTACACAGACTTAGAAGCAAAGAACATGAAGGCACAAGGGAAGTCTTGCCCTGAACCGTGTGTTTCTTGGTTCAGATGTCTACTGAAAAGAACCCTACACTTCATAATAGGAAATACAGTCCCTCTAGTTCTCTAGCAGCTGGTTTTTTCCATTTTAAGAAAGTTGCTGTGGTTCAGTAATTTGCAAACACTGTTCAACTAGCCGCATTAGGATTGCTTTGGGAGCTTGTTTTTTAAAATGCAGGAATCTGGCCACTCCAACCCCAAATCCTGCATTTCTGATTGAGCAGGCTGGAGTGAGGCCTGGGTACCTGTATTTCTTTAAAGTTCCCTCAGGTGATTATGAAGCACAGCTGTGTTTGAGAACTACTGCTGTGGCTGAGTGATTGTGCTTTGTTTTTTGTTTGTTCCTATGAGAATGGCAAAGATGATGAGCAAATGGAGTAGCAAACCATGGATGCTTCTGGAGAAGGACAATAATAAAACCTGTATTGTGTTTACAAAGGATCTGCTTTGTGTGCACTTGGGATTAATCTTTATGTTTGAATATGTCATTACAGAAGAACTGAGTGCCAACGGACAGTACCAATGTCTCGCTGAGCTGTCCACCAGTCCCATCACAGTCTGTCATGGCTCTGGGATCTCCTGTGGCAATGCACAGAGTGATGCAGCTCACAATGCTTTGCAGTATTTAAAGATAATAGCGGAAAGAAAGTGAACTTGGAACAACTTACAAAACCCTGCAGTAGCACATAGAAAGTTCCCCTTTTGCCCCTTCCCAAGTAATACGTTTACTATAATGTTTGAGTTTGTGTGTTGTTTCTAAATCTCTTCATAGATTCCATCAACACTCCAGATTTAATTATCTCCTGGTAGTTGTTACTAGGCTCTTTTTAATGGCTTCAACTTTGTATTGGTATATTGTATTTATAAACTTTGTACCATAGGCAGAGTGTAGCACCCATTTTACAGTGCCATGTACATAGAAGGAAGAACCTGCATGTTTGTTGTGGATGATGATGATGATGATGATGAAAAAGAAGAAGAAATAAACCTACTGCTGGCAACAGTCTGTCTTACTGGTGCTTAACCTCTTCTCTGTGCAGGCTTTGTAAAGGGAATTAATTTGAAGGAAGCCCCTTAGAGTGTTGAGGAACGCACTAACAGGCTTTATTGAATGTGATTGTTAAATTTCAGGGAAAATGATTGGTCTGCTGTGTATTTGAATCCATGTAATAAAGAGCTGTTGTTATAATGGGTTCTGCTCATTTTATTAAAGTGTTGCTGACTTGACTATGGCCCCATTCTTTTTAGCCGTTCTTGTGAGTAACGTTGTAATTTGGATGTTCTGTTATTTACGTATCTCTAGTTTACTTCTGAAAGTCAAGGTAAAAAAACCTGTGGCCTAAGCAAAAATTTACAAATATATACGTGATGAATCACTTCCATATTCTCCAAGCTTATGGAATGTTGTCTTTTTCTCTGATATAACCAGTCAGAGGTGAATTAGTAGTTGAAAAGCATTAGCAGAATTACAAAAACAAACTTTCCACTAGGCTCAATTCACTTACAAAAACATTTCAAACAAAGCAGTGCGATTAAAAAGTTAGGAAAGAAGTCTCATGAGCAAATTGTAATCTTGCCTTTTATGTTTCCATATGTCATCCTGTAATGCCTCAAGTCTGTCCATCAGCGCCAGCCGATAGTGCTACCTTTGTGGATTAGGTGGAAGTCTCAGGCCAGTGCTGGAGCTCAGGGAAGAACTCAGAGAGGAAGAGAGCTCTGAATGATAAAGGTAGGTTTGACAGTCTCCAGTGTTTATCCAGCAGGAAGTGTGTAACAAGTATTTTTGTGTCTGGGAAAAAAATTATACCTGGGTGGAATGCTTTGAGAAACCTAAAAGTACATAATAAAGGGAACACCCAGTGCAAGTAACTTACTTAAAATTCTAAAGAGCATTTAACTTAGTTTCACATAAGCCATAGATGTTGATTAAATCATGGAATTTTAGGTTTTTTGGGATGAGGTTAAGGGATACAAAAGACTAGAATCAAAGTTTAGACCTAAACAGGAGCTTGTGGGTCATTGCAATTAAACTGTTAGGTTTTTATGAATGTCCTGGGATATAGAAAGGGCAGAGTGGACTCACTCTAGAGATGATTTTAAAATGCCAACTTTGAAGAGGATGAATTAGGGGCAGATTTCATAAGGCACTGGAAGAAGAGGGGGGAAAGGACAATATAATTTGGTTCTAAACAATTCAAATGTATTGATAAAATGATTAGATCTGAATATAAGATGCCCAGAAGTTGTGCTCTTCCTGCTCTCTGGTTTTCCTGCTTCTGACTCTGGAGGAAACATGCATCCTTAAGATACTATTCAAATGTCACCTCTGTCGGACTGTCCAGATTTTCTAGGGAGTTAGCTGCACCATCAAGTGTTTTGAAGAGCATTTTGTTAAGGCTCTTTACCAATCTAATTGGTTGTACTGATAACTGTGTTAGATGAGCTTCCCAAATAGGCTGAACAAGCAACTATGCCTGTTGTGTTCGATGCATCAGTAGTGAGAAAAGATGCTTTGTGGAGTTTATGATGAGTTCCAATGGGAAAGTCACAATGCAGACTCCAAGGGTTCTGGATAAAGGCCATGACATTTGTAGCAGAGAAGTAAACACCTTTGAACAAACAGCTTCTGTGTGCTACTTGGTAGATATGTAGCACCTGACGATGGGATGCTCAGTTGCCGTGTAGCCAAAACCATGGATAATGAGCTGGGTTCCGTCAGTCCCATCAGTTCATAAAGTTGGGTAGAGTCATGTACCATGGGTAGAGTCTTCCACTGGAGGATGGAATATACTTCTAGGATCAAACACAAATATGGTCAGAGGGCACAGTATGTTACACAAGCAGGTAGCCCAAATGTCATTTACCACTGTGGCAGAAGTGCCTCACCCTCAGCTCACACCTATTGCCACTGATTCTGTGTGGCCAATGGATGGAAGAGAAAAATGCCTGAACTCGCCTCATGGATGGGTAAGGCCAGTACATGGGTACAAACTGAAAATAGATGATGGCTATACTACTCAGGAGTGGCTTTGAAAAATAGTGATGAAGGGAAGTCCTCCCAAAGGGCAGAGTTTCAGGTGATACCCTTTGCCATCCATTTGTGTCGAAAGTGGCCCAAGATTAGAATATACTTAAATAGTGGCAACTGGCTTGGCCAGCTAGTCAGGGGCCTTGAAAGAAAGAGACCAGAGGATTGGGGACAAGATGATCTTGAGATAAAGATATGTGGATGTGCATAAAGTGTGAAGGACTTTGTACTGCATAATGACTCATACCATAAAGTATCCATGGTGGAAGAGGCCCTGAACAACCAAGCTGACAAAATGACTTGGGCATCATCCAGCATCTGGCACTGGAATAACCACTGTGGCGGGATTGGAGGCTACAGATGGGCCCAATGGGATTGGTTCCCACATACCAAAGCTGATCTAGTTACAACCACCGCTGAATGTTCAGCCTGCCAACAACAGATACCAATGCTGAGTCCCCATTCCTTAAGGAAACCATCAGCCACTTGGTGGCATGTTGACTTACAATGGTCCCAGCAAGGGGTAGTGATTCAATTTGACAGGAATAGATGTGTTTCAGGTAGTTCACCTTTCTTATCTACAGGACCTCAGCCAGCATCAGTGAGGAGTTTCAGGCTCTTTCAATCACATGGGACCCACTTTAGAGCAAAGGAGGTGTGAGAGTGGGCTAATGACCATGGGCTCTACTTGTTACATTACATAATGCATCTCCCAGAAGCTTCTAGCCTAGTAGGGTAATGGAACAGGTTGTTGAAGGCATAACTAAATTGGGCGCCATTCTCCAAGGTGAAGTCTAGGCTTTACATTAATGACCTCGATACAGTGCTGTGTGAATATGTAGAACACGTGCATCCAAGAATCAAGGAGTGGAAGCGAGAGTTGCCCTGTTTACTGTAATTGCCAGTGGAGAATTTGTATTTCCTGTCTCTACAACTCTGGGCTCTGCAGTTTAGAGGTCCTGCTTCCCAAAGGTGAAACTCTTCCGCAAGCAGACCCAGAAAGGATATCATTGAACTACAAGCTACGCGTACTGTCTGGGTACTTCAGCTTCCTTTTGCCAAGAAACTAGCAGGCAAAAAGAGGAGTCACCATCATGGCAGGGATAATTGATCTGATCATGAAGAGGACGTAGGGCTACTGTTACACAGTAGGAGCAAGGAGAAATATGTTGGTACCCAGGCAATCCGCTTGGGCACTTCTTGGTACTCTCTTGTCCAATTCTGATTATAAATGGGCAAGTGTAGTGCCATGATAAGCCTAAAAGATCATGGGACCAGAGACTCAGAACCTCTAAGGATTAAGGGCTAGATTCATCTCTAGTAAGTCACTGAGACCAGCAAAAGTGCTGGCTAATGGTGAAGAAAACCTGAAATCAATAGTAAAGGAGAAAGATGATGATTATCAGTTATAGCCCCAAGACTTCGGTTTCAGGGTGGGGACCTGTAGTTCACTCCACAAACTTTCTTCTTAGAAGTTCCCTCTAGGGAAAGAGGCTACCTGGAATCCTGGAGAATGCTCGCAGAACTTGTGCACAGAAGTGGATCCAAGCAATGCAAGAGGTGGATTATAGTGAACACTGTGGTCTGGCTCCCAGACCCCACTTCAGGACTGAAAGACTTATCACCCCTGCCACAGGGAGTGCTGCGAGCAGGCAGCCCTCAGCTGTCAGCAGGACCAGTTACATCATTTGTACGACCTAGTGCAAGATGAAAATATAGGGCTCCTTGTTCAAAAGTTATCAAGAATTTTAAGGCAGAGACAGCTGAGTATTAAACTAAGTGTGGAGTCTTTCTAAGCATGGGGCCCTGTGTGACTATGTAAGTCTCACATCTATGAAGCTGGCTGGCCCTGGCTATCAGCCCGCTTCAGAATTTCCTCAGTTGAAAAGATTCACTTCGTCCAAGGTCAAATCCTCCTTTCTGGGCAGCCTGCATCCAGTGACTGGCCAACAAAGACCTGACCCTCTTGCTCCAATTTGGAACAGTTCCAAGGGGCCAGTCAGGTTCCACATTACCTAATAAACCTCCTGACCACTGCCTCCTTTTCAGAGTCTGCTCCCTGCAGAGCCCGACCTGAGATATAGAGTTACAGTTTAGTGAGGAAAGATATTAATAGAAAAGTCAGATAAATCATGTAATTTATAAATCGTACAAAATTACAACTCTGAAATACTCTGGTTTCTCTTTAGATAATATATCTTTGCCATTTATTAAAATTTCTAGAGAAAGGACTGGTTAGGAATTTGTAGCTGGTTTTTCTTGTGCAGGTCTCTGTGGGTGGTGTGTCTCTGCTCCCATGGCAGGGCGTATTTGCATTTTGAAAAGATTCCTCTTGACGTCCAAAAGGATATGTAAGAAATGAAATAGAAATGATCCTGGGGGCCGGCCCTGTGGCTGAGTGGTTAAGTTCATGCACTCTGCTTCGGCAGCCCAGGGTTTCCCCGGTTCCAGTCCTGGGTGCGGACATGGCACTGCTCATCAGGCCATGCTGAGGCAGCGTCCCACATCCCACAACTAGAAGGACCCACAACTAAAAATGCACAACTATGTACCAGGGGGCTTTGGGAGAAAAAGGAAAAAGAAAATCTTGAAAAAAAAAGAAATGATCCTGATCTGAGGACAAAGCCCACCACAAGTAAGACTACATCTAGAATAACTACACTGCAAGGCCCAGAGTTCAGTTAAAATTACGAAAAAGCCCATATTGTGATATGAGTCCTAGAAAGTATAGGCTCCAAACCTGAAAACTCCCAGTGTTAGAACTAAGCAGCAGCTCTTAATAGATTGGGGAAAAATGAATTTATTTTGTTGCATTGAAGTACAGCTTTACCTAAATTGTCAACTTGTGGAAATTATTGAAGATGTGCTCCACTCTGTACATTTTACTGGCGTGACAACATATTCAGCATTATTTACAGATAGACCATGATGGCTTTCTGCCACAGATAAAGCTGGTATCAAAACAGGGAAGTTTGGGCTTGTTGGAAGATAACAATCAACCAAGTCTCACATTTATTATGTTTAATCTACCATTTCCTGATTTCTTCATTTCTCTTTGTAATGTTTTTAGGTTAGGATTTATCAAAGGGGCCATGTGCAGTGCGATCTGGCAGCTGCTACTCAGTCAATCTGAACATCAGAGAGGTCAAGTCGATGGAATGGAATATATGTTTGTTTCTCATTTGTTTGGTCTGGGGCAAGAGTTGGATGTCGTTGAAAGAAGACGCAAACAAGCTAGTTCTTCCTGTGCTGATCAGAGTGAGTGGATAACTGCAATGCGTCTATTGCATTTTGTGCTAGTAGATATAACTGAAGTTAAAAAGATTTCCATATATCTCAGATAAAAGAGGCAGAAGACAGAGGCAAATTGTTTTCAAGTATATGGGCTAAAACCAAGAAAAGGCATGGGCTTAAAGATGCCTGCATTATACATTTTTTAATACAATCAAAATTTACAGCTCATTGGGTGGTAGATTAAGAATTAAGAATTAGATGGTAGGTTAAGTGCTGGGTTCTATTACAAATATTTTCACTCCTATTCCCGAACTTGTGCCTTCATTCTGCTGCAATCTCATTTATGGCCAGGTGGGTGTGTTACTGCACAGTGTTTATTAACTTGAAATTCAGAAATTGATAGGAGTACCCATCTATGCCTGATTGTTTGGATTATTTTATTTGTTTTGCTTTACATTTCTAATGAATAAAGGTAGGTTTTTGTTTTGTTTTGAGGAAGATTAGCCCTGAGCTAACTGCTGCCAATCCTCCTCTTTTTGCTGAGGAAGACTGGCCCTGAGCTAACTTCCATGCCCATCTTCCTCTACTTTATATGTGGGATGCCTCCCACAGCATGGCTTGCCAAGCGGTGCCATGTCCGCAACCAGGATCCAAACCAGTGAACCCCGAGCCCCTGAAGCAGAACGTTTGCACTTAACTGCTGCACCACCAGGCAATCCCCATTAAAGCCATTTTTTTTTCCCTAAGATTTTATTTTTCCCTTTTCTCCCACCCCTCTCCCCCCCGCAGTACACAGTTGTATATTTCAGTTGTGGGTCCCTCCAGCTGTGGCATGCGGGACCCTCCCCAACGTGGCCTGATGAGCAGCACCATGTCCACGCCCAGGACTCCAACCAGTGAAACCCCAGGCCGCCAAAGCTGAGTGTGCAAAGCCAACCACATTGAAGAGTGCGATTAAGCCATCTGTGTTTGCTGACTGACACTTATTAAAGATAGGCCCCTACTCTCTCACAGAGCCTGGGAAGCAGGGGCCCTATCCTTCTTGATGATTACGTTTCAAAAGAATGGCTCCCTGGTCCTTGAGAAAGCAAGGCCTGTCTTGTGTCTTTTGTACAGTTTTGTAGTTGTCTACAGCAGGAGGGCTAGCCCAGAAAGTTATTCTATCATGCGAGAAGCGGAAGTCAATCACTCTTATACTTGAGATGATGAAACTGAGGAATGGAAAGAAAGGCATCCAAAATCACACAGCTGTTTAAGAGTTGGAGCTGGAATTCAAACCCAGGCAGTCTGACTTCAGAGCTGCTCACTTAATTACTACATAAAAAAATGGCCAAAGGATTGGGAGGTCAATGGCCCACGCCAGGTGTTGGCTAGAACTAACAGTTAATTTTTCGGGCAGACTTGAGCAGTTAATTTACTGATGGATCACCTGTATTCTCTTGAGGCTGTTGTAAAGCTTTGTTATCATGGATCTGAAAAAGCCCTTTGCTAAAGCCTACAGTAGCCCTACTCCTAAAGCATGTTCCCTCTAGGATGCCAACTAAGAGCCTGGGGTGTTCTGTGAGGTCTCTCCATTCTGGCTGTTCCCAATGCCTGTGTCTTTCAGCACTGGAGAACCCCTGGAATCAGTACTCAGCTTCCTGCTCCCCAGCAGCTGTCCTCTGCTGGACCTAGCAGGGTCTCACCTTGCACGTGTGCAGCTTAGTATTTGGCCAGATGTTCAATTAACCTAAAAGAAGGAAAGGAGGAACAGAGGATGGAAAACAAATGGGACAAGTAAAAAACACATAATAAAATTATAGAGCTAAATCCAACCATATCAATATTTACATTAAATATAAATGACTGAACACTCCAATTACAATGAGAGTAACAACAGTATGTAGTATCTAACTCTTATGGGGTAAAGATTAAAAAAAATTATACATAATAGATAGCAAATGGCAGAACTGGCATTTGGACCAAGTATGTTTTATTTCCGAGCCAGCAGTCTTAATTATTAACTTAAAGGTTCTCAGGTTCAATCCCCATCTGGTGTTTGGGTTCCGCTTTACCACACCCCAACAAATCTTCCAGGCTTGAACCCTCACAGAGACAACCCGCTGAATGACCACAGTTTTGTAACAATTTCTATAGCAAGAATAGAAAGAGAAGTCAGTCTTTCCTCCAGCATAGTTGAATGAAAAGAATTTTAAGATAGTAAACCCTTCTTAGAGTAAAAAATCAGTAATTTCTACTCATGGATGATTCCTGTGCTCTGTGAATCAGAGAACAAGTCTCATCTTTCCTCAGGTCAGACCTGCATCTTTTTAAAGATAGTTATTATGAGTCTGTCTCTCAGGGCAGGCTGAGGTAAGCCCTGCCAGAGAGGTCAACACCAACCAAGTTGGGTGAGGCAAGGTCAGGGCTGGATCCAGGTTTTGCAGGATCTGAAGCTAATACAGTTTGGAGGACCCAGTCTTAAAAAAAGTTACAAATACCAAATTAGGTATGAAAGTTAAATTTATTTAAAATGAGAATAGAAATCACAGTAAATTAAAATTTAAAAAAATTTTAACTAAGTACCACAAAATCAGAAAAAGTATGTAATATTTTTGTGAATTAGTTGGCTGACACACCTATGTAATACCCCCTGCCAAGTTTTGAGCTAAATATTTTTTATATGCTCTCCATATGGTTTGTTTTACACAAAAACAATGGATGGTTTTATAATATTTTCTATGGAGACAGAATGAAACTTGATTTTATTATTGATAGTTTGATCAAATTGTATTTTTTTATTATTGATAGAAGTTTCTTTCAGCTTCAAAACTCATTATCAATAATGTAATGCATTTTTTGGGATTGTGGTCAAATTTGAGAAAAGTTCTACCAACGTTTTTTCATATGTGAATGATAGGATTTGGAAGAATTTTCTACAGGCTTGCTTCTGCCTCTCTATTCATTTATCAGTTAGCTTTGGCTGCGTAGCAAACTACCCCCAAAACTTAGACCCTTTAGACAATAACCATTTATTTAGCTCAGGAGTGCTTGGGTTTGCTGGGCAGTTCTGGTCTTGGCCACATTTGACTGATTGGGGCTAGGCTCATTCATCCATTTACAGTTGGCTGGTGGCTGCCTGGTTTAGAAAAGCCTCATGTACATGGCAAAATATTATTAGATAATTATTATTATGACGTGTGCTGAGTCAGAGTGGGGGAAAGGTGTCGTCACACTTCCTCCCTCCACCGTAAGGATGTCGTTGGCGAGTCACCTG
Organism: Equus asinus; assembly: GCF_041296235.1. NCBI lineage: Eukaryota > Metazoa > Chordata > Mammalia > Perissodactyla > Equidae > Equus > Equus asinus. Next base: position 116,635,182 of record NC_091793.1, on the reverse strand, counting down.
AGGAAGCACCGCCTCCCCATAAAGGCTTCTGAATGGAGGCACCTGGGCTCGGAAGGCAGCTGTGAAGAAGAGCGAGACTGGCCAGGAGGGCCTGAGACCTTGACAGCAAATCCCCCTGCAGACTGCAGAGCCCTGGCTGTGCAGAGACTGGCGCTGGGGAGGGCAGCTCTCCCCTTGTAATCGCCTATGGCCAGGCTGTAAAAACTACACATAGGTTTTGGCTAGCAGCTGGACTCCTCACTAACAAATTCCACTTAAAACATCTTGTTTTGCAAATTTTACAAAAGCGTGAACTATGAACACCTTTCTAGGGCCCCTCCCAGGGCCTTGGAAGGGTCCCATGACACTAGGAGCCCTGAAGTTTAATTGAAGCTTCGTTCTGAATGGTCACAAATTGGGAAACGAGTTTTTGGTCATGTAGGTAAAGGGTTGAATGTATAAGGGTAAACTGGATACAAAGCTAAGAACTGACTAGAGAGGGTGATTCTCTGAGCAGAGTGTCTGCTTTTTATGCCATGGATGCATCCCTGAAGATGCTGACAAAGGGCGCTGTTATTTTCGTTTGTTGGCTGAGTGCTGCCCCATTTTACAATTCACTAAGGCTGCCTCCTTTGAAGTTATGGAATTCTTGATGAGTATTTTTCAATTTTGTGAGCATCTGCATTATTTCAAATTGCATATCAGTTACATTGTACTATTGAAAATTCACATGATTCCAGTGTGCATAAAATGTGACCTCAGTCTACACTGAACGAATGGCTGATGAGCACCCCACCTAGTGGACAGGAATAGTAGTTATTTATTTATTACATATGACTCTTTTTAAACTGTGTAATCCTGGTATGTCCCTTTGTCATGGAGGCACTCAGAAATCTATAGCTTAGGTAATGTTATTTGGATGAAAGCAAAAATGTGGAGTCGCTTAAAAGTTTGTCTCTTTGATACAGCATTACTGTATAAGTTGATAACCACACAGATACCTTTTGAAACTAGAAAGAGCTCTGGTTTGAGAGTCAAGAAATCTGTTTTTTAGGTCAATTATGATTAATAGTGATGAGGAGGCGGAGGACAAAATTATAATAATAGCATTTATCAAATACTAAAGTGCTATGTGCTGTAACATTGTGTTTAGTCTTTATAGAAACTCTGCAAGATTGGTGATATTATTTCCCTTTTTTGAGTAATATGAAGTTTAGAGAGATTGTGATTTATCCAGAATTAAAATCTGCTAAGAACCTGAACCTGGGCTCAAAGGCTGAGCTAACACAAAGCCCGTGTTCTTCTCACCATGCTTCCTGATCAGCCAAGTCACTTTACCCCTCTGTGCTCGTTTAAAGATAATGTTCAAAAGGTGAAGTCTTAACTCATGCAAACATAACGAACACATGTCAAAGATTTTATTCAGCTCATTAAGTAATGAGGAAACCAGTAAGATGCCCTGCCCAGTCCAAAGAGCGTTTGTGGAGCTGGGGTGTGTATTTATAGGAGAATAAGATTGCTAGGTGAGATACAAAACTGGCTAAACTATAACCTTCCGGGTTATCTGTTCCACTAGACAGAAATTTGCACTTCTGCCAGAAAAAAGTCTGCAAGTTAACATGCATCATCAGGAAATCTGGGACTTTGAATCAAGAATAAGCAGCAAGTTGAAGTAGATTACCCTGGATGATCCCGGGGAGCCTTCACTCCCATATGCCATTGAAAGGACATATTTGGGGCTCTGTTTCACGGCTTACTGTTGGGCAAATGGGTCATTTGACATGCAGGGGCATTGTATTGGAAACTACCTAATAGGAAGCCATTACCAAGGCCCCAGTGCCAAAAGGAAAGCTTGTTAATTCAACTTCCCTCGAAGGCTAGTAACTTGTAACAGTCGTTACGTGGGGTACTTGGTCCTGCTGGGTCCCAGCCTGTGAGCTTCTTTCCAATCAAAGTTACCCTCATGGGCAGGCTGTGGTTAAACAGGCTGTTTAATCTTCGTCTCCATGAAGTTCTGTTATCCTGGTCCGAGAGATTAAATTGTCAGTCTATAACTTCCTTACTTTTTTTTTACACAACAATGCAATTTTAGAAAACCTTTTGCTTTGAAGTACTCATAGATTCACAGGAAGTTGCAAAGATAATACAGAGAGGTCCCCTGTACCTTTGACCCAGTGTCTGTAAATGGTTACATCTTACATGAATATAGTGTAATATCAAAACAAGGAAATTAACAATGGTACAATATGTGTATATGTCTATGTCATTTTTTTAATTAAAAAAATTTAAATTCTGGTAAAGTGCATGTATCATAAAACTTACCATCTTAACAATTTTTAGATGTATAGTTCAGTAGGGATAAGTACATTCACCTTGTCGTGCAACCTGTCTCCAGAATTCTTTTTCTCTTGCAAAACTGAAACTCTTTTTCTCCTGCAAAACATTAACCCCCCCCCTCGTTCCCACTCCCATTAGCCCCTGGGAGCCACCCTTGTACTTTCTGTTTCTATGAATTTGCCTATTCTAGGTACCTCATGTAAGTAGAATCGTACAGTATTTGTCCTTTGGTGACTGGCTTATTTCACTTAACATGTTTCCAAGGTTCATCCATGTTCTAACATGTCTCAGAATTTCTTTCCTTTTTGAGGCTGAATAATATTCCATTGTATGTATATGCCACATTTTGTTTATCCATTCTTCTTGCAATAGACACTTGATTATTTCCACCTTTTGACTATTGTGACCAATACTGCTATGAAGGTAGGGGTACAAATAACTCTTTGAGACCCTGACTTCAATTATTTGGGCATTTTTAGGGGCTAAATTGTGTCCCCCCCCAAATTCATGTGTTGAAGTCCTGATCCCCAGTGTCTCAGACCGTGATGACTGTACTTGAAGATAAGGCCTTTAAAGAGGTGATTAAGTTAAAATGAGGCTTTTAGGGTGGACCCTAATCCAATCTTACTGGTTTCCTTATAAAAGAGGAAATTTGGACATACTGAGAGACACCATGGGTGCCTGCACACACAGAGGGACAACCATGTGAAGAGACAGCAAGAGGGTGACCATCTGCAAGCCAAGGAGAGAGGCCTCAGAAGACGCCAAACCTGCCCACATCTTGATGTTGGAAGCCAAGAACTGTGAGAAAATATATTTCTGTTGCTTAAGACACCCAGTTTATGGTATTTTGTTACGGCAGCCTGAGCAAACTTGTACAGGTATATACCCGAAAGTGGAATTGCTGGGTCATATAGTAGTTCAATTTTTAATTTTTTGAGGAACCGCCATACTGTTTTCCAGATCAGCTACACCATTTTACATTCCCACCAGTAGTGCACAAGGGTTCTAATTTCTGCACATCCCCACCAATACTCATTTCTGGTTTTGTTTTTGTTTTCATTTTTCCTTCTCCCCAAATCGCCCCAGTACACAGTTGTGTATTCTAGTTGTGGGTCCTCCTCGTTGTGGCATGTGGGATGCCGCCTCAACATGCTAGGTCCATGCCCAGGATCGGAACAGGTGAAACCCTGGGCCACCGAAGCAGAGTGTGTGAACTTAACCACTTGGCCACAGGGCCAGCCCCTCTGTTTTTGTTTTAATATTAGCCATCCTAATGGGTGTGATATGATCTCTGCTGTGGCTTTGATTTGCGTTTGCCTAATGATTAGCAATGTTGAGCATCTTTCATGTGCTTGTTGGCTATTTGTATACTTTCTTTGTAGAAATATCTATTCAAGTCCTTTACCCATTTTTTAATCAGGTGGTTTTGTCATTGTTGAGTTGTAGTGTCCTTGTATTTTAAAAGTCCTCTCCTTAGGTGTAAACCGTGGGAGAACTGATGACCATCAGGAAGAGGAGGCTTTAAGAAACCGAATTTTGTAAGAAGAGGGGGATATAGGTATGTAGGGTCACTGCTTAATTTATTTTCCAGAACAGGACACATTAGAGAAGGGGTTGCTAAAAATAATTACAATTATATATATTTTAAAAATATTTATTTATTGACCAGCAAGTTCATTTTATTGTATTGGTTGACCTATAAAATAGTTCTACTCAAAAACAATTTTCAAAAAATAATCTCACCACCCCAAGAAAATCATAGTGAATATTTTAGTGCATTTACTTCCAGGAGGTCTTTTTTCAATTTTTTTTTTTTTTAAAGATTGGCACCTGAGCTAACAGCTGTTGCCAATCTTCTTTTTTCTTTTTTTTCTTTCAGCTTTTTCTCCCCAAATCCCCCCAGCACATAGTTGTATATATATATATTTTTTTTAGTTGTAGGTCCTTCTAGTTGTGGCATGTGGGACCCTGTCTCAACGTGGCCTGATGAGGGGTGCCATGTCTGCGCCTAGGATCCGAAGCAGTGAAACCCTGGGCCGCCATAGCGGAGCGCACGGACTTAACCACTTGGGCACGGGGCTGGCTCCTTTTTTCAATTTTTAAAAGCATATTTGATCAAATTATATGTGCAAAGTTATATGCTGTTTTTTTTCTTATTATAAATAGTATTTTTCTGTGATATTAAAATTCCTTATAAAAAACAATTTTTAAAGATAAAATTCTCTTTAAAAATAAAAATCTAGATTATTTTTTAAAAGTCTTATTTCTAAAAAGTAAAATATGTATCTAAGTACTGCAAAACAAAAAAGTTTTCAAGCTTTTTCATATTATCTGAGCATTACAAAAAACAGCAGAATAATTTTTTTAGTGCATGTGTGTTTGTGTACATAATCAAGTTCTTAGCCATCTCTCTCTAATACTATGTCACTGGCATTTTCCAAAGTGTATATTTTTTAGTATGATCTTATTATTTTTTTTTCTTAAATTACCTGCAGTAATCTTTGAAGTTGCAGTTTATGGTAAATAAATTTACAATTGTTGACATCTTCAATTACTTCTTCTCAGTAGACCATAATATTTTTAACTGAGAAACTACTATCTCTCTAAGTGCTAAGGTACTTGGGAAATTTGGGGCAAATTCTGCTAAATACAGGATATTCTAAAACCTAATGCTTTTTTGTTGTGAAGTGTGTAAAATTTCAGCCCAAATATTTTCACAGGTACTGTCCCTTTGCCATCAATCAGATAGCTTAAGCAACAAATAGGTTGTAAAGACATAATATGTCAAATTTTCTCTATTTATGATTCTTTTGAATATTTTGCCAAATTTAGATACTGCAAAACCATTGCATATTCTTGTTCCTTATTCAAATAAAGAATATAAATTTATCAATTAAAAATAGGAGTTCCATCAAAAGACTCATTTTTCAAGTCTAGATATTCCAAAGTTCAGTGTTAGAGGGGCCTGGGTGAAATGAGTGAAGGGGTTCAAAAGGTACAAATATCCAGTTATAAAATAATAAGTCATGGGGATGTAATGCACAGTGTGGTGACTATGCAATACTGTATTGCATATTTGAAAATTGCTAACAGAGTAGATCTTAAAAGTTCTCATCACAAGAAAAAAAAATTTGTAGCTATATATGGTGACTGATGTTAACTAGACGGCTTGTGGTGATCATTTTACGATTTATACAAATATTGAATCATTATGTTGTACCCCTGAAGCTAATATCATGTCATGTGTCAATTATGCCTCAATAACAAAGACCAGCAACAACAAACGCACCTCCTGCTGCTGTATGTGTTAAATCATCATCTTCAGGCATGAGGTTCTAAAAATAACAACTAACTTTTCAAGTAACTGCTGATGCCTCTTCAGCAGAATTGAATCTTTTGTTCGTTTGCTTTAATATTCTGGTTTTCATGTTGAGAGACTGAAAGCACAGACAACGGCCAGACCATATATGACAACAGAACTCTGACCCACAACCTCTGCAGCGGTCGACCCATAACTGTGCGTGTACCGGGTATAGTGCACTCGCAGATACTCGCTCCCAGGGCTTTTCCATACCGTCTTTGCATTCTCACTGATAAGGGCTTTATTTACGATTCACACAGGCTCTTTTGTGACATTTTCTTCCTGCTCCCCAAGGATGAGAATGATTAAAAGTTACCTTCTAATCTCAACTGGCTCATGTAGACAACAAGTTCATGTGCCAAGGAGAATATAAGGTGGATTTGTCTGGGGAGGAGGGCTGAGAAGAGCATTTTGTAATTAACAGCTGGACTTCTCCAGTTCAGACAGTCTTTTTTCAAGTTAAGCATGTTGGAAGATTCTGATTTTCGTGCTGCTTTAAACCAGGGTTTAGCTGAGATGGGATTTTGTTATTCCAAAAGCAGATCTCTGTAGTGCCAGTTGAAACTGCTGACTTCACCGAGGTCATTGCAGTAACAGGACTGTAAATTTAGAATGATATCTTTAGTCATCCACCATCATAGGAATAGTGGCCAGATGCGGTACAGTATGATGGACAATCTAAATAAAAAGCTATAGGCAGGCTGCTGTTGAGGATGGTCCCATTTAGAATGGAATTTTCTGTATTCCCACTTTCTCCATCTTTAGAGATGAATCTGTTCCTAGGTGAGTCTACCTAAGAATGGATGCTACTGATTTTTTCTCCCCCATTGTTATCTGTTTTATTTTCCCATTTAATGAATTAGTCACTTTAATGGAAATGGAGAATTCTTTTTATAGTCAAGGTTTCAAAACACACTTGCTTATATAATTTTAATGTTATACAGTAATGAAAAAATTTTGTTATTTTTTTCAGATACAGTACTTTCATTTTCTTCTGTCTGCAACCTCCCAGGGGAACTGTAGTTACTCATCCCTTCAATAAATAATGTCTTGCATACCTACAGTCTGCCAAGCACTATTTTAGGTAAAGATGATGAATTTGTAAGAGAACCATTTTAGATGTCTCAGCTCTAGCAACTGGGTAATTATTCAATTCCATGTTATTTGACGACAGCTTTTTTACTTCCTCTCCATTGGCATTGTGCAACTCAACCTCCTCCTGCTTTGTGAATACCATTGTGGTAGGCTGAATAATGGTCCCCAAAGATGCCCTCATCCTACTCCCCAGAATCTGTGAATGTTACCTTATATGGCAAGAGATTTTGCAGATATGATCGTTTTAAGGATCTAGAGATGGGGAGATTATGCTGGATTATCTGGATGGGCCCTAAGTGTAATCACAAGTGTTCTTAGAAAAGGAAGGATGGAGACTTGACTGATGTGGCCACAAGCCAAGGAATGCAGGCGGCACCAGATGGTGGAAGAGGCAAGGAACAGATTCTCCCCTGGACCCTCCAAAAGAAACCAGCCCTGCCAGCACCTTGGGTTTAGTCCTGCAGGACTCATCTTGGGCTTCTGGCCTCTAGAACTGTAAGAGAACACATATCTGTTGTTTTAAGCCACTAAATTTGTGGTGATTTGTTATAGCACCAATAGGAAACTAATACAACTATAGACCTAAGTTTTGAGTATAACTTAACTTATATAAGTGGAGTCTAAGATATGTCTAAAATCACTAATGTCATTTATGAGTTAGAAGTTTTGCAAATTACCCCCATTGGCTAGAAAAGTTATTGAGGAATTCTTCCTTATGGCTCTCCAAATCTATTGAGAAGGCGGTATAATGTAAGATGGCATTTTGGAGATAGCTTCTGCGGGAATTTGTCCAATTTAAAGTGTGGATAATAATACCCACGTATATTTGTTGTCAGGATTTGTCACAGATGCTAACAAATTAACAATAAAGCGTCTAAATTAATTGAAGGGGTCCTAACGTAATACTAGCTTTAGACACTTTCACCAATTCAGCTAGATTGTCTGTGGATAAACATCCTTTTCAATGAACAATATAAAAAAGTTTAGAATGTCCCGTTAAATAACATTAACCATGTTTGGCAAAATATTGAGCAATTTAGAAAATGACTTTGAACTCTCAGGGCTGATATGAGGAACCTGAACATTAGTGACTGAAAAAACTGTGCTAGTGACACTCCCAGCCCTGTCATCCTCCCGTGTAATCAAGCCTGGACAGATGCTAGTTAAGTGCCTGGGTATCCAGCTACCACTTAGAAGTAAATGCACAAAATCTAAAAGCTGGTGCAGACCTGTATTGGTGATACAAGTGATGATATTGAAAAGGGTCACTGAGACCCAGTCTTGGTTGAACATCATTTGCCCACAATTGTGGTGGGATTGATGAAGAGGCTTCCTCTGTCGTTTTCCTTTACCCTCTATGTAAAGGAAGAATGCCTTTGGAATAGTTTGGGGAACTAACCTGCAGAGATCTCACAAATGATTGGTACATTTTGAGGAGAGGACATTAATTACATAAATATAAATGTACTTTATTCTACATGGGAAAAAAAAAGACATCCTAGAGGAAGATTTATTGAGAAGATTTAAAATACAATTTTAGGGAAGATGAGAAGCTTAAAAAAATAACCAAAAAGTATTGTGATAACATACAGAAAATTCTGAGAGATGAAGTGGAGAATTAAGCATTTGTGGGCAGAGTCTTCGGGAAGAAGGGTTGAATGTGAAGTGGTTTCATTTTCTTTGAAGGAAAAAAAACTCATTATCACATTTGTCTTCCTAAAATTCTACAGATAATGACCTTAGGTTGGTTTAAAGTACTGAGTTGTTAACATTTGAGGAGTTTACTTTGGGTAAACTTTAAAAATGATGGACAGTTTCAGGAGTAATTAGGAAATGCTGAGCATCATTGCTTTTATCTTAAAGTACTTGTTAGTGGATGAGCTTGTTATGGACTCAAGTGCTTCCTGGTATAGATTTATTTTTGTAGGTTTCACTTTTTTCCCTCCTAAATTTAGGAAACCCATCAAACTCATTGTGTAAAGGGGAGAGTGGCCCTGTTAGCTGGGCCTGCACAGAAAAGAAGCAGGCTGGCCTTCAAGCAAGAAGCTGTCCACATTGCACAGCTGTCTGGCCAGGCGGTTTCTCTGCAGTTTCAAGTCAGGCCAACCCACTGCCTTCCATAGCCAACCTCACCTCTGATGGCTTTCCCTCCTAATAGATGAACTGTCACAAACTCAACTGTGTTTATCCCAAAGTGCCATCCAAATTTTGTACCCAGTGAGTTAAAACTAAACCAAGAAATCACTACCTAGAAACCAGTAATAGTGTAATGTAACAGGGGCTCTGTACTCTCATAAGAAGTTAATTCTCTGGCCTGATTTTATAACTGGATAAGGGAACTGACTTATGGTGACTTTGATTATATAATCACAAATTACGCAACCAAAAGTTTCATCTGATGTGTCTCTGCTATTTATTTTCAATTTGCTTTCCAGTTACTTTATTATGTACAGCAAGGGGAGGAGCATTTCTTTGGCATCTCAAGTTCTTATCATTTTCTCAATCTTTCTCTCCCTCTATTTTCTTCCCTCCCTCCAGCCCTCTAAGCTAAGAGCTTCTAGTGTATATGCAGAAAAGGGCACAAGGAAGAAAGACTTCTTTTTTTTTAAAGATTGGCACCTGAGCTTACATTTGTTGCAAATCTTCTTTTTTTTTTTCCTTTTTCTTCTCCCCAAAGCCCCCCAGTAGGTAGTTGTATATTCTAGTTGTAGGTCCTTCTGGTTGTGCTGTGTGGGACGCCGCCTCAGCATGGCCTGAGGAGTGGTGCCATGTCCGCGCCCAGGATCCGAACCAGTGAAACCCTGGGCCGCCGAAGCAGAGCTCAGGAACTTAACCACTCGGCCACGGGCCCGGCCCCAGGAAGAAAGATTTCTTTGTGTTCTCCTGCCACCCACCTGGAAGCTTCCTTCAGTATGATCCTAGACATTCATCCCCAGGAGATCCTACGACAAGATCCCCGCATCTCAGTGATTGGACAGTGTCAGGATGAGGCCGTGCACCACCCCATAAATGCACGACAGTTGACCAGGCTGTTGACAGGCCCAACGGCCTCTATGTTCAACATATTCCAGCAGGATTGAAATAGGGCAACTACGAATGTTTGTTCTAGAAGAAACTGATTTTGGGATTCTAGTGATGCAGAGGTTTAGTATATTGCTTTCTTTGACACTGCCTCTGAACTTATTTCTTCCTCCACCTCTTCGTAAGAAATTAGAGACTTGGAGGTCAAGGCTGATAAATCCTCTACTCACAATGCATACAAAGACAAAAAACTGGATACTCTATGTATGGGCACTAGCTGGCATGCCCCTTTAAAAACCACGTGTCGTTGAGGCTCCTTCTCTGGGCTAGCACCAGCGCTCACGGTGATAAGGTTCCTGGGCTTGGCCAGCCCAGCTGCTTTCTCGGGGAGAATGAGCACAAAGACCTTCCCAGTCTGAGAGAACATGGAGGCCCTCCAGGGTGGGGGAGCTCTGGTCACTGGAATGCAGGTCATACAGGGATGAAACCCCTTGGCAAGCACACAGCCTTTGTTCCCCTGCCTACTTCAGCAAGATTCTCTTGGGGAGCAGTAGCAGGTACACTTTGCTGTGCAGCCGGCCACCACTGGACCTTCCCTGTAAGTAATTCCCAATAAACCTATATGTCTCGTTTGCTGTCTCCGGGTCTTTTCCTTGGTCTCTTGGCAACCCATCCCACACTGCTCACCCAAATGGGCGTGTGGCAGAACATTCTATCACTATTTTATTGGAAGTGCTTTCACTAGTAACAGTAAATATTCCCATGAAAACTCTCTTTCCAGAGAGAGAACTATTGGATGAGTGAAAGGTAATCCCTAAGGCTTTCCCAAGAGACCAGGAATTGAAAAACCTGATCTGAGCGACCTTGAATTCCCTGCAGTCTTTATGAACTACAGCTTTACTCCCATAATCTAGAAATAAAAGGAAGACTGAAGCCACCGTAAACAAACCAATGGGACCCCTCTCCCTGGTCTAATAAGTGAACCCAGCAAGCAAGCTGCATAGGTTTCAAGCAGTACAAAAACCCATGCCGTGCTGTGAGGCAGCCACACAGGCCGCCTATACCTGTGTCAGCGTGACCTTGCAAGCCTGCACATCGTGACTGGAGACACTGGCTGGACAGATCCACCACAGGAAAAGATAAAGGGTACCTGGCTCCCACATTTCCCAGCTGCATTTCTTACAGATTGAGGGAAAAACTAACAACACTTTTCTCCTTCCACACATAGATAACACCAACATTACAAGCCTTGTTTGATGTATAACCAAAAAGCTCGTTTAAATTATCTTTGAAGTATATGAATATTGGATGTGTAAGCCCTTTCCTGCACGGACACTACCTTGTTTAAAAAAGTGTATAAGCTGCACTTCGATCTGTAGACCTTGGCGCAGTTCCTCAGCATACTGTGCTGGAGTGTTTCCTGGGACTTGAATTCCTCACCTTGATTATCAAAGAAATTCCTTCAATTAACCTTTACCTAGATTCTTTTTTCAATCAACACCAGCTTTCCAAGTCTTTTAATATAAATAAGTTCAAAATTCAGGGAAAAGTCCTGTGTTCTAGTATTTGAAAACAATTACTACATAGTTACTACACAAAAAAAGAGCTGGAAATATAGTCTGAATAAGTATTCAATCATCTCCTTTATTGAAGGAAGTCTATTGCTGGAAATCCTATTTGAAGTCTCTCTCTGGAAATAAAAATATTTACTAATTTATTGTGGAAAGGTCGTTAGAATACAATATACACGAAAAACAAACCTCTTTAGATAGTTTAAAATTTATTGAGTTTCCTGTGCTCTTTCACATGTAACATTCTTGTATACAACATTCTTGAAGAGGCACAATTCTTATTTTGAGGTGGCACAGATTAGACAATTTTTTCAGTGAATAATTACTCTTATATTAGGAAATTTAACCACAAGCTATTTTTCTGTAGAAAGTTGATTGATATTCTATCCCTAATATAAGATAAAATTTAATTTTTCTATCTCAAAATTACCATATGCAAACTAACAGTACATGACTACTGCCTTTATATTCTTCAATTCTAAGCAATTTCACATTGGAGTTTTTTCAAAGAAAAATTTAAAAAATATATAATTTTCAGGGAAGAAGCTGACCTGGATAGAGAATTTGCTGCTCTACCTTGTTACGAAAACGTCAGTCAGGTGAGCCAGACTGTGCTTTGCCATAGAATTTGTCTGCGTGTTTCCACCAGCCAGGACCCCTTCAGCCAATGTAAAAACTCCCTGTATAGACACGGACCCGGTCCAGGAGGGGATGGAAGGTAAAGCAGGGGAGGTCGATCCTCAGCTTTGAAGAGCAAACTTCTGGTTATCTGGGCTGGTTAGAATGCCTCCAGGAACCCACTTTTACATTCTCTGGCTTCCCACAATCTCATCTTTTAGGTGTCAGCGTTCTGCCCTCCCTACTCTTCATATTACAACACTGGCATCAGAAGTCACAAAAGTGACAAGAAGCCACACATGGCAGGGTGAGTCGCAAGTCACTGAGTTCTAGTCAGTTTCTGGTTCCTGAACTAGACTTTCTTCCCAACTTCTGAATGTCACTATGAGAAAAACAAACAAAAGACTGAGGTTGGAGCAGGGAGGGAGGAGTGGGGTGGGTGCTTAGGCCACTGCAGACTCGTGGAGGTTCCCCGACTGCCTCAGAATTCCCTGGGAGCTGGGAGTGCTTGTTAAAATGCAGTCTTGGTCCACACACTGGACCTATGGACTCAGACGTTTTGGGGGAAAGCTCGGGAATCTGCCTGTAAACAAACATCCAAGATGATCACTTGGCCCCCTGGTCCCATCCACAGGCCTCCAGGGAGCATGATCCCTGTCCCACTTGGAGAGCGTACTTTTCTTTCCCAGATTCCATTTCTCTTTTATTCATTCTTGCCTTTTCTCTTCATTCACATTTACTGTCAACCGTGCCATATCTGAAACTCTCTGGAAAGTTTTCTACTTTCGAGCAACAGGTTTTGGGTGGCAGGATATAAGGAATAAGCTTTCAACCTGCACAGCTGCCAATGGCAGGAAGTTCACTGGACTCCGGGCACTTCATTTCCATTTGTCTTTCAAAATGAGGTTTAGCTCCTTTGTTTCCAGAGGGGGAGTGAGGGCGTTAGGAGAGATGGAAAAGAAGCCTTCCTGAGCATGGACAGTTTCAAATGTTTGTGGCACTAAAGTGGGGCTGGGGAGGCAAATAATAACTCTGCACAGGCTACTCTCCTCCTCCTTCTCTTCAAAACCCTATCAGTTCAAGAGCAGTCATTCTGGATTCCTGTGGCTTTGTCAATGTTCTTTCATTACAAATAAGACAACAACACTTCCCAGGGCTTCCTCAGTGTTACCGTTATTTTGGACACCCAAAAAATGGAAATGAGTTAATCAACTGACATGGGCATTTCGTATGAAAATAGTTTCTTGTTTTCTAAGTATTTCAAATCTAAAATTTTCCTGGGCTACCAGAACTAGAACTTCATGAGATCCTCTTTCTCTTCTAATCTGTTACTATTTGAAGGTGGATACTGGGGCAGCGGCGTAGGAGGAGTTTGGAGGCATATGTCTACCCATATACGCACAGCCTTCTGGAAGAACCTCACATGCAGTAAGTGCAATAAAATATGCAGATTTTAAAAAGTAACAAAAGCAGGTCAATGATCGCCTCGGCGAGGGGCAGGAGAGAGGGATCATAAAGGGACAGAGGAAATGTTAGGTGTGATGGATATGTTTGCTATGGTGATTGTGGTGATGGTGCCAAGGGTGTATACATGTGTCAAAATGTGTCAAATTGTAAAGTTCAGAGATGTAAAGTTTATTGTATGTCAGTTATACCTCAATAAACCTTTTTAAATAAGCTTGAAATGACCGGAAAAAAGTTTCTAGCAACCACATTATTTCCTAAAGAAATAACTATGAGGATAATTAAGTGGTGGTGGGGCAGGGAGGTGGGTGCCTAAGATAAAAGAAAAGTGTTAGCATTATTCTCTCTTTAACAGTATTAAAAAGTTCTGTTTCTTACCCTACTAACTACAAGTGAGAAGAAACAGATGGAACTCAAACCTTGTACCTGGTTTTCTAAAAACTCAACTTCCTCTGTCCATAATTGCTGTAACATATTTAGAAGGAAGCCATGATAGAATTAAAAATTTGCAGAAAATAAAAACATTCGTGTTTTATTTTTTCTACCAATCTGGAGATACCGGGGAACTAATAATAGGTAATTATGGGTAACTTTTAATCCATGAAAATCTAACAGTGTACCACAGGAGGCTGAAGGCATACTGCTATCACCTGTGTATTTTACAAACACTTAATGACACAGTGCAGGACAGACATGTGCATCCCTGCCCCACACTATGTCCGGATCGGAAGGAAGGAGAAAAGGAATCGAGTCACCTAGTAGTTAGGAAACAAAAGGATGCCTACTCCTGATAGGTAACTACTTTGCCACCTCATCACCTGTAAACTGCCTTAATCCCGAGGCTTCATGTGCTTAAGAAGTTGGGCATGCTGGTTCATCAGAGCAATTTTTAAAGCATTCATTCTTCTTTAGATCTCATTTTGGAAGCATTACAGCTAAACTTTTTAAAAACAATTTGCCATTTTCTCTAAGAGTGAAGGTTGCAACAAAGGTCTTAGAATTCAGTCGCAAACGTATGCTCTTACAATTATGTATTAAAGGTAAACGAAGCCATGTTTAACAGGATGATTCATGTAATGTACAGTTTAAAGGTACCAACTTCACAAAAGAAATTCAATTAAAACTTAGAGGATCTAATCCTGGTTTGATAAGCAGTATTTCTAGGCTTGGAAGCTTTTTGGGAAAAAAAAAAAAACAAGAAACACTTTAATCTTGGCTCCAATGATATTTTTTCCATCTTTCCCCCAAAAGAACATTTCTAAAGCACAAAATAGATTCATAATTGTTTAATTAGATACATTTTATATATCCTGAACATAATGGCTCCCATAGAAATAAACTAATATTTTGTACACAAACTTTATTTACTGTGCCACACTCATAATATACTGACTCGAGCCCAGTGCAAACATTTATGATACTCCCTGGTGTGTGAGGAGCTCTGCTCCCACAGACACTGTGTTATCTAGGATGACAGAGAGCAAGGGTAGACAAGATGGATAATTAAAATCCACGAGGTAATAACAAAAATGTACACTAGATGTTGATTACACACTCTTCTCCAGCCACAGCTGTAACCAGAACTAAGCAAGAGTTTGATCAGTTTCCTCCTTAACTCCACCCCCACTGCTCCTTGGGGCAGGACCTATTGATTGATTAGTGTAATCACTGAAAGGCATGGGGCCAGAACAATGAAGAGGAGTAAAAGGTTTGGAAAATTGACAACCTGGCATTCCTTGTGTTGAAATCCCTTGGTTTCCTGTACCCGGAAAAGACATTTGGTAGTTTTTATGTCACATATAATTGATATGTAACGTTAAAAGGTATCTCAAATGAGATTTATTTTTACAATTGCCTGGAAGCTCTGGGGTATTTTAAAGTAACTCATGACAAATGACTTAATTAAAAAAAACAATAAAATGACAGCAAAATCTGAGAGTAAATTTTCACCCTGGGTGGCAGCATATAGAAGCAAAATAATTAGTTTCTGGTCAGCCTCTACATGTGCTGGTGTGTGCCATGGATCTGTTCAGTTCAGCTCCGTCCACAAGACCATCATCACTTATTACTGCTTTCCTTAGTGACCAGCTCAAAGAGATGTCAGAGCTTATGAATAAATCACGGGGGAGGCATGAAGCATGTTAAGTCCTCCTCCAGCCTAGATCATTTTAGAGAAGAACAAAGAAGAAAAGTGCCCCTGAAATAAAAAGGTTTACATAAAATTCTAAGAAATAAACCAGGTTTTATCAAGAATGATTTAATATGTATTCTACCCTTTTGCTGTTTAAACTAGTCCTGAAAGCCCCAACATTTTGCAGATGAAAATTCCAAATGGAATAAGTCTCACAATTCTATAACCACCATATCAATAAAAACAAAAAGGAATGAGGCATGAGGCCATCACACTGAGAGGAGTATTTGATGGGGAATTTGTGAATCAGGTATTTTAGGAGTATTTTCTAAAACTTAATTGATCACTTGAATTGGAAGTCTAATTAGGATATCCGAATGTCAAAGGAAGATTCTGAATCGGGGATGTTAAGAAAATACGGTGATTTTAATTAATTTGAGATTTTCTCCTATTGAAATCCTAATCAGAGTTTCAGGTTAGCTTTGACCATCATCACCTACCGGACCTGTGGCTGGAAACTTGTTATCTAGTAAAAGTCCTCTCTAATAGCTAGTCTTTTTCTCAATTGCAACCCCAAAAGTGAGGTACTGTAGTGCTCCCCCGATGGGTCCTGGGTCCTCTGCCAGCTGCCTGATTGACAGCATATGTGTCAGTTACCTGATGCCTCACCTTCCTTCTTCTCTACTTGTAGTATCTGTACTTTGCAGAACTCTTTTCTTATCTTTAAGCTAAATATTTTGAGACTGTTCAGGCAATTGCCAATAAGTACAGACCAGAACCACTTTAAATAGTGTTTAAAGCTTGACCAACTGTGGGAGAACAGACTTCTCCGAGCAAGTCAATATAAGTCTAATTAAATTATAATTAAAATTAAAGGCATGTATTTCAGGATGTGGATAAAACAACGTCAAGATGAATGAGCCGATAACAAGGGAAAAAGTTTACTACCATGTGGCCAGCCACCTATGGATTTAAAATGGGAACTGAAGGCATTGAGAAGCCTAGGGCAGGGGTTGCTGAGGGAGGACCCTTAGATCTGATGATGGATTAAGGAATTTACTTGGGAATGAAATTTCTTTCTAAACAGTGCATACTGTACAGAGAATGTATGGACTCAGATGAACGAGGGACGAGTTTTAGGATAACTAAAATAGTGCTCCACCTAGTGGAAACTTTGGAGCTTTCCCTTAAGCTCTCAGCAGCCGTTTCTGATTGTGGATCAGCCATTACTAGGAATGCTTTGCTGAGGAGAAAGAACATTAAAATCAACACCTCATAACAAAATGTAGAATGTCAGTAACCTTGTTATCAGAATTTAAAGTAACACTTAAAATTTGATGGTAAGAATCTAAGAATAAAAACCTAACTAAGAATAAAATATATGTAATTTTAAAATTCTCTAGGAAAATCTCTAAAGAGATTTTTAAAAAAACATACAGGCATTTATATAGTCATCTACGTGCAGAAACTGAGGAATATTGATGCAGGTAAAAAGCCTCTGTATATTGGAGGAAGAAACAAATCTTGAAGTATGCAAAACACGTTTCTGCCCCTCCTTTTTTGTTGGGATGGATAAACTCCTTAGCTTAAATTTTATATCTCTGCCAATAGCAAGGTAAATGCTTAATATGTGGTCATGTATTACACAGAATCACTTGATGAAAATATAAAACATGATTTTGCATAGAACTGATTTAAACAACACAAATAAGCTACTAGCATTCTTGCTTCTGTTCCCAGTGGGGTTCCACTGGTGCTGATCGATGGGTTGGGCATAGGATGGAGATGCGGGTTACATTGTGCTTCAGTCAAAAATAGTCAATTACAGTACTCCTAAGCCCACAGAGAAATTCCATATGCTTTTTATTTCGTTCCAAGGTTTTAACACTGATGCCAAGTGTTCAAATCAAATACAGATATTGCCAAATAATAGGGCACACTGTGAGGCTGGGTGGAAGAGGGATGGTTTATTATCTGGACGTAGGACAGGAACTGACGAGCAATATGAACACAGAGATCTACTTCAGCACACCTTTTCCTTCTTGCCCTTCAGTATCCAATACGGTAACCCATGTATCAAAGTAAAGCATGTGTTGTTTACTTTTTAAAATCCATTTAAGTTAGTCTCATAATTGTTCTGATCCCAGAAAGTGAATCATGCCATGATTCAAAAGACCTGTCCTTCACAAAAACCTATGAGCATACATTTAAAAAATGATTTATTGTACATCTTTGCATTTCTTAAGGCATGAATAATGGCGTACAGATGGAACAAGTTCTGAGAAGCATCACGGCTGTTTTGACAAGGCCAGCACAAGTCCACCGCATCAAACGGACACTCAGTATGAGCTGACCGGCTGCCGTGGCCCAGGAGCTCTTAAGATGAGGGAGTGGCGCTTCCAGAAAAAGGACCAAAAGCGTGGTTTATATGTCGTGTTGCTTTAAACTCTCTGGATCAGCTTTAAGCACCAGTTACAGTTTGTTTTTCTTTACAAACTCTTCAGACTTTGGATTTTATATTCTGCTCCTTTTTTCCTTCTTTTCGAGGAGGGTGTGGATGTTTTTTAAGGAACATGGTTGCAGCAAAACAGAAAGGATCCAAGAGTGGTTAGGGGCCTTGTCTAATGCACTTCTGAAAGTCCATTATAAAGATGGATAGAAAAGCAAATGGTCGGTTCTCAGTCGACCCGGAAACCACGCGCAGCTCTAAGAAACATACTTGTGCATAGTTATTGATTCATTCAGAGCGTGATATGTTGGCTAGCTCAACATTCGCAGTTTACCAAAGAACAGGGCTGTCTACTTTGCTAAACCCAGGGTCCTTTCGCAGCTCCCAGTAGGTGTCGTTAGAAACCCAGGCTTCTCTTTGATTGGCATCACTCACTTTTCTGTGAAAATAGAAAAATCAGCATTAGACACAAATCACATCCAGGTGATCTGATGATTGGACCTTCTCCTGTAGACAGACGTGTACATATACACAAGACTTTGTCAGGCAGCTAGTGGACTATCTGCTTATTGATGACTTGTTGACTTTTCACTAGAAATGAATGCATTTTTGTTGTTAAACATTTGAAATAGAAGTGGATAGGGTCATGGGGACAGGGGCTGAGGGCAAGAATAAATCACTTCCAGGCAGAACTAGAAAGTGGAGTATGCAAAGGCTGTAACTAGAGCCTCAGGCCCCACCCTCACAAGAACAGTCTCTGCCTCACTTGTGAGGAAAAGCATGCGACCTCAGTAGCTCTAAGAGCCGCTGCAGGGTCCACGTCCGAAGAGTGCACTTCCAACATCTACAGGGCAAGCCTGCATTTCCGCCCCCCCCCCCCCCCCCCGGCAGTCAGGAGGGAGCAATCAGAAAGCATATGAGGTTATTCTGAGCTGGTCTGTCCCGGCTCTGGAGGGTAACAGATGGATTTGGAAACTACAGATTAATCTGTGTGATGTATATCTAGTCCTGCAAATAATCCTGTAATAATCACCCATGATCACACCACAGAGGGGCCAAATGGAAATAAAATTAAATACTAATGAAGCCAGGATGACCTTGCGGGCAGTGGGGCCCATCTTGTCTCTGAGTAAGGGAGTGGGAACAAGTTCCTCCCCTTCTAAAGGGAGTAGCTGAGGGATGAAGAGCATCTTGGGCAAGACCTTGACTCTTTTTTTGCTGCCATAAAAAGCAAAGAGCTGTTGAGGGGAATTTATTTTTATGGTTACAAAGTTTTCACAGGTGCAAAGTCTGAGTCAGTATTTTCACTGCCCAAACCAGTTACCAAAATCAGTTTAATTTTCCCACCTGTAATCTCTCTGGACCTAAACTATCCCTCATTTTCTTTTCACTTGGAGTTTCTCATTGCTTGCGGTGCCCACCTGCAAGACATGAACTTGTTGTGGGAATGAAGTGACTTACTTAAAAAATTTTGGTCTATGTTCCAGGTTGTTTTCCTCCATGTATCGTCTTCGAGATCTCTGGAGCTCCTCCACTCTTTGCTTCTCTGCTGCTGCAGCTTCCACATTTCCTTCTTCCAAAAATCTAAGCAGAAAGCAGTTAATATTTTAGTATATTATATTACCCTCTTTTCTGAGAAAAAAGGATCTCATTTGCATACAAGTACACTCTGGTTGCTGGGAACATAACACAGTGAACAGTAATGCTCTGATAATGGCCCCTTACCCCTGCCCCAGGCCACACCTCTGCCTGGCCATCAATGAACGTGCCTTCTGCGTGTGTGAACTAAACTATTGCATAGAGCAATAGAAAGGCAGGAGTGAAAGGTGAGTGGCTTGGCTTTGAAGACTTTTCTGGGCTGTCTAAGGTTCTATGACTTGACATTTTCAGGATGACTAGGGAGTCCAGGGTTTGAACAGCATGAAGTCCCATGTTGCGCCCATTTTCCCTCTTATCAAAAAGCCCTTGTTAAGGGTCACAGAATGGAGGAGGGTAACTGGCTGTTCTCCATCTACTTTTGGAACAGATTGGGAGGGAACGAGTTTTCCTGTTTTATTGGAGAGAGTAAAACTGATGAAAAAAAGAAAAGGTAACAGTTGAGGAAAATTATAAAAGCCCACAGAAAGGAAATGAATCGTAAGTGAAATTCAGAGAGGGAATACTGGAAAAGAATTGAGAAAGAAAAAGCAGACCTAATGGTGACTTGCAAACATTTAAATGTCAAAACGAGAGCAAAGAACGGGGATTCAATATGATACACATTGTACAGGAAGTTTACTGACGAATTTGAATGCCAAGCAGTGAGACTGCATATTCTAGAGAGAGAGGGGGGAATATGAGACAACTAAATAGTAGCACATTCAATGCTGGGACCATTTTGGCAGACGACAAACAAAGCCACAAATACACTGGAAACAGAAATGATCTTGGATGGAATTTGCATGGCATATCACATTTAATTCTGTAGGAATGGACAACATGAGTACAGAACCATATGAGAATAATAAAAAAATAAGGATCAGAGGTATTAAAGGTACTGTATTTTGAGTACGTCTCACACCCTGTGGGATTAAACCATATTGGGCAAACTCCAGACTTTAACTCAAAGCATTTCTAGGTGCCTCTGTAACTTATCTTCTTACTCTTCAGTGTAAAAGATATTCCATATTACAGAATACTAGAAGGAAAAGGGTAAAAACACTGGGTGAGGATTGACTCTGTATTTAGTGGAGAGAGAATTCATGGATTTGCAGCCCTTTGGTAAATTTGGTGGCGGCGTGGTGGGCAGAAACTTTTTGTTAAAAACATCGTGTCATCTGTGAGGAGCGGTTTATTGAGCTAATCTTTCGGTTATGATCCTCCTCTGAATACTGTTCGACCTAGGGTAGAAGACTCAATACTGCTGAGTGAATAAGGGAATGAATGAATGATTTAACGAATAAATAAATGATGGTATTGAAAATAAGCCTTAACGACATCTGTAGGGCCATGTCATGATCTAGTGTCCATCTTAAATACCACTGCCATGCTCACCTCTGGTCTGGCCGAAACCGGGCGTCTGTCGGTGGAAGGAGATCTTTTAGTACAGGGTCTAACTCATTAAGCTCAATAGCAAACCTCGTGAAGCCATAGTAGAGCTCATAGTTGGTTGGCATGGAACCTAAAATGAGGCCAGTGAACGACTGTGAGAGGCAAAGAGGCTTATGGAACGTGCCGAAGCTGACTTAACCCAGATGCTTAATTAATACCCACACTAAGAGCAAATTTGTAGTCATAAACACTAGCTTATGAATTTTTTAAGTGAATTAAATTGGTTGTATTTTGCTACATGGGAAACTTTATGTTAATTATCATGAACGATAGATTCATATATTTAATAAAATCCAGCCTTTAAGACTATATATATATATAATATAATAAATATATATAATGTACACATAGTGGCCTTCTGGCTAAACTACTCCATAATTTTTCTCTCAAATATCCAATTGGGTAACTAAATGCTAGAGTGATTAACTATGAGCATTAAGATTTCACTAGAAACACTTACAATTTACTTCCTTTTAGAAAAGAAAAAGATGCAGCTCTAAATAAACATTTATTGGCACTTTTTAACTAGACCTGAAGGCAGGATCTTTGTATGCTTTGCTCATTGATGTATTCCAAGCTCCTAGAGCAAAACCTGATGCAGTCAGTATTCAGTAAACAACTGCTGAATGAATGAACTGACCACTCTCTTAGCAGGAAATTTAAACACTCATTGAGGTCTCTTAGGAAACCAACAACTAATTTTAAAGTTAGGGCTTAACTGACAAAATTCCAGTGAAAATAGATGTCATGTGGAGCCTTGTGCTATTAGTACTTGATATTCAATTATATGTTAGTATATTACTAGAACTCTCTTGAAGTCTTTTATTAAAAGTCAACATATTGCAACTTTTTGCTGCTCAAATAAAAAGGTCACTTACTCTAGTAAATTACTAGTAAGTAACTAGTAAGTTACTGAATTTGTGGATTATAGATGTTTGCATGCTTTCCTTTGTTTTATTAAAACAGAGTAAATAACATGAGTAAGGATTTAAGTTTCTATATTTCAATTATCTAAACCCTTTAATAAATATTCCTAGCTTTTAAATGTAGGCATAACATTTAGAGTGATTTTACATGAAGCCCAGTCTCTGACCACAGGTCAGATTTGGTCTAAATTTTACTACTCCTTATTATCAAATATTGGGACTTATCTAATTTATATGTTAAGTATAAATGTAACTACAATTGCCTTAAGCATCTATGGTTTTGAAAACACTGTTTTCAAACATTGTTACAGAAAACATAAGGTGAACTGCATGGGATGATTGGACATCCCTGTCCTCTGTCACTCATGCTGCCCTCCTGAGGACAGACACTCCTGCCGCCTCACCTGGTCTCCAGATGCACTTTGCGGAGGGGGCCACGCCGCAGTAGAGCCCTTCATGCCACTTCCCAAACAGCCGGTGTACCACCTTCCCCTCCTGATCCATCACAACCCCCTGGACTTCATTCACATTCGAATTCCAGTAATTCACCTGGAAAAACCAAACCCCAATGGAAACACCCAATCTCCTTAATAACCCCAATTGCTATAATTTCCATATGGAAAACTGCCTTAACTTTGAAGCTCCTCATTCAAACCATGTTCAGATATCTATCTTAAAATGTTTTATAAGGAAGGTTGGCTTTCTCAGTGTTGGCTAGAGCATGGCAGCAGAACACTGAGAAGGCTCAGCTTCTATCTAATAACCTAATGTTAATTATAGGTAGGAATTTCTTCCTTACATCCTCCTCGAATTTTTCCTCTGTTCATGAATTTAAATGAATTTCAATTGGCAATGCTGTAGAAGTAGTTCGTGAAATAATTTCCACAGTATCTGTAAATTGCTAACTTTTATCATAAAGAGCCTGCTTTGGTCACCTCCCAAAACAGTGAGAAGTCTGTGGGAATTTACCCTTCTGGATCCCATGGCTCCTGTTCTAGATCAAGCCCCAAGTATGCAGGACCCTAGAATTCCCTGTCCAAGTGGCTCTAAGCTTACCCCATAGCTTGCACAGGCCTTTTCCTTGGATTCATCCACCCAAGGGCAGACCACCCACCAATGTGTGAATCTTCAGGTCTGAGGGGTGGCCAAGGGCAGCTGTTTGAGGGGGGTGTGGACAGAGCGTGGATATGCAGGCTGGACTGCCTACATATGTGTGTGTGAGACCCCTGGCAGTGCAGGACAAGGATAGAGCCAGAGGCGGGAAGATGGTGGGGAAGGGTGAGGGCCAGGACTGGGTCTCCTGCACTGCCAGATTTCCAGCACAGAGTTCTGAAGTATCTGACCTGGTCTTGCAGGTTTTTCTTTCTTTCTTTTTTTTAATAAAAGATATATTTGTCAAAGTGAAGGATAGAACATATTTTATTTGACAGTTTGTGGGCCTCATTTACATGTTTTAAATATTGACACCAATGGAATAGGAACTTGCATTTGTCCTCTTGCCCAGAGCTCTGCTAACATTAGGGGCAGGCCTAGATGGAAGTTTCTCAGAGCCTACAAAACTAAATGCACTCATTTACTGTCATCACCCATCAGAGCAAAGAGTGATCCTGGCTCGTCAGTTCTGAGCCACCTAATGAATCTATAAGGAAAGAAGGAAAAAAAGAAAAAACATCTTGAGCCAAAATAAAGATATTCAAAACTAACATGACCTCCCAATGTGGCTTAAAAGGATTTAATTAAGAAGAGAAAACTTTGAGCTTTAAGACTCCAATATGTTACCCGTTTCTACCATATTAGAATGAGATCAGGAGTAGAAAAGATAAAGGGGGTATGGAGTTTCTGCACCATGATGAACTCTGCCGGACATTGAAACAAACATGGAGAGAGACTGTGCGTTCCACTTTAGACCAGAGAGACTGAGGGAAAATGGTGTTCTTTCTGTAGGCATTCCTATCCCAGACATCTTTTCTTGTTAATAAAGGTAATGCTTTTTCTTGAACTTATTTGGATTATAATAGTGGCAGAGTTGGATAAGCTTATAGTGACTGGAAGCTATCATCTACATACACCCTCAGAAAATGACAACTGCATTATAATTAGGTCCCTAAAATAAGATCACTTGAATATGCTGTAATCAAGCAGGAACAGAAATAGAAATATAAACCAGGAGACTTGCTATAGGCAAGAAGTGTTTTCTGGAATTTTACTTAATGAACTACTGAATGGCTGCTTAAAAAGAAAATTCTTTAAAAAGATTTTTTTTTTTTTCTGTTTTGAGATGGTTCCTTTTTTGACCCCCACACATTCAGAAGTCTGCGTGCCTTGAGGAACTCCATCAGTGGGTTCTGCTTTCTCATCTAAAATGTCCTTAAGGATCACGATACAGGACAGACTCGCTTGTGCTGTTTAAGGTAACTTTTTTATTTCTTCCTTAGGAAGTATATTACACTATTTTTTCCTTACTGTTGTAAGATATTATTTACCTTGACAAATGTGAGTTTGCAAATGCAAACACTGCTTTTGGTATTTCTAATGGTTACTTCTCCATAATGCTCTATCCATCTCCTCCCGCTGAGAATGTTGTGTATGCACGTGGTGACTTTGTTCCACACATAGCAATCTCCATACCTAGTAAAGAATGCAACACGGATTAATGTCAGTGAAGGTCACATATATACATTACTGTTTCTAACGAGAATATTCTTTGGTGAAAGCTTCCTTTTCTCTCAGTTTCCTCTCATTTCTTTGTTGAAAGTTTCTATGTGGTCAAGGATGTTTATGACATGACTCATTCATTTAAGGAGCATTTCAGTGCTTTCTATGGGCCAGATGGTAAAGCTACCAAGTTGAGTAGGGCCTGCTCTCCTGGAGCCAACAGTATGGTAGGGGTAGATGTACATGTCAACAAATACTCATGAGGAAGCGTCATGAGAACACAGAAGGGGGAGTCCTTAAGCCTTAGATCTGCCTTGAATGCGGGGTGAAGGCTTGCTAGAGGAGGCTGGGTTTGGTCTAAGCTTGGAGGATGGATAGGAGGGCACTACAGGTTGGGGAAAAGCATCAGAAGCCAGAAGAGCATGACGCACCTGGGGACCCCTGAGTGGTGTGCTACAGGTGAGTGGGTGTGGTGAGAGGCAAGGCTGGAAAGGTTTGATGGGGCAGAGCAGGCAAGGCCTTCAATGACATACCAGTGAGTCTGGATTGACCCTGCAGGCAACAGGCCATGGTGGGAGGATTCAAGGGAGGAGAGAGGAATGGTAGGGCATGCATTTACGCAAGATTACTCTGAGAACATTGTTTCATACTTCGAGGTAAGACCAAAGGTGTGAATAATTCTTTGGGAAAAGATTGATGAGAATAATTAAGACAGCACATATCTAATGCAAATTCTGGGGAGTAACGTTACAGAATTTCTGCCAAGGAATGAGATGACATAGCTTCAGATCACATGTACACGTTGTGTATATTTTAAAATAAAATGTTATTTCAAGATAAAATAAAATGATTCTAAGTTTCTAAAAAGTTTATGAGTTGGTATGATGTAGGCACTATATATGACTGGGAACATTCTTTCTTTCTCACAAATTTGCAAATAGTGCAAGTTTATTTTGTGGTCCTGGGAATTCCCCTCCTCCCTCTCTCCACCTTTCTCCATATCCAATCTACCAGAAAATTCTCTCATTCAAATAGACAAAAACCAAACCAAACCAAATGAACCAAATGAAGACAGAAGCAAAACCAATCAAGCCTTTGGCCTCAATGAAAACTTCAATTAATTTAACAAGATTTATAGGCTATATCCTCTGGAAAACAACCATATAAGGATTCCATCACTCTTCCTTAATGAAATGACTTAGACATGAAAAATAGTCCCTGAATCTAAGATTAACTCAAAAATGATATTATAAATTGTATAGAAAAGAAATGGCTAAAAAAAGAAACTTCTATATAAAATGCAAACTAACAAGGTGACTGGAACAGGTAGTGACCTGGTGTTGACTGATCAATGGAGGATGTGCAGAGACAAATAGGAAGCTTTGATACATAGGCTAAAGTTCTCATTTGCTTTTGTGGGATTCCATTCTCAAAACTTCGGCAAAGTTAACAGAAGATTTTGCCATACAGGGAAATGGATCCTTGGCACTTCTAGAGTTTCACATACCCGTTTCTGATTTAGGAAAGCAGATAAGAGACCAAAAGGAAGATGAGAGCAACCTACTTTGGAAGCATGACATTCAGTGTTCCAACAGGCAGGATTTCCATCGACTTCCCCCAGAACTTGTTTTTCCATCTGATATCTAAATAACATAAGCAGAGGACAAGAAATATATACTCCATATCTAATCATTTATTCTATAAAAACTAACTTTTGGGGGCCGGCCTGGTGGTGTAGTGGTTAAGTTTGCACACTCCACTTTGGTGGTCTGGGGTTCACAGGTTTGGATCCCGGGCGCAGACCTAGCACTACTTGTCAAGCCATGTATATGCTTGTGGTGGCATATACATACGCTGTGGTGGCATCCCATATAAAGCAGAGGAGGATTGGCACGGATGTTAGCTCAGGACCAGCCTTCCTCAAGCAAAAAGAGGAAGATGGGCAACAGATGTTAGCTCAGGGCCAATCTTACAAAAAAACACAAAAAACAAACAAACAAAAAACCCCACTAACTTTGTATCACACTTTGCATTTTACAAAGAACCTTTGTAATCACAATTGACTCTATACTGTTGATTTAACATAAGTGCCTAAGGACAGCCAAAGGTGAAAAGATTAACTGTGAACCAAAAACATCTACTATCTATGTTTCTCCATAATACATGCTCCATGTTTGTTTTCAACTAATAAAACTGGGAAAAGCCTGGATTAATATGTGTGTGTATTAACATACACATATACTCTACTATGCTTTAATGTCTAGATAAATGTTGTTATAAATTTTAACTAAATGGTGGAAATAGTTAACATATATATAAAAAATGAGGTATATAGTAAAAATAATTTCAGTATGGCAATATCACTGATTTATATATACATTTATTTTAAGAGTTATATGTATGATTTGGGAGAAGAGTACAAAAATAAAATTTCTAAATACAGATAGGTAAGATTTATGAGAAAGTTGGATTAACTTTAACATGTTCCTACATTGTTAAGATATGGCCCAGGGCCCAGCATTTTATCTCACATGATGGCTTCACGTTTTACTTGTGGAAACTCAGGCTTACCTGTGAATTCATAATAACCACCTGGTCCCACTTCGATGATCTAAGGGAGCTTAGTGCTGTCTCCACAAAATTTCTGACTCTTTGTTATGAGCAAGAAATATTTATTTTCTTATTTTGCAATACAGTACAGTTGCAATGTTCCATCATTTCGTGTGTTTTCAGATTGAGGAAGTGCATATGAAAAGAGTCATTCTGTGCACAATGAAGCACCCTTCCAAACATGAAGGAACTATTTATACTTAATGGTCAAATTTACATATATATATATATTTTTTTTTTCTTTTTCTTTCTAAAGTGGTTTTGAAATGTTTTATTTTAGGTGAGTTTGTAACACATTCTGATGGAACAATGGGCACAGATTAGAGACTTCAATCCAAACTACTAAACCTCAATGAGTTAAAGACCAGAAATCACTGCAATGTTTATATATCTAAATAGACTGTGACCACAGACGATGCACTGTGGAGACTTCCTTGAGGATTAAGATCTCTTTGCACACCCTCACAAAGCAAGAAGGCAGCAGATATAACCTTTTGTATGTTAGAGATGCAGACAATGAGGCACAATGAGGTAAAGTGATAGCCCAGAGCTGACACAGTCAGCAAGGACCTCTGCGGTCCCACAGGGCTTTGCTTCCTAGATAAACAATCTCATCTCCTAGATGACATGGTTTCATATTTAAACCAAGAAATCTAATTTCTCAAACTGAACTCTGCACCAATTACCAACATTCTCTGAGTTGCAAAGTTAGAAATCTAAACTGAGTACAATGTACCTCTGGAAACTAGAAATTGTTTTATAGTTGTATCTAGACTATATAGTCATCAATTGGATTTTTAAGTTGTAACTGAGATACAAACCTTGCCAAAACACAAAATTCTTGGATTCACAGTGACAAGCAGAAATGGGTGGATGATGGCTAACCTGGTAATCAAAAACAAAAAAAGAAGGCAATGACATCAGTGTTAAAATTTCCATAAACAATAATTTTTTTTACAACATATATTCGCTACTTCCAAAGAAAAACTACTCAACTCATCTATCTCTATTAGTGAATTATTCTCAAAATGTATAAGCAAATTACTGAATCTTTAACTTTTAAGACTTCATGCTTAAACACAGAGAACTTATATGCATCTTAGAGTGGGCAATTATATAGATAAACTAAGTGAGTTTTCTGTTAACTGGCATCATAACTCGCCCTAAACAGAAGTCTATCAAAAAGCTATTTGCCTCATCAGACTGCCTTCCTACTTATGTAGAGACCTCACTGAGTCAGGTGGGACGTACCTGTTCTGAGAAGAAGCGGAACCCCTTGTCCTCTCTAATGCATTCATAAGTCTCCCCAAGGACAGGGTTGAATGGCTTACTTCCTGCTCTGAAATAGGTGGAGCAATATCCTGAAACTGCAAATGCAGCAATAAGAACCTGTTAAAACATTTAAGAAAGGAAAATAATATAGGAGAGACTATTTCCAGGTCTGTTTGTCCCTTATTCCTCTAGATTTTACACATCCCCATCAGCAGGTGCTGATTTGATGGCATCTGCATTTTCTATTATTTGCACTTGCTCTTCATAAACTTACAGGGGAAAAAATAAATGAAAATGAAGTTAAACTCTTTACATGGGAACAAGCAGGCAATTAGGCCAAGTATTCTTCACTCATCTGTCCATTCAATTTCCTGAGTGTCACAGAGTTCTTTTTTTTTTTTTTTTTTTTTGGTGTGGAAGATTGTCCCTGAGCTAACATCTGTGCCAGTCTTCACCTATATTCTAAGTGGGACACTGCCACAGCATAGCCTGATGAGTGGTGTGTAGGTCTGCACCCAGGATCTGAGCCTGTGAATCCCGGGCCGCTAAAGTGGAGTGTGTGAATTTAACCACTATGCCACCAGGCCAGCCCCCAGAGTTCAATTTTTGAAAACCAGTTTCCAGTTTAAGCCATTTGCAAAATCTTAACACCATGTGCAGAAGGATGGTGGCCACTGGTGCTTCTCAGAGGGCAGGTCAAGTTTTCCACAGTCATGTGGCAGAGAAGCCAGGGCAAAACACAAACAGGAGGTTACTTTCTCAGATCCAAGTTCCTGAACAAATGGGCTCTCTTGGCATTCAGGAAAAGCTGAGAAAGCAAGGCCAGACATGCCTTAAACCTGTAAGGACTGTGACATCTTTCCATCCTAACTTCAGAAACACTCTAAACCAAGCATAAGCCACAATGTGTGTATTTTCCAGTAGAATTTATGCAAATAGACCGATTCCTCTCTTACCTATGCAGAGAGAATGTTATGCAAAGACCAAATATGCTACCATAATGAATTCTGCCTTAGCCCAGGTCTAGGGCTGACAAATCCCGGAAAAGCACTGCTCTGTTATTTATTACCATGCGCTCATAGGGGTCGTCGGTTTCTGAAGCCTTGTCCAGAAGCTCACTGTATTCAATCTCCTCGCAGAGATGCTGCAGAGTGTTCAGTGGCTCGTTTAGCTCCACAGGCATAGAGACTTTAGATAGATCTTTACCAATGTTGTTCCTCAAGATATTCCAGAGGTTAATGTTACTGGTGTCCGGACAGGGAGCTGGCAGGCATGTCCGACGTCCGTTTCGGAAGGCCCCTCCCGTAAGCTCCCCATTCAAGACTGAAAGCAGGAGAAAGATGAGATCACAATAAAAGATACTTTGCTTTTCTGATTTCATAAATCCCGGGATGGAAATAACTTTCCAATAATTCCGACTGTGATACATTTCTCAAGCCTTCATCATACGCTCTCAAGAATTATTTCCATACAAGGTTGCTAATAAATGAACAAAACACGAGTGTACAGTTTTTAAACAAGGTGTTAAATATACTCAAATATAGTTCAAGAAAAAACAAGTCAAATTTTAAAAAATTAAACATATTTAATAAGAAAGACTCAAACTTTTGGTTTGAGCAAGAAGTAAAACTTTTTCACTTAACCATCTACCTAACAGATTTTTCAACCATTACCTCAACAGACTATACAAATACAAAATCTATTGAACAATCAGCTGTAAAAGGAACAATGAGTGGGGGGGAAATGATCGTTCATTGAATCACCAGCCTTGTGATTCGGCATGTAGATAGAACCACCTGGAAGCTCAAAGGATGCATACTTTGCCGAGAAATGTTGTCTGCGACACTGGTGTTGTCTTCAGATATATTATCACTCACATCGCTGATGTAAGACTCATCATCTGAAGCCTAAGACAGGAAAGAACATAGAAAGGATCGGAATTCTTGTTCAGTCTTAACTTCAGAAAATCAGAGGATTAAAAATAACAAGATATTGCCCAATGAGAAGCAGAGGTCATGGTGGGAAATGTATTTGGCCTATGTCCAATGAACACCTGAGGGTCTTCCATGAGCCAGAATACAGGGTTGCTTGAAAGCAGCTCTTCTCTTTAAATAGCTCCCTGTCTTAGTTGGGCTGGGAGGCTGGGGGAGGCTTGTACATAACTAGAAATATTTCACTACAACACAGTAAGAACATGCAAAAAAGGAGGCCCTATGACTCTCCCTAGAGAGTCAGGAGAGGCTGCCCAGAGGAAGTAATGTTTGAAGTGGGGATTGGAGAAGTTGTTAAAAGGGGGAGAAGCAGAGGAAGAAGAGAGTGTGCAAAGGCAAGGACCAAGAGAGAAACATTCATTCCTGGAAAACTAAGAAGTCGAGTGGCTGTGGCAGAGGGTAGGGTTAACAAGAAGAGGGTCTGACTGTGAAGGGCTTTTCACGTCAGCGTAAAGGGTTCACGTATAATACTGTGAGTTATTAAATGCAAGGGAATGATAGAGTCATCTTTAGTTTTCAGGAAGACACTTGACAGCTTTCCCTAAGGAGGCCAGATAATAAGACACTGCATAGATGCGGGTAAGAAATACTGACAGCTTAGATTAAGACGGCCACAGTGAGGACCCAGAGGTAAGGCTACTTTGAGATTCACAACTGAAGTGTAACGGATAAAATCTGGCAGATTACTTGGGTGAGTGGGATGATGATTTGGGGATAGAGAGAAATCAAGAATTAAGCCACTCTCTACATAAGAAAAACATGGAACTAAAAGGAAACTAAAATTTGTGTGAGAATAAAATTAAGAGGCAACATATGTACTTAGAAATGGAGCAGATAAGAAAACAAAGGAGCATGGTAGAGCCATTCAGAGAAAGGGGAGAAACGAATGTCTCTGCAGGCAAGAAAGCTGTTGATACTCATTTACTTTCTTCAAAACGGAACTAGCGCTATATTTTTTTCTGAACATAAAAACAAAACATTCTTATCGTAGCAAATTAGAAATTAGATGAGGGTAAACAGATGATATAAAAATCATCCATAATCCCATCATCTAAAGAAGATCACTTTTAACATTCGGTGCACGTTACTCCCAGTTTCAAAACATCTATACAAAAACATTGATACATCTGTCTTTAGATATTGAAAAAGGGGATGAGTTTACATATTTTTTTATAGTGTTCTGAATATATTTCCATTCTAATAAATATAGCTCTTCATCTTTATTTGGGATGGCAACATACTTCATTAGACAGTTAGAACCAAGGAATTTAACCAGCATTTAAGTGGTTTCGGACTTTTTATTATAATAGATAATACTTGGATGAACATCTTTGTAAACATATTTCTGTGAATCTGTCTGGAAATTTCATTAAGATTTATTCCTAGAAGTGAAACTGCTCGGTCACATGGGTGACTTTTGGCTTTAGTCCCATCTTGGCAAGTTGTTCTCTTGAAAGACTGCATTAATTTGTTCTCAGCAGCAGTAAATGAAAGCATCCATCTCTCCACACCCACTTATACACTAAATACTATCAATGCTTTTTGATATCTATCTACCTAACATACATAAAAGACCTGTTTTTAAAGTCTGAATTTCAAATTTTGTGAATTTTTTTATCTTTCACACATTTTTCAGTTCATCATAGAGGTTACATTTTTTCTCAGTTTGCAATTTATTTTTTAACATTGTTTATGTGATTTTTTGAGGCCATGTTAAAGTCTTAAATTTGTATGTAACAAAAACAATCAGTCTTTGCCTTTAAGTTTTCTGTATTTATGGTTGATGGTTTTAAAATTAGAGTTGACAGGGGCCGGCCCAGTGGCGCAGCGGTTAAGTTCACATGCTCCACTTCTCAGCGGCCCGGGGTTTGCCAGTTCGGATCCCAGGTGTGGACATGGCACCACTTGGCACTCCATGCTGTGGTAGGCGTCCCACATATAAAGTGGAGGAAGATGGGCACCGATGTTAGCTCAGCGCCAGGCTTCCTCAGCAAAAAGAGGAGGATTGGCAGTAGTTAGCTCAGGGCTAATCTTCCTCAAAAATAAATAAATAAAATTAGAGTTGACGAAAGCTCACATATCTAGGGAGAATAGAGCACTGCAGAGAATGACTGTGGGCATAAATAAGCAATGGTAGTTTTGCTTCTGCACACTCAGCAAGTCTATAAGATGGTAAATTGAGAATCAAGTCTTTTTCTTATTCATATTTTCCCACTGCCACTGGCTTCCGGTTCCCATCGACCGCAACAAACCTGCTGGTTAAACCATCAGACTCATGAAACCCACCTTCTTGAGCTTGAAAGAAAAAAAGTAAATCAAACTATTTCATGTGATTTCTCTGAGAAAAGCTAATCACACCCAATTAAGTTAGAGGAGATGTATGCCTGCTCAAACCAAATTCATGTTGCATGCATGTATATTGTTTGAATGTTTGCTGAGAAAGAGTCATGTTTATTCTACAAAAAGCTATCAACAGTCTACTCCTCTTCAGCTTCTAATCTCTTCCAAACTAATACATGATAGAAATAGTCCAAAATCCATGCACATGTAGAATGGTCCATGTAGAACATAAAAGAATTCTAGTGGCCAATGACAGTGGCCCCTGAGTAAGATCTAGATTATACGTGTGGCCAGTAGCTAAGGCTGGGCAGTCTGGCTGTGGTCTACTCCTGTTATCCTGTATATAAAGTTAAGGCTCTCCAGTATTATAATAGAATAGTTAATATATATTTGTTTTCTCCTCCATGGTCAAGAATTCCCGTGGCCAAATATTTTTATTTAAGGGCTCACGGATTCAAAAGAGTTCAGGAATTTTTTTTTTTTAAATGCAACCAGGCATGTAGCCTTGCAGAAACAAGTTTAAAAGCAGAGGCAAGGACGTAGATCATTCTGGAAGCAAGAAGAGCATTTTTTTTAACTTTAAAAAAAATTTTTTTTTGTTTTCTTATCCTATTTAAAGATTTTATTTTTCCTTTTTCTCCCCAAAGCCCCCCAGTACATAGTTGTATATTCTTCGTTGTGGGTCCTTCTAGTTGTGGCATGTGGGATGCTGCCTCAGCGTGGTTTGATGAGCGGTGCCATGTCCGCGCCCAGGATTCAAACCAACGAAACATTGGGCCGCCTGCAGTGGAGCGTGCAAACTTAACCACTCAGCCACGGGGCTGGCTCATGAGAAGAAGAGCATTTTTTAAAGGGACCAAGCATTCATTAAGTTAGGTACCTTGGTAGATGTCACATAAAGAGGATTTTTCTCTCAGTCATGGAAAATGTTAATGTAAGACAGTGAATGCCCAGATGTTTCTCAGATTAATCATGTGTTAAGGTGCTATGAGCATTCCTTCCTTCATTCAGTTAGCAAACATTTATTGAGTACCTGCTCTGGGCTCACCAGAACTGTTCTGCTGCTGGGGACTTAGTGGTGAAATCTCTCCCCTCATGGAAGTTACATTCTAGTACGGGAGACACACAACAGACGAGTGAAATATATGGAATGTATATTTTGTTAGATAATGCTAAGTATTAAGGAAAAAAAATAAAAAGGGAAGAGGAATATGGAAGGTGAGGGGAGAGGAGGAAATGGTAGCTCTAAATTGTAGACAGGCAGCCAGGGTAGGCATCTGCGAAGGTGACTTTTGAGTACACTGAGGCAAGAGAGGGATTTGAACGTGCAGCTCTCTGGAAGTGTTCCAGCCAGGGTGGATGGCAAGTGGAGATGCCCAGTCACCTTTGGCAGCTGTAGTGCAGAATATGCAGCTTGAGCCGCCCCTGCAGCTGCTGCTAGGACTCACATATGTACAGTCAACTAACCAGGTGGGTTTGCCGAGTCTGCTGGGGTGAAGACTTGAGGAGCCTTCTGGGGGACCTCATGACAAAGGAACTTAAGAGACTCAGGCAGCTGAGGCTGATGCAGTAACAGTCTCAGCTGAAGGAGAGGAATGACTGAGAACATCGTGGGGTCTGCCATGGTCTAGCTTCTTGAAATACTTAAGACTGAGTGTTGTGATAAAGGGAGAAGATTTAGGTAAAAATAGTCATTTTATGAAGACCTGTAAGATAGAGGGCACATGGAAAAGGTATGAAGTTCAGTTCTTTCCAATGTGGGTTGTAGGAGAGAGTCACTTTCCTGGCTTCAGCATGGGACATGGGGTGTCTTTAGCAAATTGACTACTCCAGGAATCACTCCCCTGGCCCCTGGAAGACTCCAGAAGAACAGAGGTTGCAGGAAGCTACAGCTGAGGGCAGAGATCTGATTATAACGGTCTTTGTATGATAGCTAAGGAGTTTAGATAGTTATCCTAAGGACACTGGGGAATAGGGACATAATCAGATTTGCATTTCAGAAAGATTAATCAGGCTCCCCAGTGTAAAATGGATTAGAGGGGGCAAGAAGGCAGGAAAACCGGTTATGGGTTTGACAGGGTGACCTAGGTGGGGAGATGACGGAGGACTGAACTGGATGGCAGCAGGGAAGCTGTGGGAAAATATATGGATCTGAGAGTATTTAGGTGATAGAAGTTACAGAACCCAATGAGAAAATCAGTGTGGGTGGTGGGTGGTAGTAAGGCAGGAGTGAAGGGAAACACTCGGGTATTTGATGTGAATACTCGGGTACAAGAGCACCTGGATAAGCAATATAAGTACGTGTAGGTTTGTGTTTCTTCCTTAGGGGTGTGTGTGTGTGTGTATAGAAGGGGTTTGTTGATTCCTTCATTTTGGACATGCTGAATTAGAGGTTCTGTGGAGCACCCAGGTGGCAATGTCTCACAGGCAGCTGGTTATGTGGATCCTGACCTGACTCACTCTCTCTTCAGATCTGTTCTCTCTCAGCTTTAAACTTGAATGTCCAAAATGCTGGTCAAATAACCCCACTGAGAGGTCTGATAAACTCACGATGCCTCAAAGAGAATGTAACACCTCCATGTACCCCTGCCCTCTACTTTCTTGTCCCTCCACTAGGTTCACTCTTCCCCAGGGGGTGGCACCATCTTGCTTGGACTTGTGCAATAATCTGCTTCACGTTCTCTTCATTCCTGTATTGTCAGTGTCTGGTGCAAGTGGCATCTGGGTACCCAGTTGGGTGTGCCCCCCAATAAACTTGGAAATAAGGAAATTAGGTTGCTCTCAGAGAGATAGGCTATAAAGTTATCAGATGATGGGCACAGCCCAGATAATGTAGAGTCAAGTTTGATAGGAAACTGATCGAAGAAGGACAAAGGACTGGTCAGCAATGGGAGCTCAGAAAAGGGACAATCAGAAAAGAAAATGCTGGCAGCATGTCTCCAGCATGGTGGTCCCTGCGGGTGCAGAGACTGGCTCACAGACACAAATACCCCATCCGTGTGTCAGAGTATCCCTATGATGGAGACGAAAGCTGGGAGCTATTACACCCCGGCCCCTTCTCCCTTAAGTTAACTCAACTCACGTCTCCTGCTCCCATTCCTTCCTTGCTCACCAAACAACCTCCTCACTAGAATTAAGCTTCCCATGCAGATTTGCCTACAGAGAAAGAGATGCTAATCAGCGAGCATAATTATTTTGTCCATCTGATAGCACCAATTATCACTATGAATAATTAAACCAGTACTCTGGCTTATGAATGGGAATCTGTGAATCTGCTAATGCATGACTTGGGATCTGAGAGGCAGGTGCATGGCTTGGTGTGATAACAAATTCAGTATCTGATACATGAATTCTGTTTTACCTTTCCTCCATTATAAAAATGATATATGTTCATTATTTTTTTCTCTTTTCCATCTAATTTTATCTCTAAAATCACTCATACTTCCAAACATCCAAAAACAACTACTACTAACTGTCAGGATGTTTCCTTCCAATCTATTTTCTATGGATATGGAAATAACATTAGCAACCATTTCATTTCCTTTTTGTTAAATTCAGTACAGATTTGCAATATCAAATGACAAAATTCCTAATCAGCTGTGTGGGAAAGAGTTCTGGCTGCTTCTCCCATGCCAAAAAAATAAATAAATAAAAAAGTCAAAGCACACTTGACTAAATTTCAGTAGAAGAATTAGTTTCTGCAACCTGACCAAGGAAGAGATTCCTTGTTTCTAAGACCTTGCCAAGACGCATGAACACGAAAAGCAATCCAATAAAGCTTTTATGGTAGCCTCCAAAAACCATAATTACCCAACTAGATATGCTAGACGCTATTCTTCAAAGCTCAAATTCATGTCTCTAGCAAAGATGTATACATATACACATAGATACATGTATATATACACACATACGTGTGTGTGCACATGTGCAAGCATGAATAGTGATTTTCTGTTTCTCTTGTTCTCTCTATATTTATTAGCTACATAATCAGCTATTTGGTTACTTGAAATATGAATTGTACAAGAACGTCAAAATAAGCTTGATTCTTTCCTTTTATTCATCAAATTTAAGAGGAATATAAGTTGATGTCCAGAAGTGCTTAGTGCTCAGTAAATGGGAACCAATATAGTTTGCATGCTTTTGGCTTTTTGCTACAATTTGGACATCTTACTATGATGTTAAAAAAAAAAAAAGAGTTCCATAGTCTTACTCTCTTTAACTCAAACTCGCAGTCAGAAGTAGTTGGGGTTGACACATCAAGGAACCTTACCTCATTCTCTGATGAGCTTGCAGACAGGAGTACCTCTTGCGCATCGAAGAACTCAGAGACAGACTCTGACATGGACAGGCGGCTCTCATTGGCTACTTGCTGTGACAGGGGGAGATTGACATGGATTTGCTCACCAGCCTACAGAAGAGAGAAGCATACAGTGTAATTGTTATTGGTGTAAAGAATAGCTATTTGCTCAAATTAGACCGTGATGTACTAGCCAGATTTCTAGAGAAATTCATACCATATGTTAAGAGTGGTGACCACAAGTAATTTTCACTTGCAACTCAGTAATGACCACAATGTAAGTTTCCTTCCGATATGTCTAAAGAATCCAAAAGGCATAGTTGGAGGATGCTGGTACCGTGACTTGATTTTAAATCTACGCTCAATTGATACCAGGTAGAATTTAACAGATTGAGTCCCTATCAACACCCTGAACTGACTGTGGAGTCAAGTTCATTCTCATATACTAGGCCTGTCATTACTAGCTATACTTAACCAGTACACTCAACCTCAAGAAGTATTTGTAGAAACCACTAAAGATATGCTAAGAAAACAATCTGTTAAGACTAATTTTTGAGATAGAATATATAAAAGTCATTTTCCAGTTTGATCATGAATTTTAGCCAATGAAATATATGACTAGACTATTGAACCTTATTCCAACCTGTATTTTTATTCAGTAAGTGATAAATATTGTTTTCCAGGAAGCTATTTAAGTTTCAATAAGAAAAATATGTGAGAAGTATAATATACATATATATATATATATATATATATTCTAGTACACGTTTCAGGTTGAAAAGAAGATTCAAACTGAGAATGTTAACTAATTTTTAAATGATAAAGTTTTAGAAATACTTTTAGATTCTGAGCAGTTGAGTGAGCGCAAGTGTCATCAGAGATCAGGGGACCCATGGAGGTGAATGGACATAGGGTGGGTAACTTCAATCAAAGAGAAGCTGTCTTGGGGTGGTATTTCCTAAGCAGTTAGATGGTAAAACCCTTGCACCTGTAGCTTTCTAGTAAAATGTATGTTTTCTGTGTAAATATGACCTTAGTATTAGTTAAAACTCTCACCTTGTTACATGCATCACTGTATATAAAACCTAATATTACTGTCAAAAAGTGTAAACTCTCATGGCTATAAAATAATAATTTTATAAAGGGTTATAAACAGAATTATACATTTAAGTTTAGATCACGTACTGAATGTTCTCCTATCTTCTTACCATTTCTTCAAATATTCTTCTGAAAAATGGAATAATAATAGCGCCTACCTCAGAGGGCTGTTGAGAGTGTCAAATGAGATAACACATGTGAAATAGCACAATGCCTAGCATATAGTAGCGTTCACTTGACATGTGTTAGTCATTAATTATCATCATCATCATCAGTAGTAGCTGTAGCAGCACCATTAGTACTATCTTAGCAAGGTCAGGTGGCTTCTCTCCTTAGATAAAGTTCTTTTTTTGTTGCTGAGGAAGATTCACCCTGAGCTAACATCTGTTGCCTATCTTCACCTTTTTGTTTGAGGAAGACTGTCCCTGAGCTAACATCTGTGCCAAACTTCCTCTACTTTGTATGTGGGTTGCTGCCAAAACACGGCCACTAATGAGTGGTGCAGGTCTGCGCCCAGGAACTAAACCTGGGAAGCTGAAGGGGAGAGCACTGAACTTAACCACCAGGCCATGGGGCCACCCCTGAGAGAGGGTTTTTAAAACAAATCTTAAGAAAACTTTTATCTAATGAACATTTCAAACGAAGGTTGAGACAGACAGAGAATTCAAAGCTGGGGTATATATAAAGTAAATATTCAGTGGCATCATGTGAGCACAAGAACAAATAAAAACAGACACTGATCAGGGCTGGCCAGGTGGTGTACTGGTTGGGTTTGTGTGCTCTGCTTCAGTGGCCAGGGGTTCACAGGTTCAGATCCTGGGTGTGGACCTACACATTGCTCATCAGGCCATGCTGTGGGGACATCCCACATACAAAGCAGAGGAAGACTGGCACAGATGTTAGCTCAGGGACAATATTCCTCAAGCAAAAAGAGGAAGATTGGCAACAGATGTTAGCTCAGGGCCAATCTTCCTCACCACACACACACAAAAAAAGTAGACACTGATCACCAAAAATAAATGATGTTAAGCTCAAAGAACACTGAACTATCAGCAACACAAATATTTATGCAGGGACTCTTACTAACAGTGAAAGAACTGTATAAAAATAAACAAAAATATGCAGATTTAGATGCTATAAAATAAGTACTGGACATCTATTAAAAATGAGTCTTACCTCATCGGGGCTAGGAATAATATTTACACTGACAACCTGATCACAAATAATAGATTCTGAATGTATTCTGTTCAACCGACTCCTTAGTTCAGCATTCTGGTTGAGTGCCTTAAAATGACAAAAATCGCACATGTAATTTCAAATTAAGCAAGCACAAAACAGACAAAGCAGACAGGTACACTTTAGACAACAAAGTCTAGGATAGTCTTAGCTGTAACTTTTGGAGTCGTCATAGGCCAAAGCCTACTAGTAAGAAGGAAATAAATGGCTCAGAATTAAGGTATTCATTTTTTTGTAATATAAGACTACTACTTAGTAGGTTAGTGGGTTCAAAGAGTTCATGGGTTTCATAAAAATGATTCATGACATTCCCTCTCCCTTAGAGTTGGGCCCATTATCTACAAGTCCCGTCTACCACCAGATATATATTACATTTTACACTCTGGGATAAAACTATTGATTCTTTCATTTTCTTTTGTTTTAGTTTCTGGAGTTTGGGAGTTGTTTCCAAGCCAGATGGTTATCTTAAAAATTATTTGGAAATGGAATGAACAATGAACTGGCTTTATAGTTTATAGAATTATATTTTAGTCTAGTGACAGGAAATAGTTGTACTTTCATTTTCCTGGAGCACATAATTAACACATACGACAGTGTAGCAGAACTAAGTCAAGTGCAGGCCAAAAGGTGCCTTCACTCAGCAATGCAGACATTGAAAAGCATAATGACTGTAGCAGAGAAAGGAAACTAACTCTAAGTTATCTGCATCACACTACTTTCAACACACTCTAAGTCAGCATCAAATACCATCTGCTATAACAGTTTAGTGTGTGTGGCCAGAAGAGAACAGCTTTACGTAAGATGGTCTCCCTCCCTGGGCCCTGTGGACAAAGGTGCCTGCGTCACACTGATGCACAGGAACATGTTCCACATGCGTGATGTACCTAACTGGAATTACATCAAGTCTCAAGTAAAAGACCGTTGTGAGGACAAGGCCCAGTGAAACGCTGGACA
This sequence comes from Equus asinus, assembly GCF_041296235.1. Lineage (NCBI taxonomy): Eukaryota > Metazoa > Chordata > Mammalia > Perissodactyla > Equidae > Equus > Equus asinus. The sequence continues at coordinate 116,594,684 of NC_091793.1, read as the reverse complement.
GCTCCTTTCCCTCCCGTTAAAGTCAGCAATTAGTAGATGGAAGTGCACGTTTCAGAGAGTGGAAGATAACATCAAGACTTACGGAAGAGGGCATCTGCCCCGGGGAATGGGGATTCTGCTTTCTTCATATGGAATCAGTGAATACAGTAAACTGACACGTATACAAATACCGTAATTATAACTCTGTATCTATTAAAAAATCCAGGATAAACTACTAAGTGGCTAAACTTCACACTTGCATTGAGCAGGGCACAGCTGTTGAGCATGGAGCACAGAACACGCTCTCTCTTCAACTCAGCTTTTGCTTTCGGAGGAGAAAATTGTTCACTTGCAGCTTTTGGCTTTTGTTTAAAGTCCTAAGAACCAATTTGTAAAATATGTGTAAACTATAACACACTTGGTCTGGTGGGACGTGAAGCACTGACGGATTAAATGTGGATACAGGGCCCACAGTCATCACATTGGTGGCTAGGAGGAAATATGTGCCCAGTTCTCTGAGAAAATGTGATATGTTAGTTAGAAAAAAGGTGATTGCTGTTTTAGTAAATAAGCCACATGCTTCAAAGGAAGAATCCGCATATCTTTACATTCTGCAAAAGTGCTCAGGATCATTGTTCTTAGAGCAAAATCTCAAACACTTGGAATTTGAAAAAAAAAAAAATACTGTTTTACTCCTATCCTTTGTGACTACTATCTATATGCTTATTTGTTCTTTCATTATTTCTCTGTCCACAGGTATACTGAAAGCTGTCTTAGTTGTTGACATAATTGGAACCAGACATGTTTTGCTCTCTTGGAAGTAGAAGGCTTCACGCTAGGTTGTTTGATGGTTTGAATGGCAGAATCACAGCCTTGACCTCAGGGGTTCACACAAACCTCAACTAATGGTTCCTCCAAAGTGATTGCACCTTCTGTTGCCCCTGGAACAGAACTAGCAAAACAACCCCACAGAGACTTGAGGGCAAGGACAAGTAATGGCTTTCCTCAGGGTGAGAGTTATAAAAACAAGTTTGCCATTTATAAGAAAAGCTGTAGAACGGTTTGCTCCGGACATTTAATTCTTGTTTAAGCTCTCATCTCGTCCAGTATTCATGAAATGTGGTCCTGCCTACAGGTGTGTGCAAAGGCATACTAGGTAACCTCTAGCCATTGATATCAACAGGGAATGAGCTAAAAGTTTAAAAGGAATATTTTATTAATAATATATATGCGGTGGTAGAAAAAAGGTGTTACATAGCACAAAAAAGCATGGAAATAAATACTTTCCCAACTTGGGCAACCAGAGTGGCAGAAAGTGTCAGCAGACGACTGAGCATGCAGCAGCCCGTTTCTGCACGTCTTACCAGGGCGGCCCCTCTTTTTGCTTTGATCCTACAGACTGTTTCTGAAGTTTGCTACAACCCAGTGCTACAAGCTTTGTGGTGCAGTGCTCTCAGGCAGTGCTCAGGACCACATTTATTATTTCCCTCCCTGAAACTCAACTATTTTCTCTGTAATAATATCATGAAAGCATCCTTGGGAACACTGAAGAATATCGGTGTTTTCAGTGAAACGATGCTGTTTGTGATAATTACCATGGAAGAGCCCAGATAGTGGCAGAAACAACATACAGAGTGCACCCAAGGAGCATGAACAGTGGCAAAGCAAGGAAAAAGGAGGCAGGTCACCAGCCACTCGTGCCAGCCAACAAGCAAGAAAAGCTATGGCAACGTGTCAGAAATGACACTGGTCTATCACTAGTGAGCTCGATCTGCATTAAAAACTCTCCACAAGGTATGCTCATTTCTCCAACGCCTCGTGTCCCTCATATACATTCAAGTCTAATATATTCAAGAAACACAAACTTCCGTCCCAGTCTATAAAAGAAGTTACCATCTGAAGATCTGAGCCAGAATCACTTCCCAAATCCCCACCTCCTTGGCTATTAACTTGCATTCATCCACCCAGGCAGACAACGGGTGAGAATTTATGTTAGACTGGGTGAGACTCGGGCATATATATATTACTAAATGGAACTGTGGGCTCTGGGAAGGAAACACGGAAGGAAGCTTGATGGCCAGAGGAGGATATGAAACATATGGCAAGATGGAATCATCAGAGACTTAAACCCTTTGGAGAAAAGCAAAACTGGTTCCAAAGGAGTGAGAGAATGAGCATGGAAATGGTCAAAGCTAGAGCTATGAAGAACCAAATCCTGGGTATCTCTTAAAAATCACCCTGGTTTTGATTTTAAAATAAATACATACTATTATAGTATATTTGGAAAATGCAAAAAGTAGAAAAATATTTTTAAAAATTCATACCTTACTATCCTATCAACCAACTGTTGGTAGCTTGGTATATTTCTTTATAGTTTTTTTGGGTATGCATTTTTCACATTATTTAATGAGTGCATACTTTACATCCTGTGTCTGCCACTTATTCTTTGCACATAAACATTTATTTTATGCTGCAAAATCCTTAAAAATATGATTTTAATCGTTGAATAATAAGCGATTATTTCCTATTATTGAGCACTTACGCTGTTACTGATCTTTACTAAAATAAATAAAGCTGCCATGAATGTTTATGTGCATAATGGTTTTCTATATTCAGCATTTCTTCCTCTGACTAGACATATCAGCCATGGACCAAAGGGTCAAAGGATAAAATCTTTTTAAGGCTTTAATAAATATTGCCAAATTATGTTCAAAATGACATCAATTTGAATTTACTGGATAGCTAAAAATAGATGTAAAGGATTCTATGAAGAATATCTTTGTACAGAACAAATTTGGCCAAGTGTCAGGGAACTATGGAATTCAGGAACAAACAAATACACTTGGAACTTTCATCCCAACACTGAATATTTATTTTGGATATGTGAACTGCTGTGGGTAGGAGGGATGGTAAGTACTATGATTGGGATTTTAATTATGCTACTGAGTACCTTCAGCCAATTTTTTGCTGACATTCCCAAACATATCACACTTCGTTGATTCTAAGATGCACATTTTCTCGCACATTTAACACTTGTGAAGCACTGTGTCAGTTTAATTGACAGCAGTTACTTTCTTTCTTAGTAATGTGCAAAATTGTGGTACATCTAACAATGGATGGTGCATTGATTTAATGAAATATAGTAATTCTAGCTGGAGTACAAGAGTCATATTCTGCTGCTCACATTTGTACGGACCCAATATCCACTGCATTTAGCACAAGCTGTGCACAAATTCTGGGGCTTAAAATCAAACTAGTAACAGTGACAAAGTGTAATGTATTCAAGACAGACTCAAGTCAAGTGGAATCTTTTATCATCAATAGTAATCCGGGATGCTAGGTTACTGTAGTCTTATATACTATTTGATTTTCGTGTTCAGGGTACTACATGAAATGGGATGTGAAATTATAGCTGTTGTGAAATAAAGTCATTCATAAAGGAATAGATGCCACATAAAATGCCTTGTCCTATAGGCTCAAATCCAACATCTATGCTGCTTCTCAGGTGTGAAAGTTACTTTTAAAGTTTCATGGAGCTAAAATAACAGAATTATGTGTGTGTTTGTGTACATATAGATCAGGGAAGAAGTATCACTTTAGAAGAGGAATTCATTATACTGTTCAGTTGCAAATTATTACATGCCCAAGGCAGGTAACAATTTCTGCTGAACATGTAGTGAAGAATGCTAATTTCATATATTTTATATGCTGTGTGCCTTCTAAAAGGATGATGGAATTTGTCAAGTTAAAATATTTAAAAGCTTTATTGAAAAGCAGCATTTTAACCATTAGACATATATCAAACATGACATACAAAATTAAAAAATGTGCTTCAAAAATGTTAGCTAATTTAAGAAGTTATTTAAACACAATCTCTCTCTCCTTCCCTCTCTGGGGGGCCACTCAACTTGGTAACCGGTCATAAAAAAAATCTGAGGTTTTAACTGATGACACTTGAATATGGACCAAAGATGTCTTTAGGCTACCTGAAATCACACTATAAGGTGAAGTTATGTTAATATAAAAAGATACGCAGAACAATTGTCTCAATGGACTCAAGCTATTTAGTGTCTTGTTCAATCCCAAGTGCTATACTAAAAGAGGGAAAATGAAAATAGAGTTGGCCAACCGCTCCATCAGTTAACTGTTTTCCATCTTCAGCATCTCCTTATCTGCTGGTTCCTTCCCCTCATGATACAAACGTGCTGAGATGACTGGAAATTCCAAGGTTGACTTTCAGTCCATGTATCGTTTGCTGCTAGATTAGATTCTGTTAACCTTTTCCTGCTTGTGATTATCTAAACTCTTTACCCTTGATCTCAATAGTCATCGCTTTCTAAATTCTTCCGCTGCTTCCCCTGAGTCTCCATTAAAGGATCTTTATTTTTTTTTAAGCCTTTCCTTTAAATATCAACGCTCTCAATAGCAGTACATTGACCCTCTTTTATTCTGACTGAAAACACAATTTATCAACACCAAAACTTCACCGATATACTGGGGTATCCACATCTTTCTCTCTAGCCCAGACCTCTCTCCTGAGCCCCAGATCTGTATCTTTCATTCTCTGTTGGATGTCCCACAAACACCTCAGTCTCCACAAAAACCACTCATTATTTACCCTTGACAAATCAGCTCCTCTTGTATTTCCTCTCCTGGGGAAAAGAACAATCATTTACCCAGCTATCCAAGTAAACAACCTGGAAAGTAGTCTTGACTGTTCCTTGTCTCTCTCTAACATTCAGCTGATCTCCAAGCCATGCTGACTCTCCCTGCTCAGTGTCTTTGAAACCCATCCCCTCCTTCTACCAACCCTGGCACTTCCTTAGTTCAGGCCTGCATTATCTCATATCATAACAGTCTGTCCAACTAGTTTTGCCTTAATTCCATCCATCCTCCATACTGTACCAGAGTAATCTTTCTAATATACAGAAGTATGCAGTAATATTTCCAATTTCTGGCATTTTCACTTATTAGTTAAAATTCTTTAAGGCCTCCCCATCACTGATAGGATAAATCTACTCTTTTGTGTGGTCTGTGATGAGCTGGTTCCCACCTACTGAACTAGCTACTCTTAGATTAATTCTTTGTTCACTTGACGCTTCAACCGCTAGGAACTAACTGCCGTTCTCCAGACACTTCTCTGTTGGTCTAAGCAAGGATAGTGATTCCTTAGAAAGGAGTGAACTGTCAGTAAACTTAAATGCCTAAGCAAAAGCTGTGGTGATTTCAAAAAGAGAGTCCAGCCTCAGCACTGATGGGAATAGATGGCCAGTGAGGGTACAAGTGGTGCAGTGGGAGGGTATGAATAGACACAAGAATTCACATGAGCCAAAATGCTGTGATAATATATAACTGGAAGCACTGAATCTTTTATCATGTCAGCATCAGGTCCTTCCTCATGAGTTACTGCTGTCTACTCAGGCCCATTTCAAGGCTTGATTCCTCTGTGAAGCCTGATCTGTGGCTCTGCTCACAGCTCAGGGCTCTCCATTCTTGACAGAGCCCTGGAAATCAGTACCACCCATGCGCCGCTCTGAATGGACTACAACATGGTCCATTTAACTGTTTCCTGTATAAATACTGCTTATCTCACTAATCAGATCACGAGCTTCCTGGGAACATGGCCAGGGCTACTTTTTCCTTGGTGTTCCATACTTTGCACTGTACCTAATATACAGTCAGTTGACCGAAATGAACAAATGAAGAAGTGTTTCAAAATTTCTCTTCATCCTCCTTTTTAGTCCCACCTGATGCCTCACCCTGGATCTCTATTTACCATTCTCTGTCTTAGCAGCAAGCAAATAAAAGCAAGCAAGCAAGCAAGAAACACATTTTCTTATTTTTCTTGGTATAAGCTTGTGTTATATTACTAAGCCTCCATCATTAAGTACATCTGAAGGAAACACTGGAACATTTAAGGGGACAAGATGACATGTTTAAAAGGTGACATTTGCTTGTTTACCTAAACATTATTTTGATCTTCTGATTCATGATGCTCTCAGAATAATGATTCAGAAGATCAATTAACATGGACTGAGCGTTCAACAGTTACGTGACATGAGAAGAGTCCAGGGCATCCATTAGAGTGTGCTTATGGAGCAAGCCCTCTGCAGACTGCCACGACAGCTGCTGCTCTCAATGCTCATGCTCCCAAGTCCCCTAGTTCTGCACTGGAAGCAGCATATGCACCTCAACTGACAGTGTTTTATGGTGAATGCAGAAACTGTAGCCCAGATAACAGTACTCAATAACATAAAACTTAATGTTGAAAATAAACTGACAGTTCAGGTACATAAAACATGGTGAGACACTTGAAGTCTAATTTTTAGGAACTGAGGGAGACTATCCAAGCAGGAGCTGATCCACATGGAAAACCACTTACCCAGGATTTGCTTGCTCCATCACTCTGATCCAAGGCACCAGGAAGTGAACAATATTTTATATAAACACTGAGTTCTCATATAAAAATCACATAACAACACTGAATTCTCAAAGGAATTTTTAAAAGTGCATTTATAGACTAATGAAAATATTTCAGAGGAAGAGCTTAGTGTAAGAAAAGCATAAGTGCAGTTTTATAGAATTTTTATTAGAAATTTCAACTTTGATATACATAGGGATTTGATTAGATTGACAAGATTGATATAATATATATTGTAATATATAATACATTTTAAAATATGAAAGTCTAGCTTTAGGGAGCATAACTGAGATAGGAAGAAAATCCTAAGAATGCAAATCAGAAAAAAAAAAAGGTAATACTAATCAGTAATTTTCAACAGATTAAAATATATTGTAAGTGGGAAAAAATATTGTGTGGAAGATCTAGTAGATTTTGTTCTATTTAACATTTGATTGAGTATATTACGGAACATACTTTAGACGTGTAAATCATGGATACACACGTGATTCTTTTTTTAAAACCAGGGATTGCCTTATAAATGACCAGAGAGAGGCATTAAAAGTATTCGATCAGCCAAAATAATAATTATACATTTGTGAGCAAGTTTGGCGGATTTACACTCTTACCTGGACATTTTTTGGAAGAAAAGCAATAAAATTTAATACTGATACTGCAACATCTTGGGAGAATTTCAGATGAATGTGCCACCTCCATTACAGACTGCCTCCATCCCCATCCTTTACCTTACAGGGTTGGGAATGTGTCATGAGCATGAAACACACACTCTCATTTACCTGAGACAGTGACTGTCGGAGCCGAGCCATCTGTGTGCTGTGGCCTTTATTGTGATCCTGCTCAGAAACCATCTGCTTAAGCTTCTCCTTCTCTATAGCTATGCTATTAAATGCAGACTTCAAAAGAGAATGCACTTGGTGGGGGAAAAAAGTGAGAAACAAAGATTAAATGGATCCACAAAGAATATACAAAATTATAAACTTCTCAGCATTTTAACTCATGCATAGACATTTTCTGGAAAGATTATGTTACAGTCTAATTAAAAGTCAGCCTCACAATGGAATCTATCAGAATATCTATACACAGAACAAATATGGTAATGGTAATTCATCAGGGTGAAGATTTCAGCATTTTATACCAGACAAACCAACACAGACTTGGAAGCAACATATAAAATATCAATATCAATTCTAAATATCAATATTTAGAAACTAATCTATAATTCCTAAAAGGAAAAGGGAACAAGTTTTACTCTACCATAGTTGATGAGAATATTTGAGCAGTTCTGAGTACAATGAAATCTTATGCAAATCATTTAAAACTATCCAAAAATTATTGCCCAAAAGTGTGCAACCCAAAAAAGAGCATTTCATGAGTCCTGCCAACATAAAACACGTGGCTGACTTTGAAGTTCTAACCAGTTCTCTTTGAGGTAGGAAATGATTTGATCTTAAGAACAGCACTAGCATTACTTTCTCAGCCAGAAACATCTTTATGTCAGAAGTGCTTTCAAAGAGAACAAACTTTCAGTTATAAGATGAATAAGTTCTGGGGATCTAATGTACAGTACGGTGATTATAGTCAATAATACTGTATTATATACTTGAAAGTTGCTAAGAGAGTAGATCCTAAACGTTCTTGTCACATTATGGGATGTGATGAAAGTGTTAGTTAATGCTATGGTGGTGATCATTTTGCAACATGTAAGTGTATCAAATCAACATGTCATACACCTCAAACTTACACAGTGTTATGTGTCAATTATATCTCAGTAAAGCTGGAAATAAAATAAAATAAAAGCAATAATAAAAACAACCACCCCTCATCTGTGCATACCTAACAGCACACATTGGTAAAATATGAGGCAGTCTTTAATTTTGGAATACAAAAGGGTTGAATTTCCAACTCCTATCTTTACAATAACAGCTTCTGTAATACACAAAGTCTTCTAAAATAGGGATTTTCTTATTTGAGAAAGGTTATTTTCTAAAGAAATAGAAATTTTTAACACAAAACAGTGGCCTGAATTAAAGGGGAAAAATGGCGGGATCACAAGGGACTCACAATCCATTGATTTATATGTTACATTCCAGGCATCATCAATTTAAAGGTAATAACTTGATAGCTGAAATACATTAACCCCACTGGCAGCTCTAAAAGTGGACTCTCACTCATTTGAAACTCTATAATTCTTTCTAAAGAGTTCACTCAATAATCACAGAAAAGCCCTTTTTTTCCTAGCACAGTTGAAAAGAAAATATGTTGTTTCAAAAGAGGCTTTAAAATTCTGTTGAAACTTGGATTTCCTGAAAGCCTCAGGATTGCAACCAAATACACAAAGCTTTCCTGGGGCTGCCTTAAAGTGATCCATCTCCCTCTTGAAGCTGTGCTATACTTTCCTCACACATTTGTTCTCTCATTCTACCTGCTCATACAATCCCGCCACCCCATTAGAAGTAAACATTACTGGCCACAAGTCTATGCTGTTATATAAACAAAATAACATTGCTCCAGTCTGATGACATAGTTAGCACTCAGCTAAGAAATTTAATAAAAATGTATTAGGAGTAAAATAGCAGATGAAAGACATTTAGCCTTACAGAATCTCAATGGAGAAATCTATTAAAAAAAAAGGGAAGATGATTTAGCTTAATCGTTTTAGGACTATGGAATTAAAGAAATATCTGATAGCAAATATCTTTGCTGATGGTTGAGAGTATAAATTTTGTTGACTCCCCAGAGATGCCCTCAGTGTGCGCCCCTTCTTTTCCTGAGCTGCCAGGCTTTTGAGAATTACGGGGAACACTTGAGATGTTCTATTTATCATGCATTTTCAAGAATATTTTATAACCTATTACCAGCAGCCTCAGGGAAAATAAACTTGATTACTTTGTAATAAGGTGTTAGTGACTGAAAACAACATAATGTATACTTTTCTTGAAGAGATTATGCATTTTAAAAGACAATGCCTGGGAAAGTACTATCTTAAGTCAAAAAATGAATTTGAGCGTCTGAAATTTAAATACTATAGCAATAGGTTGGGGGGGGGGGAGTTAATTTGGGAGCTGAGGCTCTTCCTGGTAAACAGAGATAGGACTGCTCAGTCCACCTACGCTCTACTATCTTACTTCTTATTTGTTTTGCCCTACTCTCTGTGGCTGATGACAACTGAGCTTATGCAAAACATCTTACTGAAAATTTAACATTAAAAAGACTCCAAGGTGGGGTTGATTTCCCCTCCCCTCAAATCTGGGCTGGCCTGTGAAGCTCTGACCAGTAGAGTGCAGTGGAAGGGACACTGCATCAATTCTAGAGCTGACCTTGGACAAGACCAGCAGCTTCCAGTGCTGGGCATATGGGTGAAGTCACCTGGAACATTTTAGCCCAGCCTAGCCTCCAGCTGATTACCACTGAGTGAGCCCAGTCAACGCCACGTGGTGCAGAACTGCCTACCTGAGCCCTGTCTGAACCTCTGACCCAGAAACTGTAACCTACAATCGATGAAGTGTTGTTCAATAGAAACAGAGAAAGATTCAAACAGAATCTGTTTCTTTTTTTCCTTGCTAAGCATAACCCACAAGTATGTATTAAATGATAACTAAAAGATACTGAAAAAAGATGTTGAATAGTAGCGTCTGCTGACCTGCCTACGATAACTCTTTTGTCTTTCTTCCTTCCTCCCCGCTCAATGACACTTTCTTTATTCGGTCAAAACTGTAAACCTATGATGTGTGTTCTCCCAAGAGGCAGGCATCATATCCTGTGGTGTTTTGTATACAGAACTCCAAATAGATTATAAAACATTTAATCTTTCTACCATGACCCCTAGATAAGGATAAAAGGGTAAATGGCAACCTCGCATCAAAGAAGGGAGCTTCTCTAAAGGGCACGTGATATTTGTTGTTACCTTTCTGTGCAATTAGACAAAATTCTTCTTGAAGCTTTGTATAATCCGTTGAACTTTCCAGAGGGTCAGTGAGGTGGCTAGGGGGAGTCTGAAATTCAATATCTGCACAAAGGTTGGGGTTGGAGGAATGCAAGCGGACTGGTGACATGGTAGCACTGAAAGGAACCTGAAAGGGGGAGATACAAATTATTAAAGAGCAACAGTACATTGTTCCACATTCTCTTACATAGAAAAGACCTCTTCCCTTCTTCAAAATAATAGATTCCTGTCTAATGACACACTTGGGGACACCCAGTGCTCTTATTTTGCAGGCAGTTGGGGTGGGAAGGAGTCTCATTTCTCATAGTTGACTTAGTACTACACTGATTCACTGGTATCTCACTGTCACAGGCAGAGACGACTACAGAATGACAGGACGAAAAGGCGTAATCCCAGATAAGCTTCAGCTCTCAACCCACAGTTGTATTTAAAAAATTACTGGCAGAAAACAGTAATTGGAACTGCGACGTAGCTGACCTTCTCTTACAAAGTCTGGGTACTCGTGTCAGAGGACTTTTTATGCTCAGTTCTTTCTGAGCCTGGAGCAGGAACTTACAGAACAGGTGAAAATTCAAGAGGTATATATGCAGAAAGACTCACTTGCTCCGTGGCCATTAGATAAAACATAAAGTTTAACTGTACATATAATAATGGCTTAAGAGAGTCGTGGTTAAATTTGAAATTGATTTATTAAAATATATTTGTAAATGAAATATATATTATATAAATTACTATAGTTTACCTTTGCATGTTACATGCAACTCTGTTACATATATGAACATGGCTTATAAACTGGCCAATACTGAAAATCATTAACTAAAAATAGTCATATTACTATAGGTTTTCCCAAATGGCTAAAGCTACTTACTTGCCCAGGATGGATCTGGGCTAGGCTTGTGATGGGTGGAGGCAAAGCACCTTTCCCATTACAAATGCTGTCAGCCAAACATTCTTGGAAAAGGAGAATACCAATTCCTCTTGTAAATCAGATCACCAGTAACCGCCCCTAATTCCTACTGCACAGATTTTCATTCAATTACCTTCAAGAATCAGATTCTTAGACTCCTCCACAAGGTGAATTTTGTATAAATTAAAGGATAATTCACACCCTCTGTCTAACAAGAAATATGCTGTAGGAGAAAGGAACCAATATCTCGTCTGTTGTATATGTATGTCAGAACCACTTCCTTTTTTTCATTTTTCGATTTAGCTTTAAACTTCATGACAGAAAGAGAGGGGATGGTGGGCGGAGGGAGGCAGGTCCTCCATAGGGACACTGGCTACACTGGGCTGAGAGATGTCAACAGCTTGTTTATCGCATCAGGATCAGAACCCCTAGCTATTCCAGAAAAGAGATACAAAAATGGCAGATAAGCCATCTGAGAAAATGGAGTCCTTGGGCTCAATAATTTGCTGGAATTCTGTCCAGGTAACTTTGTGATAACGATGACTGAAGTCTTTTGGGGATGCCTATAAAGGAACAGGATTTATGTGGAAGAATTCTTGAAGATAGATAAAGGAAACTTCTGACCTTAACTACAGTGATGCTAAATCCAGAAAGAGCAGTCAGCCCATAGCCCTCTAGAAGGGGCACAGAGAATCCACGGAAAGGTTGGTGGAGATGAGGAGGTCATGGGGAGAGACTGTGACTTAAGGAAATGGGTAGACCACGGAATTTTTAGAGTTAAGGATCTGGTTTCCCAGTGGAAGGAACTAGAAGAGAACTTTAGAAAAAGAAATGTGGGTGTTTTGTGATTGGGACTGAAATGTGTTGAGGGATAATGGAAAAGGGTTTTATCTGCACTCAGATACCCTCAACACTCTAGGGACCGGCATGGCATGAGAAAGGGGTCTCTTCTTTGAGTGGGTAGGGAGGCTGGGGGAGAGGTCCCAATGGAGGCCACAGTACAGTAAAGGCCCAGGGAGTCCGGTAAAGACCCAGACTTGTCCCTGAGATAACAGCTTCTCAATTAAAAGTTGGGATTAGACACTGAGAGGAAAAACATGTTACAAATTTTATTTATTTATTTATTTTTGAGGAAGATTAGCCCTGAGCTAACATCTGCCAATCCTCCTTTTTCTGCTGAGGAAGACTGGCCCTGAGCTAACATCCGTGCCCATCTTCCTTCACTTTTTATACGTGGGACACCACCACAGCATGGCTTGCCAAGTGGTGCCATGTCTGCACCCAGGATCCAAACCAGCGAACCCTGGGCTGCCGAAGCCAAATGTGCGCACTTAACTGCTCTGCCACGGGCCAGTCCCTATGTTACAAATTTATATTTTGAACATAATGCAACTGTAGATTGGCAATTAAAACAGTAAAAATAATCTCGTATATAACCTACCGGGAAAGGGATTTGGAATGCTCTATTCAAACTGCAATCAGATAGTTCCTTGGGAAACTGAAAACTAATTTTTATATACTTCTGCCTGAAAATGTTTATACTGATAGCTTTTTTGTTAAAAGAAGTGTACGGAATGAGTTGTTTTAATTGAAGAACTCATGAAATGAAATTGAGAATACAAACTGAAATGTATTAATCTAACTCTAATTGAATATCTCTTCAGCCTGGGGACTTTTATTCATCAATTTGGGTATTGTGGGATTCAAAAACTTAAGCGGTAACTAGGTTCTCTGTCAGTGATGGTTGGAGCGGAAGCTGTCTCCAGCTCTCAATGTTTGTACCCGAGAACCTTCAACACTGGGCGCAGCCTTTACAACCCGCTCAGGAAAGAAAGCCGAGGCTTCCTGAAATGTTGTGACAGGGAGGAAGGCTGATCCCGGAACATTCTGGTACCAATAACTGCAGTTTGGAATGGGGATGTTAGGAGATGCTTTAACACCTGTCTATAAAGAAGTCAAAAGTGAAGCGGATTGACAGTGGAACTACTGGCACTGAAATTTAGCAACTGTAACATGAAGGAAAAAGAGAGCACACAACAGCAGATCTAAGACAGATACTAAGCGGATACAACTCAGGGAGCCAAGGTGAAAAGTCCCCTGCTGTTCTTACTCTGCATTACCTACTGGGATCCTTGCGTGGAGTACTGATTGCACTGGGACTCTTGGGCTTCTGCCAAGGGAGCGGCCAGTGTTTCCCTCTTTCCAACCCCCAATTCTGTTGGGTCTGGCTGATGTTGCAAGTGAATCATTCTGGGTGCTAGTGCTAATAATAAGAATAAATCTCTGAAACATCTCCTTGGGTGAGCTTTTCTTTGGGAGCAATCTCAGGTGCCTGAGGCACCTGAGTGGGCAAGGAGAACAAGCAACTAGAAGTCATTTGGAAGGATTCTAGGTAAAAAGCAGCTAGCAGGATGGAATAGGTTCAAAATGTGTGGGCTGACTTTACTGTTGGGAAGAGGAAGTACTAGGAATTAAGGGGACCACTGCACTAAAAGAAAGAGGGGAGCCGAGTCACTGGCAACAGGTCACTGAGATGTGGGTGAGGGGGCGAGGGAAGCAGGTGAGGGTGCTGCTAGGTGCTGCTGTGCTCTGGTATGGAGTTAAAGCCATAAATCCCAGAGGGTTTAGAGCACCCATTCCCTCTAGTTATTCCTGAATACATTACTAAATGTTGCCAGCCTTTCTCACTAGATACACTAAGTTATTCTTAACTTCTGTGGTCACAGCTACCCTGGGAGGTGGGCATTGATACTTTCCTCTTTCAAAGCTTTTCCTCTTCTACTCGCAATTTTAAAAAGTCTAAACCCATTCTATTCAAAGAGGTTCTAATCCCAGTTTTATTATATTTGCTATATGTATCTGAAATTAAAAAATAAACACAATCACTTTCCTGCATGCCATCTAGGCAGTATATTATTTGAGAAAACATTAGGATTTTCATAAAATGGTTGATCTTTTCTTTCCATACTGAGATATTGTTCTCTCTCTAATAATCATCTGGATTTCTGAATTTTATAAATGAAAGATTACATTTAAGAATTATTTAACTGATTTTCATGCATCTATTGTCATTATCTGTGACCATGTCAGTGTCATATACTTTATTCACCTGCATCTGGATACATGCCTAAGATATACACTAACCAGGAAATCAATTTTTAAAATTTATTTTCTTTAAATATTCACAAAACTGTGAGTTTAAAAGTCAGTTCCCCAGTAAATTCAAAGTCACTGGTTCATTTCATAATCACAAACAATTCTGTCTTTCAAACAGTCTAGCTGAGCACCCAGACGTAAAGCAAGAGTCAGTCACTAACCATGAGGCAGAAAACCAACAATCCTCACACCAGTCTCCATTCTCCTACAACACAACCAAAACTTTTTCGTATTTTTTCAGCAATTCTAGTCTTAAAATATATTCCACCATTAGCAAGAGCAAGACTAAGGTTAATTCAGGAAACGTTACTGAACAGCCAAAAACCTAACATCCATGATTGCTATGAACTCAGTACCCTGTATTTTAAAAAGTTTATACAATGTTATGATTAAGCAAATATTACGATTTACTTTTATTCAGCAAAGGGTTCCTGTATTTACATATTCTATTTTATATTCCACATGGACGGTTCACTATTCTAAACACCTGCTACTCAATTTTAAATTTTGGTTTATACCCTTATCTATCTCAATACTTCCCTTATCCTCCTAATATCCATCCTATTTTCTCTTAAAAAAAAGCCAAAGCAACCTCCATATATGGATTAAACACCACTTAACTTTGTGATTTTCTCCTTTCTACACTATATTTTCTGATTTTCAGCTTAATATTCTTTCCAGAAAACAATTTTCCCTGTTAAGCCTAATTTGGGTAGCCATTTAGAGATGACATCAAAATTCACCTTTTCTTACCCTCTCATTTCTTTATTCTCACATCCTTTTCAAATAGTCACATTGCTACAAAAAAAAGCACAATTTATGTCTGTAGTGACATGACTTTTCTTAGAAAAACAAAAATCAGTTAGCAAAGGTTCCAATGTCAGTATGGCAAAAAAAATAACAATATCATTTAAGGAAATCCCACACCATAGGGAGCTACACTCAGTTTCACAGCCTTGAATTTACATTACCTCTCACGCTCATAGTCGAATAGAGAACTGGACTATGTAACAGTTTTCCATTGCAAACACGAATGCCCTGGGTGACTCCTGACATGCAAAGACAGCCAGAGAACATGCGAAAGCTATGCCAACACAGGAGTGGGCTACAGATGATGCCATTGCACGCCAGTGGCACCATTAGAACAGGGGAGGTGACACTGGTACACAGTTTCTCATTCTTATTAAACATCCACTTGAGATTGAAATCCACTCACTGTTGTAGCCACTGCTGCCGCTAGCCTCTGCCGGCGCCGACTGGTGCTGAACTGGCCCTTCGCAGATGGCCCTTCCTGACAGTGAATGAAAGAGGAGGGAGGAGAAAACAGGGGATGGGAGAGGAGAGGACAGGATATTGGAGGATGAAAGAAAATCAGACAAAAGAGAGGGAGAGTTTTTAACGGAAGTTGATTTTTCCTAAATCTTAGCATTGAAAAGAGCTCGAAGGGGCATTCATGCTGTGAGAAAAACTTATTATCCTCATCACAGGACACCCAAACACTTAAGTCTACTTGCTGAATATAACTCCCACCCCAAAGGGCGATGGAAAGTTATGAACTGATGAATAGCTTGTGATTTTAAGGTAAAATAAATGTGAATACCGTTTTATTCATGCAATGTCATGGTATATGAAGTCAAAAGGCATTCAATAAGTGGAAGCAAAGAAAAAATAAGTTCAGGAGAAAGTGGTCAAATAAATAATACACAAAGGATAAAACTAACAGGTTGTCATGAGAGCCTCCTGGTGGCCAGGCAGAATTTTTTTTGTTTCTTGCTGGGAGGAAAAAATAAAGGAAGGCTACTGGGAATCTTCAAGTCCCCATTTAGTCCCCTATGATAAAGCTCGCGGGGATTCAACATGAAAAATGTGCTGGGATTTTCAGGTTGAAGCATTTTCCAAGGAGGAAGCTAGTCCTCATAGCATAGGGGGAAAAAAATCTCAATTTCCTCAGAGCGTTGAGACAATGCCTAAAAAAATCACCTATGAAAACGTGAAAGCATGGGTTTCATTTAGTGATGTGCACCCATGCATAAATCAGGAGAAGAATCTTAGAGCTTTCTTTCCTTTTTTCTATTTTTGGAGGACAGGATTAAGGGATGATGATGTTTCCTTCTAACCACTCCACTTTGCCTCCATTTGACAGACCCTGACTCTTCAAGGTTATGAGCATTAATTTCAGTTCTAATTAACTGAGATGTGCTTAGAATCACCTAAATCACCTAACAGTCCAGGCTGAGGAAAAAAAAAAAATAGCTCAGCTGCTTTAGTCTTTTGGGAACAACAGAAAAATATTTGAAATTCTTGTATCTCCATTTCTCTTTAAAGTTTCCAAATTACATTCACATTTCTCTTCCTCCATTATAAACCTGCATACATATGTGTATGTGTTTATCATACATACACATACATACATAATCTGTTTTCCACAGAAAGTTTTCTATACAAAATCCCTTTATGCTTAATACAGTAAATAAAAGGAGAAAGGACTTCCTTTTACCCTTCTGTGTAATTTGAATTTATATTGAGAGATAGGGAACATTTCCGCCCCAGGTTTCTCCTTTACTCAACCCCACCCTTTCGAGACTGTTGAGGGTCTTCACTTAGTGAGTTAATAAAATTGTTTTTGTGGACTAAAAAAAAAAGATCTAGGATGCACATGACTGACATCAGATCACTTATGTGTCGCTCCTGACTTCCTGCTAGTCCTCACTCTCCTCAGTGTCTGCGGAGCTAGTACTTAATTCATGCTATTAGCAACATAAGAAGTCCAACAGCTCTCCTTCTACAGCAGCCCTTATAAAATTATTCTCTTCTTGCCCTCCTCTACCTCTTTTAACACAGCAAAACTATAACTGCATAATGACAATGTTGAGATTTTTATTAGAACAAGAAATTTGAAGTATGGGAGACAAGAAGACTTTTTTCTAAAAGGTCATTCCAGAGTCTTCTAGGGCAACTGTTGCCTTCAATGAGTCACACAATGGATTCCCGAGGCTAGCTTCCCAATGGCTTCAGGAGATATATGGCCATACAGGACCAAAATTTAACCTCCACATTCAAAACAATAGCATAATCTAACCTATGTAAGAACTGGCAATCAAACAGCCAGTATAACATGTTCTTCATGTTTACTTTCCTGAGGTCAATTTTTTAAATGATATATCCTATAATTATTTCAAAATGACAACTACTACAGAATGCTGAATGCATTCAGTGAAACAAGTGTTATAACAACAGCAGTCACCATAACCACCACCACCACCAGACAGGCTAGGTCCCTTCACAAATGGCTAGTGTACTGAAAGTTCCAAGCAAAAGAGAGGCTGAAAAATGAGCCACTCACTACAAAAGCCTCTAAAGTTGGCTGCAACAATGACCATCAGAGAAAGTGGTTCAAGTTGTGAGATGATTATGGGCTCAAGACAAATACTTGGTACCATCAGATGGGATTCCCATGGTCAAGAAACACTGAAAACAGGAAGGAAAAACCTGTGTATTAGGATGGGAAGAGGTGGTGGGTATGTTTAATCTACAGTAAAATGAATGCTATGCCTTTCTGTAGGTAAAATACCAATGAGTAATGACATTTGTTTTGGTCATAGTCATCCCGGGCTGATTGTGTGGTTCCCCAGCCAAGTGTGCAGGTTGAAGAACCTTCTAAGCAACTTCCCAGTAATAGAGGATGAGCATCCTAAGGGATCCTGGAAGGGCTGCGGGTTTGGGTGAGCAGAAAAGGTCCAGGGATGGTACCAAATTCCACAGTGTTCACCCTACAATACCTTTTGTTTTACCAGTCCAAGTGGAAGTGGGGTTTCTCCGAGAACGATTAATAGCTTACTGTCACTCCCAAGTCTCTTTATTTCCCCTTGGGAGTTGGAACTAAATATGCTACTTCTGAAACTTTATTCTTTGAATGTGGGGAGGTGATGATTTCAATTTCCCTCAAAAATAATTAAACCAGAATCACAAGGGACATTTTGTTACTTTTTGGCAAAAAAACCCCAAAGCAAAATAGCATAAATAAAAATGTAAAAGCAAATGACAAACCCCTCAAAGATGCGACAGGAGTATGAATGAAGAATATTTTCCTGCTTTTTGAACAATTTCTTCTGATGACTCAAAGAAATCTTCATAAACTCTCTGCACATCGAAAAGCACAGCCTGTGACTAGGAGGGCTATTCAGAGCAGCATTCTGTTTCCTTCAGAAAAAAACTGAGTGACATGGGGACTCTGGTGGGTCTCATAGCCACAGCAGGGTGGCCAGGGGCATTTAACTCAGACTCATTGAGAGCCAGCCTATTCAAGACAACAGCCGTGAATGGGAATCTGTTCAATGGCATACCTTATAAAAACAAGATCGAATTCATATCTGTCCACAAATGTCTATGTTCTTATGGTGCTGGCCTTCTTCAATTATTTTATTTATAATGGTTCTTTTTCCCGGGGTATGATAACCATAGATACCATGCATAAAAAAAACCAAAACAAAAATAACCACAAAACTAGACAATTGCATGCTCAAAACAAATGAAATGGCCAAAAGCTATTTTACATAATTTTTTTGTGAAGTCATTTGGCAGATTTGTCTCTACAGTATTAATTTTCTGAATAGAAGGGAAAACACACTGAACAAAAGAACACGAAAAATTGTGTTCATAGAATGTGGACATTCTAAATAAAAAAACATGGCTCTTTAGTGCTAAGGAAAATTGATTTTCAAGTACATCAGATTAGGAAAGCAAAGCAACAAAGAGGTTGTTATTTACACATTCAGAATTACAACACAAAGAATGTTATCAATACAATGAGAATTAAAGAATTATTGTTATTTATTTAGAAGACTGAAGAATTCTGAAAAGCCGAAAAGCAAAATTGTAAGTCTAACTCTGATTGTGCAGGGTAAGAGTCCTTCACAAAATACAGCTAGATTGGAGTAGTAGTGATCCTAGTTTAAAGATCTGAAAGTAATATGATTTATGACTTAAGAGGTTTCAGGCATTTACCATATTTCGTATCACTGCAATACAATAACACAAGAGGATCTTAGTTTAAAAATTTAAAACTACTCATTTCAACTAAATAACTTATTTAAAATAAATTTCAAGTAAGTTTATTAGGAGCCATTAAAACTAGTTCAGATTTTAAGCGACTGTTGATGGCCAAATAATATCCATTTTTCATAGAATCATAGAATTTTAGAGTTGAAAGGGAATTCAGAGATGATTAAGTTACCTCCATTACTTTACCTAGGAGCAAACAGAAGCCCAGAAAATTTAACAGAAGTTCATGAGATTATGCTGCCAAGAAATCACAGTGATTAAACTAGAACCCAGGTTTGCTGATTTATTGACAGATAAAAGTTTGGACAAAGCTAACACATACAAAGCTCCTTTTAAGATCTAGTATATATAAGTGAATGTTCATTACAACCCATTGGATTTTTAGTCTAGATTTGTAAGGCGACTTTTTGTTAAAATACATTTTAATGGTTCAAAGGCCATAATTGAGATGAAAATTCCACTTTGCAGCCATATTAAGTAATTTTAACCTTTCTTTTAAATTCTTTTTACTTATGCCAGAGTAAGAAGAAAGGATTTCCCACTATTTTAGATAACTCAGCCTGAAAAGCACTGGCTTTAAGGCAGTTAAGCTGCTGTAAACTTTTTAACATCCATGAACTGATACATAAAGATGAGTATTTTAAAAGCACATAAAAATATGAATGAAGGAAAAGTCAAGTCTGTACCTGCAGTTGTATTTTTGTATCTTTGCTGACACTTTTTGTTCTCCATCGTCTTGTGACCCGCTTGTCTTTCTTTGAAATATCTACACAGTTAGCCTACATTACACAAATAGTTAAAAGCAACAAAGGATTATTAAGTTCACACAGGTGATACAGACAGAGACAAAGAGAGCGCAGCAAGTTAGTAATCATTGTTAGACATCTTAAGCAAACCAGCCAGGAAAGAAAGGCGTATCTGATGCCTACTGGGCATCAAAAGCAGAGACAAGAACTTAATCATAAAATACGTTTGTCTGCTATACAAAATTAAAACAGGATTATACGTCTTCAGCATTTTTTTCCTATATGAAAAGATGGTAATAATTCTGAGAGTATCTAAGATATCTTCAAAGCTACCATTTCTAATGCAAGAGAAACATGGAAGAATGATTCAGATATTCGTTTCTCTAGTTTCTATTTAAATGCAAAATATTTCAAAATAGACATCTTAACACAATGACACCAAGATTGAAAAACATTAAGAATAACTCCAGAATATAAACTAATCTGTTCTGTAGTTATTTCCTTTTAAATGTTACCTCATATACTCATAGAATAATCCAGTAAAAATTCTGAGTTACTATCTTCAGGTCCATCCACCAGCAGCAGTAATATGTTTACCTGCATGTCAGTAAAATTAGGTGCTGACTGAGTTCTCTGAAGTATTTCCAAATTTTGCAGGAGTTTGCTAAGTTCCACAAGGTTTGACTGGCAGTGTGCAAGATCTAATAAAAATCAGAAATAAAAATCTGTTAGAACTGGGCAGGGAGTGGTGGTGACGGTAACAAAGGGGAGTCAATCCAAATTATGGCACATAAGATTAGGCAGATCCATGTCTATATAATGATGATATTGGCAAATGAAACAAAACGGACCCTTCTCTGGTTTAGAACAGAAAAAGCATTGATTATTACATGATTTCAAAGCCCACTCCTACAAATTAACAGCTATTAGGGTAGAGAGCCATTAAAATCTCAGTGACATTTGTGTGCTCACTCTCCTGCTCAAGTGGCCTTTCTCACATGAGAAGCACAATCGAGGGAACTTCAGCAGTTGGACGGTTTTGTTCTTGGGAACCTGTCTACCTGCTCTTAAAATAGTTCACAGGGTGGCTGCTTGGAATTGGGATGGAGTCAAAGTCAAGTTCAGAAAAATAAGGTACAAAGTCAGACAAACACATTTATCTCTAATTTAGCTCACTAACAATGTTGCAATGAATGCTTACTTTAAAATCTACTAGAGACGTTACACGAAACAAAACCAAAGACTCTCAAAGTGTGCTCCCTGGCTCAGGGACATCAGCATCACCCGGGCACGAAACTCACTCTGTTTGAATTCATGTTTAGAACAAAGAAATGACTTCATTTTATTTTTAACTTTTTGATGTATTTGAACAAGCAAGAATTTTTAAGATCTGTATCATAAACTGTCTCTCAAAAAACTGACCTTTAGTATGTGAAACTAAATACAACTAAGAATATTGTTATTAGCATCATTTATTCAATTATTAAATATTTAGAACCTGCATCCCAGTTATGTGATAATTTTGCACATGTACTGTTTATAACAAGACTGTAGTAGGGAAAGCCTATAAATTTGTTAAATTATAAAGTGGTTGTTCTTATTTTTGTGGCAGTTGGTGAAAACTTCCCTTTTATTATCTTTGTTTCTCATTGAATTTCAAAGATCTGAATTGTTACAGATATGGTATAGGCAGCAAAATATCGCAGTTAAATATGGATAAAGATTAGCTGGGTCAAACAATTAGTGGAAAAGGGGCTGGTCCCATGGCATAGTGGTTGAGTTCGGCACACTCTGCTTCAGTGGCCCAGGGTTTGTGGGTTCAGAGCCTGGGCATGGACCTACACCACTTGTCAGCCATGCTAAGGTGGTGACCCACATAAAAAAATAGAGGAAGAGTGGCATAGATGTTACCTCAGGGCTAATCTTGAAGCAAAAAAAAAAAGAGGAAGATTGGCAGTAGATGTTAGCTCAGGGCAAATCTTCCTCACCAAAATAAATAAATAAATAAATAAAATTGATAGATATAAAATAGAGGGGTAACTGCTAAGAGGGTCTTTACAGAGGACTCAGAATCTCTGCACAGTCCAAGAAAAGCTAGACAGTAGCAATTCATCCTGGGGCCAGGCCACACCCCGGTCCTTCCTCTTAGCAGCATCTGCCTTTGGGTGGAGCCCGGGTGGGCTGTTCAAATGCTACTATTTTTCTTTCAGGGAACTCCTAGCCATCAACAGAGGGAACCACCCAATGGAAGGGGGAAGAAGGGAGTAGATACTGACAAGGCAACAGCCATTCCCTGTCCCTTCATCTCCCCCACAAAGAAAATAAGGTAAAGTGGTTTGAAAGGGTAGGAAATACAGAAGACAAAGGGAAGGAATGAGGAAGTAAAGTACTGAGAAGGAAGCAAGGGGTTAGAGAGAAGAGGAGAGAGTAGACGGCTAGAAAGGACCTCCATTTTAACTTGCTTTTTAAAGAACAATCACATCATAAGCACCCTGCTGGTAGGGACATTGTCTAACATTATCTACCCATTGAGCCTTCTTTCCAGTAAATATTACATTCATACCTTTTAATAATTGTGATTATTCTACCCAACTGGTATATGTAGGTAGCAAAGAAATTTAGAAATGGGGCTTAAAACCCTTTCTAACAGAATGAAAAGAGAACTTTGTGAACAAACTCGATTCAAGGCAAAAGACTCAAAACCAAGAGTCAGGAGATGTTGATTTCCTTTACGTTTCTTGGTGGCAGTTTCCTCACCTGTCAATTGGTGACAGTAATATTTACCTCTCTTACCGTCCTGATTAGAGTAGCAGCTGAGAAGGTAGATGAGAAAATTCTCTGAAAACCAGAAATTGTCTTTATGGCGTCTTGATCACACTATGTTGAATCATACTGCTAGGGCCTTAGCTTGGATCAAGCCACACCATTCCTCATCACTTCTATCACTTGAAATATGAAAGAAATGAAATCTCACACAGGATTTCACCGCTTGCCTAAGTGTCTGGTTGCATACAAGGATTATAAAGATTTACCCAACACAATGAAAATATCTTTTAAAAAAGAAATCTCTGGAATTTCATTCAATTAAGATTAAATCAAATTTTAGAAACAGGGGGAAAAATTATGCTAAGAAAGAACTGCTGAGATAGTTTCTAATAGTGAACAGTTAAAAACTTAAATATCTAGCAGTTTACTTATATTCCCATCATGCCCTACCTTGTTCCAAAAAGAAACAGGTTGTCCAACTGTGGAATGGTTAAATAAATTAAGGTATATCCAAAGTTATCCACTTATTATTTCATTTAGGGAATTATTTCATTGATTGGGAAGACACTGTGTACCGAGCACAGTTCTAAGCACAGGGAATACAGCAATCAAGTAAGATTCATGGAATTTACGTTCTGGCAAAAAAAAATGTATGCAATAAACAATCTGTATGTTGAACTATTATGTACCCGTATTTAATGATGGCATGTACTGGTATATAAAGATGGCATATAAAATACTAATCTTGTTTCTATGGAAAAAAATGCTCTCCAAGAGTCAAGCAATTCCCTTATATACTTGAGAAGATCTGTATCGATGTAAGTCCACATCTATGAATAGCTAGCTACTTTAAGCATTAGCATTTGAAATCAGATACATTATGGGTTCAAGATGATGTTACATGATGAACTTTTGAAATACAACTAACCTCAATATTGGGGATTCTATGAAATGATCAAGGTAGACCAAAGAAAAAGTGTTGTGGAAGTTTAGGAATGTTGTTTGAGGTCATCAGAACAGCCTTAAAAGAGAGAGTGGAATCTTTTCTGGTTCAAGAGGATTGATGCAAAGGGCTCAGCAAAACAGGAAGGTGGAGAAGGGCAGGCGGTACCGCAGGTTGGGAAGAACAACCTGTGCAAAGGCATGGACGTGGGACTACGCGAGCATGTTCAGGAAATAGCAAATGAGTTCAGCTAGGCCTATGGAAGGCATGGTTGAAAGGGTAGGTAGGGCCAGAAAGCTGAAAGCTGGATGTTAAATGCTGGACTAAGCAGTTTGGACTAAAACCCCAGTGCCCAAGGAGAACCACTTGAACAGATTTTTGCACAAAAGCTATTTTAAGAAACATCAGTCTTGAGGGAACATTATGTAATGGACAAAGAAGTGGCTTTGGGCTTAATCAAATATGGGTTGGCTGGGGTCCCAACCTCTCCACCAGGGGCAGCGATACAATCTTGGGCAAATCCTTAACCTCTGTGCAAGTGGGAACAGTAGCAAAACCTACGTCTTATGGCTGAGTGCAGTGGAATAATGCCTGCTAAGTGCTGGCACGGGGCTGCAAACATGTTCAAGAACAGTAATTTGCCATGAGCCTCCGAGAAAGATGGAGCAGCAGAGCAAGAGACTGCACGTGATGGTACCAGTCAGGAGGCTGTGTGACTGCCCAGAAATAGAGTGAATGGTGGGTCTGAGTCATGAAAGCAGAAATGGAATTCCAGAGCAAGGGTAGATGAAGGGGAGGGGAAAGGGGGATGCTTTCAAAGAAATAACAGAACTTAGTCTCAGCTGGATGAACAGAGTGGGAGGGTCAAAGATGATGCTCAGGTTTCAGGGGTGGTTATGACAGCAGCACTGACAGAAACAGGGAAGTCCAGGAGCTGGGATCATTTTCCGGGAAGACACAAGAGTCCGGTTTTGGACAGGTTGAGAAGGGGGTGCAATAGAGACCATAGACAGAAAGGGCCAATGGCAAGGTGAGGCAGTGGGAATGCAGCACAGGTTGGATACAGAGACCTGAGATTTAAAGAGTTTTCAGCCTTTTTGAATGGAATATGGTGCAGTGATTAGGAGCATATGCTCTGGAGTCAGATCACCTGAGCGTGTGAACTTGGTCAAAGAGCTAACTTCTCTGTACCTAGGTTTTCTCATCTGTAAAATGGAGTTGAGAGGATTAAATGAGTTAATGCACATAAAACACCTAGACTAGTGCCTGTCGCATAGGAAGTACCCAATACCTATTAGCTGCCATCACAACCACTGACACTACCATCATCATCATCACCACCATCACCACCACTACACCACCATTATCATCAACTAAAGAGAGATTTCAGTTGAAACTATAAGCATCCCTGTCATCTCCAAAACACAATCATTAGGATAAAGTTGGTCTGGTTTAGCCCTCCAGCTTTGCCAAGTACTTGCTATGCAACACGGACAAGTTACTTGACCTCTCTGAGTTTTGGCTTCCCTATATATAAAAATATGGTTCACAATCCCTACTTGGTACAATTGTGAAGATTTACATAAAACCATACATGTGAAGTGCTCAGTTCAGTGCCTGGCCCATAGTGAGCATCCAATAAACTATAGTTACTATTATTAAAGCTGAAAGCAAAAGACTGAATCTAGATTATTCCACAACGAAAGTTGGCCAGAGGAAAATCCCAGTAAAGCAGAGGAGGAGCAGTTGAGAAAAAGGAAAACTTCCTGGGGCCGGAGGAGGAGGCTCGTTGGAGGAGGTCCTGCAGGGTGGGTCACAGGATGAGGCCTGAGAATACAGCGGAAATCAGATGGCCTCCTGCTCTCAAGTATGCCCTTTCCACAGAGCAAAAAGGACAAAAGTCAAATCATGGGAGAGAAGCTGGAGTCTCTGGGCAGAGAGCAGGAACAAGTGAAATGAGAAAGATGAGGTTGTCTCGGAGAGAGGAGATAATTATTGCACAAAATCCTGCAAGAAGACAGAAAGGCAGGACGGAGGACACAGAGCAGCCAGGATGGGGAGAAGGAAGAGCACCCCTGAGAGTGGAGAGAGGGCACAAGGGATGGGCCACCGAGGATTCTGAAGCACCAGGGAGACAAATGCGTCCCTCCCTCACCCACCAGCCAGGGGCTCTTCGCATGAAAGCCAGGGTCTATTCATTTTGGTCAGATGAATGGATTCTGTCCCAGGGGATGGTCTCAATCTTTTCAGCAAGGTAGGCGACTGGGTTAAATACCAAGAGTGTGTGGGAAGCTGCAGAAGTCGGAGGAAGTGAAATGTCAGAACCACTGCTGAGGCGAACCTGCTGTGCTGTAGGAAAGCGAGGTTCACCTTCTTCCCCCAAGCTGGAGTTAATGTTTACCTTAACTAATTAATTAATTACAGACACCAAATTAATGTCTGTATGTTTTCTGAATACATTCAAGTGAAACACTTTTAATGGAACGAATGTAACATCCCTCTTAAAATCATATTTTCACATAAAGATTGAGTTTGGGATGTGTGGAGTGCTAGTAAAAGTGCTGCAGACTTTGAGTTCACACACATATAGAGCAAAAAAAATTTCTTTTGCTTGGGGGACCAACACAGATCACCAAATTTCAATTTTTCTAAATGAGGACATAAAAAAAAATCTAACATCTACTTTCACCATAATTTCATAAAAGAAAAAAAATTAGTATAAAAAAGTTAGGCTCAACATCATCTCAAAATAATTTTAAAAATTAAATCAATTTCACCTTACTAAATACTTCCTATGTTATCCTCGTTTTTCTCATTTTTGAAGGTCAAATGAAAACTGTCTCATAGACAGGATCCAGTCTGGACCAACGTGCTCAGGCTAATTACAAGGAAGGAGAAAGTTTCTAGAGATTAAGAGGTTCAGAGATGGCAGAGTAAGGGAATCATGTATGATGCCGAGTGAGGGAAATCGTGTATAAGTTCAGAATATTTAGTAACTAATCCATAGCAGAACACGACTAACAGGCAACTGTGGATATAAGATGCAGTATAATTGTGCTGTTTATTGCCAGGTTGTCAGGAGACATACACTTGTTCTGTGGGCAAGACGGAGCAGCAGAGAAGGAGCTGTGAAAGTGACCTGGCAGACAGTCAGGAGCGAGGGTGGAGGGTGCTCCGGAGGCAGCTCTCCTCTGTGTTATTGCCTCAGGGTCCAGGGAGTGGGAGGCTATCGAAGCCAGAAGGGAACTGGTAACGAGAAGAAGGGATAAGCCTGAGTGGGTGGAAGTCAGGCTAAGGGGGAAACCAGATTCAGTAGTTATGAGGGTGCAGGAGAACAGACAGGCAAGAAGCTGAGTCATGGGACGGAGAAGGATCTGATGGATAAACGTAAGAAAAAGGAGAGGTGGAAGCATTCAAGGGGTGGAGGGGTGACAGGTGCAGCACCCACAATTCACCTCTTTTGTTTCTATTTTTCTGGCTTATCCTGAGAGCCCACACTGGGCAAGAACTGACCTTCCGCACACCTGTCCATTTCTTCTGAGTCCTGTAACCAGGCTGCCACTTTACTCTGGCCGGTGGTGCAGGTTGCAGGGAGGCTGTTGCTGCATGGCAAAGGGGACTGCCAGGGAAAGCTGTTTGGTTGCACCTACAGTGAACAAAAAGAAGTGTGTGGGTAAGCAGAAACAGGACAATTAAGTGATTAAAACAAATACAAGCATCTTCAAAACGACGAAAAAGAGAAGAAGAAAGGTCTCATTCAAAATATGGAAGAAGCCTCTTGATTAAATGTGGTACTTGCTCAGTGAAGCCAAAATTCATAAACAATAATAACACTCTCATTAGGGTGCTATCTCCACCATACAATGAAGGGGACAACATTTAAATATGTTATGTCTCATACTGACAAGGACCTGCCAGCTCAAATTCCCCAAAATTTTAAGTTATTCAGTGAGTTGCATTTGATGCAGTGTCTTCACTGCAGTATTCTTCCCTGGTGACTGAGGGCCTTTCCTTTCTAAAAGTTCTCTGCACTCTTATGATCAGCTCAAGACTCCTCCGCCACGTGATTCCTAAATGCATCATCCACCAGCAGCAACCTTACAACGCTTTGAATGCATATTGAAAATTATGGTATATAAAAAGGTAGTCTTGGCAAGTTATTATCCATAGCTGATAGACTTTCCATTAAAGGGATTTTATGTGAAATAAATTAAAGTTGTATGTAGTAGGTAGATACTAAAGTGACTGCAGTAAACACTTAGTGAAAAAAGCAGAAACTTATTTCCCAAAAAGCTGAAACAATTTTAAAACTTTCATTTGACTTTAATATTCAATTACAACTGACTGTGTCTCTTCTAAATCATTATGAAGTGAATATGCACATACTTAGCAAACTCAGACTTATTTGTTACCCACACAGGGCCACACACCAATTAACACTCAGGAGTCTCATCATTTGATACTTAGAATGCAAGCAGAGTGATAAAGAGCTCTTTTCACTCTTCATTGCGTTTTGGTACATTTAACGGAAATCCCTCACTGAGTTAGATCTTAGAGGGATGTCATTCATAACTAGAGCAATAGATCTTTTACGAAAATCAGAGTTGAAGAGTTTTCTTATTCCAAGGCAAACTGTGGGGAGGATTTGGTTTCAGTTCTCCATTCTCAGATACCACCCAAGTAACAAGGAACACAAGGGATGAAAATAAGACGTCTTTTATCAACACTCTGTGCAAAAGACGCAGGCAGAAGCTGGGAGAACCAAAGAATTAAACATCTACATTTTTAAAACATCCATCTGGAATACATTTCTTGTTTAATTTGGACTAACTCTGGGATCCATTCTCTTCTGTGGCGAGAACACAGGAGACCCAGAGAAACTTGAGGACTATGTTGAGCATCTGGCGTTTTCTAAGTGCCCTGCTTCCTAACCCCTGGACCTCCTGGTTCGTTCCCTTTTATCTCAGAACTGGTTCATATTAGGGTTAACCCTACAACCTAATCCTGGGAGAAAGATGATTAAACAGTCCTTGGCAAGGCTGCAAACAGAATGAAATAACATAAGGTCTGAGAGCCTTGTGAAATACAATTAATGGGATTTAACAAAAATTCTACTCAAGTAATTTCCATTGATATAGCAACAACTGAATGCAGTAGTATTTCATTTAATCTTGTCTAATTAGTCTTTCATTTACTCCATGAGGTTTATAAATGCTTTGCAAAAGAAACTTGGATATATGTATTGCATATATTTCTATATAAGAAAACAGAGAAAAAGCGGAATCTTCACTGAAACGTTCTTGAACCCAATTCCTTGTGGCAGCCAGCTTATTCACAGATGTCTCTGTTCTCAATACAGCTGCCAAGTGGGAAGCTGGAACACCCCTGGGCAGTGCAATATGCTATGGCTCAGAGAACTTAATTATTGAATCAAAGGCAGAAACAGCTGTCTCTCTGCCTGTTGTCTTAACCTTGATTTTTTTAAAAAAAAATTTATTGTGGTCTAAATAGTTTATAACAGTGTGAAATTTCAGTTGTACATTAATATTTGTCAAACACCATATAAATGTGCCCCTGCACTCCCTATGCCCACCCTCCCCCTCCCCCCCGTCCCCCTGGTAACCACTAAATTGTTCTCTTTGTCCATAAGTTTGTTTATATTCCACATATGAGTGAAATCATACAGTGTTTGTCTTTCTCAGTCTGGCTTCTTTCGCTTAACATGATGCCCGCAAGGTCCATCCATGTGGCTGCAAATGGGACAATCATTTAACCTTGGTTTTTAATAGGCAACACTTCTAGCTTTTCAGCAACACAGAAAACATGAACACCAGCAACATGAACTCTTATTACAGCCCAAAGAACAGCTTCAGCTTCCCTTAGCCTGGCACCTGGTATAATGGGAAGGGCACTGATTTTTGGAACAGAGAGATGTGGGTTCAGATCCTGCCTCAGCTGTTTAATGGCTAACTTCTGGACAAATTCTTTATTGCCTCTGAACTTTGGCTACAGTAAAGACTAGAGACGAATGAATGTCAAATGCTTAACCCAGTGCCTGGCCACTCAAACGGACCACTGCTTATATTATGGTCACATTCTCTAGCTCACTTGCATTCACTTCATGAGGAAATTCACTAGTCTCCTTCCGGGTTATGTATATATCACAGCCCAAGGCAAGAAAGCAAGTTTCATTTTCAAAACCTTGTGGTCTTATTAACACCCAGGAAGACATTGATTTCTAGGTGTTGATTAACCAAATGTTCACTCTACTTCCTAATGTTCCTACAAAGCCATATAAAATTAGGATATAGTCCATTCAGAGCAAGGAAAAGCAACTTCTCTTGGTGATCCACATTTTTGCCTAATCCATACTTGAGATTAACTTTGTTGCCAAATGACACTGTCTTCTGAGGGTCAGTTTACAAAGAAAACCTTCTCATTCTGGTTTGTCAAAAGAGACTCAGTTACGTGTGTACGTAATTTTCTAAGCAATTTCTGGGCTGATTTTTATACAACAAAGTCATACCTTTCCATCCACAGTGGAAACATTAGCAGCTGGTGAGGATTCAGCTGTGGAGGTTGAAGGAAATATGTGAAAACTAGCATCTCTTGGTGATCTCACAATTTCATTCTGCCGATACAATCGATGATGGCGCAATTTGGAGACCCAGGCATCAAACCAGTCCTGGGATTTCACCTAAAACAATGAACGAGAGGAGAAGGTAACAGTGAAACCAATCTTCCACTTACCACGGACATAGGCAAGTGATTTCCCCTGATAACGACAGAGAAACTGTTGAAAAGTGATTTCACCTTCAAATGATAGATGTGCTCTTCTGTGTCAAGATCTATTCTCCGAGCTTTCTTTTTAATTGACATGACCGAGAGCCCGACATCAATGCTCCCATGGACCTTCCCTTTTTGAATCTGAAATCAAAAGACTAGTTAGTAGGCTGGAAGGATAAATGAGGTGTTTCTGTACTGAAGAAAGCTTAATGCAATCTTTAACTTATCTACGGGAAATGGATTACTACACCTCCTTTACAAAAAGAAAAATGGTTAAGGTTCTGAGGTTAAGGTCCTTAATCTGAGGACAGTTGAAGTTGCAGTGACCACAGCAATTTTACTAAGTCAGACTATTTCTCTCTTATTCCGGTTTTTGGCATAACACATAACATCAATTATTCATAATTCTAGATTGCCCAGCTTCTAACCCCGAAAAGATATCTCTAGTGGTTCCTAAAATAACTCTGGTCAATCTTTGACCTGCAACCCAGAACACCCCAGAGTAATCGGCTAGAAGACAGCTGCTAGTGCAGAACTGGGCAGCTGGGGCCAGAGAGCACAGAGCAGCCAGCTCTTCCTTCTGGCTGCTCTCGTTTGATCAAGGACACGCAGCTGATTCAATGGAAGAGTTGAGGACAAAACTGAAATCTGAGCCCTCTGTTATTTCCCCTACATCACAATGAAAGGAAGGAGGGCATTTTCCAGTTTAGCACGCAAACAACTACTTTTTATATTAAAGAAAAATGACGAAATAATTTTAGTGAGTTAGGATTCCCCAGATAAAAGGATGTATAAAATAGAAAGGAAGTTCATAAGACAGGTTTTAAAAGGGCATCGACAAGAACAAAGGTTGCTTTAAATCTCAAAAAAGCACATAAAGCACAGTTTATTGAGAGATGCAGAAAAAAGTCTATTTGGGTTTTCTCTCTAAGACAGAAAGGGTGATATTTTATTAGTGTGTCACTTTTAGTTTTAAGCTCCTGTTTTTAACGACAAACATCACAATAGTTAAATTAAATCTTCAGGCACCAGTTTGAGATTTTACGCTAGTCTGAGCATAAGCAACAAAACACACCTTCTATGGAACATGGAAGTTAGGTAGCTTGTTAAATCTTACAGGCACAGAAATACACAAAGCTGGTAACCATGGCACAAGGCTTGTGCGACTATGATGTTTACTCACTTCAAGCAGAATTCTGAATCAATCTTTGTAACATGTCCTGGGTGCTACTTACATCGAGTGGTGCCTTTGAATACTTTAACATTCCATTATCCAGGACAAAAAAACGCTGTAAGAACCAAACAAGGCCCAGTTACCATCTGTATTTTGAATTATATAAAACATTCACAAGTGTGGATCTAGCATTGCTTGGCATTTAGTAATCAATATGTTTGATCATTTTAACGTATTTGGATTCAGTGCACCTGACCAGGGTCAGTCACATTAAATGGGAAGGAAGTCAGGCTCCAGTTCCATCCATACTATTAACCTACTAGGGTTCTTTTACACATAATCCAATAAGGACGGAATCTTTTCACTGTGGTTTTCTTAAAGCGGGGGCGGGGGGGGGGTAGGTGGGAGGAGAGGGGAGAGAGGGAATCTCAGGGCCTGCAGCTAAGACTTTCTGAATGAACCACAATGGGATGTTTTGTTTTGTTTTGTTTTGTTGAGGAAGATTAGCCCTGAGCTAACATCCACCACCAATTCTCTTTTTGCTGAAGAAGACTGGCCCTGAGCTAACATCCATGCCCATCCTCCTCTACTTTATATGTGGGACGCCTGCCACAGCGTGGCTTGATAAGCAGTTCACAGATCTGCACCCAGGATCTGAACTGGTGAACCCCGGGCCACCAAAGTGGAGTGTGTGAACTTAACCACTATGCCACCGGGATTGCCCCCACAACGGGATGTTTTTGAAAGTGAGGAATGAGAATAACCTGGGTTAGGTCACAGCGATTCTATGAGGAGCTTGTCTACAGGGAATTTTTCATCCTGGAGGTAAACTCCTGCATTTCCCTGGATACCATGGATAATTCCTGAAAATGCTCATGTCTGCAACAGAAGCCAGTGGACTGGATCTATGAATCATGAATTATCTGGAAAGTTTAAGAAGTAGCTTTAGGAATACACTTGCATCTCTACTTAGCAAAATGCTCACACTTCACTAATAGTAAAAGAGATTAAAAATTATTTCTGAACTACATTAAGGGTAAAAATTAAAAAGAGAGAGAGAGACTTTTGGCAATTTTTGTCTCTTCCAAGATGCTCCTGGTCCAGTTCAAACGAATCTAGTCATTGCTGCTCCACAAACACTCAGGAACTCTCTGCTACTGACTTCCTTTCCATGGGCAACTGACAAGAGAACAAACAGCTCCGAGGACCCAATCAAACAATGGGTCCAGTGCCCTCCCCTAGTCTCTACAGATGCAAGGAGTCTTTCTGTTGTTGGAAGATTACCCTGCTGGGAAGTTTTTGTGATTCAGGACTATCAGCTGCTGAGGTGGCAGGCAGTCAGGCCCGGGAATACCCTCCAGAGAATTCATAGAAGGCCACTGTAACCCCTTTGTTACAGGTTCTGGGGGGCAAGTAGCACTGCAAGAATCTCTACAGCTGAAAAACTCTTGATTACTCAATCGCCCATAACTTGGGCAATCAAATGGGCTGATGCTTGAATAAATATCTGATGGCTTTAAAGACCAGGAGAAAAGGCAATGCGAGGGACAACTCCTACTTTTTATGTAGCAAAATGTTCAACGTCATGGTCCAGAAAGAGTTGCTGTTGAAACGAGGCCAGTTTTGCTGAAACATGAACTGAGAGTGCTAAATTAAAGTTAGCAGTTCATATAAAATTTGTTTCTTTGACCTCTTTTTTCTATTTTTCCATTTCTATCAATCAAAGAATTTTAGCGAGGATAACCTATAGGATGGTCATGGGGGAAGAGATTAGCAAGGCCATTGATTTGAGGAATTGCAAAGTAGTAAGGTCAGAATGAAAGGCAAAAGGTGATTTTAGGAAGCAGTACGGCCAATCGGCCAAAATCCAAGGAAGAACAAGGATGGAGAGAAATAACCGGCATTGGGATAATATTATGGATTCAGGGGAGACTGAGGAGGTTTCTGACAAGCAAGAGGAAACATTAGTCAGAAGCCTTTTTGACCTGTTTTTATTTCACTCTTAGAGACGGGGGATTGGGGCAACATTTCCCGTTTGTTAATTTTTAAGTCTTTCCCTTAAATTACAAAAAATGTATTTTCTCAAGGATGTTAGAATCAATCCATAACTTCCCCACTGTGGACCAATGGGCAACCACCACCCAGCTACTTGGGCCAACAAATCCACCGCCCTGACGTGAAATCCATTGGCAGATGTGGCAAGAGGATGAACCTGGTCTTCCAGTGATTTCAGAGAAGATTCTGGTGGTCTATCAAGGGGCTTATGCTAAAAATGGAAGACAACTTCCTCCTCCTTAGCATCAAAGAATTCTTGCTGCTCAGGTAATTGCAACAATGTAGTGCAGAATATTTTCTCCATAATTAAAACTGCAAGACGGAAAAACGATGTAGGGGACAGGAGAGAGGAATAAATCAAATACTTTAAAGGGCAGTAAACAAACTTCCAAGATCAGTGATTTTCCATCTTTAGTTTGCACTGGTAATAATAATAATTCTAGGAAACTTTTCCAAAGAATTAAATAGACATTCATGTATAAGGATGTTCATCACAACATCTTAACAGTAAAAAATTAAGACACAACCTACGTATCTAGCAATAGGGAACTGGTTCAATAATGGTGGGATATATGATATAAATCCATCCAATGGAATATATGTATGTATTTAAAAACATCTCATATTTAGAATATTTAATAAGAACATATTCATACTAATTTAAGTGAAAAAGCCAGAGCAGACAATATGCACAAACTGGATTTTAAATATCATGTAAAATATTTTTTCCCTTCCTACAGATATTCCAGATGTCAGACTTAAACAGGTATGATAGGTTGCAACCCACATGGTTAAAATAAGGCTTTGAAAATGAGTTTTATCCATACAACTATACTCTTGGTGCCACCTAATGAGACCAAACGAGAGCTTCTCTATTTACAAAGATGATCTGAACATGAGTATGATGAAAATGTTACCTTGTGCCAGCCTTTTAAAGGCCATTTTCTTTTCTTCAGCATAAAGCCTTCATGTTTGTCTGGTCTCTGGACATTGGTTTGGCCTATTTTCAGCCCTTCTATAATTTCCCAGCTGTCAGCTTCCTGAGAGAAAAGAAGAAAAACAAATCACATCTTTTTTGGTGCTTGATGACGCACTAACAGCAGATTCTTAAGTAGAAGTTGCTTTTGAGGCAACACTTGACCCACCAGAAGTATGAGCAACATTCCGCAGCAAATTTAACCTCAGACACAGCTAGGTACTTACAAGTGAAGTTAAAACGAGTTTCCAGGTAGACCTGGAGGTATACGGGTCCATCAGAGATGAGCTGGGGTTGCAGTTTGGGGTAGAAGAGAATTTTGATTACCTGTTCTCAGAAGGTTTAAAATGCATTTTTCCAGATAGCTAATCTCTGGGCACTTTAAAGTTTTAAAGTAAGACTGTTTCAATGACAAATGTTCAATCAGTGTGTGGACCTGGCTTTCTGTGTAGCAATGGAAAGACTGTAGCAGTCTAAGCGGCTTGTAAGCTATTAAACTAAAGAGCAGAGCTATGGGCAGGGAGGCTGTGTGCGTTTCAGAGGGCACAGAAAATGCTCCGCTCACCAAACACACACCAAGAAGTCCATGCTTTCAAAGACACTCACCCAGAGACACAAATCCCTTCGAGCCCATAGAAAGAGCACCAGACTACAAGGCCAGAAATCTGGGATTCTAGAGTCCACACGATCACCTTCCTCTGTTAAAAATGGTTTGCTTTTCCATAAAACATGTTTTGTTCATCCATGGTGTTTAAAAAATTTTTAATGAGTTATCAACATTTAAAAATCAGAAGATTTCAGACTTTAAAAATCCAAATTTGGGGGCCAGTCCCATGGTGTAGTGATTAAGTTCACACGCTCTGCTTTGGTGGCCTGGGGTTCACAGGCTCGGATCCTGGGCATGGATGTACACACCACTCATCTAGCCATGCTGTGGCAGTGTCCCACATACATAGTAGAGGAAGATTGGCACAGATCTTAGCTCTGTGCCAATCTTCCTCAAGCAAAAAGAGGAAGACTGGCAACAGATGTTAGCTCAGGGCCAATCTTCCTCACCAAACCCCCCCCCCCCCCAAAAAACCCACATTTCTAGCATTTTCTGAAAGCCTATCAGATCTGGCAACATTGGGCTGCCCTGACGGACAGATGCCTGTCTTCAGTTTGCCACATTCTTCCTTGGGCCTGCTTCCTTGGTAGCTGCCTGGCCCTTAGCAACATCCCAGGTTTTAAAATCCCAGGACTGGTGATTTCTAAGGACCCATGCAGCTTTAAAGTAACCGTTGACCTGGCAAACACTCATATTATAAATCTCAGGCTTGTGGAACGGTGAAGCAGCAGAGGCAGGAGCAAGAAGGTCATATCCCATGCACAACTGCTACCATCCTGCCCACAGTGCAGGGATGCAAAATCTCTCCATGCAGCCTACTCTGCTGCCTCAGTTGTGGAAAGCTGGGTGCAGCTCCAGGGATCAGGAAGGCCCCTCTGTAGAATGCCGCATCCCAAACTGATTCAGGAAGTTGCCTTTGGAAAGGATCTATTCTATCGGAAATCACCCTTCGACCACAGAACAAAGGCTTCAACAGGAATGGCCAATGGTTTCCATGTCAGGACAGATGGACTTGCTGGCCCAACGGTCCGGGTGGTGGCTGTCCAGAACCTGCTGAAGGACTGTGAGGCTGTGACAAGGCCCTGAGGCCAAGGTGCCACCATCAGTTACTGATATCGCGACACGAAGGGAGAGGGCTCTGTATTTACCATCCATTCTTCTTTTCCTTTTCTTTCTCTTTTCATCTCAGAAGCTGCTTGCCTTATGCCCAAGTCAAACATATGTTTAGTGCAAATATGTGTAAATGTAAATGGGGTGGGATTTTCACAGAAAGTTATGTTTCCAGGAGACGTGGCTGAACCTTGCTTCATTCTAACATCATCAAGACTAAGAGAGACTCCTGGCTTCTGAAAAGCCCTGTAAAGTGAGCGTCGTGTCTCTGTCCTATCCAAGCCCAACCCTACAACGCCCCCCACCCCACCAGGAAACCCAATCTGGGACCAGTGTCATTTCTTCTTCTTCTTGGTCATCTCTGAGGGGTCCCAGTGAATAACTATATACCTTACAGAAACACACCTACTGGTGTTCATTTGGCAACATTAAGAGCCCTTTAAAGGATCTGTAAGTTTCTCCTTACATAAGAAAACAAATCCAAAAGTGATTTTCAACTTGGAGATAACACCGTCAGAAACTGTGATCGATCTGGTCAAAACTTTTAATTAAATACAGTCATTTAAAAAAAATGGTTTTTTTTTTCCTGCTTTATCTCCCCAAATCCCCCCTGGTACATAGTTGTATATCTTAGTTGCAGGTCCTTCTAGTTGTGGCATATGGGACGCCGCCTCAACGTGGCCTGACAAGCGGTGCCATGTCCGCGCCCAGGATCCGGACTCTGGGCCGCCGCAGCGGAGCGCACGAACTTAACCACTCGGCCACGGGGCCGGCCCCTAAAAAAAATGTTTATAATGAGACAATTTCAGGCCGTACACCATGTTTTTTGGACAACACAAGTACAGGTGTCATCATCTGAAGTGCACAGTGGAGCGCTTTGGCATTCCCATATTTTAATATTGAATTGCAATTCGACAAGTGAGTATTGCTTATGAATAATATGTTACAATAATAGAAGAAAATAGTACGTTTTTATAAAAAGTCCCATATCTTTGCCTTTCTACTCTCACCAGAAAAGTAGATAAAAATTTCCATAAAAATGATGGATGTCTACTGATTTCTTTTGAAAAGTTTGGTATAATCAAGATATTAAAAGACTAAGTCTCCATATATGTGTGAACATAATCATTAGAGCTCTCTCTGTTCTTCGAGAGATAGCTGTATTTAATGACATTTCTATTTTTAGTAGTCCCATCCATTTTTGTTTTTGGCTAGATCTTATCTTATTTGAAGGCTAGTGTTCATCTCTTATCTATTCCGTGTGTGTGTATATATGTGATGAAGAATACTCTGGATAACTTACGAAAATGGAAACATTTAATAATAAGAACAAATGCTTGTTGAATTTTTTTCTAATTAAACTCAGACTGTAATAAGAGCTTGTCCCTGTGAAGCTACGGCTACTGATTTCTATCACAGTAGTATTTTTCTTCTTCAAGTGTTTAACTGCAGAGCCAAAACAAAAAAAGGGATAAGATAGAAAAGGAAAAAAGTTAAAATGAATTTCTTAAACATAAATGGGGCGGCTCTGAATAAACAATTCCATTCACTCTGATGCAATGTTGCAGACCCAAAAGAAATCGAAAAGGATCCTAATATGCCTCCTGCAGTTAAATAAGCCGTCAAACTGACAAAGAGGCAGAGGACAAAGCCAGGGCAAGCAACATTCTCCCTATTTCAATCAGAAATGCTGATGACAATGTTACAAATCAAATGTGTAAGCAATGAAATGACCCAACTCAGTACTTAATATGATCCATCTCTATGCTTAGTAGACTAGGTCTATCCTAAGAAAGCTTAAATTATTTCTGAAAATTGGAGAATTTTTCTTTGTAATTTCAATAGATATTAATTTTCTGTTTAAAATTATTCAACTTACCTAGGTTTACTTATGATAGAGACAGAGTTAAAAGCCCTAATGTGATCATGTCAGGACTTGACTTGTCAGATATACAAACATTTTTGCTATTATAGAAGTTTTAAAAATACTTTTAATCTAATAACAGTAACTAAAACCAGAAAGTAACCTAATAACCCTAGTCGGTTCATTTGAAAAAACAGAAACATTTCCATTCTCCAGGGTATATATTATGTGTGTATGTGTGTGTGTGTGAGTGGGTGGGGGGTTTATGTGAAAATGCTTTAGGAGTAAAAGCACCAAAGAATCTGAACAAATCCTGAGACAGGACACTGTGTATTCCAAACAATGTTTTGCCACCACCAACCAGTGGCCAGGAAGCCCATCTTCTCTCAAAGGGGCTGAGAAATGGTGAGATGCTATGGTATCTGGATCTAATGGGACCCTCTGAGTCAGTTTTAGCTAGGTGAAGGAAGAGCAGAGGAGCAGGAGAGAATTCTAGGCAGTGGTAGAAGGGGCAGACACCCAGCAGCAGAGGAGAGAAAGAGCATGGTCAGTGCAGGGCACTGTGTGCAGGTGGATGGGCTGGAGTGGAAAGCAAGATGCCAAAGAGGGTAGAGATGCGGCTGGCGCGACAGGAGGGGCGAGAGCAAGTCTTGTGTGCGTGTTGCTCCTTGTTTGTTGTTTTAATATCAGCACCTCTCCTTTCCGTTTCTGTGTCTCATTCTCCAAGTCTTCCTTTCTCTGTCTCTCTCACTAACATGGTCTCTCTTTCCCTCTGCTCTAATTGTGACACACTTCCCAGCTATCTGACTCTGGACAACTTACTTATACTCCTGTGCCAGTTTCCTTATCAATGAAATGAGAATCACATCAGTACTCACTTCATCGAGTCGGGTGCTGATGAAGTGAGAGAATATATGTACTACTCCAGTGCCTGGCACCACGTGGGGGCTCAATAAATGTAGTCGCCTTTCCCATTGCCCCTATGGTTATTTATTCTCTCTCTCCCTTAGCTGCCTATAAGAGACAACTGAAGTTTCAAAGAGATTACTAGCTTTACGTACCAAGTAGACACTCTCTATTTGCCATTCAAATAGAAATCAGATCATTGTTTGTATTTCTAAATTATTTTTTATAGTTTAATGACTACCCCCTTCCTTAGTTTAGCAGTCTACTTCTGTCTGATAGAGTAACTTTATAGCATCTAATAGCTTCAAAGTATAAAGAGGTACAAGTGTGCAGATTCCACAACACAAGGGCAGTAGAGCGTTCTTTTCTTAAAGGATTCTGTTTAATACAGGAAAAGCAAAATGGATGGATCAGTTACA
Source organism: Equus asinus (assembly GCF_041296235.1). Lineage (NCBI taxonomy): Eukaryota > Metazoa > Chordata > Mammalia > Perissodactyla > Equidae > Equus > Equus asinus. The sequence continues at coordinate 116,554,865 of NC_091793.1, read as the reverse complement.
CTTATTTAGAAATTAACCTTTTTTGGGAATAAAGTGCTATTTTTATATTTGAATTCAAAATCCCCATGCATTCTATTTTATGAGTTTCTCCGTAGGGGAGCCAACCCATTGAAAATCTCAGGGAGTTGAGCAAAGGGTGGGGATGAATGAGATGGCGTCCCCTGGACTTGTCTTTATGATTTTTGCATTTTAGACATAAATGAAGTTAGATGTTTAGTCTGAGGAAGAAAAGGCTGAAGGGGAGGGAACACTGGCTTCCATGAAACAGAAAAGGTCTTAATCAAGAATCTGTCGTGTTCTCCTTAGAGCTCACTGCTGGGAAAGCCAGATGTGAGAAGAAAACTGAACTCTGAATGCACAACAGCCCCTCCGGGTAGGAACTACTTTACCCTGCAGGTGGGGCAGAGCTTAAGCAAGTCTAAGTTTGAATCCCTGCTCTGCTACTGTGCAGCTTTTTCTGGACTTTGGGCAAGTTACTAACTCCTGGTTTCCATATTTGTAAAATGTAATAAACACCTACACTGCATGGAGCTTTTCATCAGGATTATGTTAAATGAGATAATGTATTTAACCACTTAGCATAGTGCCTGCTTTGCAGTGCATGGGCAATAATGGTAGTAGTAGTTTTTATTATTATTATTATTATTATTGCCAAACTCAGTGATTTTTTTTCTATTAGCTTGGCATAGAAATATTTGCTCATGTCTCCAATAAGGAATGACGATTGTTTCTCTTGCCCTTTTCTCTTAAAATAAAGAGAATTCTGGGCTTTGGGATGTAACCTGCAAATCCCAGCAAAATATACTTTCATCTCCTTCCTCCTTACACAGGGCACAGAAACCCTGCGTACCGGAGGCAAAAGGAAGTGGAAGAGCAGCCCTATGACAGGCGTCACAGCTACGTTAGGGGAGTCAGCAGTGACAACTGTGTGCAGTTCAGCATCATCATGTAAGAACAGGCATCATCATGCCATGTGAGAAAGCACCACATCCGTCACTGACCTTAGACAGGGGGACTGGCTCTGGTTCTAGCAACTGCCGACTCACGGAGGGCTCGGTGCTAGAGGAAGCAGTCCTCTCCAGTACATGGAGACTCTGAAAATAAATGGAAATACAGCCCAAGGTTAGACAACCCATTTCTCCTGTGGATGGACATGGGGGTGAGACCGCACAGATCACAGGAAAAACAGTGGGCTGTGTGAAAAACGGTGAGTTCCTGAGGAGACCAAAGGCTGTAGCAATAGCTGGAAAAACGTTAGCACAGAATTTTGTTTTCCCCTTTTAGTGGTTTGCTGCTGAACTTCTGCTGCAATGATGGCTTCAGTCTTCGAGAAAGAGTCAGAGATCACACAAGTTAGAAAAAACACAGAGAGGGGCCGGCCTGTGGCATAGTGGTGAAGTTTGGTGCACTCCACTTCAGCGGCCCGGTTTGGGGTTTGGATCCGGGCTGGGACCTACACCACTTGTCAGCCATGCTGTGGTGGCGACCCACATACAAAATAGAGGAAGACTGTGTACAGATATTAGCTCAGGGCTAATCTTCCTCAGCAAAAACAAACAAACAAAAAACAACACAGAATATGTCTCAATATTTTCATAACTTTATGAGAAATGTACATCTACTACTTAGATAATTAGCCTTACATGGAAATATTTGCTCACTTCTCCAACAGCAATAGATGAAAAGAAAGGTCTACATCAAAAGTCCAGAGCCTTAATAGCATTTAGTCTCTAGAGTTTCTTATAATCCTCAAAAGATTATTATAATATTATAATTACATATAATAATCCTCGAATGCACAGAGAAGAAAACAATTCATCAAGTACAATAAATGGTAGATGTCTCTTACAAAGACTACAAGGAGCATGTATAGGTCAATAAGATAAGATCCCAGCAGAAAAATGGGAAGAGCACATAAACAGGCAACTCATGCAGAACATGAGAAAAGATGTTCAACTTCAACCACAGAGGTAGTCGAAGAAATGAAAACTAAAATAATAACAATTTTTTTAAACTATCAGATTCAAGAATGGAGCAGGGTTGGGGGGAAAGGCAATATAAATTGGGTATGATCTTTCTAAAGAGGAGTTTAGCAATTTTATTTTAAAAAATTTATTAATTTGCCCATTGATCCAGCAATTCCACAGCTAAGTCTTTACCCTAAAAAAAACCAATCAGATAGGTATGCAAAGACACAAGAATAGATATGTTTACTAAAGCTTTATTTTATTATAGTAAAAAAAATACTGAAAATGAGAATAAACATATGAGAATAGTAGACTTCCAAGGAAACACCATGCACTAATTCAAAATGACAGTGTAGACCTATGTTTATTGATATGGACAAATACCCATGATGTTCTCTCAACTGAAAAATCAGGCTATAAAAAGTATATAGAGGGGATGGCCTGGTGGTGGAGCAGTTAAGTTTGTGTGCTCTGCTTTGGTGGCCCAGGGTTCACCATTTGGGATCCCAGGTGAGGACTTATGCATCGCTTATTAAGCCATGCTGTGGCAGGTGTCCCACACATAAAGTAGAGGAAGATGGGCATAGATACTAGCTCAGGGCCAATCTTCCTCAGCAAAAAGAGTATTGGCAGCGGATGTCAGCTCAAGGTTAATCTTCCTCAAAAAAAAAAATCTACAGAATACGTTGATGTTATACAATCAAAATATATTCCAGAATATTAATGGTAACTATACAAAGGTGGCAGGATTATAGGTGATTTTAAATTTTTTCTTAACATTTTTCTAATTTTTTTATGTAGGAGACATTACCTGTATATTTGGAAAAAACATTAAGTACTTTCTATTGGGGGGATAAGTTTGAAAGACATCAAAGAAATAACTCAATGGAGTTAATATTCAGACATAGGCTGAAAATGACATTAACATTTTTACTCCAGTTATAACATTTCATTGTTTCAATAGACAAAATTGGTATTTTATTTACTTAATGAGGTCTCTTTTTGATATCTCACTTGAAAACTATTTAGATTAATATTTGCTTTTTCATGAAGAAAATTACACTTTACCTGAGCTAAATTATTACAATTTCCTTGTAAAATTTCAAGCTTTTGTTGTTTCTATAACCTTGAAAACAAAGCGTCTGGTCATAGATTTTTACAATCCTACCTGAATGTATTTTTTTAGTCATTTATAGAAAAGAGAATAATTGAGGTGAAAGATTTATGAATTACTCTTATTTCTCCAATTTGTGAGAAGTAGAAGAAATAAAACAGATATTTTGGTGCTAAACATAAAGTTGGGAACAGATTAGGAAGAATTCCTAATCTAGCAGCTACAGGGTCCAAGGACAATTTAAGCATCAACTGTGCCTTTGCTCTTTCCATTCCCAGATTTACTTGAATTAGCGGAGGAAAAATGCTAACAGTGGCTGAGTGTCCATGTTCGTGCCAGCGCCTGTTGTGGGAGAGTCTATCCTCATACTTGCAGGTTGCTGGGCAATAAAACACACATAGATCGCCCCGCCCCCTCCCCAAATAAACATGTTAAGAGAAACAAAACTTGGGAAGAAACTTGACCTTAGCAACTATGTAAGGAGGAAATAAAGGATTAACTCAGGAATTTAGCCAGGGGAAGGAAACAAAATCCCTGAATTTCCAAATCAAGCCACAGACACAGAAATCAATTTAGGATATTTAAAGTGTGACAAAAATGAGTTTTGTCTCTACAGATACATGGGGAAATTAAAATGTTGCTAGAATTTTGTTGATCAAAAGGGTTAGCAACCAAACACACCGGGACAGAATCTGTGAAATACCTCCTGCAGCACCTGGCACAGACACAGCATTAGTTTCTTCTCTACCTGATTTTAGAAAACAGTTTATATCACAGAAGGAAAGCAAAAGGTTCATTCATTTCAAATATCGAACCATGTAGTATATGTTCAGCTGAGTGAAAAATCCAAACCCCAAATTTTGTTGATTTGCCAAGACACAGAGAATCATAAAAATGTTTACTAAGAAAAAGTAAGTAAATGAACATTTTTATTATCACAAATGTATGTATATATCTTACTGAAAAATTAAAGCATCATTTATAAACTTATCGGCTGATACCATTATAAATGTAACCAGCTTCAGAAAATAAGCCTTTTCATTTAACCCCTAGAATGATAACAAAGAAGCCAAAAGCTCTTATACAAACTTGCCAGTCTTATATTTGTATATTATTAGAACTCAACTATCATTATCTATCCAATAATAAAAATTAATCTACTACCTTAAGAATCGCCTTCAAACTCATGGTTTTTAAAACCAAAAGCATATCCCTGAAGTAATGTAATCACACACAACCATTCACTATATTTAATGAAATATCTAAGTACTTGAATGCTACATTTTATTGGCAGATATAAAGAAGACAGTTTTCAAACATAACATACTCAGTCTTGGACTTTAATTAGATAGGGCGCTACCTGAAGGTAGGGACCAGCTCATCTTCATCTTGGTATCCCACCCTCTCTACCCCCAACCCATCCCATCCTAGCACAAGCACTTGCACACTGTAGCCAGTCAAAGGTTTCTGGAATTTTTCAGTGCTCTCTGATTAATGTGTAGAGAACAGCTCCTCAGCTCTCATTAACACATGATTAAGCATAAAACTGCCTTCTAGCTTCATCTTGGAATTATAAAAATCACAGCTCAATAGGATAGAACTTTTGAAAACATTTAAAGGACTTAACTTTTAAAACAAAAACCTAGTGGATTAATCACCGAGCTGTTGTTTATTAGATTTAAAGCTAAGACTGGTCAATGGGGAACATCAAATTTAATTTGGCAACATCTTCAGTAACAAAAATGAATTCTTCTCATAAGGTTTCCTTTAAGATCATAATTTGTGCTATAATTTTGTACTTTTTTTTCATGAGCTGGCTATTTTCATATTCTTTCACAGTGACTTGGAAAGACATACCACATACCTTCAAGGTGTTATACATATTACATAAGCAAGTTAAATAAAGGGTTACATAAACCTGTTAATTATTCTTTTAAAATCAAGTTTCCTTTCAAATACTAAAATTACAACTTAATTTCCAGGTCAGTGTTTTTTTTTTTTTTAAGACTTCTGTTTTTTAGAGCAGTTTTAACGTCATAGCAAAACTGAGAGGAAGACACAGAGATTTCCCATATACCCCCTGCCCCCACACATGCATAAACTCCCCTATCCATATGCCCCACCAGAGTGGTATGTTGGTGACAACTGATGACCCTAGGTTTACTCCAGGTTAGTTTTTTAAGGAACTTAGGAGACAGGGAAGGTGGAAGTACTTACCCGCCATTTGATCCCCCGGCTCAGAGAGAAGTGTTGCATATTTAGCTTAAAACCAGGAGTCTAGAACACATAGTTCACTGCAGCTCTTTAATTTGGTAAAAGTTTGTTCCCTGGGTAATGTTTACTGATCTCAAGACCTCCTGGGCAGCAAGTGAAAATGTGCCAACATGACTATAGGCTGGTTTACTTGGTATCAAAGATGTGGGTAAACAGACAGACAATGAGACATTTAATAATAGCTGAACGGTTTAGTGCAACTCCCACAGAGAGGACAATGACTCTCAAAGTGAGAGTTCACAAGATCTGCTGAACGGGTCTCTTGGTTTGTCACACCTGTCATTTATTTTAATTTCATTTCAAAGTCATAAAGGAACTGCTGGAAATATTTTAGCCTGTGGCTACAAATTTCTGTATAGATTTACTCTTCATACAAATTTAGGACAGTAATTACAAGAAGTGGACCACTGCTCTCTGAATGCTAACTCTATTGAAATTGTGCGTCTGATCATCTGAGCTATTTTTATATTCATGAATTATGCAAAATATTTTCAAAGAAAAATATCCACAATAATTCAGAAACTTGTAAAGTATGTTTTTCTTGAAACTTTTGGCTGTGAGGCTTGTCTCTCTTCCAGGTTATCTAATTTTAACATAGAAACACTGTATCAGTGATACTGGTAACCTTCACGTGATAACTGTTGAGGATGACAATGGTGGTGGCAGTTAATGTTTAGTGCTTTCTATATCACTGTCTCTATGCTTTACATCGATTTTTCATTCCATCTTCACAAAAAGTCTTTGAGTAATGACTATTAAATTTATTTTATGGCTTATTGAACAGAGAGAGACACAAAGAGGATAAATTAATGACTCAGAGTCAGTAAGTGTTGGAGCTGGAATGTGAATCAAGATTTTACTCTGGAGTCCAAGCATTTAAATACTGCCTTTTACTGAAGGGAAAGCTAACGTTAATGACAAAAATTATAGCAATTTAAGTGCGTATTTCCTCAAGACTAACTGGACACATCAAAGGCATCCTCTACCACAGCCATCCGTGGAAACAGAGAGGCAGAAATGAAGAAAACAAAAAAGATTACAGAACTCTTAGACATGGTGCAACCTCAAGGTTCATTTCCAAGTTTCAAGAACTAAGAGCAAGCCAGCTAGCTTTTATTTTAGGGAGGCAGTAGCCGATGCAGAGAAAAAAACATATGTTTTGCGCTCATACAGATGAGCATACCCACCGTCATGCTGCTATTTACCACGTGACTTGGGCAAACCACGAACCTCTCTTAGCCTCAGTGTCCTCTATCTATAAAGTGGGGATGGTAATGTCTACTTAGAAGACACTGGCAGCCACAGAGTTGGCACTCAGCGTATGCACAGTGTTGCCCAGGGGTTGGCACACAGCAGGTACTCAGTGAATGGCAGCTGGCATCTCAGTTATAAACACCACAAGAATAAACATCTAGGAATCTTAGGCATTCTTATTGCTGCAGAAAGATGTCTCCAAACACGCTGCAGGTCTACGACATCTGGGTGCCCTTGTGGAAGGGAATATTCACACCTGACATGGCCAGGTCACCAAGTCAATCCAGTAACCATAGTCAGCACCACCTCGTGACCAGAGCATCAGAATTTATGGAGAAAGTTGACAAAGTGAGTGGAGACATGCCCTAGATCCTTGCCAGTAGGAAAGCAACAGCAGTGAAAGGCAATGCAGACTCTGCCTCCTTCAGAATCCCTGCAGCAGAAGATGCGCACGGACTTGCCTGCTGTCTTCTTCAAGGAATTATTTTTTCTTTGGAATAGCATAAAATAGTAGAATCACCAAAGCCAGAAGGCCACGACTGAAGAAGTAGTAATTCTACTATTTTCTCGATAGTAACAATTACCTTGTCCTCACTGACAGACGGCAGAATTGCATTAATAATAAATAAATCAATCAATCTCCACATAAGCACTGCTAAAATGAATGAAAGTAGAAAATTTTAGAAAGAGTGGATGGAAAAATTCCACACAGAACACCTGGGAAACCCTGAAGGAAGGAAAGCAGTCATCACAGCCTTGACTCTTCCTCCATGGAAACATGAAGGTCATTAAGAACAAATTGCTGTGGCACCATGTTGAACTGATCCGTTGGAAACTTCGCATTGTAAGAAATATCGTCAGGACCCATCAGGTGGTCCATTTATAGCCCGTGGCCATTCAGCAATCTTGACTATGAAGTTGTAAAAGGCATGTGAATAAACAGCTTTTGAATTCCTTTAAGGAGCACTGGAACCAGAACTTACTGGTGGGCTTGCTCCTTACCTGTACTCTCAACACTCACAGACATGCAACAAAATCACCAAAACCCCAGCAACTATGATCAAACTTCATTACAGCAATTATAAACGGATGGCAAATGACGGGGACAAATACTAAGCCACTTCAAGAGCAAAGGCTCTGTAACGTGTAGAGCTAATTTAAAAGGCAGGAGAACAGTTCCGTGTGACTCGAACAGAACACTAAAGTCAAGTTAATTTGTAGTTTTCTACAAGGCTATTAAAATGACCCAAAAAAGGCAAAAGTTTTCAGTATGATAATCACTCAAATGATTATGCTAACAATACAAGCAAAAAATGAATCTTTTATATATATATCTATTTAACATTTATGTACATATATTTTAGGCTGAGTTGGTCTGTTTTGATCATTCTTGTAAACTCAGAGCAGATATATCTATGATTTGCTTATATGTACTCATAAATATTTGCTGGATGAAAGAACAAATAAATATTTGTTATAATATATACAGTGTCTAAGTTCCCACTCTTCGGCAAATGTGAGGACAAACGCTGGCCCAGCTCCTGCGTCCACACCTCGAGGATGGTTTTAAAAACTTGCTCCAAGTTTCCCATGTGGCATATTTTTCATATTCATTTAATTTAAAATTTTATACTTATGGAGTTAAGGCTCATAATTTTATTATTAAAATAGCTCAGACTTATATCAGATTAACTGCATTCCAAATACTATTTTAAAGCTACATGCATACGCATGTTAACTCACAAAATATGACCTTTAAAAAATATGCATTTTTGACTATAAAAGCAATACACATTCAATGCAGAAATTTGGGGTAGGGGGAACAGAAAAGAAAAAAACAAACTAAAACCACTTATAACCAGCAATAAACTCTTTCAGTATCTTACTATATTTGCTTTCAGGTTTTTAAAATGTATATATACACTCAATTTTAGAAACAAAATTGGAATTACACTGTATTTTCAATTTAATAGCTGTTTTTTCCAACTAACAATATGCAATTTTCCCACAGCATTTAACATTCTTCAAAAACATTTAACAGCTGTGCAATATTCCACTGTATGGCTATGAGATGTTATTAAAATAACTCCGTGTTGGACATTTGGCTATTTCTAATTTTTTAATGCTATAAAACTACATTGACAAACATCTTTGCACAGAAATCTTTATATGTATCTTTGGTCGTTTCCTTAGAATACTTTTCTTAGAAGCTGAGTTACTGGGTCCTATGGTATGAACTTTTTTTTTTTTAAGATTTTATTTTTCCTTTTTCTCCCCAAAGGCCCCTGGTACATAGTTGTATATTTTAGTTGTGGGTCCTTCTGGCTGCGGCATGTGGGACACCGCCCCAGCGTGGCCTGATGAGCGGTGCCATGTCTGCGCCCAGGATTCGAACTGGTGAAACCCTGGGCGGCTGAAGCGGAGTGCGTGAACTCAACCACTTGGTCACAGGGCTGGCCCCAATGATATAAACTTTTAAAAGACTTAAGATATATATTACAAAATTTCCCTCCAGAAAAGTGGAATCAATTAACATGCTTAGCAGTAGTGCATGAGTGTCCATTTCTCTGAAACCTCACTAAAACTGGCTGTTACCATTATTACAAAATCAGCTCTTAATTAGGATTTGAGGTCGGGAAGTCTGGGACTTTAAAGTACACACTGTGCGCAGGCGTTCCTTTACCTTTGGAGAGAATTTTACTTACAGCCTAGGGGAGTTACAGCAGATACTGGGCAGAGAGATGGCAAAATTTTCTATTTGCCCAAGTTGAAAATCAAATAAAACAGTTTGTAGACTTATGGTCCCTCAGGATGATGTTTTTACAGTCCTAATGAAACACCTAAAAGTGTATTCTGTAAGAGCAATGATTTCCAAACCTGGGTGAATGACAGTCTCCTGGGGAAGCTTCTGTAAGGACAGATTCCCAGGCTCCTCAGCGACCTACTGAATGAGCCCTCTGGGGTTCACTAACTGATTACACTGTGGCTCTCTCTGTTTGGTGTTATGCCTAAGAAATGAACAGGCAGCGTAAATCTTGGGTCGGAAAGACGAATTTGCTGCTATAAAAATGCTATCCCAAACCAGCCAGCTCAAGGTAGTAAGAGATAACTTCTTTAGTGAGAATCTAAGGCAGGCCTAGAGAACCAAAATGTTCTGGCAAACATACCAGGGTAAGCGGCAAACAGACTCTTTCTCGAATAATGGTGAGTTCTGAATCACTTGTGGATAATGAGTGTCTGAGTGCCAGGTGGCAAATTTCTTTCCAGTGGTCTCAATTTCAGCACAACTGACATGAACTGAACACATACTTTAAACACTAAGCAGCAGCGACAGCGATCTCCAAACGCTGGGGACAGCAAGAAAACTGTGGGGCTGCTCATTTCGTCTCATGGAAAAGGCTAATCGCAGTTTTGGGTAGGCAAATAAATGACCAAAACTTCTCATTCCAAAGGCAATACGTGTAGTGAAACTACAGAAAATTCAGGAAAGCACAAAGAACATAAAATTCACCTTTGACCAATACTTCACGATAATAACTATTAACATTTTGGTCTAGGTACCATAGTGTCTATTGTTTCCCAGGCCAACGAGGATGGGAAAATCACTATTACTGCTGAGGGAAATGAAGAGGCAATACAAAACTTAAAAATAATCGACAAACGCTTTCTTACAAAGTTCACTTAGAAGTGGACAGAAGGCCCTTCTGGACATTCAGCTTGTCAACACTTAGCAACAGAACAAATATATAGTGCGGTGGCCAAAAACAGGGGCTCCCGAATCAGGCTTCCGAGGGGCAAACTCTGTCTTAACTGTACTTTACCTGTGACCAAGATATTTCACTTCTTCATGCCAGATTTAGTTCTCTGAAAAGTGATGATAGTTCCAGCCTTCCACAGCCAGAACTCACGAAATATTAGCTGTTGCTGGTGTTGTTCTCTTAGCTTATTCGTGAACTTTGCCTAATATTTAGACTTTTCAGAAAACCAATTTACAAAATGCATTTAAATCACAAAAGTTGGTCCTTGTTTGTCTGCAAGCAAATATTATTTTCCCATTGACATTGGCCTGAAGTCTTTAAAAAAACAGGTTCTATGGGATGGGTGGAATCCCAAAAAGGCAAAATTGGAAGAAACTTGAGAATTTAAATATACCTAGCACTGACGGCTTTTTTCACCAGCATAACTCTAGTGAGGACACTCCGCAGATTTTCATATCAAGATAGTATTTCCTCTGTGAACCGAGAGTCAGGTTCCAGGGTCATCCTGAAAATCCCTGCCTCTACAGAATTCCACACAGAGCTAAGAATTTTCTATTCAGATACCGGCAGATTTCAAATTATATTCCTCTTCACTGATAAGACTGGAGATTATTTAAATTGGAGATTAGGTATTAAATTAGAATGCTTGAATTTTTTTCTCCAAAGATTAGAACATTTTTCTTTGAAGTAATCTTACATTTTTCACAACTCAAAGATGGAAAGAGGTTTCATATTCAGAAGATAGAGACACGATATTTCAAAGTGGCAATTTGGTTATTTCATTTAACAAAGTTATTTGAAGGAGATGCTTCAGAGGTTGAACTGGAAGAGAAACATTCCAATTCAGTTCATGTATATGCTGGTGGATATTTTCATGAGCTTGTTTGTCCAAAAAGAGAACTTGTTATGAAAACCCTATACATAGAGTACAGCCATTGATAAGGAACATTTATACTTTCTGGTTTCCTAGGCACCTTCTTCACTGACAATGAAAGCAGAAAGTGTCGCAGACGCTGCTGATGTCAGAACTGGGCGGTACTGACAGCAGCCCATGGTTTACAGGAGTCCCACTGAATCACTGCTGGGGATGGCCTTCACGGGTCACCAGTGGGCATTAAGTGAATGGGCCGCAGTTAGATTTAAAATGTATTGCTGTTGATAATATATAGGAATAATGTTTAGGTACCCAAGTAATTGAAATCTTCTCTAATTGTTAAGAACTGACCATGACACTGAACGCATATTTTATAAAAACTGGCAAGATTAACTACCAGCCTCCTATGACTTATTTACAATAGAATTTTTCCTCTGAAGTTTTTTATCTTATAATCTCTGAGCTTCAGCAAACTTTAAATCATTATAAGAACTAGCTGGTATTTTTTTTCTTTGGTTTTTCACTAAACGAAAAAGATTGACTCATTTAAGCATTTACAGTGTCCAAGCCAGTAGAGCTATCACAATTCATTTCAATAAGAGATACTATCACCTGGTAATCATGCATTCCAAATCCTAGGTTCTTACAGCAAGAGTGTCTGATTTTCTGAAATGACTTGATAATGATACAAATAAAAATAATCAATGGCTCCAAATACAGGTCTCACTTTTAAAAATATGGATCCCAGAACTACTGAAACTGTCTCTACAGGGTGGCCTCAGTCTTGTATATTGTAAAATATTCGCTAAAATATGTAAATGTAAGGGTGATTATCAAAATAAACAAACAAAATCCAGTCAGCTCATCAAAAACTTAGCCTATTATATAATGTTACCATAAAATAAGTACTATGAGAGATTAGGAAACAATAATTTCTGTTTTAAAATAAAGAGTTTACCTCCCACCCCCACCAATATTTTTCACATCTGTGTAGAATGCTCCCAACACTTTGCTTTTGTCTGATATCACTTCCTTCACAAGCCTCAAGCCATTTAGTCCACCATACATCACTGGCAGCAGCAAGCTGGAGGGTCTGTGTCTCCTAGCTCCCTCTGACACCCTGGGACCATCCTTCCTCTATTCTCAAAACCCACTCTTCTTGGGAGACTCGAAACTCCCGACTACACTGCTTTCTCTCCTTGTCACCTCCCAACCTCATGATTATTCCTTCACAGCTATCAAGGCCTCTGGAACCTGATTCACAATCTTCCTCTCTGTGCCAACTCCTCATTCATTTAGTCATTCAAATATATTCTGAGCCATACCATATGCGAGGTACTGTGTGAGGAGCTAAGGATACGTTATTGAACAAAATAAAACCCGTTTTCAGAGATCTTACATTTCAGTGATAGGGAATAGAGGAAGGGGATACAGATATAAACAGATAAACAGGTCACTTGTCAGGTGGTGGTTAATGCTTTGATGACAAATAAAACGAGGTAAGTGGACAATGAGTGATGAGGATACGCAGGGAGGACAGAGAAGGCTACTCAAAAAGGGCACATTTGGAGAATGAGTCAGTGGCGTGAGCAAACTGGGGATGCCTGGAGAAAAAGCAAGCCAGGCTGAGGGGGCCAAAATACAAAGGCCCCAAGGTGGGAGCACATCTAAGGGAAATGTTGGAGAGAACTAAGTGAGGGAGAACATGGCAGGACACAGGATCAGAGAGGCAGGCAGAACCAGGTTACGAATGACCCTGGAGACAATGGTCAACAATTCAATTATCTGGAGAGAGACGGGAAACCACTGGAGGGCCTGAAGCAGAGGAGTGGCTTGATCTGACTTAAGTCTGAAGGGATCACTCTGACTAGTCTGTAAAAAGTGACCTGTATGTTGGGCAAGGGTAGAGGCAGGGGGACCAGTTAGAAGACTATGGCAATAGTCCTCGTGAGAAATGATGGTGGCTCAGACCAGGGTGGAGGGGGAAGAGGTTGGTAAGTAGTGGTCAGATTCCAGATACATCCTGAAGGTAGGACCAACAGGATTCGCTGAGGGTTTGGAAGCAGGATGTGAGAAAAAGAGAGGAGTCAAGGATGACGCCTGGTGAGTGTTTTGGCCTTACCAAATGAAAGGACAGAGTTGCTGGTTACTGAGATCAGGAAGACTGAAAAGGAGCAGATTTGAGAGGGAAATTAAGAGTTCAGTTTTGGACATGTTAAGTTTGAGATGCCTTCTTAACATCCAAGTGGAGATCACTCTCGGTCATTTAAATATTACTGTGGTTGACTTGATATCCAGGATCAGAGTTGGCAAATTCAAATGGCTTCAGGGGCCAGGCAAGAAACATAAATAAGTATTGAAATACAATAAGGCGGGGGTAGGGATTGTGGCTGATGAGAGTGCAAATGCTCCATCTAAAGGGGAAGCCACTCTTTTTTTTTTAATTTTTGCCTTACATTTTATTGTTGCCCAATATTATAGCTTAATCCTAACTTCTACTACTTTATACTGTCAAAGCTTCTTTATTTATTTATTTATTTTTTGCTGAGTTAGAATTGCCCTGAGCTAACATCTATTGCCAGTCTTCCTCTTTTTTTCTTTTTCTGCTTGAGGAAGATTAGCCCTGAGCTAACATCTGTGCCCACAAGGGGAAGCCACTGTTGAACCCAGTCTAGATTTGCAATTTGGAATCCATGCCCGGTGTTCCTAGATCTTCCAATTTATTAACAGAAAGGAGAATCTGGATTTTTAACAATGTAATCTTAGGAAAATAAAAATTGTTCCACAGTCTACTAAACTGTAGAAGTGCTCAGTTAAATAAACTTCTAACTGCAGGATTTTTTAAGGTCCTTAATTTATTAATGTGCACTGCAAAAAGAGAGTGTTTAGCATTTCTCTAACTTACTTGACAGCAGAACCCTCTTTTCACGCAACATCTCAAGGGACAGGCCTTCCTTGGCACATACTTTGAGAAATGCTGGTTTATGTGTTCACTGGACTCCTTTATATCCTCTTTGAAAAGTTTAGGGTGCATATTTCTTGCAGCTTCTGAGACATAATAGATTACACACACAGCCAATTTTATTAGGTGTTACAACATCTAATATTAGACTTGAATGAAATGTAAATGGAGCAATTACTAAAGTCTTCCAATTTGTCAAATGCTAAGTGGAGTCTTGACCCTCTCATTGGTAAAGAAACACTTAGTGATCACATTAAATAAATCACTTTATCTCCCAACTCCTCTCCCTCCTTCACCTGTTGGGCTGCATAACTCAGTGTCAGGAAGGGGAGCCAATTACCACTATGCACTTGGCAGATGTCCTTTGTTTTACATATCTATGAGTAAGGAAGAAGGGAGAGGACAAATAAATCTGGACTGGAAAATCTGTAATAAAAAGACAAGACCAATATTGTTGCAGGTCTTTAAAAATATTCTCTAGGATATACTAAAGTATTTGAAGTGCAAGACTTGTCTCTGAGGAATTAGAGTGCATAGTCTATTTAAAAGATCTCACAATACAGTTGGGGAGGTCATACATAAAAAGATAAACAATATAAAATGTCAAATGTTGTCAAAAAGTTCTATAAAAGTTCAGAGAAGGGAGAGGGCAACGTAGGTTTGAGTGGTCAGTGAAAATGTTCCAGGAGCTGAAGCATACGGAGGTATCAGGTCAAGAGGAGGGTGATGGGCAATCCATGCAGCAAAGAGAAGGGCAGAGATAAAGACAAGGCAGTTTTAGGAACCATGAGCAGATAAGACTGTACAGGTTAGAAGGAAAATGGGACACTGAGGCTGGATCAGATGATGGTGGTCCCTGGACACTAAGCAGGTAAATCTGGTCTTAATGGTGTAACCAAGAGTCTCTGAAGGGTTTTGAGCATGAATCTGCTGTATTAGGGAACTTCGATCTCATGGGGCCATAATGGAGACAGTGAGGCAAGAGCACTCTGCAGGATCCCGGGTTCAGGTGATGAGAGTGTGGGCTAGGGAGTGGACAGTGGGAATGGAAAAACATTATGATATTATGAAGGAGGAAATAATGAATAGGACTTGTTAACCTACTCAATGTGGGAGAGGCAAAGGAGAACAGAATGGCTTTGACCCTGGGTCCATGAGAGAATGATTATCCCGATAGCAAACAGGTTTATATATATTGGTTCAAGGTGATAGTGGTACATCTAAGCAGAAATGCCTAATCGATTAATTAGTGATCCAGGACTCGAACTTGGGAAGGACAGGTAAATAACGTGTATTAAAGTACCACGTTAATTATTGTGTATTAAAGTAACATGTATTAAAGTATTCTCAGCTTTGTGCTAGATCCTTTACCTACATGATAAATTTAGGAGAGAAATAGGGATGGACTTTGCGATTTGGTACCATCTGCATAGATATCAATCAAATCAGGAGAATGGTAACATTCAGTGAAGACTAATTTATCATACCTTCTCTATGCCCCTTCATTATGAAAACATATTTTCATAGTTATGTTTTATGTCATAATTATCACACAAAAATAGATGCATAAAAAACACCACATCACATCACATCACAGGATCACTTGAAATTTCTGATTTCCATAATTAATATTGGATTTTAGGAAGCAATTGCAAGAGAAAAGGAAAAACAGAACTATAATTGTTTTTTATTCTTCTTTCCCTTTAGGGAGATGAAGAAACACAAAGCAGGACACAGAAAGGAACCAAAAGGGAAAGTATTTGGGAGAGTTTCCACCTGCTGAGATAAACAGGAATGAAAGTCATCTCTCTCCTTAAAGAAGAAAAACCATTTGAATATTGTCTTAGTTTTTTAAAATTCTTTATCAATTTACAAACATGTTCCTTTATTCCCATCATAAAACCTCCATTCACAAGCCAGCTAGGAGTCACACATTCCACCTTCAAACACACTCTGGCAGAGCAGGGTCTCCGTTTTTCCCTGTTGTTTTGCATGCTGGCCCCAGAGCTCAGGTCCAACAGGCAGATCAACAATGCACGACAGATGTTTCCATGGCAGTCATCAGTCTCTTCCATTTGCCACAATTCTCCAGGGTGAGCTGGGTTGATCCCCTCCCTTTCCCCAGCAGCCAGGAAGGCCATGTTGCTTAAAATGTCTCTAAATTTAAATGCCCAGGGCAAGGAAAAAATGGAGAAGTCGTAACAGGAAAGGGCAGGTGAAGGGTAGACTGAATTTGCAAACTCAGCATCTAATCATGCAGTTGTTATTTAATATAAATGTGTTTTCATTCATGGCACTCTTCCTTTCTTTGACGCTACAAATGCAATACAATAAATATTATCACTGTGTGTAATCATAGATTTAGTTAATGGTATAACTGCTTGTAACGAACAGAATATAACTGTCCTATTTGAACTCTATTGGAAAGGACACCAATGTCAAAAATTCCCCAAGACCTGTGGTGGAAATATCTGCCTTAGAATCTGTGAAAGATAGACAGACAAGGAATCCCTGATTCTAACAGATTCCCCTGGAATCTCTTGCTGGAAATAAGAGAGGGAGTGCTGGAAGGGTTTGTAGACTGATGACTTCCTAAGGAACACCCCCAGAAGTGCATTCCCACCATCGAAAAGAAAGAATTCACTTCTGGAACTGGCTATCTCAAGACCCAAGTCATATATATGGAGCACACAAAATTGGGGGGGGAAACCCCTCCAAGAATCTTCACTGATCGAATGCCCCGCGAAAGGAGAGTTTTTAGGAAAAGCTAACAACACCTGCTTATTGTGAATTTCCAGTTACACAACAAAAATCCTATCACAAGATAACATTATAATAGCAAACAGTAACACTCAGACAAGTGCTTGGCAAAAGCACCACCTGTTCTGACAATGAAGAGAATTTATACGGACTCATTCCCACCCAACCTTGGCGGCAGACTAGCCACTGAAGTAGTAACGAAATAACTCTGTATAAACAAAAATAATTTGTCAAAAAAAATTGGCTTAATGGGATAATTAAGCAACAATAATTCACTTTCTCTACTTTAAACATTGTCTGAGTTCTCACTGTCCTTAATTCCCTGATACTACAATTTTATACGTATCCTAATTTCTGAATCTGACTGCTACTAGATTCCATGAAACACAAAACAGAAGTTAGTGCTTGACAGGCCAGCGAGAGACTTGTAGGAAGACAACCTTTGCAGGTCCAGATCCCTTCCATCTCCATGGATGAAGAGAGGGAGAGTGGAACATTCAAGTTCCTGGAGTTGGCCCCTGCCTCCAGGTGCAGACAGCGAGAGGAAACCCAGAGGGCCACCCTTCCTGTGGTCTGCACGCTAAAAAAAAGATCTTAAACAACAGAAAAGCAAGAGCAGGATATTCGTGACATCATCAGGGTGATCTACCGAAAACAGTGAGTTTTCCTGTGGAATAAGAATCCTCACAACAAAATTTCAGAATTAATTAGCAATTCCATTACATCCTAATGGTACTGTATTTGCATAAAATACCAAAATGCACTTTATACTCTTCTCTTACCTGCCGACTCTCCCTTTGGGAGGACGTTGAAGAGGAGGCACTTCTATGGGTTGGAGTGGACGTTTTATGAGCAGGGGAGATGCCCTTCTCGTCTGAACTCATAGCTGCAGCGAGTCTAGCTGTATGCACGTAAGACCATCCCAATTGTGTCGCAAACTCACAGACACAGAAGTAGATGATTTTTCAGCTTTAGTCCATTTCATGAATCAGGATTGACTAGAAAAGAGGAGGCAAATATTCTGGGTGTCCAAAACACCTAAAAGCAAAACAAACAAAAAAACTTCACGTAAGTAATTAAAACAAATAAAAAATCATTATATTTAGGAAAAAATACTAACATGTTAGTGAGAGGAAGAACTCTGACACATTAGCAAATATTATTTCTTCCTCTAGACCTTAAGGTAGAGGATAGAAGGGTTAATATGTAACAAAAATCTACCAACAAGGAAAACGGGAAGAAATCATGTGCTAAAGTCATATTCTTCCCTTACACTCTCTTTGTTTTAAAGCAGATTATGATGCTATGTTCTGGACCCTCATGCCAAAATCCAACCGTTTCTTCCCCTGAGAGTCAACTTTCCCTGCCCAATGGATTATAATAAGAGCTCAGTCCACGTTTGTCTTCATTTTGGTTTATCCATGTCATGTATGTGATGGTTAAATCCAACACAAAAGTCAGACAGAAAACGTAAAAGCGTCCATGCATTTTGTGCATCATGTGATCCAGCATTTAGGAAAGATCAAGGAATACACACATCCACGGTTATTGCACCTCAAGACCACAGCACACCTACACATGACTCTCAACTCAACGACCAACAGGCTATCAAGCATCTACAAATTGACGGGTATGTTTTGGAACTGGGGCAATGCTTGGAGTTGCTTCACCTCTCCACAGCCAAGAGCCCCTTCATTTTTCACTTGGATTCATAAGAAAGTCTGCACTGTAAGAACCAGGGCTAAAACCTTGTGCCTAAAAGAGAAAAACCATTCAACTGGCACCATGGGTTGCTATAAAAAAACTTTTTAAAGGTAACCACGAGAGAGTAAGATGAAAAGTTCACACAACAATCTGTGACCAAAAAGACTGACCAATCAAGTGAACTTTATCCTCTTCTAAGAAGATGGAAGGCTAAATTCCAGCCCCTATCTTAATGATAATATTGCTTGAAGGAAGCGCACAACACTTGGGTAAGTACTTTAGCACCCCAGTTGAAAGAGAAAGCTGCTGGCCACGATCAGATACCAATCTTTAGGCCAAAGAAAAATGAGACCTGAACTTCAGTCCAGGCGGAGAGACAGTCAATCAAATAATCAAAACAGGATGAAGGTACCTGGGGTATTATGAGGACACATGGCAAGGGAGAACCAACTGGGTCTGGAAGTCAGAGGTATCCCTGAGCAGGGGGGTGTGAGCTGAGATCTGAAGGATGAGTAGGAGTTAACCAGGTGTCTGGGTGTCCAGCATGGCATGATCTAGGAATTAGTGCTGGCCTATATGATTAGAGCACAGAGCGACAGTGACATGAAGGTCATAGGAAAGCAGAAGCCAGGCCCTGCAGGGCCCTGTCGGCCAGGTTCAGCATTTTGATTTTTATCATAAGCAGAAGAAGCCCTAAAGGGGTGTGGTATAAACACATACATGTGTGTAAAAAGATCCTTTGGCCACCATGAGGAGAACCAAATTGGGAATAAAGAAGAGGGAGGCCCAATCAGGAGGTGAGAGATGACAGACTGGAGTGGTGGCATGAAACTCAACGCCAAGTCCTGTAAGCCATGACTGGATATGGGGGAGGAGGAAAAGACAGGGCGGACGAGGACTCCCAGGTCAGCGCAGGCTGGCCAAAGGAAAGCCAGGACTGACAGAGGGTCGTGAGTATGGTTTCAGACAGGTTGAGTTTCAGGTACAACTGAGGCATTCAAATGGCAACAGACACTTGGAAAAGTAGGTCTGGGGCTCAGAGAAATTTAGACTGGAGACGCATGTTTAATAGATTATGTTAGTGATACAAAGGTATCAAGTGATTTACGTATAGATCACGTAAACTCTGCAGGTTCAAGTAAATTAAATTTTATGCTATAAATAGTTATACTTTTTAAATCTGCCACATTATGATAATGGATTATGTGTCCCTGAATGTGTTAATTAGGATTTTAATGGTCACTTGGTTATAGAGACTATTTGAAAGAACAATTCTGATAATTAAAAGGCAAATTATCATAAATTGGGAAAACTGGACTTTCCAGTGAATAGAACTCGTAATGCTTTCTTAAGATTCAACTTCACTGTCACCACAGGAAAAATAAAAGCTACTTATCCCCAAAAGTGGAAGGTGAAATTTCTCTTGAAACAAAACTTGACTTGGGGCTAACAGAAATAGAAAGAGCTCCAGAGCTCTTTCCTTGGCTCTGGAGCAGGTTTCAGTTCATCTCGGCAAAAGGCAGTAAGAAACCGACACTTGACAGATAATCATCTAATCCTACTGTTTATGAAGGTTGTCTAATAAGTGTGAGTAAAATTTCTCAAGCCAAGCTCCGGTGCCAGCAAACAGAAGCAAGAACACTGCTCAGATCCTTGATTTGAAGTACTTTGCTTTCTAGTCCAAAACGTTTTAGAGGTAGATGTTGACACTAGAGCTAAAAGTATGGAGGTTCTGTGATGTGCTCAAGTGCCCCCAAGGGATGAGGCTGAGACAACCAAACTCATTAAGCTCTTATCCATTTGGAAGTAAATTCAATCCAAGCTACATAAGGGCCAGCATTTCCTCTATTGGACTTTTTTTTTTTTCTTAACTGCATCTAACTACTCCTTCCCTATTAACACCAAAGCCAACACCTTGGTTTTTGTTTTAATCTAACACGACATTTTCAGGGTAATTTGTCTATGATCAAAGGGCAACATTTTGGTTGAATTACAATTATGAATATCTAGAATCATATCAAGAATGAAGAAAAGGTGAGTAAGAATTTAATTCATTCTGAGAATTGTTTTTGAGGTTATTGCTGTTGTTTCTATTGACTTTTGATTTTTTTTAACAGGGTTTCAAGTACCTAATCTAAGGTTGAATAAGATGACCTTTAAAGATCATTCCAACCTGATTATCAATCAAATGTCTAATCACCTGCTCTATTTCAAAATGCATGACAAAGGTAAGTCTAAACTCTCTAAGTAGGTTGTACCTACTTATTCTTTATTCCTGGAGTGTAAGAATTGCTGTGACATAAAAAATACTTATTTCATCTCTATCAAAGCACATTTTCAGAAATTGCCTAAACAAAATTCTAAACCAAAGAAAGACCATAGATTCTAAAGACAACACCAACATAATTCCTATTATCAATGATAAAAGTGCTGTGGCTGAAAACAACAGCAATATGAGAGCCAAACATCTAATTTTCCTGTCTCATTCCTCCATTGTATCAGCAGATCACTACAATTGTTTCTGAGTGCTGCAACATTTGCATTTACATTGAGGGACATAAAATTCAGATAAAGATCCAGGGACTTAACTAAAGCAAATATGGTAGGGAAGACTTCTAGAACTTGCTGTTCATAGACATCAAAAATTGTACGTGTTCAGAAAAATACGTGAAACTGGGGACTACTTAGCCTGGGCTAAGCTGTGATGTGGTAACAAAACAACCCCCAAATCTCAAGGGCTTCCAAGACAGGTTTATTCTCACTATTTACATGTCCTTTAGATGTCAGTTGCAGCCCTACGCTGTATCCTCTTCATTCCAAGCTGAAGGAGCAACCTCCATGGGAAGGAGAAAAAGAGTCAGGGCAGAACCATGAGATAGCTCTTCAGCTTTTGCTTACAGGTGGCAAATGTCACTTTCACTCACATTTTATTGGCCAAAGCAAGTCACATGGCCAAAGTGAGGTCAATGATGCATGAAAGTATAATCCTCCCAGAGGGAGAAGCAGTAAATACTTGGGCACAATAATATAATCTACTATGTTTACCACAGGGAAAGATTAAAGGTGCACATGAAAATATTCAAATTGACTCTAGTTTCACCACCTAGAAATAAGCATGTTTAACATTTTGGTTCTGCTTCAACCAAAGAAGGAGAATAAAAGACAGAAGGGTCAAATAAATAAAATTAAAAAGGAGAAATTACAATGGATACCACAAAAATACAAAGGATTATAAGAGAATATTATGAAAAACTATATGCCAACAAATCTGACCATCTAGAAGAAATGGATAAATTCTTAGACTCATACAACCTCCCATAACTGAATCAAAGAGAAATAGAGAATCTGAATAGACCAATCACAAGTAAAGAGATTGAAACAGTAATCAAAAACCTCCCAGAAAAGAAAAGTCCAGGACCAGATGACTTCTCTGGAGAATTCTACCAAACATTCAAGGAAGATTTAATACCTATCCTCCTCAAACTATTCCAAAAAACTGAAGAAGGTGGAACATTTTCTAATTCATTCCATGAGGGCAACATCACCCTTATACCAAAACCAGACAAGAACAACAAAAAGAAGGAAAATTATAGGCCAATATCACTCATGAACATAGATGCAAAAACCCTCGACAAAATATTGGCAAACTGAATACTGCAATACATTAAAAGGATCATACAGCATGATGAAGTGGGACTTATACCTCGGACGCAGGGATGGTTAAACACCCCCAAATCAATCAATGTGATACACCACGTTGACAAAATGAGGAATAAAAATGACGTGATCATCTCAATAGATGCCGAGAAAGCACTGACAAGATCCAACATCCATTTATGATAAAAACTCTCAATAAAATGGATATAGAAAGAAAATACCTCAACATAATAAAGGCAATGGGTGACAAACCCACAGCTAACATCATACTTATGGTGAAAAACTGAAAGCCATTCCTCTGAGAACAGGAACAAGACAAGGGTGCTCACTATTGCCATAGTACTGGAGGTTTTGGCCACAGCAATTAGACAAGAAAAAGAAATAAAAGTTATCCAAATTGGCAAGGAAGAAGTGAAATTCTGTTTGCACATGACATGATTTTATATATAGAAAACCCTAAAGAATCCATCAGAAAACTGTTAGAAATAATCAACAACTACAGCAAAGTTGCAGGGTACAAAATCAACTTACAAAAATCTGTTGCATTTCTATACTCTAATAACAAGCTAACAGAAAGAGAAGTCAAGAATACAATCCCATTTACAATCCTTCAGTCTTGCCTTCTGAAGAGCATCACAGCTATGTTACAGCATACCCCCAAAATATAGCCTCCATTCCCCAAACTGGCTTCTGGTGCAGCCATTTACAAAAGTGAGGAAAAAAGTATGCATAGAAACAAGTTCTCTGATTTTGAGTGACCGAGATCTAACCCCTCCCCACTCTCCTAAGGCTCTTTACTAAGTATGAATAAGACAAACCTACATCCTACATCATCCAGCCCTCCAGGGGGAATTTTAAGAGGAGGATTTGAATGCTAACCAAGTAAACATGAAGGGAGCCAAGGATAATTGGCACAAATAATCTTCTGACAAAGAGCAGATCTCACACAAAGAAAAGTAGAAAAAATATGTGTGTGTGTGTATTTCAAACACTATAAAAAATTATTCCCACCAAAGGAGAGAAAATTGTGTGCAAGAGATACAGAGGGCTTATTTGGAGTGCCAATACTAGCAAAAGAGAGAGGTGCCTTTAGAGCCCAGGTGCTTTACACATCAACAAAGTTTTTTTTAAAAACTGGAATCTGAATAAGAGATAAGACAGGCTCAGAT
The DNA here is from genome assembly GCF_041296235.1 of Equus asinus. NCBI lineage: Eukaryota > Metazoa > Chordata > Mammalia > Perissodactyla > Equidae > Equus > Equus asinus. The sequence continues at coordinate 116,531,372 of NC_091793.1, read as the reverse complement.
GCAATGGGAACTGACATGGGTAAGAAACTGAGGAAACAAATAAGGACACTAGAATTTAAACGCAGGAATTAAAATGATATTAATGAAGCACAAAATGATTCTGCAGAAAAAATCTAGTCAGTACGTAGATTAAAAAGGTAATATTGAGGGGCCGGTTCCGTGGCCAAGTGGTTAAGTTTGCGCGCTCCACTGCAGCGGCCCAGGGTTCGGATCCTGGGCGTGGACATGGCACCCCACTTGTCAGGCTACGTTGAGGCGGCGTCCTACATCCCACAACTAGAAGGACCTGCAACTAAGATATACAAATGTGTACGGCGGGGGGGGGGGGGGGGGTGGGTTTGGGGAGATAAAGCAGGAAAAAAAAAAGAAGACTGGCATCAGTTGTTAGCCCAGGTGCCAATCCTTAAAAAAAAAAAAAAAGGTAATATTGAGGAAATCATCTCGCAACCAGAAAAAAGGGCAAGGAAAAGTTAACAGAAAATGGAACCTGAATCTCTAGATACTAATGGCCCCGAAGACAATGACTAAAAAAGAAAATAAATAATATTGAAAATATCCCTGAACATAAGGAAGACTTCAATTTGGAAAATAAAATCTTTTATCAATAACTATCTTTATCTGGCAAATAAAAATAAAAATTTTTATCTCACAAAATTAGTAAGAAGCAAATCAAAATAAGATAGATCCTAGTGAAATTGCTGAATTTAGATCACATCCTCTGAAGCAATTCAATAAATTAAATCTGAATGAAAAAGTGGAAGCAAGTAGGGGTTAAACCTTGAAGATTTTTGAAAATACACTCTCCTAAATTACTTGAGCTAAAGAAAAATAAAAATGATATCGTGGAATATTTGAAAATAGACAAACACATAAACATACACACACACACACACACACACACACATAAATCAATCCAGCATCAGGCCTAATGGTGAGTCAGTGCCATTTCCATTAACATCAGCAACAAAATGATGCTAGCTTTCGCCCTATTAATATTGTTCTGAGAGTGCTCACCAATGAATAATATAATATTCCATCTGAAATGCACATAAGAATCAAATAGAAATGAACCAGAAAAAAAATCTTTCAGTAAAGTAGCTGGTTACAAAATTTATATATATGTATATTTATCTATCTATCTAGATATCTATTTATCTATATAATTTTTAAAGTGAAGGAAGTCAATCTGAAAAGGTTACATACTGCATAATTCCAATTATACAACATTTTGGAAAAGGCAAAACTATGGAGACAGAAAAAAATCAGTGGTTGCCAGGGGTTGGAGTGGGGGCAGCGATGACGAGGTGGAGCACAGAGGATTTTTAGGGCAGTGAATCTACTCTGTATGATACTATAACGATGGATACATGTCATTATCCATTTGTCATAAAATGTACAACACCTAGAGTGAACCCTAATGTAAACTATGGACTTTGGGTGATAAGGATGTGTCAACGTAGGTTCATCGATTGTAACAAATGTACCACTCTAGTGTGGGATGTTGATAGTGGGGGAGGTTATGGCTGTGTGGGGGCAGTGGTATGTGGGACTCTTTCTGCTCGATTTTGCTGTGAACCTAAAACTGCTCTAAAAAAAAAGTCTTAAAAAACAAATATATGTATATATCAGTAAGAAAAGGAGGCATTATTTAACAACTTCAAAAAATAAAAATAAAAGTTAGATCCTTTACCGCACACTTATTTTTTTTATTGCAGTAACATTGGTTTATAACATTATGTAATTTATATATACATTATATAATTATATAACATTATATAATTGTTTATAATATTATATAAATTTCGAGTGTACATCATTATATTTCAATTTCTGTGTAGATTACATCATGTTCACCACCCAAAGACTAATTACAGTCCATCACCACACACAGGTGCCTACTCACCCTTTCTCCCTCCCCCTCCCCTCTTATATATATATATATAAATCTATCTATCTATATAAGATATATAAGATATATAGAGAGAAAGATACCAATTATATATATATATATATATATATATATATATATATATATCAATTGAAGTGATGACAAAAACAATTCAAGATTCCTAAAACTGGTGAAATAAATTATGGCAGAAATATCAACAATTTAGGTGGTGAAATCTGAGGTGATTTTTTTTCCCAAATTTTAAATATTTGTTCTTTTTTTATACCAGATATATATTAATTCCAGAAAACGCAATAAAGCTATTTCCATTTTGAAAAATATTTTTTCTTTTGAGATAAAGCATATGATTCAACTTTTAAAAGCTGTTTTTAGAGACATAACTCTATGATTAAATGTAAATAAAACATAGTAAAATGTTTTATTTTATGTCTATTTAAAGTGGAGAATCACAGAAGGGGGTGTCCAGAGACAAAGGAAGGTAGACACACATTCTCTGTCTGCTGCCTCTCTCACACACATCTCACTGAACACAGAGACGCTCGACCAATGCCAGAGAAATGTGGAGCCCCATGCACACTCTCAGCTACACGGATTTAAAAAGAGAACATTAAAGAAGAAAGATATGGGTTTCCTAAACCATTGGGTAACATCCAAGTCTTGCTGCCTTTAAACTTACAGTAAAAAGACAGTGTAATTATGTATTTCTACAATTCAAATGATATGTGGGGAAATCACTTCCTGCTGTGCAAATCACATAAAACTAGGCCAAAGGCCTGATTCGACTCAAGAAGGAGAAAGGGTCCCTCACTTTACTTTATACATTGATATTTCATTGATATTTCATTGATATTTCATTGATATTTCAAAAGTCTTGAATAGCAAAGCTTCCCTTAGGTCACACTGCCTCTAGTTTTTTGAACCAGGCTAAATTTTCTTCAATGACTTAAGAATTAATTGTTCTACTTATTTATCCATAACTTTTCATATGGAAGTTTCCCTGAAAGTCAGCTTAAATCAGGCATTTTCTAATATCACACTAATCTCTGTTAAATTGTCATGTGATGATGTCTTTATTCAAAAACTGTAATTTGAGCTGATGTATTCTCTAATTGGGACATAGGCCCCTAGATTTAATAATTATATATTCTTTCCCATCTCACTTTAATTTAGTATGTGGTATGACACTTATATGCCAGGAACATGGCCCAGCTCTTTCCTTCTGTTTTAGGTTTTGTTGGCTCTTGGGCATTATGCATTCAATTGTTCTCAGAACCGAGTCTTCAAAAAATTGTTGTCAGAGAGAGATTAGGGAATACTTCCTTATCCTGAACAACCAAAATACCTCTTACATGTTTCCCCAAGCAATCCTTCTTCTCTGGACATCTGCTAACTTTATAATTAACAAAACATAAATGGTTTTTGAAAAAATCAAGTGAAAAGCACATCAAACATAGCATTTGAGGTCAGAGTCCCTAAAAGGACCGCCACCTCCCGTTTAGCTTTCTCTATCATGTTAGAGAAAAAATATCTCAATAAAAATAGTAGGCCTTGGGGCCGGCCCCATGGCCGAGTGGTTAAGTTCCTGCGCTCCGCTTTGGCGGCCCAGGGTTTCGCCAGATCGAATCCTGGGAGCAGACATGGCACTGTTCATTAGGCCAAGCTGAGGCAGCATCCCACATGCCACAACTAGAAGGATCCACAACTAAGAATACAGAACTATGTATGGGGGGGCTTTGGGGAGAAAAAGAAAAATAAAATCTTAAAAAAAAAAATAGCAGGCCCTTTCTATGTGCCAGTCCCAGATGCCAAGCACTTTCCATCCATTCTCAATGACTCTCTTGTTATTGACAGTGTACAGACAAGGAAAACAGGGCTTAGGAAGTTTATTAACTCTATTTGACATCAAAGCCCATGCAACAAAGTCTTTCACTACTCTTTACCCTTGATTTACTGATAAATCAATGAATAAACTAAACAACAAATCAAGTTTGTTAGAGTATGGTACATTACTGACAGCATACAGTACAATTTATAAGGTTCTTAACCTAGGGCTCACGAGGGGTTTGGCTCATTCTTTAAACTCCTGAAATGATATGAAAAGTTGTGGATAAACATGCATGTTATTTCCCTAAGGAGATATTCAATAGCTTTCATCACATTATCAAAAGGCATCCTTGCGAGTTTTTATTTCTAAAATGATTGTTATCAGTACAGGTTTAAAAAAATCCATGGGCACAAAAGCTGTACAACATACTTAATATAATGAGATCACAGGACATGTGATTTTGATGGGAGCATATGGCATGGACACTTGTGACAAGTCTATTTTGATTCCATCACTCGATAATTTTACCAGTGCTAATTTTCTAAGATTTGTCAGCCACTTTTTCATTCATCATTTGGTTTCTGACCCTTGCTAATATGCTTTGAAAAAGAAGCTTTGGTAGCACCATAATTCACATTTTAACAGCAAAAATAATATTGGGAAATGTCGTTCATGCCTGCTAATAGGTACTGATTGTCAGCAGAGTGCAAAGACTTTTTGGCAAAAACAGGAAATATCAAAAGATTTTGCCTCTTGGTGACCTTAACGATTCATAAATCCATGTTGAGAGCATGTAAACTCTTACTGAGGCATCAAGTGACTTGAGGAGCAGCACATGTCCTGTTCTCCAGAGGAATTTCCTGTGAAAACAACAGTTTCTGTACTGAGTGGAGGTATGCTGAAAAGGTGGCTAAAGCAGAACAAAACGGCTTAGGTTAAAAATGTTCCTGAATCAACCCTGGTGTTTTGCTGGTGGGAATGTAAAATGGTGGAATTGCTATTGAAAATAGTATGGCAGTTCCTTAAAAAAACTAAAAACAAAATTATGATATGATCCAGCAATTCCAGTTCTGGGTATAGACCCAAAAGAACTGAAACAGGGACTGGAACAGATATTTGTACACCCATATTCATAGCAGTATTATTTATAATAGCCAAAAGGTGGAAGCAACCCAAGTGTCCATCAACAGATGAATGGATAAACAAAATGTGGTATATTCACACAATGAAATATTATTCAGCCTTAAAAAGAATGGAAATTCTGAAACATAGTACACCATGGATGAACTTTAAAGACACTGGGCTAAGAAATAAGCCAGCCACAAAGGGAGAAATTTGGTATGCTTCTATTTATATAAGTACCTAGAGTAGTCAAATTTTTAGAGGTGGAAAGTAGAAGGTGGTTGCCAGGGTCTGCGGGGAGGCAGAATGGGGAGCTAGTGTTTAATGGGTACAGAGTTTCCATTTGGAAGATGAAAAAGTTCTGGAGATGGAAGGAGGTTGTCTTACTCCATTTGGGCTGCTATAACAAAATACTACCAAATGGTGGCTTATAAACAACAAACACTTATTTCTCCCAGTTCTGGAGGTAGGGAAGTCCGGGATCATGGCATCGGCAGATTCAGTGCCTGGTAAGGACTCTCTTCTTAGTTCATAGATGGCCATCTGATTGCTGTGTCCTCACATTGTGGAAGAGGGCAAGGGATCTTTCTGGAGTATCTTTTATAAAGGCACTAATTCAATTCATGAGGGCTCCACCCTCATGACTTAATCCCCTCCCAAAGGCCCCACCTCCAAATACCATCACCTCGGGGGTTAGGATTTCAACATATGAATTTTGGGAGGACACAGACATTCAGACCACAGCAGTGGTGATGGTTACAGACCAACATAAATGTATTTAATGCTGCTCAACAGCACACTTAAAAATGGTTAAAATGGTAAATTTTATGTATATTTTACAACAATAAAAAAAGTTCCTGATTATCAGCTATAATGACTTTTATAAAATGTAAGCATTAATTTTACATTATTTTGTGCTCAAGTTTCATCTTCTTTATAAAATCTTTCCTAACCTATTAGATAGAAAGACTATACCAACTTCAACATTCCCAAGGGAAAATCTCTTGGCTGTCCTAAAAAAAGCCCCACCAGGCTGCTAATGGTACTCCAGGGGCCTGGGGCATTAGTAGGTTCTGTTCTCGCTGGTGCCACACTGCACATTAGGAATAGAAAGAGAGGCAGCAGCATAATTCTTTCAAAACACCACTGACGGGTTAGCCTGGCTGCATAGAATTACTGCAACTGCCACCCACCTACCTAATCGACTAGCCATTATCTACCTAATCACAGACATTTCATGGTCAGAGACCTTAAGTAGAATTTTTTAAAACTGTCATCCCTCTAGAATAGCAGTGTTTATGCAGACCTTTACCCACATATCAGGGCACCCGTAATTTACTTGCGCTGGACATTCAGCATAATTGTTGGTTTCAATTATCGCTTATTCACTGTTACAAAAGGGAAAGAACAGCTGACAGAAACTGAGGATCTACTGCCCAGCCCCAGGTTCTTCAGCCTTGTGACCTCGTTTCACTGGGATGTGGTAACCTTCGCACACTCTAGAGGGAAGCTGCGGCCAGCTCATACCGGCTCAAGAGCCAACTGCACGCATCGCTCTCCAGCTCAGCCTTCAGAGACATCCTCTTGGGAACTTGAAATCAGCCATGGTGGGTGTACGTATGCCATGCAAGTCAGCATTTCTGTGCGTGTGAGAGCTGATTTTTAAACATTTACCGGTACACCACTGCATTCATCCTGTGGTGTTTTTTCCTTTCGTTCTTATACTAAAAAAATCCCATGGATTGCTTGGGTTTGAAACCAATCCCAACTGTGTTATTTCCTAGCTATGAAACCTCAGGCAATTTATTTAATCTCGCTGTGTCTCAGTTTCCTCATCTATAAAACAGGGATATAACATCTACCTGATGATGTTGTGAGAAGTAAATACAATAATTCATGTGAAATGCTCGCTATTATTATGCATTCTCTTCTGAGCCTCTCCTCCAAACGACTCTCGGAGGAAAATGGACTTAGGACACATGGTGTATCCACGAGAGCATCAACTTCTTCCATGTGCTGGTTCAGGACTCTTACGTCTCAGGAGTACCAATTTTGAGACTGATTTGATCTATGACACTATTTTATTAAAAGCCCCTATGTAAAAGGTTTGCTAATTTTCCATCAAAAGATAAAGAGCATTTTGGAAGAAAATGCATAATTTAACAAAAATCCACAAAATAGAAACTAATATACCAGTTAATGTCTTTAAATGAATTTTGTGTCATATCCTTATTAAAACTACAGCCTACACATAAATATAAGAGGATGATCAAATAATACACTTATTAAGATTATTTTAGTGTCAAAAATACTTGAGATATTGATATAAAGGGAAGGAATAGGAGTCCTGATGGCTTGACAAACCAGATTTGAGGTCCAGACAGAGCATCAAATTTGTGGTATGTTAAAATTCGCAAAGAAATGGATGTCAAAAAGCTTGAGCTTGAGCCTTCCTTTTCCAGCAGATCATGTGATCTTGTGTCTGAAGAGTGATAACTTCCTCTATGCAGGGAAGATGCTTCTGTGCCCAACCTACCTCATGGGATTTGGTGGAACTCAAGGAAGAAAACATTACTCTAAAATACTCACATGTGCATTGGGATAAAGCTGGAAGACCGAATACAGGATCTATTTCACTCCGAAATCCCACTGAAATCCAATGAAAACAACAGTAAAGAGACTTTTTTTTTTAAAAGTAAAACCCCGCAAGAGCAGTGCAACAATAAAAATAGAATTTTGGGACTGGAAACCAGGTAAGAGTGGTAAAATGACATCTGGGTCATTAGTGCGTCCTGTCACAAAGAAAATAAGGAGAAGTTTAAGGAATTCAAAGAAAGGTTTAAAATGTCATTTGATATTGAATTGGGATGAAAAAAGCTGCTTTTCCCCAAATCCCAAGCTTGGGAAATGCCAGTGCTGTTTGTTACAGAGGTTTTGAAAGCTGTTCCCAGGACCACCATGTCACCTGGGAACTTTACTCCAAATGCAAATTCTTGAGCTCGTCCATACTAGTGAATCAAAAACTCTGTGTTTTAACAAGCCTCACACCATGCAGGAGATTTAAAGGATTGCTAAGTGGGCTCTGTTTTTCACGGACCTAACACCAACTCTATGGAATAATAATACAGTATAAGACACAGAGGCCCTCCCAAGTAATAGAGCACAAGCCTTAAAAACAAAGAAATTGTTAAGATTTTTCCTCAGAAATTAAAAAGAAAAATTATAATAAGAATTTTAAGTGATAACTAAAACATTTAACATTTACGACCTTCATATGACAAAATTATTTCTAAAATCTTTAGAAGGCTTATGAAAAACTTTTACTACAAATCCAATATCTCCATTTATGAATAAAGAAGAAAATAAAGCAAAAAGCTCTATCGTGAACTAACAGGACGCTGTTGTCTACTAATCCTTGTGATTACAAAATTTCTTGGATCCCAGATTCAGAAATGGAAAGAGAGAACCAGTCGCTGTCTTTGACTAGATCAGAGGTCAGGAAATGTTTTATGTAAAGGGCCAGACAGAAAATATTTTAGGCTTTGTGAGCCATACAATCTCGTGGCAGCTACTCAATACTGCCATTGTAGTGGAAAAGCAGCCATAGACAATACGCACACAAGTTAAGTATGGCTTTTTCCAATAAAACTTTATGTACAACACCAGACTGCAAGCCAGATTTGCCCAGTGCTGACTCCTGACCCAGATTACGAAAGATGAGGAAGTATTCTTGGGGCCAAATATTGGAGAGTACAGTCAGTCCTCCACATCCCCAGTTCTGCATCCCTGGACTCAACCAACTGGAGACGGAAAGGCCTACAATGGTTGTGTCCCTACTGAACATGTACGGGCTTTTTTCTTGTCACTATTCCCTAAACAATACAGTATAACAACTATTTACATCGTATTAGGTATTATAAGTAATCTAGAGATGATTTAAAGTATATGGGAGGGTGCATGTAGGTTAGATGCGAATACTATGCCATTTTATATAAGGGACTTGAACATCCATGGATTTTTGGCATCTGCGGGGGTCCTGGAACCGAACCCCCACGGACACCAAGGGACAAATGTACTTTCAAAGTTTGTAGATTACCAAACAGCTTCCAGGTCTGTTAATCTGTAGTACAGTTGGCAAAGCATTTACAAAGGAGAGTCTGAATTCACTGACTTCTTGCCAACTCCAGCTTTCTCTCTCTCCCCTAACAGGTGAAAGTAGACACTTTAGGTTTAGAAATACACAAATTGGAAAATAGTAATAAGATACAAAGTAGAAAAGATTGTTTTCATCAGAGTAAACTTTTATCTATGCCAGTTTTATTAAAAGCCCCATGTGAAAAAGCTTTGCTAATTTCCACCTGAAGGATAACATCCTAAGTAGTCCAAGAGTATTTCAACAAAATCCATGAATTTTTTAAAAAAATTTCAAAGTTAGGAAAAATGTAAACTAACTTTACTTGTAAGTTTTGCTAGTTTTCTGAAATTTAAGAAGGTAAAATGAAGCATTTAAACAGGGCAAATTTTGTCTAGTCCAAAAACGAGCGATGGGACAAAAGTCTGGAGTACAAGAGCATTCAAGTAATAAGTTATTGGCACCCACCATTTTCCCCACTGCCCCTCCCTATGTAAGTCTGGCTTCCTCATCTTTGCCACACTGTACTTGACTGAGTATGCATTTTGGTATTTCTTCACCAGTTTTTTTCTTTTAAAAAATGCTTTATTTTGGAATAATTTCAGATTTGCAGAAAAGTTATAAATATACTACAAAGAGTTTCCACCTATCCTCCACCCATGACTTCCTCCAGTTCTCAGAAACTGACAAAACAAGAGATTTTAATCTTAAAGTTTAATAATTTATAGTGGTAACTGAAAAATAAAAGACATTTGGAAATAAATTCAAATGCCAAATTTGTACTTATTGTTTAAATAAACTGTATAGTACTTTTAAATTTAGTATTCTAAACATGAAAATTTAGTCAGCAAATCACCCTTCAGTTCTCAGCTTGTGTCACCTCAGAATAGGCACCTAGTCCATCACTTTCCAGGACAACAGCCTTTTCATTTCCTTCACAGCACTTACTGTACTCAAGAGTGACATTATTTGTTTACTGGCTCATTGTCTATCCCCAGGACTTCACCTGTTATCTTTCCTGCTCTTCTCGTTATAATCCCTGGACCCAGAATAGTGCCTGGAGCATATCGAATAGATGCCTGATAGACAGCTGGATGAATGAATGAATAAATGAATGAGCGAACACTTTAGATACAGTTGGGGTGATATAAAGCATATGATCAAAGACACACTATTTAAACCACCATTGTTTCTGAAATTTCAAACCTTTACCACCAGCCACACACAGGTGAAGTTTTGGGGAGCCTACGTGTTAGTCCATCACCTTTGTAATCACTTCTCACTGAGACAAAGTTTAGAATTGCTACTCCCAATATATCCTCGTTCTCTGAGAGCCAGACGTTTCAAAGTAGATCTGCATTGTTGGTTCACTGCACACAGTATTTCCTGGTATTATTCATTTGATGTGAAAAGTCAATAAAGAAAAATTTTAAATCACCCTTGAGGTTAGACTAATTAAAGTATTAATCATCTTTCTGTATGTAAAAATCTATTTTGAAAAAACTCGCAAATGCTGGATTCCAACCTTATGATGGTTTGAGAATGAGATATTTTGGGAAGACATGTGAAAAGCTGAAAAGACTAAAGGGGGAATGTTGCAGCTCTCCTTCCCTCCCATTGCCGAGCCCTCAGCTTCAAGTTCAAGGAACTACCTGGTTGTAGGAAAAAGAAAGGAAGGATGAATAGATTAGATGGCAGGAAGGAAGGAAGGAAGGAAGGGGGAGAGACTACCTAATCCCATATTCTCTACAAACACTTATATTCCTCCCAGGGTCAAATATTACAAAATGAGTCCAAAAATCAAAGCACTTGATCATCTGCCCAACCAAGGGAAAGAAAGTCACTCCAAGATAAGCATCCACAAAATATCCACTTGTCAAATAAAAGAAGCAAGCAGACAAAACCACTGGAGCACTTTCAGGCTCTCTGCTTCATTTAGAGCATTTACCCTTCTCCTGTTTCTGGACCTGCACGATGACGAAGAGCGGACACTAATAACTGCGTTCAATGCGGCACAAACTGATCCACCATCTAAAGAGTACAATAAGCCCACTGTCACTTCTAGAACATCTCCTGCTTATGATGTAATGAGCTGCAAATAACTCAAATTATCTGGTGAACAAAAGATTTAATAGTCTGAATCTCACTGCCAAGAAACATATCAACATTAATACTAAAAATGGAGTTGAGGGAAAAATTCATCTTCTGACCTCATGCCTAAATCTTGAAAGACTAAAAATAATAGTAATAGTAGGTAAATACAACTCTACACTTTTCTCTATCTAAAAATAGAAAAGTCAGTAGTAGTAAGGCTGAGATTATTCATTTGGAACTATTTTATGTACTTAAAGAACAAAGGAAATGAGTTTGTGATGTTATTCTGAAACAAGATTTTCAGTGTAAGAGAAAAGAGATACAATACAACATCAAATAATACTAAAATGGCATAAAGTTTACTTGGGAAAATCAGTATGAACTAATAATTTTTTATTCTTAAATATACATATTTCATACCCTGTCCCCTGAAAGAGTGTGGAAACACTGATAACCAAGAATGAGCACCCTTCACGGCCAGACTGTAGTTTCTAAATTCCATTTTCTACTAAAAGGAACCAGAGCTCCTTGGAATGGCTGATTCTTAGACTGGAATACGAAATGAACAAGAGGAGCTTTGGGTATCCTGCTGAGCAAAAAGCAGGCTCAAAGAAACTAATGGGACATTAGCTTCTGGGATGTTCTGCATTTTGATCTGGGTGCTGATTCTTTGGGAAGGTTCAGTTTGTGAAAATTCATTGTGATTCACTTATGATAGTTTCTCTTTTCTGTATGTATATACCAGAGCCAATCTGAAGGGTCTCCCAATGAAAAGAAGGTTTTATTTGAGCATCCAGAAAAAAAAAGTTACTGCAACCATTTAAAACATAGCAACTATTTTAAAAATTCATGAATGGACAATGATAGTCAAGAAAGAAAGGAACTCTCTCCCTGCTCAAAAAATCAAAGAAACATCTTTGATTGCCTTTTGAAGAAACTGAAGCACCAACTCTGAAATTGTCTATTCAGAGGGAAGTATTAAGCACTTACTCTGCCTTTCCTGTATGAACTGTATTTCAGGGTCACCATATACTAGTTGATGAGGGAACCTGCCTTACAAAGGAATTCCAGCTCATAAATGTAGAAGGAATGATAGGATGGGGAGGGGGAGGAAAACTTCTACAATCCCTAATGAAATAATGTATTCAGGCAATGATTATTGATGAATGAAATCATGAGGTGAAAAAATTGATGGGGGAACTTCACAATAGAGGGATCAGGATACCACTCTCTGAAGCTATTGTTCAATCTTAGCATCACTAAAAGTGGAGCAACTGGACCATATATGCCTGCTAAGGTGATGCTATGTGAAGTACAAAGCCCCATGGAAGCAGAATTCTTGCCAAAAGAGTAAAATCTGAATCTAATCAAGCCTCTAGATCTAATTTTCACTTTCTAGTAATTTGTGTGACAGAGAAAAAGGTTAAATAACAACAATCAGCCAAATTCAGTATGTAGAACATTCTATTGCCCAAGTGGCTTAATTTCTTCAACAAGTAAATGACTTGAAAAAAGGGGGAATATTCTAGGAAAAAGAGACTTAAGGACTCAATAACCAAATGAAACGTATGTACTGCTTTGGATCTGATGCAAATAAACTAACTTTAAAAAGATAATTTTGAGAAATTTTAACATGGAATGAGTAATAAATGATATCAAAGAATTATCATGCATAATGTTAGGTGTGACAATGGCATGATGGTTTTATAGGAAAATGTGCATATTAAGAGATGCATAATGAAGCATGTACAGGTGGACATGACATAATCCGAATTTCTAATAACTTCAGAATAAAAGGGGGGAGGGATAATGCATCTAGGTGTGTTCCCTGTGCTATTGTCTTCACTTTTGTATATATTTGAAATTTCTCTAAATGAAAGTATTTTTAAAAAATAAAATAAAAGAACATGGGGCTGGCCCCGTGGCCGAGTGGTTAAGTTCGTGCGCTCTGCTGCAGGCAGTCCAGTGTTTCGTTGGTTCGAATCCTGGGCGCGGACATGGCACTGCTCATCAAACCACGCTGAGGCAGCGTCCCACATGCCACAACTAGAAGGACCCACAACGAAGAATATACAACTATGTACTGGGGGGCTTTGGGGAGAAAAAGGAAAAAAATAAAATCTTTAAAAAAAAAATAAATAAATAAAAAATAAAAAAATAACAAAAAATGAAAAAAGTCTTAAGAAACAAAAATTTCCCTCTTCTCCGCTATTTACATATGAAACCCTTGACATTAACAGTAGATTCCTTTTCTTCACTTAATTACTTCTTCATTCCACCTTTTAACTGGATATGCATTTAACATACAATTTATTTGTCAAAGCTGGTCTAAATCTTTCCGATGTTTGGGTGACCCAGCTTTCTAAAACCTCACCTATTAGATTGAGAAAGAACGTACAGGGGGAGGGCTGGTCTAGTGCACAGCCTTTACCTCTGGACAAAGGTTCCTTCCTGGTCCCTTGTTCCTATTATTTTCAACAGGGTGAGAAGGACATTTTGAGGTCTTCCCACTCCTCTTCCCTGGAGAGAAGAGCTGGCTAATGGCCTGCTCCCTCCCTGGTGGTTCCTCAGCTCTTCAGAAACAGGTGCCTCTCGAACAGAAGAAACCCCCTTCAACCTGAGAGACAAAAAAGCAGGGACAGCCAAGGAGAGGAAGAAAGGGGCAGGTAAAATGGCATCAGCATTGCCAATTCTCATTGGATAGTCCCTCCATGTCCACCCCCTGAGGGAGAAATCTCATGATCCTCAAATCAGACACAAGAGAGCAAACATCAGCTTTCCTAGCATGCCAGGGCTGAATCTGCTTTCTCCTCTTCCAGTTTTTGCTTAACCACATAAAGTTTGCTGACTGGTTAGCTGATTTACTGAGTTTACCTTTTTCACCACATTTCAACCTGTTTCATATGTCAATAATGGCTTCCAAGCATTCCCTACCTTGTTTCCCATTTTTCTGGTTCTGGTTATCCTTTCCTCAGGGAGTTAAGTGAAATTGAATGTGCAGCTGATTGTAGGAACTCCGAGAAAAAGAGATAAAGGGGTTTTCTGAAAGCTTTTCTGAGTATACATGCATACATACTAATTTCTATGACAAAAGAACAGTAAAAATAAACACACTTCGTTAAGGAAATGTGATGCCCATCACCTGCATTTTCCTTTTAAAGAAAAGTTTAATTTATTTCTCATATAGTCAAGTCACAACTCAGCAATTGAGTGGAAACAAATTTCCAGTTGCTTATTTCCATGAACTTAAACCTGATAGTTAAAGGGATTCATGGACATTTCATCTCTGCATGTGGTCAAGTATCAAGAGATTCTAGGCAATACTGACCCAAGAGATCCCATGAGATAGAGCAAAGTAATTCAGGCAGAAGGACAGTAAACTATCCAAAATAAACATCCAATCCAGCTGGGCTTCTTTGTTGTTTGCATCAACATTCAAAATGGATATCCTGGGGCCAGACCAGTGGCAGAGTGGTTAAAGGGTTCATTGTGCCCCACTTTGACACCTGTCAGCCACACTGTGGTGGCAACCCATATATAAAGTAGAGGAAGACAGGCACAGATGTTAGCTCAAGGTGAATCTTCCTCAAGCAAAAAGAGGAAGATTGGCAACAGATGTTAGCTCATGGCTAATCTTCCTCAGCAAAAAAAAAAAAGGATATCCTGAGGCCTGAAATCTGCTTAAATAACAGGTACTACCCATTTGAAGTTAAATGAGTCGTCGGGACAAGAACCACTGGTCTGGAATTGAGTCAGTCTCCCCCTATCTTTAAACTACAATCAAATAATTAATGTTGAGTTTAACTAATGTACATAGAGAAGCACAATGCCATAAGGATCCTATGATTTGAAATGCTTTCATAGTTAAAGCTCCTTATTACCCTATAAAAGCTTGATTCAATATCAAATTAACAGCAACATCACTGTAAGTAGTTCACTTCCCACCAATATACAGTGATGGAAGATGGGGAAAGAGAAGTTTTGCGATTAACCACAACTCTCTGTGCTTGAAGGTACATCTGTTTCTGATGGCGAGATTTTTCAGTGTCAACAGTTCTGCACATGTAGATGGCACAACAATTGCTCAGTGAATCACTCTGGTGTCCGGAATGAGTAAGAGGCTAGTAAATGAGCTCTAAATCTCTACAGGTGTCGTTCAAAAAGAAGTCAACTTAATGAATCAGTTTTACCCCCCTGGGACAAAAACAGTCAGAGCAGGCAATGGAGTTCATAGGTCATGAAATATCAGACTCTGAGATGACAACCTCAAGGTCTGGAAAGAATCAATCAGACCTTATCACTATGCAAATCAGATTTCCAAATTAAGAACAATGGACCATCTTATTTTGGAAAAGTCTTCCTTCTTCATAGGAAAGCCTGGCAGGTGTCACCTTAACTTCAGAAAGCCATCACTTTCAAAGCACACACATTTTATACAAAGTAATAAAATGCCAAAAGAGAATAAAGACTAACAGAGTGTTCTGTGTAAAGTACATGGAGATGACTTCATGTAAGGAGAGAATAAGAAATTGATGCTTCAAGCAGGAATTTTAACCTCAAAAGCCTACAGGTGCCTGGCAAGTAACATAAATCTGTAAGGACGGTCAGTTAAGTTTTGGGGACTGATAAAGACTAGCAAACTTCAGTCCTTGGATTAGTAACAAGACCAGATTTTTAGTCTTCCAAAAGAAACTAGGTATCTGATTTTTTATGTGAAGTCTCCAGATTGTCTAGTGTTGGCAATTATCTCGATCTAAAAAAAAGAAAGTTTTTACAGGCTAAAAAAAATATAGTCTAAAATGTGACCTGTGGGTCATCAGTTTGCAAACTGTGCTTTAAAATGTAATTTTAGAATGTAATTTCAAATAATGCAGTAATAAGCTGAAAGCTTCTCACATAACAATGATTATATGAAATCATCGAGCCT
Organism: Equus asinus; assembly: GCF_041296235.1. NCBI lineage: Eukaryota > Metazoa > Chordata > Mammalia > Perissodactyla > Equidae > Equus > Equus asinus. Next base: position 116,515,363 of record NC_091793.1, on the reverse strand, counting down.
TTGCTTCTGCTCTACCAGGAGGGACCAGGCCATGCACAGGAAGGGCAGGAGTGGTATCAGGACGCCTGAGGAGCATTTCCCTAATTACAAACATCTGAACTATCGTTACCGTCACCATCATCATCACCACCACCACCCCTGTGCCCCACGGAAAATAAGAGTTTGAGGAGAGGATTCGCAGCTTGCGAAAGCTCCCCAAGAGCTTGAATGGCACACCCTCCCACTCTGGGGATCACGGACCTCAAGAAAGTAGAAAGCTTTGTATAACTGAGAGGGACGTGTCTAAACTGTGAGGAGCAAACTCACTGAGCCTAAGATGTCGAACAGTGTATGTGAAATGGCTCTGAAAATAATAATTGCAAATATCAAAGAGACAAGGAGACCATAGTAAATATTGCTGGTATCGTATTAGTTACTTCAGTCTCATGGGCAAAAAAAACCCCAATCAACCATCTACTTGTTTACTATGAAAGATTATGAAAACTGGATTTATGTTAAAAACGTGTGCCTGAATGTACATGTGGGTTTGTGTGCATAGGCATATGTAATGAAAGCAAGGATAACATCTGGGCCGTCTCTAGACTTAGGTCTGTGGGGTCATTACTCAAGAAGGGAAGGGGAGTGCCTTATTTCCCCATGATGCCAACTGCAGATACAAAAAGGCTAACAAATACTTTGGCATGTTTTTCTACTTCCTATCCTTTAAAAAACTACAGCAGAACTTTTTATGAAGATGTCTAAACAAAACCAAGATTACTAGGTATTATTTTTAGATCTGATATACACATAAAAGATAGAAAGAAACACCTTCCTGTGATTTGGCACTCTCTCACTAATCTCTGCCTATTATTAAGCACTGCCTAATCTAACCCTGCTCTTCATTTTAAGCTGGCGTTCTCCTAACTCACCTTGTAACTTGAAGTCAAAGTCTTCCAGGTCGGCTTTAAGGTAAAAGCTGTTTGAAGTGGCTTATCCTCAGATGCCTGCAGCTTTTTTCTGGGAACTCGGTATGTCTATTGATCCTGCTGTGGTTATCCGGTAAATCACAGGTGTGGCTCCTTGATTTCCTTCTCTTGCTGTTTTGCAGTAAGGGGCAGAAGCTGAAAAAAGAGATTACAGTCATATAGTACATCTCCACAGAACTTCCAGGAGCCTCTCGGGCGGACTGCTCATGGCCAATCAGAAAAGTCCTTCCAAGTTATCTCTTGAGGAGAAAGTTCACCAGGAACGATGTCTCGGCTTTTCACCTCCTTTGCTCAACCATGTGTAATCCCAAAGATGCAACTGTTGAACTCCTCAGCAAGCAGTAACATTCACAATTTACATCTTACCCAGAGATTGGGGTAAGAAAACTCTCGATTTATATAGCAAATATTTTCTAAAAGGAGCTAACGTCTATTTTCCAGAAACTCGTTTAACCCTCCAATTAAATGTAAACCTCAAACAGCGTTTTTAAAAATAAAGTATGAAGTAGTTTCATCACATATGCATGTACATATACAATCCCAGTGCCCTGATAAAGACCCATCAATAGTCTCTAATTTGCCTTCACAGAACAGAATGTCGCCAAACTCCTCGAACCATCCTCTAGCAGAAAGAGCTGACTATAGTACCAAAGAGTAGAGTTTTCAACTTGACATAATTTCTCAAAAGGCAAAGAAACAGTATTTGATGAGAAGATAAAATATATTCACTTTAAGGGGAAAAAAAAGAGAAACCGGACAAGTAATCCAAAGGAGAAGCTCAATTAGTTACTCTCCAACCCTCAAACTCGATAGCAGTTTTTTCCTTCAAGCCATAAACCTCACCAGCAGACTCGTTTACTCACAAGCTTTAAAAATTACTCCCAAGGTTTGACTACGTTTCCAGCCTATTCTTTCACTTTGTTTTAGTTTTTCTCTTTTTACTTATGGAGAAGGGGAAAAAAAAGCACACACACATATTGTGAAAGACTATGATAATGAAAGTGCAAAAGATTTACGTCTGCCCAGAATCCTACGTCGTGATTGCTCCTTTAAGTACCATTTTTCTGGAAAAAAAATATTTGTTCTAAACCCTCCTCTACCTCTACAAAAACGGGGGGTTTTTTTTAGTATCTACTATGTTGTAAGACAATTCCATGCATCTTGTAGGTCCTAAATAAAAGGTAATTGATGATTATGATGATGACACAGAAGAACTGAGGTTAGGGTCTGTCAATATTATTTTTGTATGCTCAGTATTGTGTCTGCTTATTTTCTGCAGACACTACTCAATCTATGCTCTTTAATCTCATATAATTATAGGCAGACTGAATATGAATGGTCAGCTGTAGAAACTCCCCTACTCACCCTTCCCTGCTCTTTCCTATGATGGACTCTGCCAAGCTTTGGAAAAGGAGAGAACACTGAAAAAGGAAGAAGAAAGAAGAAAACTATGGCAAAGAGCCCCTTGTGCTATATACTCAGCTTTTTTTTGCCACTCCCATGTGATCCCTCTTCCTTAGTATTATTTTCCATGATCCCTCACCATCCTACAATGGCAAGCGGGAAGGTAAAGAAGCATAGAGGACCACGGGGTAAGATCAAGGTTTCCTCTCCATCTCTATTTTCCCCAGTCCAGCAGCAGAGGGGAGAGAGAAGACAGGCTGAATCTTGCTAACCATACCTAAGAATTCCCCCTCCCTCCTGCATCACACATATCGGTGTGTCCTCACCTCCAGCCTATGTAAATTGGACCTTGGCCAGACGAGTATTTTTCTACTTCACTCTTCTCTCTCCCCATAGTCTTTGCCCATAGATCCTTCAAAATCCAGCTTACAACCACAGCTCCAAGCTCCTTCATTGATCTTCCTAGTCTAGAGAGAAGGATCTTCTCATTGCACTTGGTACTCTCATTGCACATGCTACTCTCAGTCAGTTCTACTCGTGTAACATGGTCCTGGTCTTACGTGTTGCTTACACCTCTTATCTCCCCTAACAGACTGTGTCAACTCTGGGAAGCAGGAACCAGATCTTAGTTTCCTGCACACAGTAAGTGTGACAGTTAAAAAATGAAATTTATACAAGGTTCCTATTTATATGTACTTCTTAAGAAATGAATCTATAAATGTCCATTTTGCACCAAAGTGTGTATTTTCACACAGTGTATGCAATGTCCCGGAATAAGGGTTCTGGTTTGTTCTGAGACTATAATTAATGTTCATGTGGACATCCTGTGCAACTTTCAAAAAGACAATCAGCACGATAAAGTATAGTGCTGTCTATAACCTTCAGGGCACTATCCACTCTGTGTTATAAATGACTACTCTACCGGGGCTGGCCTGGTGGTGCAGTAGTTAAGTTCACACGCTCTGATTCGGAAGCCTAATCCCAGGCATGGACCTATACACCACTCATCAAGCCATGCTGTGGAGGTGTCCCAGATAGAAAATAAGAGGAAGACTGGCAGAGATATTAGCCCAGAGACAATCTTCCTCAAGTAAAAAAGAAAAAAAGAGGAAGATTGGCAATAGATGTTAGCTCAGGGTCAATGCTTCTTCACCAAAAAATAAATAAATGACCACTCTATCAATACATGGTTCAGATACAACCAATCATCTCTGGTAGTTACTCAAGCCAGAAATACTAGGAATATTTGTCTTAATTCAGCTTCAAAAACTTGATTCAGACAGAAAGTTTATATCATCACATTCAAATTCCCAATTTCGAGGTGACGAGTATATTAAGTTTTATTCAAAATCCAGGAAGTTAACCAAGTGGTAAGTAAACTTTATTTTATTTTATTATTATTATTTTTTTGCTAGGGAACATGCTCTCTGAGCTAACATCTGTTGCCAATCTTCTTCTTTTTTTCCCCTCCCCAAAGCCCCAGTGCATAGTTGTATAGTCTAGTTTTAAGTCCTTCTAGTTCTTCTATGTGAGCCACCACCACAGCATGGCTACTGACAGACAAGTGGTGTGGTTCCACATCTGGAAACTGAACCTGGGCCGCCAAGTGGAATGTGCCAAACTTTAACCACTAGGCCATCAGGGCTGGTTCAACTTTATTTTAATTAAGATACTGTCCAGGGTCTTGCTTTACCTTGCACATAAACTGTGCATGGGCAGAAGTCCAAAGTTGCTAAACTGGTAAAGTTCAAGTCTAATTACTCCTTGTGACAACACACATGAAAGTTTAATTCTTAAAGCTCTCATTAAGAAAGAAATTCAGAGAAGAAGTTGTTTCTTTTTAAAACTATAGCCAATATGGATGCTTTAAAAAAAAAATCTAGCTTTCAGAACACCAAAAGGAATCATGTTCTAATTTAATGATATTCTCTGTAGGCCGAAAAGGTTCCCGACACCCTCCTCCTAAGCTATTAATGAATTAAAAGTTGTCAAGGTTAAAAGGCTGATTTGAACAAAATCTCCCATACCAACCAGTACTCGGGTAGAAGTCTCTGAAAAATCTCACTCAGGGGAGCTTAGTGATTTGGCAAAGATTTCTTCTGAATGGCTCATTCAGGAAGTAAATGATCCATTATCTTTGCAAGAGACTTCTTCCTGTAAATCGTGTGACTAACCCTCCCACAGCCTGAATTTTGCCCACTAGACACCACAGTCTCGTCTAGCGCACTCCCCACAGATTCCACTCATTTCCTGTTCAAGCCCCTCAGAGCCCAAGATAAATCCTACTAAAGACTAGGCTATCCTGTGTGGCTACTAAGTTAATGCATAGAATGCAAAATGGAGACAAGATAGAGTAAGCTCCACCACTCTGTAAAATGCTACAGGAAAGATTCTCAAAATAGTGAAGACAGTAAAGACAACCAGAATAACCCAAAGCATATTTACACAAAGTTAGCAGTCTACATAGCAAAGTTCATTTCACAACAAAAATAAGAGATGAGACACTTTTGACTATTTTCCAGATGGTATGTGGTCCACAGTTTTGATTCAATGCCCACATCATTTCCACAAAGAAGGATTGGTCTTAATTCAGGGTTAAACATCCTAAATTGCTTTCCCAGAAAACTGTAGCCCAAGACACAGTACCAGACCTTTCTTCATTATCTTGTTTACAGTGTCTACTGTCTCCACTAACCACCTTAGTTGGTGAGAAAATTATTTTGCTTTTTTCACTGGCAGCAATGTTTAGACAAGAAATTTATTTTTTTTCTTCCTATCTGTGATAATCCCAAGTGCAATGAGAGTTTCGATACTGTGTCTAAGTCTCTGGAGAACTTGGTTTTAATGCTACAATCCAATAGGGTTTATGGAAACAGGTTGTCCTAAGGTAACTTCCCGAAGATGGAAAACTCCAGCCACCTCATCACTACTGTGGCTTTCTTGTCAATAACTGAAGAGCAGAAGACTTTTAGCTTTGAAATTTATCCACTCTCATTAGTGCTACCATAGATCAAAGGAGTTAAAATTCCCCAGGTGAAATAACATATCAGAGTTTTCATATTTGCCATTAGGTATTGATTGATTCATTCATCTAACAGCAAGTCAACTGTGTAGTTATTATATACGAACATCAAAATCGCACACTACAGAGATCTAGACATGTAACAAACAGTCGACAAAAGCAAAGGTCCTTCCCTTATGAAATTTTGAGTTTAGCCATAGATAACAGGGAAAGGTATATGAATAATCTTTTTAAGTTACAAAAGCAGAAAATGTGCTACAGATTTTCATGACAAGAAAATATTAATTCTAGCTTGGAGTCTGTGGGTTGGATGGGAAGCACATAAGAGGAATTAATATTGCTCCAAAGGGGAGGCATTTGATAGATGAGTAGGTTCAGGCAAGAAATGGACAAACAGAGATGAATGAAGAACATTTCAAACAGGGAGGATAAGTGTATGAAAATCAAGAGATGGGAAAGTGTAGACTGTAGTGCCAGTACTTAGAGCTTAGGGGACAAAAAAGGAGAGTGGGGGAAGGAAAGGCAGAGAGGAGGTTTGGAACAGTGAGGAAGGTCGTAAATGCTGGGGAAAGACCACATTTCACGGGGTGGTCACATACTTATGCTTCAGTAAGGCAGATGCAGGTGAAAACATGGAGGAAAGAGAACCCAGAGGAAAGAGAGGGCCTCAGAAGACAGTGGAGCCCAGAGGGAGGGCGGAGCTTCCTCGGGGGATGGGCACACAGGAGGGACAAGTCAAGAACTTCCATTTGGCAGGGCAGAACGTGATCCTATTCAGCCTCACGTATTTCTGTCTTACCAACATAATGGGAAATAAAGCACATTCATTTGTTCAGAAGTATGATCAAAGTAATATAAGACATGGTCACCACACTAATAAACTAAAGTAATTTACTCAACACAAAACATATTTTTCTCAATCTGTTAGATTTCTATGATCTAGGCCATTTTTTCGAGATTTTTTTTTGGTTTGTATCTAACTTGGTTCAAATTGACACATATTTCTCTGAGGGTAGGCAAAGCGTTTTATTTCTCCAAATGCCAAAGGCCGAGCACAAGGAAAGACGTGGTGCCTATTAAGCATTCAAAGAAAACTTTTTTCCAAATTAAACAACTTTGCTAATACTGACAAAAATTCAGATGACTGATTATACAGGTAAGAATTCTGATTATAGATTACCTAAAGGAGTCGACAATTGTATTATTCCCTTGACAACTTTGTTTTATATACAAGAACAAATATTACAGAAACCACTCAGTGGTTTATTACTCAGCTGAATAAAATTTTAATTTAAAAAAGAACCCCAATGCGGGGCTGGCCCCGTGGCCGAGTGGGTAAGTTCCCGCGCTCCACTTCAGCAGCCCAGGGTTTCGCCAATTCGAATCCTGGGCGGGGACATGGCACTGCTCATCAGGCCACGCTGAGGCAGCATCCCACATGCCACAACTAAAGATACACACCTATGTACCAGTGGCGGCTTTGGCAGAAAAAGGAAAAATAAAATCTTAAAAAAAATAAAAATAAATAAATAAAAATAAAAAAGAACCCCATTAACTCTAAAGCACTGTAAATATGCTGTGGACACACTGTAATCTTCCAAAAGTAGTATGCTATAGAGCAAGAGTCAGTGAAGGTCCATATCAGTAAACATTTTAGGTTTTGTGGCCATGCAGTCTACCACTTGATGCAACTACTCAGCTCTGCTGTTACGGCAGGAAAGTGGCCAACAGACAAAATGTAAATGAACGAACATGGCTGTGTTCAATAAAATTTTATTGACAAAAAAGTGGTGGCCACATTTGGTCCTTGGACTGTAGAGTGTTGACCCCTGCCTAGTTGTGGAAACTGGGTGTGGTTTCATTGTTCTTCACTCTTCAATGTGAATAACTGTGATAAAGTGATAAAAAAAAAAACTAATCTGAGAAAATGGGCTCCAACGAAAATCTCCACTCTTAGTGGAGTGATAAAAGAGAAAAAACATTGAAGAAGTCCTGAGGAAGAGATGGGTTCAAGGAGACAAGAGAAGTTTTGGGTAAATTAAAAAGAGAACAAAGAGTTGGTGATGTCTCAGATCACTGGTAAGGGAGTCCAACATATATCCTAAATGGAAATATGAAAATGTGACTCATGAAACCATTTCAGGAAGTGCTCTAACTCATGCCAAAAATGCTCATTAACTAGGAGAAAACTTCAGGGAAAGCTTAACCTATTAAATAAAAATATTTTTAAGAAATGTATGAATCTTGACAGAATATTCACATGAGAGAAAGCCAGAGAATTTGGAAATTTACTTCCTTCATGAATTCTGATGATCATACTATATTTACTTGATTGAGCAGGGGGATAAGTAAGGAATGCTATCAGCGAAGCTTACCAATCTATGTTTAAATCTATAAAAGAGTTATACAAAAACTATCTTAACTCAATGACATCAGCTTAATGATGCTACCCCTAATTTACCATTGAGAGCAACTTACTAGCTCTGTTACCTTATGGCAGTTACTTTACCTCTCTGTGCTTCAGGTTCCTCATGTGTCAAATGTGGCTCTTTCATGAGGTGTTTGAGGGTTGCACGAGCTAATGTGCATGAAGCATTCAGAACAGTCCCAGCACACAGGAAGTGCTCAGATGCTGTCTTGCTGCTGCTCCCCTGAATCTCTTCTCCCCAGCCAGCTTTACTGGAGACGCCTCCTTCGCCCCTGTCTTCTCCGAGGCTCTCCCTGGGCGGCCCCATCTCACTCCGAGAGCTTCAACTCTCCATTTGCTAGGGACTGCTAAAGCTCTCTCTCTCCAATGCTGACTTCTTTTCCAGGCTGCCATTTCCAACTGCTCTACTGGACATTTCCACTGGAATACATCCCGGGTACCTGAAACTCAACGAGTCTAAAAATCAAGCCCATCATCTTTCTACCCTTATCCCTTTTCCTCTCCTTGTCTTCTCTTTGAGTTTATGACTCACTATCTAGACTTAAACCAAGCTAGAAACTACAGCTGCTTTTAACCATTTCATTTGCAACCTTCCCATTTTACTCACCCCAAGTCCTCTCTCCTATCTCCCAAATTATCTTTCGCAGAGATCGCTCTCTTTTTACCATCTCAGCTCTCTCTGGCCTGGATTATTTACATCTGCCTCCTGATTTTCTTGCTTCCATTATTCTCTCCTCCAAGCCGTCCTTCGCTATTATCAGAGTCACCTTTCTTAAAACATATATTTGATCGTGTTATTCTCTATTTTCAATTATTCTCTCCTGCTTGGGGGAAAGGAGCCTATGGACGTATAAGCGAGCTCCAGAGGCCCTGGGAACCCTCTGAAACTGGATACTAAAATTCGTGTGTGTCCTTGATCAAAAAAAGGTCAAGGAACACTGTCTGAGAGGACAATCTTTAAAGTGTTCAGCGGGGTACAATCTGCAATCTTAAACTGCACCTTAGTTCCTCTCGTCTTCTACCCTGTTTCAGATGCAGCGAACATCACATTTTCCTCCAAACATGCACACCGAATGCATTTCACCTCTCTGAGCCTTTGCTTGTGCAGTTCCCTCTACCTGGAATGTTCTTCTCTGCCTGTCAAACACTTGAGCATCCATTAAGGCCTGGCTCAGGTCTCAAATGTCGCTGCTGTGAAGTCTTGCCCAAGTGTACAACTATGTGTGGACAACAAACGACGTGAAATAGATTTCTAGTGTCTGTATATCATAACACTGACCCAAACTTCTTAAGTTCAGAGCTTCATACTACACAAAATAAACATTTTGACATTACTGTGTTTACTTAAATCAAGAGACATCCTTACTGGTGTCCCGGGATTTTAACGAGGTTAAGAGTAAAGACTCTAGAGACTAATTGTCTAGGTTCGAATCCTGGCTCAGCCAATTACCAGTAATGGGACCCTGGGCAAGTTACACAGCTTCTCAGTGCCTCAGTTTCATGACCTGTAAGGATGGATATAGTAACAGTACCTACCATTTAGGATTATTCTGAGGATTAAATGAGTTTACATGTATAGCACTTAAAACTAAGTAAGTGCTTGTTATTATTACAATTACTTATTGAAATCAATGGCCAAGCCTAGAGGTTCCAAGAGATAATCACAAAGCAAAACTAACTGACCTCGCCACATAAGCCTCAAGCTTTAGTTAACTGAGTTAATTAGCCAGAGAATACTAAGAAAGATGGCTCTTTTCACTAATATTTTTATCAGTTGAAAAGTGTTTCAAGGCTATCTGATAAAATCCAGATTTTTATCCTATTAGCTTCCAACAGCTAAAATATCAGCTCAAAATATCTCCAAGGCACACCACAGCGTACATTAAATTAATTCCTTTCAATAGGAAAAAAAAAAACCCAGAGCTGCTCTTTCCTGGGCAGCAAATCAATGAGCCACCTCACTGCTTACGAAGTGTCCCATATGAAGGGAAAATGCTAGGTGGCAAATTGGGGAGAAAGACAAAGGAGCTTAATGACTCAGCTTTCAAACATACCAGCTTGTATGCCAGATAACTGGGGTGTTAGCCATTTTAGCACTACCCACCTGGAGAAAAAAAAAAAGGTGTGAAATGTAGATCCTCACATCACTGAACCCAAGCAAGAAGCAAAATGAGTGCATGCTGTAGTGACATGGCCGACTTTCATCTGAGTGATAGGATTACTCAATACATTCGGTACTGCCTCTGTGGAAAATTTGCAGCCAACAAACATCATTTTGACCCATACCACAAATACTGCAGTTGTGTAACAGTATTTTTTGTTCCCCAGCGAACTGCCAAAAGGATCATTTTGCTCTTTATTAATAATCAGACCTTAAATTAAAACACCTGAGTTAATTTTTGAACCCAAGAAAAGAGAGGATAAAGCTCAAATTCCTTATCTTAGTATTAAACATCCTCCATGATCTAATCCCAAATAACTTTCCAACTTTATCTTCCATGACAGGCTTCTTGAAATCTTCAACCTAAAAGAATTTCCAGTTCCCCCAAACATACCCACTTTTTGCCTCCTCTGTGCTCCCTCTCACTAGGACAGTCTTCTCCTCACATCCCAAAATCTAAATCCCTCGTTCCTTTGAGACTCTGTGGATGACGGGAAACCACTTCCGTGGCTCAGCTAGAAGTAGTTCTCCAGGTTCTTAACTTCCGTAAGCCTTGCTCAGCACCTCTTGGACTTTCCTCAGGACAACTGGATCAGAGTTTTTGACATACCTGTCTTTCCCTCTCAAGACTGGATGCTCCCTGAGGGCAACATCCACATGGGCTCCGTCTTTGTAAGCCCAACTGTGCCATGGGCAGATGTGCACATGACAGGTACTCAGACTTTTTGCTCAAGTGTGCTAAAGCTCATTGTGACTAATCACTGAAACCAAATGGACAGGAACATGCACTCAGACAAGCCTTACTGAAGAAAGGCTTTGGTTAAAAAATATGCAACAAGACCTGTTTTCTTGCGAAGCAAGCTGAGAGATGAGAATTTTAACCCTACTCCCAGGGCAAAGAAATCACCATTTACACTTACCATCCAGTGATAGGCTAGCAACTACTAACAGTGGTGTGTTAACAGCTTCCCTCCCACACATGTAACTGACAACGTACTTCCAAGTTAGAGAGATCATAAGATAGCTGGTCCTGTGTTTCCCCTACTGTAGTCTCAAAACATTGCTTGCCTCTGGCCCTTGGGTAAAGAGCTCTCAAGACCTATGTATACAATAATTTCAATCATCATGTCTAATATGCTTTAAATGCTAAATACCCAAGGACCAAAATGCAAATATCACAGAATTTGATACATAACAGAACCCACAAGTGCCAAGAGAGGGAAAGATGCACAAAAGAACCTCTAAACCCTGGCAGTCTGATACTGCTTGGGCGGAAGTTCACTAGTCCTAACAGGCCACTTGGATGGCGCTAAATAAAATGCTTATTGGACCCCAAAGGAGAGGCTGACTCCACTCTAGGGTGACGCTTCAACACTGTGCTGACCGGGATGTTCTTTAGCCACTGAACAGCTGCCCACTGTCTGCAGTGCTGTGTTCACAGATGACATTTCCCTGCCTTTTCAGTTCACAAACTGTTACACAAATGAGTTTTAATATGAACTCTTAAACATAAGTGGTTTTTCTAAACCCCAAATCCTGAAGGAACAGATGACCTAAGTCCTACACTCTTAAAGGGATGTCTTGACTCAGAGCCAGGCTAATGGGAAATTTGCTGTTGGGTGCTCTACCTAATACGGCTTTCCTATCAATGACATTTGGAACATTCAGTCTCCAGTGTGACGCTGCTGGTGTCTCTTGGACTAGGGGAGCGGCAAATACATCCTTGGAGCAGGTAGCAGGGGACTCTAAGCGTTTTAAGTTACTTGGTTTAAAACAACTATTATATATGTTCTTTTAAAATACAAATATGCCTACCAAATGCATGCTGGAGTCAAAATAATGTTAAAAATTTGTTAACAAATTAGGTAAACGTTGTCAGCGGCACCACCATAAACTACACAATGGTTGGAATGATAAAATAAACCCTAAACAAGTACAAATACATATAAGGTTTGTATAATCTGTATTTTTTCATATATGGCTTAACTTAAAAACCCTGGCCTAATTTCTCTTTGAATCAGTCTCTTCTACCTCCCGTGCTACTTGGATGGAATTATTTCAGGCTGCCCCATTTCTTAGGCCTCGCGCTGTATTAATTCATCTAGATTTCTATTTGGTTTCCATAGCTACTTACTTGTTTGCTCATTAGAACACAAAAAACTTTGACAACTAAATCAGGCCTATTAGCATTCTTATGACTAAAGCTTCCTGTATTTAGGTAGATGGCACTGGCAGTAAAGTCAGAATAAATTTTAAAATGTTGAGACAGTGAACAATGACATCCATTGCAATTCAAAATTGTTCTTCTGGAAATTTAATTTGATGCCACAGACTGATTAGTAAAATGGATGGGGAAAACAGGGTAGACTATGTTATCGTCTAACAGCAATTTTCTTGAAATTGAGTCCTTCCTTTGGGCACAAGTGGAAGCCTAAAGCATGGAATGAGCACTGGGTCTTGGAGTTAAACAGGCTTATTAGTTCAAACCCCGGCACTGATGTTTTCTAGCTAGGAAACTCTGGACAGTTGACTCACCTGTCTGATCCTCATTTACCTCATCCGAAAAATGGAGATTTGAGCTAATAAAACCTAGTTCAAGTTGCTTTGGAGATAACAGATAATACATATTCAGGACCTAGTACTGCACATACCATATGACAGGTGCTCAAATGGTAATTATGTGCAAAGATTTTTTTTTTTGAGGAAGATCAGCCCCGAGCTAACATCGCCGCCAATCTTCCTCTTTTTTGCTGAGGAAGACTGGCCCTGAGCTAACATCCGTTACCATCTTCCTCTACTTTATACGTGGGATGCCTGCCACAGCATGGCTTGCCAAGTGGTCCCGTGTCCTGAACCGGGATCCGAACTGGAGCACATGAACTTAACCACTACGCCACCAGGCCGGCCCCCATATAGAGGTTTTTTATCTCACAAATTTTTGGACTTCAGAATTATTCTGTAGTTCTCACAGCATACACACAGAGTTTATATTAAATTACACAGACGTTACTAAGTAGGATGTTTGGCTGCCAAGGTACAGACTTTCTGATAAAGATCAGTTAATATTAGGTTAAAATTTTCCTCCTCAAAAACTGAGATCTATGGATTATCTCAACACCTCTATACATCATACTTTCTTCAGATTACAAATCTGCCATCCCAGGGAGAAAGGGCATGCAAAAATTATTGAAACATTCATGTCAAATATCCAACTTTTCTGAGGCACAGAAATAAAGACCATGAATCTAAAAACTCAAAATACCACAACTAATAGGCAGTTGTATTGCAGTGAGCGGCTCCGAGTCCAGTCTCTGAAAGCATCTAGGTTCAAATTCCTACTCTGCCACTCTCTAGCTGCATGACCCATTTCATAGGGTTGTAAGAAGGATTAAAACAGAATAGCTGGTGCAGAGGAGGTGCCCAGTGTTCGTTTTTAAAGCCGCTTTGCCCAACAGTCACACTGCACATATTTCCAGACTCAAATTATACATGGTCATGCTTCATGATTCTCCTTGTTCATTCCCTTCCCACAAAAAGAAAATAAGAGATCTTCCTTGATAAGAGAGCCAAACTGAAGAATTCCTTGGAAAGGATTCACTGCCTGATCCTGTCCTGCCTGGTATAGACCTGACTTGAGCCTACCCCTATCCGTGCTGCGGGGCCTTACGGCAGACGCCCCAACCCAAGAGCAGACCACAAACCTGTCCTACTAAGGGAGCCAAGGGAAGTTTTGGTCACGAACTCATCCCTGGACCAGCCAGGGTGTTATTATGGGTCCTGCCCAACATCCTTACTCTTATTCCACAGCAATAGTAGGACGAGAGTTCTTGGCACAGAGCAGACTCTCAGTTAGGACTGTGGAACGAATGACATCATGAAACTGGCAAGGGGATAAAGCTGGGAGCCTAAATATCCGTAAGGGTCAGAATTCAATAATTGGTTGCCACTATGCTCTGCTCTCATATTCACCTTCCTTCCTATACTACAGACCTATCTTGGGATCCACTCAAATACTGATTGAATGCCTACACCGTGCCTGGCCCTGAGGCTTCAGAGTCTGGAAATATGAGCAATACTAACATTGGGAAAAGTTCATTCCCTCTCTTCCTTGGGTTGTAATGACCAAGGTCTTTTATCCATTTTGAATAAACTTTATTGAAACCTCTAAAACAATTTAGAACCCAGATTTAAATTCTCTAACATTGCTGGTTGGAAAGTAAATTGGTATGACGACTTCAGAAAAATGTTTGACAATATCTGCTAAAGGTACTAATACTCTATATCCAGTAATTCCTGGATATATGCCCAAGAGAAGTGAGTGCTTATGTCCATCAAAAAACAAATTTGAGAATGTTCATATCAGCTTTATTCAAATAGCCCCAAACTTGAAATAACCCAAGTGTCCATAAAGAACAACACACAGAAATGAAAAAGAATGAACTAGCATGCATGTAATAGCAAGCAACTACATGGATGAATCTCAACACAAAGAGGACCCCGTATAATTCCATGTATACGATGTTCAGAGATAAAACGAACTGAAGCACAGCGACAGCAGTCAGAATGGTGGTTGTTGTTGGGTGGTACTGACTGGGAGAGGCGTAAGACAACCTTCCAGTGTGCTAGAAATGCTCCAAATCTTCATCTGGAGGTGGTTTTGTACATAGATAGAGACAGAGAAGATTAATTGAGCCTACCTTTAAGATTTGTATACTTTACTATATATAAATTATACCTTTTTAACAAACAAAAAACATATTTACTTTAAAACGTTTAGTGTTCCCTAGCCTCAAATTATTTATTTATTTATTCACTCATTCATCCCAGTGAATGCCTACCACTATGCTAAGCACTGCAAGCATGCCATACATGGTCCTCATTGTTAAGGAGTTTGGATGCTAGTGGAGAAAAACCACTTTGTTGGTTGCATTACTCACTTAGGCAAAAAATCATATACCACCTTCCAACTTCTCATAGGTACTTTTCTTCAATTGACTGATAATTTATATATATTTTTTTATATATATATATTTTTTTATATATATATATATATATATATTTTTTTTTTTTTTTGGTGAGGAAGATTGGCCCTGAGCAAACATCTGTTGCCATTCTTCCTCTTTTTGCTTGAGGAAGATTGTTGCTGAGCTAACATCTGTGCCAATCTTCCTCTATTTTGTATGTGGGACACTGCCACAGCATGGCTTAACGAGCAGTGTGTAGGTCTGCACCTGAGATCCAAACTCATGAATCCCAGGCCGCCAAAGGAGAGTGTGCAAACAACCACTACACCACCGGGCTGGCCCCAATATTTTATATTTTGCTTAAATTTACATCTGGTCCAACTTAAAATGTAAATTCCCTGGTTGTTCCAAATCTCCCTATGTCCTTAAACACCTAGCACAGTGTCTTATACACAGCGAGCATTCAATAATTTCTTATTTATTGGCCTATCACATCACAGTATTTCTTCTGGCCTCAGGTTTCCTGACCAATGTTCTTTCGTCTCAGTTTTCACTTTTCTTGGCCACCTATGAAGCCTGCAAATCTGTAAAACACTTAAGATACACACCTTAAGTACACGGCTATACTTACATACACTATATCTACCAGTGGAGTGTAGGATGTGGCTTACGTTATTCTAGGTTTTCTTTCCTTAGCCCTTTCATCCTATAATAGAGCTAACGAATCTGAAAGAGGTAAAGTGGGGAAAGTAAAGAGATAATCGATAGACTCATGTCAGGGGAGAAAATGATAAACCTTGCTTTGATAGTTGCAATGCAAAGGCAAAACCAAAAATAGCCACGCATCTCTGGCTTCCCCTTCCTACTGTGCTCAAGGCCCTCCCAGTGCCATACGTATCAACAGGCCCAGAAAATACCCTTGAGAATGACACATAGGACGCCATGCTCATCCGTCTCCCTAGTACCTTTTTTTAAATGTACTTTTCTAAGGGTCACTAATTTAAAAGTGCCAGGAAAAAGCATTAGCCCCACAATCAAATGTAGTTAACAATAATTACCATTGTTCTCACAAAAAGGGCCACAACTGCGAATTGCTTTAGTTTCATAATTTTCATCTCTGTGGTCTTGTTATTATTTATAGCAGGTCTCATGTGATTCCTGAAGCTGCCTGTTATCACCTGAAGCCATGAGACTCAAAGGGTTGCACCTTAAGTCTCAGCCTCCTTCCACGTGTTAAGGCTTCACGTTGACTTTCCTGCTGACCTGAAGCACCCCAGCGACTGAGCACCATCTGCCCCCTCACGAGAGCCAGGCACACTTTAAGATGGAGCAAGTTGATCAACCACAAGCCCTGTGGCTTCCGCAATGAAGATGTGCTGACATAACAGAACCATTCTCTCTTTCATTCCTTCACTGACATTCAAAGGGAGAAATCCAAATGCTACAGGGCTTTACTTTCCGTCTTCTTCTGAGCTATCTGCCCACTCCAAGTCTTGAAGTATTGTCCTGGGGACAATCATCGGAAGTCACACTCCAGGTTGTGATAGGTCAGTGTTATGTGCTGAATTGTGTCCCTTCCAAACTTCATATGTTGAAGCCCTAACCCCCAGTGTGACTGTATTTGGAGACAGAGCCTTTAGGGAGGTAATTAAGGTTAAATGAGGTCATAAGCATGGACCCTAATCCGATAAGACTGGTGTCCTTATAAGAGGAAGAGACACTAGAGATCTCGCTCTCTCTTTCCCTTTCTCTCTCTCCCCGCACACAGAGAAGAGGCCATGTGAGGACACAGTGAAAAGATGGCCATCTGCAAGCCAGGAAAAGAGGCGTCAGACGAAACCACCCCTCACGGCACCTTGATCTTGGACTTGTAGCCTCCAGAACTGTGAGGAAATAAGTTTGTGTTATTTAAGCCCCCCAGCCTGTGGTATTCTGTTGGGGCAGTCCGAGCAGATTACTACAGTCAGTAAAGAGCTGTATGGGTAGCATTAGCCCATGAAAATCAGAGAACACACACGATAGTTCATTAGCCTCAATGTGGTCCTTGAATCACCCAGGCACAAAAAAGCAGTTCACATAAGAAGGCCCACTCATAGGGTTGAGATCAGAATCCCAAACAGGCAAGCTCTACAAATCTCAGTGTGATTTGCCCCTGCCTTTTCCCCTATCACGGTGCTCTTCCTTTTAATTCTTTAAGCACATTCTATTTCGTCTGCCTACAAAACACTTCTTTCCCTTTCTTTATCATCTAGTTAATCCCACTTCAGTGCAACTGTCACTTCCCCAGGGAAGCCTTCTCTGATCCCGCAGGCGAGGCTGCATCTCTCTCCACAGTCTCATAGCATCCGCATTTTTGTTTCAGTATTCATCACAGTTTGCAATTAGAGATCTCTGTGATTTCTTTTTAGGCACATGTTTTACCACTTGTCTGCAAGCTTCCCAAGGCTACATGGTGCTGAAATATCTGTAGAACAAAGTGGAGAAGGAAGGAAGAAAGGAAGGGAAAGAGGAGGGGAAATGGTAGGATGGAGACAAAGAAAATGAAAGAGAGAGGTTGAAGAACGTAGTACATCGTCCTAGCTTGGGCTGCTGTAACCAAGTACTACAGACTTGGGGGCTCACACAGTCCTAGAGGTTGGGAAGTACAAGACCAAGGTGCAGACAGATTTGGGGTCCGGTGAGAGCCCTCTTCTTGGTTCATAGAGGGCCATCTTCTTGCTGTGTCCTCACAAGGTGGAAAAGACAAGGGAGCTCTCTGGGGTCCCTTCTATGACGGCACAAATCCCCTTCATGAGAGCTCCTAATCACTTCCCAAAGGCCCCACCTCCAAATACCATCATCTTTGGGATGAGGATTTCAACACATGAATTTTGGGAGGACATAAACATTCAGTCTATGCCACATATGCTTCAGTCTTGTCAGATTTAGGCCAGTGGCAGGGGAAGGCATGCTAATCTGGCTCACACTTGCCACCAAACTGTTGCCATGTTTCCAAAAGCTGGCCTAAATTTTCTAAGTCAAAGCCACCAGAAAAGATTCAACGAACTCTAATACAGTGGTGGGACAATTATTCAATATTGGAACTTGAAAACAGCATGAACCAAATTCAAGTGCCTGTGCAAACTTCCTGGGCTGTATTTAGTCATTTTGTACACACGCATACTTACTTTTTTAATGGAAATAAGTAGTACAAAACTCTAAAAAAAGTAAAATATAAAAAAACCCACTGTGGCGCACTGATAGTACTCTTCTTTGAGTTTTCACACTCGCCTTGCGGTCTACACTAGTGGTTCCCAACCTAAGGCCCAGGGACCCCTTGGAGATTATGCAGTTATTTCAAGGGGCTCACAAATGCACCCACGAGCAAGCACTGCCTGCAGATTGAATACCTTAAAATCCAGTTATTACCATGTTGAAAACCACAAAATTTTGCATGTTTAAAGGGGTCCTCATACTCCATATAGTTCAAAGTCACACAGTTTAGAAATTACCTATACTTGGTCCTGTTTCCCCGAGGCACTGATGAAAAATATCCACCTGTGAAATGGGCCCTTCTTACTCTGTCTGAACCAAAACCATTTCCAATCTCCTGATGGAATTCACAGGACATGCAAGGTGCTGTGGTGCCTGATTTTGTGGTTGGAGGAATATGATCAGTATTCATTAATCAACATTTGTGAATTGCTCTAACGTCTTTAAAGGAGATGATGCCTTATAAATCCACAGTGTTGGTGTGATGATCAATTTGGACATTTATATGAGAGAATGATACTTCTAATCAAGTATTTTCAAGGGGCTTAATTTACTTTTTTTATGTTTATGGATTTTACTTTTCCCTGGTTAGATAATTCCCAGAAATCAAGAATAACTGCAAGATCTTATTGAACACAGCAATTGGCACTCACCAGTTAGAACAGTGTTAGAATAGTGTCCCACGCACAGCCAAACTGTGCGTCATGATGCAAGGAGGCCCCACACCGGACAGCTCCCTGAGCATCCTGTTAACACGCCCCAGTCCCCTTCTCTATTCTAAATGCGGGTTTAGTGTGATGCTGGCCAGCAAAAGAAGTAAAGGCACTTGCCAAAAGGCTATGATATCAGAGGCTTCAAGGATATCCTGAGGCCAAGTTTAAATTTATCATCATCAATTTAGAAGATACTGAGAATTTTTGTCTCATATGTCTGTGCAAATGCACATACAGATATGTACCTGAGTACCTCTGCAAACCCTTAGGCTTCCTAACCAAGGTGTGGGAGACACACGGCCAGAGAAAGAAAGGCACAATCACCAAGCATCCCAATACAGCCAAAAACCATGCTGACCAGGAACCGGATGTCTGGGTTTCGAGTCATGGCTCTGCTGCTTCAAAGTGTGTCATTTTCTGTAAGTCACTGAGCAGCATCTCTGAGGCTTGGTCTCTTTACTTAAAAACCAAGGATGTTAGGCTACCAGGTGATCGCAAATCTCCTTCCAGCTCTGATAGTCTATTCTATGTGGACTTTTGTCTAGGGTCATATTAACACCTTGTTTTTGAAGAAATTCGTTAGGGAAGTAATTCTCATTTCAGAACAGATAAGGTCCAATGTAAAAAAGAGTGTTAAAACATAATAAATCTAATTTTCCATCCATTTCAATCATAAGTTTGGAACTATATCTACAAAAGACTGAGTCTGGAGCTTCTGATAAGACAAAGATTAATAAAGTAGCAGGTGCTGGGCATGTTGAGTGTTATATGGAATTTGGACATACTTTCTCCAGCTCTGAATTTCAACTCTGTTTGATTCTTCACCTCCATTCCATATGTTCCCAATTTATTAATTCCAAGAAATAGTGAGAGATGTAGAAACTCAAGAATTCAGATTTCTTTCTACCACCTTTTTCCCCCCCAGAAGATTTTCTTTTATTAAGACTTTATTTTTTAGAGCAGTTTTAGGTTCATTGAAAAACTGGGGAAAAGGTACAGTGATTTCCCATATACCTCCTGACCCCATACAGGCATAGCCTCGCCCATTATCAACATCCCCCACCAGACTGGCATATTTATTACAATTGATGAACCTATATTGACACATCATAATTGTAACCAAGGGCCCATGTAGAGCCAGTTCAGAACCCGTCTCTTATCAGCAGAGTGTTTAAGGATCGCCTTTCAGAAAATTTGCAAAGTTACATAGCCAGAGCATGTGCAGAAGAAGAAATCTGACCTGAAATGACCTCAGAACCAAAGATTCTCCTGCCTACAGAACCAAAGGATGGGGACATGACCAGAACTTAAAAGTCAGACACTTATCAGAAGCAAGGAGTCCATCATTCAGGAAGATCTCGTGTTAAAATTCCTTTCCTACCTTACCATAAATGTTTAGAACCTCATCATAAATGTTTAGACCCTTACCATAAACGCTTGAAGCCCACCAATCAAAACCTGTCCCACCAGTGTTTTTGCATGCCAATCTGTTCTCCCTAACCTCTTAAATTTCACCCCAAATCCTGAATTGGGGAGACAGATCTGAAGGCACACAACACTGTACGCCTGCAATCAATCTCGCAGAATAAAGCTGATCTCTTTTCCCAAATACTCATGCTGTAACTAATTGGGTTTTTTTATGCACATCGGGCAAGAGAACCCCAATTTTGTGTGTAACGTAATCACCCAAAATTCATAGTTTAAATTATGTTTCACTCATGTTGTTATATATTCTATGGGTTTGGAGAAACATATAATGACATGTATGCATATTTATAGCATCTTACAGGGTATTTTCACTGCCCTAAATATCCTCTGTGTCTGCCTGTTCATCCCTCCTCACTCCCCCCACCCACTGGCAACTACTGATCTCTTCATCATCTCCATAATCTTGCTTTTTCCAGAATGTCATATAGTTGGAATTATACAGTATGTAGACTTTTCAGATTGGCTTCTTTCACTTAGTAATATGCATTTAAGGTTCCTCCATGTCTTTTCATGACTGGATAGCTCATTTCTCTTCAACATTGAATAATATCCATTTTCTGGATATATCACAGTTTACTGACCCATTCACCTACTGAATGATGTCTTGGTTACTTCCAAGTTTTGGCAGTTATGAATAAAGCTGCTATAAACATCCCTGTGCAGGTTTCTGTGTGGACATAACTTTTTAGCTCCTTTGGGTAAACACTAAGGAGTGTGATTGCTGGATTGTCTGGTAAAAGTATGCTTAGTTTTGGAAGAAACTGCTAATCTATTTTCCAAAGTGGCCAATGCCACTTTGCATTCCCACCAGCAATGAATAAGAGAGCTCCTGTTGTTCCACATCCTCACCAGCATTTGGTGTTATCAGTGTTCCAGATTTTGGCCATTTTAATAGGAGTGTATGGGTATCTCATTGTCGTTTTAATTTGCATTCCCCTAATGATATGGAGCATCGTTTTGTATGCTTATTTGCCTTCTGTATATCTTCTTTTCTGAGCTGTCTCTTAAGGTCTTTGGCCCGTTTTTCAGTCAAGTTGTTTGTTTTCTTATTGTTGAGTTTTAAGAATTCTTTGTCCATTTTTGATAACAGCCCTTTATCAGATGTATCTTTTACAAATATTTTCTCTCAGTCTGTGGCTTGTCTTCTCATTCTCTTGGCATTGTCTTTCATGGAGTTTTTAATTTTAATGAAAGCCAGTCTTCTACCTTTAATCCACTGGATCCCATTGCCCTAGAAAGAGAGGCTATAAAGTATTTTTTGTTGAAATATCAAAAAGAAACCTGTCCTCATAACATTGCATTTCACTGATGTCTCTTTCAAAATATTAACATTTCCGCTTTAAAAATGAGTGTTAAGTTTAAATAAACACCGTGACACTTCATTTATGTATCTAGATTCACGAAATGCTCCCCTGGAGACAGATTCTGAATAATAATAATGGAACAGAGTTTTGCTAACATTTTGATACTAACCTTGAAAGCTGGTAAATTTGCATTTTTTTCCCATCAAAAACAATTCTCTTTTGCAACATGTATTAAAGAAAATTTAATACTCAAACAATTGAGGATATTTAACTTATTTACTTCATTTAATGTAGATACTGAATTTGAAAATGGACATACTTTTGAGACTGGCATATTAAACCTATATAGGCAGAGTTTTTCTAGAAAAGCAAAAAAAAAATTTACCTCTGCATTTAATTCTGAATCTCCCTAAGGAATAAGTAAACTAATTCAAGTTTGCATGTCTAATTATGATAACATGCATTCATGTAATGTTTTGCCTTAGATATTGACTGTGTACATGAACCACATATGCCTTCCAGACCAACCAGAGGACACTGAAGCCCTGGGCCTATTGCCTCCACTCTGTATAATAGAAAGTACCAGTCAAAATGTCTTACATATGGCCTTTCATTAAATAACAACAACATCAAAGCTAAGATCAGTAGGAGAAATCTGACAAAAATGATGACATAGAGCACTCTTGATCAAAATGGAAAACCAGAACGACCATGGGCATGAGAAGCTTGTCAGCAGTTAATTTTGCCTTGTTTTCACACACCAAATAGCTCCTTCCTAGAGATAAAAGCCCTTTTCCAAGAAAAAGTTCAAAGCGAGAAAACAATTGAAGGAAGGTTATCCAAAGCTGAAATCTGCTCAATACAAAGTTCTCCATTTGAACTGCAGTAACGTTTTCTGATCTCTTCACTTCACTTATATCACCTTACCACCAAGGCCTCCAGCCATTTCCGTACTGCTGAAGCCAGTGACTAAGATTTTGAGCTTCACCTTCCTCAAGCTCTTCTCTACTCAGATATATTCAAAACGTAGCTTTTGTGAAAGGGCAAAGGAGTAGGCAGAAAAACAGACCATATAATATTTCAAGATCCCTTTGCAGTTCTATTTTCTACGATTTTACAATTATTTCCTTAGCCCCTTCTACATTATCTTACAGTCCTTGGTTATTCAGCCCATACATTTCCAACGAATCATCATTTTTAGTAATCTTCAATTTGAATTGGAAGTATCAGTATGAATTCATGAAGCAGTTCACTTACAGGTAAAATTTTCCAACTTTATCCTCTGAAAAGGCCGAGAAATAATGACTAGCCAAGTAGTAATCACCACCCCTAGTGTTCATATTGTGTCTTGAAATACCATTTCCATCAAAAGAAACCTGAGCTCCTTGGAGAAATGGCCAGTTCCAGGTCTGGGAACAACAAGGATAGTGAGCCTGGAACATCTTGTCTATCAAAGACTAGTAGGACCATGTTATAAATAAATAGAATGATAGATAGATAAATGGAGGAGTGATTGATACACACATACATGCATACATACATACACACATACACCTCAGAAGGCAATTAGAAGAGGCTCCCCTAGACAAAAATTGGACGATCTGATCATCAAATAGAATAATTACTGCAAATGGATTGAAGCATATCAAATGTGTTTAAATCCATAAGTTCAGGATGATCTTAAAAAAAACCCCATTGGTCACCTTTGGAGGAGGCCAGCTAACCTACTCATTTTGAAACTGGTAAATAAAGGGAAAGAATCAGCACGTATTCTGCTTTTCTACTACAATCCATACCTCAGGGTAATTGATGCAGAACATTTTCTTTTTATAGAAGCATTTCAGTTAGTAACTGAAGAAGAATGTTAGAATTAGCCCATCACCATTTCGTATCTCCTAATGAATAAATGGGATCTCAGCAATGATCATCAATGGCTGCTCTGATCACGAGAAGCCAGTCACATCCTTCCAAAGTTTAATATGAGGAAATGAATCATCCATTATTGACTCAAATTTAACACAAATAGCAAAGGGAATAACGTCAAAGTTAATTTTACCTTTCAGGCTCTCTTTCCAATCAGTTAAAGAAACGAAGAGTAATTGAGCAACATCAGTGTGCAAACTTTCCTTGGGAAAGAAACTGCTGCCTGTCACAGGAGCCAGAGGCACCTGTAAATGAGTTCTTCCTGGGTTCACTGCTCCACTTACGAGCCTTTCCTATCTAAATTCTTACACATTTCTTCCCTCAAAGCTAAAAGTAATTCTGCCTCTTTTTTTTTTTTTTGGTCTATGTTATCCTTCTCTAACCTAAAATAGAGATAACTGAGTTAAAGAATTGAAAGAAAATTCCCTACAGAAGAAAAACACATTTAGATCTAATTCTACTGTTGAGTTCTCACTGATTTTTAAATGAAATTAAGTTAAACGCAAGCTCTGGGTACAGTAATTTAACCACTATTTTGATCATTTCTCTTCTACTTAATTAGCAAAACTGAACCATTAAATACTCCCATTTAAAATGATGAGCCAGGTAAATGACTTTCTGGATTTTACAATTATAAGTACTTGACCTTAAAAAATCAGCACAACCTCAAATAGAATTTCATCAAGCAGCCTCCAAAAACATATAGGCAGATACATTAGGGGAAATTAGTAGAGGGCCTGAAGGGGAGGATGCATCCTTTATAAGCAAATGACTCAGATAACTACAGGCAATTGCATGGTGTGGTACCTCCTCCACCACCAACCTTCCAAACAGAATCAGCTCTGTCAGTGAAGAGAGAGAATGATGGAATTCTTCGTAAGTAAAGAAAAACTGCTCATCTCTCTAAGTGAGCTCAGGCAATGATGAGATGAGGCCAGAGCCTGGGTTTTCTCAGGGTATCATTCAAGGAATCGTCTTTCTTTAACTATGAGATGCAGATATAGCTCTAGTCTCAACAAACAGCAATGAACTCAGGGTGAAAAGACTAGAGCTTTACAGGCAAAGTGCTGAATGAAAGAAGCCAGTCTGAGAGATTCCACTCCTATAAAGAGTTCAAGAACAAGCAAACTAATCTCAGGTGAAAAAAAATCAGAACAGCAGTTCCCTAGGGAGGGTGAGGAGTCAACTGAGAGGAGGCATGAGGGAACTTTCTGGAAGATGGAATTATCATGATAGGAGTGCAGGTTATATGGGTATATCCATTTGCCAAAACTGTGTAGCTAAGATTAGTGCTTTTCAGTATATGTAAACTTTACTTTAAAAAATTATAAAAACCATCATCATCACCATCATGTGGGGGCAAGAGCTGATGAAGGTATAGATGACAAGATGGCAGAATACTGATAATTGCTGCGATTAGGTGGTGGGTACACAGAGGTTCACCGTACTATTCTGTTCACTTTGTACGTGTTTGAAATGTTCCATGCTAAAGTCTTTAAAAAAGACTAGAACTTTAATCCCCTCTCTGCTACTTGATAGGTATTGGGTCTCTGGGCAAACCTCAACCTTTTTGAACCTCATTTTATTCATCTATAAACTGGAGAAATGACCCCTCTGCACACCTCACTCCAAACAACCCTGGGTTGTTGCTAAGTATCAAGTGAGGCAACAGATATAAAAGTAACTTCTAAACTGTGAAGTATACATAAAAATAGCAAATTAATAATAACGAAGAGTCATAATTACTAACAGACCACATTCCATCCTGGAATGTCTGACAGGATCAATAATATATTTCTTTCAACAGAAACATGAGAGGCACCTACTCATTTTTCAATAATTCTTGCCTGAAAAAATAGTAATAGAACTGGTAAGTCAAAAGTATGGATAACACAAATGTAATTTATATTTGGTTACAAAATATACTATATAATTTATTTCGCATAACCTCCTAATAATGCAAAAATTTAGGCCATTAGAAAAAGTTTGAGTGCTCTGTGCATACAACCAACTTGATGGCCAAGAAAAGATGCCTAAAAGCACACTCCAGAAGGAAGCTGGTTTAGGATTTTAAGTGACGTAAATAATTTACATGTTCAAACTTGAGAATCAACTATTACAAAATCTACTAAAGCTTGACTATCCAAAATAATGTTCATGAGTTCATATAAAAATCACATTAGGGATAAAAAACGTGAAATTCTTAATGCAAATTGATTATACTTAGAAATTAGAAAGCTAGACTTCTAAATATTTGGCTCCCCAGTGTTAAGGCACATACAGTAGATATTCAATACAAAGAGGTCCAGTGGACATATGGACCATTCCTTTGTTTTATTTTTTTAACTTGTCTGTTAGGCCAACCATAGTCAGCTACAACTACCACAAAATACAACTTGTACTGAGAAACAGAGAGAGAGAGTGGCAGGTGTAATTCTACTCTAATGTCCCAGTCTAATCCCCAAGAGTCAGGCTGTACCCTGAAAGAAAAACAGGTTGGTCTGGTGTGCTGTTGTTGGCCCAAGTTTCAAAGTAAACAGCATGCCAGAGTGTTGTTTTAAATAAGCACATTCTAGTTCAAAAAAATAACAAAATCACTTGGCTAAATTCTTTTGCATTAATCACATCTTCAAACAATAGATGTTATGTACCAACTGCCTACCTGGCAGGGTTCCAACATCTTTTAAGATCCAGTTTAGAGGAACACGTTCCATTCATTTCAGCTCTCCATCCTGGCCTTTCAGCTCTGCATGAAACGACCTGGTGCCCTTCTCCTCGGACAGCCTCAAACGCCATGTTGGGTTTTTTCCACATGACTTCCCTGAAAAGCACTGCCTGACCCTCAACTGCCAGGTTTCAGGATGACCTGACGAAGACCATCTGAACTGCAGTTTATGAAATTACTAAACAAAAAGATGATTGAAACTGCCTACTTCTTATTCCTTTGTTATGGTACAGCACATTATGCAACATCGCAGTGAAATGGCTGGTCCCTTCAAGAAGAATCAAGGTTTCAAGCTAAACCCACCCTCCAGCCATCACCCTGTTAGCAAAACCTTCACAAGGTAATTAAAGTTATGTTCTAAGTTTATATTTCCCCTTAACAGTCTAACGTCTCCTATCCATGAAAGGGGTCTTTTCTCTAAGAGGCTATGCTCCTTTCTCTAAACACCAACTCTTTGATGCTTTTCCTCTAATACATCACAGAGTTGTACCGCTTTTCTGCCATCAAAGAGGACAGCTTCCCTATGCTTATGAAACCACATAAGAGCCCATGCGGTCCACCAAGTCAAGGAGCTGTGCTTCTCAACTGCTTGTCCTGGACTCTGACTGCCCCTCTTGCAGCAGAGAAATCACAAATCTAGGTCGAACCATGGGATGATCTGAATACCCAGGCTTGAATGGATTCCAAGGATTTTGGACCAGAGGACTTCCTCTAAGGCCATTTTTTAACTCTAAAGATCTATCATTCAGAAGGAAAAGACTAAAAAGTGAGAGAAAAGATGAATTTAGTGAGAACAACGAATTTGAAAGGAAGCTCTACAGGGTCTTAGACTGAACCATTCCTCTGTCATCCCCCTCCCAAATCAGTTCACTTTATCAAGTCTGTTCCCACTTTTCCTCTAAACCCAGGCCCTGATATCACACTGTGATATGAAGGAAATGAAGGTGAGGAGCCAGGTAATTGGTAAGTCAGCCTCAAGACAACCTCTGTAGTAGCCAATCACCCAATCAATGGAGCACAACCCTTACAGGGTCTCAGCCAGCGGAGAGGAATGGTGTCCACACCAGAGAGCTATCTCCTTGAAAATTTCTGTTCCAGAGAACACCAGTGAGTGAATATTATAAAAGAACAGGCCCAAAGCTTTTCACCATCCCCTGGGGGCAGTGTTTAGAAATACTAATACCTGGATCCCACCCCAGTCCTACTGGTTCAGACTCTCTGGCATGGCCTGGAAATCACAATTTTTAATGTGCTCCCCAGGTGGGTGCTAGGATTAGCAAAGCATATTCTACTAGTTGCCATCATGGCTAGTCCTTCTTAGTTTTCATCTTGTGTGCCCGCAGTAGGGTTGCCAGATAAAATACAGGACATCTAGCTAAATCTGATGGCCAAATAAACAAGGAATCTTTTAGTGTAAATATGTCTCAAATACTGCATTTGGTACCATACTTTTATATGAAAAGGTGATTCCTTGATTATCTGAAATCCAAATTTAACTTGGCATCCTATATTTTTATTTGCTAAATATGGCAACCCACAGCCCCACCTCCACCAAAATGATGGATAAAATCAATATGCAAAGAACATGTTGTATCCATCTTTGATTTGCTGGCTCTGAATTTATCCCTTTAGTATATATAGCATGTAGATCATACAGCAAAATATGAAAATGAATATGATGATATCCCTGGGATAACCACAATTTTCCCAACTGTGAAATGGAAGGGGTTGGACCAGACCTGAAATTCCATTAAATCACTGAATTATTAACAAACCTTTACCCACATCAAATTTAATTATCAACGTCTGAAGTTCTTATGTCTCCTGGAAGAAGCTTCCTCACAAAAGAAAATGACCAACCAACTCAATTTGTCATCCATTTCTATTTCTCCTTCAAAAGCTATGCCTGAAATTATGTTTTCACAACTCACCAATGCTGACAACTTCTACTGTTATATAGTAGTTTGAATGCTCTCCAATATTTGCCACCTTCTATGGATTCTGTCCACAGTCCACTAAATCAAAAATGTTCAGGGGTTGCAGAGAAACTAGTAGTCCCTCATACTGATCATTCCACATGCTTTGACCACATGAGGTGATCCTTGATGTACTGCTTCACAAAAGCTCACAATATTTTAGCAGAAGATCCAAAATTACTCTAAGACAGAGTTGCACCATGATGTCATCAAGCTAGGAAGGAAGGAACAGCAGACACCTAATTCATGCTGACCAAAGACAGTCTAGAAGTATTAGCATGAATTACAAGGAATGGGGTAGGATTTATGTCTCTCTGCATACATAAATTTGGTTCTATTCAATTGGCCTCAAGTAAGCAATGTTGTCTAACTCAGTCATATTTGTTTAACAAAGACCACTGAGCTCCTCTCTAAAATCTGAGTTTCAGCACCGACCATACGAGGGCAAAAGTCTCCCATGTTTCGTTTCACCCAAATCATCTTCCCTGCTGTAAATGTTTTGGTTTGGGCAATTATGCTAATTATGTCAGCAAACTATGGCCCACGGGCCAAGTCTTCTCCTTTGCTCATTTTATAATAAAAGTTTTGTTGGACAACAGCCATTCCTATTTATTTATGTACTGTCTGTGGCTGCTTTCATACGACAACAGCACAGTTGAGTAGTTGGTGACAGACTGTATGGCTCCTGAACCCCCAAATATTTACTATCTGGCCCTTTACAGAGAAAGTTTGCCAAACCCTGGTGTAAATTACTAACTTTAATGCTATTATTAAAAAGGAGAAATAAAGTGATGATATTCAAGACCCAATCCTTTTTGGCAACAATTAAAAAAAATGGATGTTGGCTTTCCAACCCAGGAATTGGCAATTGACACTCAGCCCTTGCAATCTCCAAGGGCCTGGGGAGCATTTTTGGTGAGTAGCTAATGTGGCCAAGTGTAGTGTCAATGGAATATCATTCTTCAGCCTCAGATATTCTTAAGAATCCAAAGGATAAACACACAAGCATGGAAATATGAGAAAGCATATTTCTTTCTGTTTGGAGTCCAGCATTTCAAAAGGCAGAATTAAGCAATGACAAGCACACGCATAGGCTGGCTGCTGCCACCATGTCTGTAGTCTGACAAGGAAAACGCAGGAGAGCAGGAATACAGAAACTGTCTCCATTTGGCACCAGTGCCTACGAGGGAATTGTCACTGTTACAGGAACTTAGAATTTAAATCAACATAGTTCTTCTGTGGCTTCACTGCTTTAGGCAGGAAGTGTGCGTGATCAGAAAGAACAAGTGCCTTCAAACCGAAACTAGTGTGAGCCTTAAAAGATCCCCAACATAGGTGCCTTGGAGGATAGATTAGATTGCCAGAATGACATATTATGGTTTCTGAGAGGCTCTTGCTAAACTCCGCCTCCTCTGCAGTAATCAAGCATGAAGGGCCCCTTGTAACCTCCTTCCTGCTCCCACAGAAGGTCCTTGTAAGCAGAAATGGCACACTCACAGTTAATGAAATTTTATGCCATAGCAAATTAAACACAGATATTCCTCTAGTTGAGAGGAGTAGGAAGAAAAAAAAACATAGTAACTGTTGCTAAGTTTGACTTTATAATATTGACAGAGTAAATGGCTCACCCAATAAACATTTTAAGACCTGGCACTAATTCAACCTTTCAGCCCCTATGAGAGATCACAGTGGGCTCTCCCACTGCGACAGAAGCAGAGCTGTGGCTCTTTCTACCCTCCTTTGATCCTTCCTCCTTCATTATGTATCATCTTCCACTCCCTGAGCCCACCACTCCCTTGTTTGCCTAAAGGTGGGTCCCCTGCCTGAAGTCCTGAGGCTCCTGGTGGACAAACAGAGAATCAAAGAGACACGCACTCCCCCGGACAGGAGAAAGACATCCCAGCTCATCTCATGTCCAGGTGCAGCCAGAGCTCACTATGTTTATGCTGTCTTTTTTTTTTATTGAAATATTTGATGAATGTCTCCTATGTGCCAGGAATAAGGCTTAGGGTTGAGGTTCAAGGGTGAACAAAATAGACACGGCCCAAGCCTTCTCAGGGTACTAACAGGTGTGTGTGTGGGGCGGGGGGCAGATATCAGATAAGTAAACCCACAGAGTCTAAGATTATATTATAAATGAGTCTAAGATTATGAATCTAAAAATTGCGTTCAGTGCTGTGAAGGTGAAGAGCAGGAGTCTGGGAAGATACAGGGGAATCCTCACTTACACTACAGGATCTGGGAAGGCTTCTGCTCTGTGGAAGTGACATTTAAAATGAAACTGGAAGGAGGAGCAGGAGTTATTCAGGTGAAGAATGGGACTGAGGAGTATGTCAGGCAGAAGGAATAGCAGGTGCAGAAGCCCCAAGGAAGAAAAAGTGCAACCTAGTGAATGGAGGTGAGAGAGAGGCTGGAAGTAGAAGCAATGGCCTTCTAAGTCAGAGCACTGATTTTTATTCATCCTAAGTACAGAGGGGCTGGGAAGAGGGGAGTGAAGGATTAGACGTGTATTTTTAAAGGACCACTCTATGTATGAGGACTAGTCCCAAGGAGCAAGAACAGAAGCACAGGTTAGGATTTGTGGAGGCAGGAGATGACAGTGGCCTGCTTTGGGGGCGTTGCAGTAGGTGTGTAAAGCAGCGGCATTATTCAAGATTGATACAGAAGGCAGAATCAACAGGAGATACTGACAAATGAGGGAGAAGGAGATACCAAAGATGTCTCCCGTTTTTCTGGCACGAGCTCCTGGGTAGACAGTGCACCATTTACCAACATAAGAAATAGTTCGGTAAGACACTTAGGGTGAAGCATCAAGAATTCCATTTTGTAAACCACACAGCATATCTGTAAAGAGCACAGGAAGATTTACTAGCTTCCATGTAAGCTTCCATGCCTCTTTTGTCATCTGTAAAATGGGAATTATGGTTGAACCAGTATGGCTGTTGTAATAATACAAGCTAATGCATGTAAAATTCTTGGCATGATTCCTACACACAGTAATCTCAATGAAATATTAGCAGCTATGATTATTATTTTGAACTTGAAGTTGGAAATGTCTATTGGTACCCTTAGTAAAGACGTCCAGTAGGCAATTAGATAACTCAACTCTGCAGCCCAGAACTCTCTCCTGCAGGGAGAGAGCAGGAAGGACAGATAATAAACATTCAAGGTTTGTGCAAGTGGCTATGAGATTATGAATCCAACATATAGTTAGAGATGTTGTAATAGCAACTGAAGATTTACTTATAAATCGGCCAAAAGGTCAGTGGCCGGGTATGGACAGCATATAGATGGCACTCAAAGTTGTAGACAATAGAATTTGATGCAGAAGGGAACCCAGAAGGAGAAAACCTGAGGGGTCAAGGAATGAGCCTGTAGGGAGTTCATTAAACTCAAACAAAAAACAAAGATGAAAAGTTGAAGGAAAATAAATAGACATAAAAAGGTTCTGTACATTTTATTTTATTTTTCCAAACAGAAAAATGGCAGTCAATCTTAAAAGGAGAGTCAGTAACTCTTTATTTATCAGAAGTGTATATAAAGATACATTTGCAAGAATACTCACTGTAATGCTATAAGAGCAAAAATGACCTAAAGCAACCTAAATCAACAACAGCAGACTGATTAGGTAAAGCATGGCACACCACTATGTAAAGGGATAAATTTATAGCCTTAAACACTACACCATAGATGATATATTGGAAAAATGTTTACATTTTATTGGTATGTCAAAAAAGTAGGCTACAAATTAGCATACACAATATAGTATTTTGTTTAAAAAAATATACAGTAGGAAAAAACCCACCAGCAGGGTAAACAGTACCATAAAATTAACAATAGTTAATTCTGGATAATGAGATTTCAGGTGATTTTTTTTTCTTTCTGGGTACTTTTTTGTTTTCCAACATAACAGTGTGAGTAGATGTTACCTGGACAGATAGAAAATGAAACAAACCAGAGAACTCTCAGCCCTTCCTCTAAAACATCTGGCACGCTTAGTCCTCAAATCCCCAAACCAAAAGCTCAGGAGAAATGCTGAGACTGAAGACTTGACACAAACGTCTCCATCATCATCCTCACAGTAAAAGGAACCTGACTCTGTTGCACTCACAGACAGTGATATTTCCTAATCCTTCCTCAATGAAAAAGAACCATGTTCTCCACCAGTGGCTGTCTTTCTCTAACTCTAAAACAACTAACTCCAGGGTTACGAGTCAGATTATATTCTTTGTTTGTTGATCTTCAACAAATATGCATCAAGAGAAAATCACAGAAAAAATGATAAAGCTACACAAAATTACAGTTTGTACATATTTACCATCAGACCCACAATCAAATCTGAATTTTTTTTTTAAGAAACATTGAACATTTTCAGAGGACCTTCACTTCCCCATAATACTTTTAAAATTTATCAAGAAAATTTACATTGCCCCTCTGCTAAACCATAAATAAGCTCCACAACAGGGGATTAAACTTTCTCTGATATAAGCAAAAGAACAAGTTCTTCTCATATCCTGGTACTTAGCATCTGTGCAATCTTGGCCAAGTCACTTAGCTTTTCTGAGTCTTGGTTTTCTCATCTAAAACTGGGGAGAATATAACTTTCCTTGCAAGAGCATTCAGGTTTGGAGGACAATGGCAGCTACACGAATTCAAATCTCTCTATGCGTCCTTCCCAAAAGACCACAAATCAACAAGAGGGCAAACAGCAGCACAAGACCTAAGCCATTAGCATTATTAGGGACAGAGAATACCACAACCTTCAAATTACCTATAAATGGAGAAATAAACACCAATTTCCAATAGAGCTCCTGCTGCTGCTGTAACAGCGGTTGTGGAGAGTGGGAAAACTCTGAAAAAAAGAACAGGGTATGGAGAGGACTTTGATGGGGTGCAGACAAAATCACCCCCAAGATGGAAAGTCCTGTGCCAAGGGCACATAGCACGTGCAGGCCCAAGAACTGGCAGGTCTCAGTACCAGTCTCAGTACTTTGTCTACGTGTAGACAAAGGGCTTGAAGGGGAAAGGCCACAGACCTCGGAGAAGTGTTGATTCTGGAAAAGAAGGAAATAAAGAGAAAGGTGGTGCTATGGTAGTGAAGGAATAGGGAGAAATTAAGGATAGTGCAACACACCGGACCGTCACCATCCACCATCACCACCACCATGCATTAAAGAAACTGTACCTCTGACAAAGGGAGAGCTCCTGAGCCAGGAAAAGCCTAGGAATGGAAACATATCAGAACAAAACCAAACAGCTGCTGAAAATTCTCCCCGCCAAAAACTACGAAGCAGAAGGAAACTGTAACACAACACTCCAAACTGAATTAAATATCCTCACATCATCATTTGGAAAATTAAAAAACACCTACAATCAGGAACACAAAAATTAACAAAAGAAATGGACCAGAACAAAAAAGGAAGAAATGCAACGAGAGTTGACTGAATTCAACAAAGAAAACGTAGAAAATGACAACAGTATTTCTTCTGCCGAACTGAAGAATAAGTTATAAGGTGTCCAAGAGAAAACAGATTTGAACTGAAATTTAGTAAGGGACATAGAAGAAAAGTGGGAAAACAACGAAGCAGGAAATAGCAAAGAACTGAAGATGTTTGGGAAAGGGTGAGAAGGTGGGCACGCAACAGCATGGGGGCAGGTCACAGGGAAGTAAAGTTGACAAGCGAGATTGGAATCAGATTTATTCATTCAACAAATATCTCTGAGTGTCCACCGCACGCACGGCACAGTTGCTAGTGGCGGTGGATGGAATCGGCTCTTGCCCTGTAGGGAAGAGAAATGGGAGTCAAGGATCTTTCATCAGGGGAGTGATATAATCAGACTAATTTGAGAGGAAGGTAACTCTAGAAGCAGAATGGAAGACTTTCTGGAGTAGGCGAGACTGAAAGGGAGGCTAATCAGGAGGCCATAATAAACAACTCTGAGACAAAAGCATCAAGGTTTCCTGATGGCCCCACATGAAGACGATACCAAGGCTTCTATTTTGGGAAACTGGAGAATGACTCCATAATAGATGGACAGAATTTCTGCTCCATTTCGGGCATGGTGTGATATGATAGACAGACACTGGAACTTCAGGAGAGCATGGGAACAGGAGACCTTGGGGTGGTCACCTTTTTGGGTATAGGGGTAGCTACTGGACATGAAGAGACAGCCCGAGGGTAACTCAGTTCTCAGCCCTCAGAGAACCACGGAACAACTCTGGAGGCTTCAATATTTAAGGGATAGAGTGCAGGAAGAGCGCAGAAGTCACAGAACAGCAGCAGGAATGCAGCCAGAAGAGAAGGCGCCCAGGAGCCACACGAGGAGACATTCAGCAAACGGTGGCTGGTCCCCAGAGGCAGACCGCGTGGAGACTAAGGACAGTAAGGATCAAAAAATGGGAACTGAGACGCCATTGGTGATCTTACTGACAAGCAGTCTCAGGTTGAGGATGAATGGGATTCATAAGGGAGATTCAGGAAATGTTGTCCCGGTGAAGGGAAGAAAGGAGATAGGGAACAGTGACATGAAAGGGAAACACTGGAAGTGGAGAGACAGGTGAGAATGAGTGGTAAGGCTAGAAGCCCAGAAACGCTGAAAAGAGGATGAACTGATGGTGTGAGAGAGGAAGGGCCCAGCGTCTGGATGGAGGCTACAGGCCAGCTTTCAGTGTCTCTTCCAAACCTGTGTGAGCAAGGAGAGCAGGGGTGTGTGCAGCGTGCCCCAGGCCAGCACCCCAGTGGCACATGAACATCTTTCCCTTCTTCGAATTCCTACAGGGGGTACTATGGAATTTAAGGCTGGGGGCTTAGAGTCTAAGAAACGGTTGTGTGGGCCAGTTTTGCCTGTACACCTTTGAACACATAACTCATCTGAAGCTCAGTTTTCTCACCAGTAAATTAAGTTTAACGATACTAGTCACACACACTCCCACCTACTTTATAGGGTTGTGTGAGACCCAAAAGCATAGTGTGTATGTGGATGCACCCTGAAGACAGATGCATAAATCAATGGATCTAATTATTCCATGTATACTTGTTTCTCACTAGAGGTAGGAGTTGTTCAATCCGTGTGCATTCCAAACAGGGTCTAACATGCTATTTGGTACAAGTGTTTACTACACACTGACTTGGACTGCATGGACCATGCACTAGTCTCTTCATGAAGGCATGTGGCTGAAATGTTCTCTATGTCCCACACCACGACACAGTGAAATCATCACACTTAAACCTGGGGTAGGTTCCCAGTCTGAGTTTTCAGTAAGACTCCTAGCAAACAACAGGATTCAACTATACACGCTTTGTAACAGCATTTTCAAATTAGCAGAAGTGCAATTATGAAAAAGTTGCCATATGTTACAGTCAATGATCTTTTTTTTAAGAAGAAAACAGTAAGAAATTATGTTACAAGCACCCTCAGTCACTGGATCTAGAAAAGGCATCTAGAGAAAATCAACCACCTCACCCTAGCCGAACAAGGGGACAGGCATTCCTCCCACAGTTCCCATGTGGTGGAAACCCACGAGCCATGGAAGACACGCTGAGCTCTGTGAATCATAAAGTAAGAAGCTGCTACAGTTAAACCCAGCATGTCATTTCACATTTGCATCCCTGTTACCCCTGCAATGGTGCACACTCTGGAAAAGCATGTTTTATTATGGCTGCTACAGCCTTACCTACCATTCAATCAAAATCTTTTTATTACAGAGGCAGTATTGCATCTATAACTTAGCACTTTGTAGGGGGAAAAATAACACACGTGGAGGAAATACATTTTTTCACTACCAAAGCAGCAAATTATTTTTGCTGTTATACACAGTACAGTAAAGCTCATACATTTTAAACAACCTAGACAAGTTCTTTTTTCCATTTGAGGCAAACCTCAGTAGTGATTTAAAATTAAATTGTTAACCAAGTGTCAGGAACTATGAAATAAGCATAAGCAGTAGTGTCAGTATCCCTCTGAATAGCAAACACCAGGATCTTCAGAATCACATGAAACTCTAAAGGCACATAGGAGTAGCATCATCTATTGAATACCTTCAATTCAAGAAAGCCATCTACGACCTTCAACACTAAGGGAGGAAATGTTAGACTGTGATTTTATTATTCTCTTTTTACAAAGACATTCATTTATTCACTTATGCAATATATTAAGCCTCTATTATGTGCCAGACACAGTGCTAAGAATATGGGATATGGTGTTAAGCCAAAAAGACTTGTCCTTGCTCTCATGGACTTATGGTCTGATGGGAGAGATGGATTAAAAAATTAAATAAACAGCTAAGTATGTGATTATAAATATTAAATGCTGGAAGGAAAAGAACATGGTACTATGAGAAAAAAATAAGAGAGACCTGATTAACTTGAGAGGAGAAGGCTTCTCAGAGAAACTAGCATTTAAGCTAAGACTGAAAGCCAAAGTAAGAGAGGACATTCCAGATAGAGGGGACAGCATGTGCAAAGGCTCTGAGCCAAGAAAGAGCTGGGCATACCAAGGTCCTGAATAAAGACCAGAGGAGTTTGAGCAGAGTATGCAAGGGAGAGAAAGGAAGAAAATGCAGTGATGGTTCTAGGCAGGAGCCAGATAACCCAGAGCCAAATAAAGGATTTGGGTTTTGTTTTGTTTTCTAAGTGCAATGAGAGGTGGTAAAAGAAACAGAGAGAGACAGGACTGGATTTGGATTTGTAAAAGAATGAATGGAGAAGGACAAGAAATGGGAAAGGGACGGCAATCAAAATGGGAGAAGAGGATGAGTTTGGGATATATCTTGGAGATGAATGGATAGGACTGTTCAGTGTGGGTGCAGGAGTGCAGTGAAGGAGACAGGTATTGAAGGTAATCCCAGGTGTCAGGCTGGAGCAACTGAGTGAATGGAGGCGCCTCGTACAAAGACAAGAACACAGCAGGAGGCACAGGCTTAGCTGATAAGCAGAGGATCAAAAGATTGATTTGGACCAAATGTTAAAAAGTTAAAGATGTCTCTGAGACTTCCCTATGGAAATGTCAAGTAAGTGGTGGGATTAAATGAAACAGCAATGGAATGCATGTGCCATTTCACTCTTATGACCTAAATTAGTAGCTCAACCGGGTAAAGGGTGTCCAGCCTTCTTTGAAGGAGACATTTCCAGCCTCTCACTCACCTCTGGGTACAGTCCGTTCCCATGGCAAGGAGCAGGCCAGTGAGATGGGAACAGGGGTCTGCTCTAAGAACTGTGAACAGCACTCATTCTCAAGTGAAGCAATTTACACTCTAAGAAAGCAACTAATAAACCAACTATACAGGGTTAAAGAATTTATAAACTTTTATATATGCTATCAATTTTACATATCTTATAAATTATACACATGTATATTAAAATATATGCAATATATGAATATATTTTAACAATATTCTTATATAAATATGTAAGAAAATACAACTAAATTTTTGAAGGTGTTTATGTGTATATGTATTGTGTATATTGTTTCATAGCTGTATTGTAAAAAAAAAAAACTTACAATTATAGGTTTTTAATGCTTAAAACAGGGCTTAGAGGGGCTGGCCCCGTGGCCGAGTGGTTAAGTGCACGCTCTCCGTTTCAGTGGCCCAGGGTTTCACTGGTTTGGATCCTGGGCACAGATATGGCACTGCTCATCAGGCCATGCTGAGGAGGCGTCCCACATGCCACAACTAGAAGGACCCACAACTAAAAATACACAACTATGTACTGGGGGTATTTGGGGAGACAAATCAGGGAAAAATAAAAGAAGACTGGCAACAGCTGTCAGCTCAGGGGGCCAATCTTTAGAAAAAGAAGACAGGGCTTAGATGACTAAATGAGCTCATCCACCATTTCTTTGATAAAAACTTAAGGCATCAATATCCTACTAACATTTTGACCAACTGGTGGTATGTTGAAAAGCACCACAAGGTGGTATGAAACCACTGATTGTATCAACCACTGACTCATGGTTTCAGGTTATAAGGGACTCCTAACCCGTCTCCGATCCCTGGCTTGATTTTTGTTTTTCTAATCAAATTGCCATGATTCAAAATTCTTTGCTCATTTGCAACTTCCACTGATTTAAAGAAGAGCAAACACAGCAGAAGCAGGCTCACTTGACTTCTGGCAGGGCGACATTTAACGCAGGCAGGACCGCCAAATAAAAAGATGACGTCAGCCACATCTGCTGATTCATGGGGAAAGAGGGCAAGAGGAGGGGGGAAGCCAAGAAGAGATGTGGGAATTGTGATTACATTTACTGGAAAGTGGCTGCTGAGCTAGACTACCGCTCAAAAGGGCGACTGGTAGCCAGTGAAGAAAGAAAGAAAAGGCAGGTACTTTGTGAAATGAGATCAGGAGGGTCAAATAATATTGTAAAGTGAAAGACAGAGTTTTAGCTGTGAAAGATTGAGCCCCAGGCTTCCTTTTTTTTCTGAGTGCACATTTCCCAAATCGAACCCACTTAAAAACACAGCTTCTCAATCACTTTCACAAGATATACTTTAAAATCATCTTACAGGCACTCTTGTCCAAGGCAATCAAGTTAACTTGGCACAACTTTATAAGACATCTTTTTAAAAATCACAAAACAAAACTTTTAAAATATACAACATGTGGCAACATAATTTCCAGAGTAAAAAGTGTCTCTGTGCTATATGTGCCCAACTGCCTGACGTATAAATTTCTGCCATGAGTATGCATCCACGCAGAGTGCCAATGAGTATAATTAAGGTATCAAGTCAAAACGAATTAAATATTTAATCATAAACCATGCCCATTTTTCATAAAACTAAATCTCTAAAGTGAAGACAAGCAAAAAATGATTGTAATCATTGTTGTCACACCATTCATTCAATAATTCTTTCTTGAATACCTACTATGTATATGGAACTGTGTAAGACACAATGGGTAAGGTGATCAATTACTGAACCAAAATTAGGACATTGTCTGAAAAGTATGAATGGGCCCATGGGGACAATTAGTAATGACAGTGGTATAGAAATAATAACAGCACTTATTAACATTAACTTTTTTTTAACATTAACTTTTATTAAGTGATTATTACATAACTGGTTCTCAGCTAAGTAGTTGTTAAATTATTATCCATAATTGTGGTAAAATACACATAACATGAAATTTACCATCTAAACCATTTTTAAGTGTACAATACAGTGGCATTAAGTACATTTACATTGTTGTGCAATCATCACCACCATCCACCTCCAGATTCTTTTCATGTTGCAAAAATGAAACTCTGTACCCATTAAACAATAACTCCCCATTCCCTCCTCCCCCAGCTGCTGACAACCATCATTCTACTTAAGAATTACGATTTCCTAAGTATAGCCAACAATATACTTACTTCTATTTGAATCGACATATGTTCGTAGGATATCTTTTTCATCTGAGACAACATTAAAATCAAGAATCAAAATAAACTGTACTTAGATTTCTTTATAACAAAGTATTAAATCTGGATTTTTAAAAATGAAACATATGAAATTAGTAATAATATTATAAAGAAAACAAAAAGGTTTTACTGTTAAAATTTTAAATATTAATTTCATCTTCCCTAATCTTTATAAAATTTCTATTTCATATGTTTTATAACTTAATACTATTGTACATGTATAAAATTTATTAATAAATATATTTTAGATATAACATGCACAAAAACTTTATACTGATGTGGTGTGCAACCAAAAACATTTGGGGAACCACTGATACAAAGGACTGTGGTCCCATCGATGGGAATCAATGACAGGAGGGAAGGGCAGGAATTTGTTTCTGAATATGTTAAAACATATTGAGTTGAATGTGCCATGTAGAGGATCAAGTGGAGGTATCCAAAAGGCAAAAGGACACATAAGCCTAGAGTTCAGCTGAGACGGAATCTATATTTAGAAGTCATCTCCGGAGCGGTGACCAGAAGAGACACGAGAAGGGATGAGAACTGTGAAAAAGAAGACAGCAGAGGCCTACACAGAGGAGAGTCCCCATATTTAGAAAATAGAGGAGAAAGCAGATCTAAAAGAGAAAGAAAGATAGGAGGAGACCCCAAAAAATATATAAGATGGATACCATAAAACGAGGCCAGAGTGTCAAAAGTTGCAGAAAATTAAGGAACTGAGAAAAAGCCACTCGCTGGATTTGGCTATGAGGAGGTCACTTTGGTCCTCTGAGAGTATTTTCGGTAATGGGTAGTGTCAGAAGCCTGATTCAGGACGGACCGAAGGGTGAGGAAGTGGAGACAAGGAGTGTGAGGTCCACAGGGAAACTTGGTGATGATGGGAATGAAAAGAAAAGGAGAATGGTGATGGATGGAATGGCTTGGTTGCAAGAAGAATTTCTAAGGAAGTGGTTCTCAACTGGGGGCAATTTTACCCCTCGAGAGACTTTTGACAATGCCTGGAAACATTTTTGGTTGTCACAACGCCAGAGTGCTACGGGCAGCTGTGAGTAAAGGCCAAGGTCGCTGCTAAACATCTTGCAGTACACAGGACAGCCGCCTACAACAAAGAATTATCCAGCTCAAAGTGTCAATAGTGTCCAAAATATCAATAGTCAATAGTTGAGAAATCCTACTCTAAAGGATCAGAGAGATCTGAACACTTCCTACGGTGACAAGTTAACAAACTTAAGTTACAAAAAAGGAAGGATGTAATGACAAATCAGGGCAAATCACAAGAGTGGGAAGGTAGGATGATTAAGGGCAGAAGCTGGTGGGTGAGAGCTGGAAGAGAAGACCTTTTCAAATTGTTTGAAACAGGAGGAATGGAAGAGAGACAATAAAAAATTCAGAGAATTGGAGATCAAAAAGAAGAAAGTTGAGGGAACTCATATCTGATGGCCTTGATCTCCTCTGAAAAGTAAGCAGCAAGAATTCTGTAGAGCTGTAGGGATGGAAGTAGGGTCTTTAGAGAGGAAAACACTTGGAGCAGGCCCTGTGGAAGTACAATCAATTAAAGGGACATGAAAGGTTTACCAAGTACCCATAAGGACCTAGCAGGAGGAAAAAAAAATCAACTCAGTTTCCTGAATATCTACAGCAAAAAAAGTACTTTATCCTTGGCGCAAAATATGAGGGAATGACATTAGAGTTTTCTCAAGGTCAGGATTGGCTAGATGAATCAGAAGAGGACAAGAGGTAAGAAAAATTAGTCAGTCCTACTGAATTTGGCTTACTTGGAGGTCCAAGCTAAGGCAATGAAACCAAAACCAGATGAACTGAGAAGACAGAAAGGAGGCTAGGGGCCATAGGAGGGACAAATACCAGGTTGGGTAGCAGGAAAAAGGAGGGGAGAAAAAGCGACAGGAAGGGAAGGTCAAATATAGTAATTCTGGAATCTCAAATCTTGGAGATAAATTGTTTCAAATTATGATGAGGTCTAAGACGAAGCCATGCCTATAAGCAACTGTAGACTAATTCTGACATTCAAAGGGAGGCAAGAGAGGACTCAAGCATCCTGGATTGCACTGTCCTTAACGTATTCCTACCAGCATCAGTCCTTGGAGACAACTTACTTATGAATATGTCTCTGTTTAGGTACACCAGTCACATTGTCACTAGATCCCTTGTACATCCCACAGCACATGTTGGTGACATGGTCACCTGAAGTTGGTGGAGACTATGTCATGAAGGCTAGCTAGTCCACATGGAAATCGAACCTCTTTGACATCAAACTTTCCTGAGAGTTACACATGTAGAAAGATGGTATCATGAGAAAGTAGCACACAATGTTCACTATTACAGGGACATCATGACCCACAACTATCGCTATTCTCTACTGTTATAAGTTAATCCAACTTTACAACCAAGACAAAATTAGCTTTCCTTTTTGCCTTCTGGCCTCTAATTGATTGCACTATCTGAAGACAAAAACATCATTCAGCACAATTCCCAAAACTTATCATTTTCTTCCAAGATCAAGATATAAGAAACACACTTTTATTTTATCATCATCTTAGCTGCTACCTTTTAGCACAAGGCGTATTCCAACATGTCTATCATCTTAAAGGGAGAATGTAACTTTTAAGGGACTGCAGCAGATAGAAACATGGATTGAACAGAGCAAATGACTCGGGAGAACACATAAAATGAGAATTTAACCTGTAAACAAACAAATAAATAAAAGTAGTCTAACTGGTTCAAACAAATGATATAAAATTGAGACATTCTAAAATCGATATTTTAATAAATGTTTTGATTACAATCCAAAATCAAATAAAATATCTAGATATGAAACTGTCATTTTCCAGAGGGCTATTAAAGACATCCAAGGAATAATGAAAAAATACTTAAAAATTATAAAAAGAGCAACCAAATATCTAAATATTAGGTTTTTAAGCCACAGAATTACTGATATTCATCAAGCGCTGTTAATTTTTCTCCAAATAGAGATCGTATCAAATTATCTTCTCCAAATAAGAGAATAGGTCAAATAAGACCAAAAGAACCCCAAATAACCCCAAGATTATTAATATAACTGGATCCCTCCCCAAGAAATATTATATAATTAAGTAATTTCGAGCATCAGGACCAATGTCTGGCCTTTTTGACAATCTATAAATAATAATTAGGATGGTTCTTATTCTATTACATCCTATTCATAGGGGTCCAGAAAAATAACATCTAACCAATAATCCATTGATTAAAGACTTTCTACATACAGTGGCAGAGAGTATGCAACAAGGCAGCTATTCTGGAGCTCATCAGAGAGGTTGTGTAGTTATTCACACATATTTGATAAAACAAGTGGTAGGAATGAATGGAATGACTCATAGATAAGGTAGAGCAAGAAGAAAAAAGACCCAAGACCAATCTCTCTGAATCAGTGATCCTCCGATTTTAGGGAGCTTCTTAAATTAAACAGACTACCAGACCCCATTCCCGAGAGTCTGATTCAGAAAGCTGGGGGGGGGGGGGGGGGCATGGGGGCCCAAGCAAATGGGTTTTGTAACAAGCACTTCTGATGATTCCAAAGCAGCTGCTGTGTGGACCAGCTTTTGAGAAACACATCCCTAGCCTATAAGAAGGAAAAAACTGATAAATTGGACCTTTCAAAATTAAAGACTGTTGCCTACAAAAGAGCCCAGAAAGAGGATGAAAAGAGAAGTTATAGCCTGGAAGAAAATATTTACATATCTGAATAAACTCTGTGGATTGTACCAATGTCGATTTTGCTGGTTTTGCTTCATACCACAGTTACACAAGATGTTACCTGGGGAAACTGAGTGAAGGGTACACAGGACCTCCTTTTACATTTTTTGGCAAGTATTTCCATTTTTCTCCTATTAATGTAATGCTGAGTGGACAATACTCTTTAAGACTATATGATTACTATTTTTAAAAAGCTGAACAAAGTAAGTTACAGAGAAAAGGAGAAAAACTAGCACTAGAGAGCTACTACTGTCTCAACATATAAAGTGTGCCAGCAAGAGGACTTTCAGTGTTTCTAGAATTGTGTCTACTGTGAATAATAATACTAATTAATTGCTAGTACTTATAAGGAAATTATGTGTCAGCTACTATGCTAAGCTCATCATAAGTGGATCATCTTCCTTAATACTCACAATAACCCATGAGGTGGGTATTGCTATGAAAGACAGGTAAACAGGGAGATTAGACAGCTTTTCCATGGCCAGATTTCCCATGATGCCAAAGCTCAGGCTACAAAAATTGAACATCCAGCCAAACCCCATGGCTGCTCCACATATCATCACCTGACCTT
Source organism: Equus asinus (assembly GCF_041296235.1). NCBI lineage: Eukaryota > Metazoa > Chordata > Mammalia > Perissodactyla > Equidae > Equus > Equus asinus. Next base: position 116,471,320 of record NC_091793.1, on the reverse strand, counting down.
ATGTCCCCAAAGTAGGAAGGATCCCCTAGGACTGCTCTGAAAATGTGAGAGAAATTAAGGGCACTGGCTTCTGATGAGGTTTCTAAGCAGAGACTAAACATTTTAACAACCAGCTAGAGTAATTAATAAGAGTCATGGTAATTCAAGTTATTGTGGATGAATTAACACTGAAATCGGAGCTGCCAGAAATGAAGGAGTCTGACTGGCAGCCCACTGGAAGCCTTGACCAATGCAGAGGAAGCAGCCATGATAAAGGCGGCCAAGTAAAACTGACGAAAATGGTCACAAGTTTCAGGAGAGCAAGGCCATTTTACAGGAATTAGAAATTCATCAATGAAAGTAGTTGTTATCTGATTTCTAATTTCACTTTCACTGTGTATTTCATTTCTGAAACCAATTCAAGGATTCCTTTTGAGTATTTTCTCTTTTTTTTTTTTTTTAACAGGGGAGGCCCTGAATCCAAAACTATCCAAAGACTGAAGAAGCAACTCTTCCTGTTTCTACACTCAGAATATTAAACATTTTTCTTGAATCAGTAGTTTTCAAAGTGCTTGAAGAATTGTAAAAAGTGGAAAATAATAATTTATAGTTCCCAATATTATGAAAATGAATACATTCCAGGCAGTACACTATGGACTGTTTCTATTCAAGCCATTAGGAAATGTCTTTATATAATTATTTGTTATCCAATGTCAGTTGCAATTACAAATGATCTGAGTTAAAAAAAAAAAAAATCAAGTGTGCTGAGTCACTGTGAACTGTTTCTCAGCCAGAGCAGTAAAACAAGAACACCTGAGGCCCAGGAACAGGTCCTACCCTCACTGCACAGAATGGAAAGGCACTAAGGGGGGGAGGAGGTGCTGCTGCGGCTACTTTTGGAAGACCAGTTTGGACTGCTAATCCAGAATAAAGTACTGGGCTGAGTGGAAACTCAGTGTTCTGGGAATAAAGAACAACACCCTACATAACTCCAAGATGCCGGAAACAAGAAGCAAATGTCATATGTTATTGAAACCTTGAGAGTGATGAGCTAGGAAACTCAGTTTCCTCTTCTATAACGGAATAATAATAGTAGCTAATAACTATTAAGTGAGCTGTAGCAAGTGTACTGTTAACCTTATATTTAGTTATTACAACTACCTATGACATAGGTACAATTCTCCCATTTTACATATGAGGAAACTGAGGCTCAGATAGGTTCAATACCCTGTCCAAGATTGTACAGCAAGTAGGGCCAAAGCTAAGATTCAAATCCAAGACTTTGAATCCAGAGCTTTCCCTTTCCCTTCGCCGTGGTGCCCTATGCTTCTTGGATTAGTGGATTTCAAACTTGATATCTCCTGGAAGTCAAAGTGTTCATAAGAAAGCACCATAAATTATTCATATATTAAATCTAAAGTTAACTTATAGCTTTATGCAGTATCAAGTTATTTTAGAATAGATCCTAGAATAAGAAAACAATAAAATATGGCAAACATTTTTTTCTTAAATGAAAAATGTATGGGAAAAACTTCAAATAGAGGAAAGCTATACTATATAGTATGCCTGTGAAGTGAAAAAAGATAACTATTGTTTTACCCAGTTTATGGATCTGAACAGCAAAACACCTGTGTCCAGTTCCTAGGCCATAGGGGCAGTTTGAGACTCTCTAAAATGGTCACCAAAGACATGTAAATTTGAACAAGGATTAACCAACTTATCTGTTTAAATTTATTAAATTGCTTATTAGATTTGCAGAGTTAAAAAAGGATGTTGTAGGTGGTGAGGATGTAGAGAAAGGGCCACCTATGAACTGTTGTGGGTGGAAATGTACATAGATATTGACTGTGGTGCTAATTATAAAACAAAATGGAAGCAACTGAAATACCCCACAACAGTGACCTGTTAAATTACAGGATGCTATGTAATCTATTAACAATACAGATCGATATTTATTGATAAGGAAGGTATCTGTGCTATAAGTTAGAGGGGAAAAGAAAACTACAAAACAGCAAGAAAGTATAATCCCATTTAAAAAAATATTTATAGTCTAGGTAGTAGATACACCAAAATGTTAATGGTTGTTATCTCTGTGGAGTGGAGATGTGACAATCATATAGTTGTCTTTTGAACAACCACACAATCACATCTTTGAACAACTGTAAGATTAGTTCTGCCTTCCACATGATGCACCATACACAGACTTCTCCACTTCAAAGCACAGTCAGGGGCTGATCTTAGTGACTCAACTTCTCTCTGGCACCTGTCAAGTTGACATATTTCATAACACCTGTAAGACTTCCTTCTGCCTTATAGTCATTTGTATTTCACCTATTTGACTTTTCCAAGGAAAAGTCCACTTCCCTGCTTTTTCATTTCTCCATTCTCCACTTTTACTTCTTTTACTTCTCCATTCTCCACTTTCTCCTTTCAGGAACAGAACTTCCACCACACCCCTCTACAAGTTTTAGTTTGGCACATGATCAACCAGCTTGTCTACAATTCCCAGCCTCTCTTGCAGCTAGGTAATGGCCACGTAGCTTTACTCAATGAGATCTGAGCAGAAGGATGTGTGCAATATTGGGTCACAGCCTTTAAAGAAGGAAATTGCTTGCCCACTCTATCCCTCCTCCCCAGCCTCCAACCTTCCTACCAGTAGGATGCAAAAGTGGTCCCAGCCAGCCAGCTTGTACCCTGCAGATGAGGGGAATACCATAAGCGATGGTAGAACAACATGGTAGATAGAGGCTTGCTCTCTGAATGACCTCTATCCTGGTGGTTCTCAAACTTTAGTGTGCATCAGAATTACCTGGATGACTTGTGCTAAACCCAGACTGTTGGGCACCCCCCTCCAGAGTTCATGATTCACAATTTGCATTTCTAATAAGTTCCAGGTGATGTTAATGCTCCTGCTCAGGTTAGGGAGGCAGCCGGAGCATATCTTGATACTAATAAACTAGACCTGCTATTTCATTAAGGTAGCCACAAGCCACATGTGATTATTGAACAACTGAAAGGTGCCTAGTGAGACTGAGGAACTGAATTTTTAGTGTTATTTAATTTTAACTATCTTAAACACCAATACTTCATTCAGTTAATGGAAAACTTTTAAGTATGTTTAGACCGTCTTGGGAATGTGAAACTACTTTTTTGAAATGTAAATTAAATTTTATGAAATCTAAATACAGATCAAGTATTTCTCATGAAAATTCAGTATCCAAATTGATATACTTTGTAAGTATAAAATACATACTAGACTTTAAAGACTTATTAAAATAAAAAGAATATAAAATATTTCATTAACAACTTCTATATAGATTATATGTTGGGATAATATTTTGACTATATTGAGTTAAAGTATGTTAAAAATAACTTCACTTGTCTCTTTTTCCTTTTTTAACATGGCTACTAGGAAATTTAATATTGTGACATAAGTGGCTGACATTATATTTTTATTGAACACAATGATCTAAACTACTATGTAAATGAGAGAAATTGGGAGAGAGACCTTCTATCTTGTTTGGGCAATTGTTTGGATTCTCTCTGAAATAGCTGCTTAGCCTGAACCCTGACTATTCTCCCATTCAAAATGTACAATTTCCAAATTCCTGGTGGTAAATGTACTGTGCTGCTGTTCCCTGTCCACTCATCCTAATCCTCCTTTGTTTTATTCAACCTCAATTGCACAGAATTGGATTAATCACAATCTTTGATATGAGACACATTCACATCTCTGGGCCACGCATGTTGCCCTCATTCACTCATTTCTCATTTTTAATGCTATAATAAGCAACCATGAACCCATCACCTGACACAAAAAGTAGACTTCGACAATAACTTATCTACCCAAAGGGCCCTCCCATTTTCAACCTCCTGGTTCCCACTACGAGATGCAACAACCATCCTGAATCCCATACCCAATATTCTATGGCTTTCTTTTCTATATATTATCAGCTTATCTATATGTACTCCTAAAAATTATGGATTTTAGTTGCTTTTAAATTTATAGAAAAGGTTACTATATGTGATATTTTTACAATTTTTTCATTTTATATTGCTAAAACACTTCTAAGTTGTAGTTCTTTCATTATACTTTATTTTGATTGTGGCATGTGTCCCATTGGGTGAATATACTACAGTTTATTCATCCACTCTCTTGCCCATGGACATTTGCAGTTTTCCCAGGTTTTTGATGTTGTGTACTGTGCTGCCATAAACATTTCTGTACATATTTCCTGGTGCATATGTGCAAGAATTTCTTTTACAGATATATTTAGGAGTAAAATGTAGTGACTGGTCAACTCTATGAAATAATGCCAGAACTATTTTCTAAGGTAGTTGCACCAATTTACTAGCACAGTATATGATCCTCTGGATGTCTATCTGCCCTAGCACTTGATATTAAAAGACTTTTCAGTTTTTCCAGTTAAATGGGTATAAGTTGGCATCTCACTGGACCCTGAGTTGTATTTTCCTCCAAACCATAAGTGATGTTGAACATTTTTGATATATTTCTCGGCCATATGTGCTTCCTTGTCTGTATCTATGAAATACCCATTCATAGCTTTTGCCCATTTTTTTAGTGGGTTGTTCAGGGTTTTCTTCTTGATTGGCAGGACTTCATTGTATATTCTACTAATCCTTTCATCTTTTGTGTGTCTGATATAATGAACCCCATGTACCCATTACCCAGTTTCAAAAATGATCAACTCATGGTCAATCTTATTTCATCTGTACCCCTGTTTCCCTACCATTCCCACAAATTATATTGAAGCAAATCTCAGGCATCATATAATTTCAATAAGGCTTCTTTCGATGAACAAAATTTTTAATTTTAATATAGTCCAATTTGTCAATCTTTCTTTTATATCAAATGTTTTTTGTGTCTTAATAAACCTTCTTATCTGAAGACTGAAAAAAAAACACTCAGGAAATCCTTTCCTATCTCCTATCCTAAAAGTCTTAAAGTTTTCATTCTGACATCTAAGACTTTGATACTTCTGAAGTTGACTTTTTTGTATGTGGTATGAAGTAAGGATCTGTTTCCATCCTTACTCTTAAGGAGAACCACTATTCTCAGCTCCATTTACTGTATAGTCCTTCCTTTTCCTACTGATCTGACATATACCAAAGGTCTAAACACGTGTGTAAGCATGTGTTTTGGACTGAATTGTGTATTCCCAATGTTGAAGCCCTAACCTCAGTGTGACTGTGATTAGATACAGGGCCTTTAAGGAGGTACCGAAGGTTAAATGAGGTCATAAGGGTGTGGCCCTCATAAGAAAAATAAGAGGCACCAGGGGAGTGCACGCACACAGAAAAGGCCACGTGAGGACCCAGCAAGAAGGCGGCCGTCTGCAAGCCAAGGAGAGAGGCTTCACCAGAAACCAACCTTGCCAGCACCTTGATCTCGGACTCCCAGCCTCCAGAACTAAGAAAATAAATTTCTGTTGTTTACACAACCCAGTCTGTGGTATTCTGTTATGGCAGCCCTAGCAGACTTATACAGCTTGTTTCTGGGCTTTTTATTTTATTCCATTCATCAATTTATCTGTCCACATCCCAGTACCACACTGTCTAAATTTCTCTAACTTCATAACAGGTCCTAACAGACAGTGGGGCAAGTCCTTCCCCCTTACTCTAACCTCACAAATATTTATAAGGTCAAACTCAGATTTAACTTACTCTGTAAGAGGACACTTCTGATACCTCTTCTCTTTATGCCTACTGCATGGGATCGGCGCCACCATGCTCAATCCTTATCCAGTTTTAGCTTGTTCTCCATACACGTTCCATAGGCACTGGTCTCATACTTAGTATAAGGGCCAGAAACATGTTAGTCACAAAGGAGATGCTCAATGAAACTGTTACATTATGGCTAATAATGGGAGCAGACGATCTCTACTCCATCCTCTAACAGTGCCAGAGCTCTAGCTGGTAGGGAACTGAGATTTGTGACTCCTCCCCACTTTGCACTAAAATAAAAGTGCAGAGGACCCAGCACTGGAGAAAGAGGATTAATTGTTTCATTATGAAAATACTCTTTAGAAGTGAAATGTATCCTGAAAGAGGCTAGGAAACAGTCATTCCATCATTTACTGAGGACATAATTTCCTACTACACACCAGGCACTAGGCTAGATGATGGAGAGACCAAGACAAATAAGAGGAAACTAGTAATCAAAAGGACCTAGGTCTAGAGGGGGAGACACGCATGTAAACAAATAGCAGCAAGGGGCCATCACAGTGGCCTAGTGGTTAAGTTTACGCACTCTGCTTTGGCAGCCCGGAGATCGCAGGTTTGGATCCCGGGTGCAGACCTACACACTGTTCATCAAGACATGCTGCAGCAGCATCCCACATAGAAAGTAGAGGAAGACTGGCAGAGATGTTAGCTCAGCAACAATCTTCCTCAAGCAAAAAGAGGAAGATTGGTAACATATATTAGTTCAGAGCCAACCATCTTCACCAAAAAATAAAAATAAAAAAAAAATCACCTTAAAAAAAAAGGAAATAGCAGCAATTGCAGAATATGCACTAGACTTGGTGGAGCACAAACAAGGGAGAAATCAACTGGGAAAATCATAGGACTGATTGGAGTCCCTGTTCTGCTGCTCAGCTCCTATAAAAGGCATTCTTTTATAAATAACTTCTCTTCCAAATGCTTACGCTTCCAAAGGGCAAGGAGATCCTTAGAGAGCAGATGGACATTTGCACACTGTGCTGGTTATTCTCCATTTGCCCCTCCCCTCCCAGATCCATTATCTAACCTTCTCTGCCCTTCTCTGGGCTCCAGGAAGCTGACCGCTATAGAATGCATCCCCCAGGATCACTTACCTCTAGCTTCCAGATGGATTTGGCTAAGAAGACACCATCAGGAGATCGGAGAGGAGAGGAGAGGCGATGGAGATATCTACCCTCACCCCCATTTCCATGCCTGCCCCTGTCCTGAGTGTTGCAGTATCAACAGCTACAGCTCCATGGCCAGAGCTCTCATCTGTTCTTTCTAAAGACAGTCATGGTTCGCACCATTGTTAGCTCTGGGATGCTTCACCAACATTTAGGGGTTCCCCGAACCCTGCCCTCACCTCTTTAAATCGCTCCTTCATTAAATGCTCTTCAGGTACACAATGCTCTTCAGGTACACCTTTGGGACATGCCATCCCTTACCTGCCAGGACTTTGACTGACACCATGGTTTTCCGGAACTACAAAATCCAATCTCCAGAAAATATACAAGCAAAGCTTAAGTTTTCAAAGGGCCTGAAATCTGGACAACATCATCATTGTCCAACATTTATTGGGTGACTACCATGGACAGCACATTTTATCAGGTGCTGGATGTGCCTGTTTTGACTACAGGAAAATCTGCATCTCTCCTGTACCTGCTTCGAGCTCTGCAAAAAAGGGAGTCTTAAGAACAGTTCTGGGTATTTCAGGAATGAGTCAAAGACCTATTTTTTTTTTAATGTAATGGGATGAACTAAGCACGTGACTGAGGTTGTGAGAGTAGAATGCTTGGCTCACTGATCTCCCCAGCTAGGCTTGCATCCTAGGGCTACACAACGCCTTTCTGCTGGAGTCTCCATTCTGTTTATTAGAGAAGCTAAAACACTGCCACCTGTCATGATAACCATCCCGGTATAGCTGTAGATTTTTTTTTTAAACTGACTTTACACTAGTTTCAAATCTATAACAATTCTGATTCATGGAAATAACAAGTAAATGGTGCTGTATGATTCTGAGTGGTGTCATTCTGATTCTGGAGAAACCACTTATGATTACTCAGGCCACACTGGAGAGAACAGGAAGAAACAATGTTAGTCCCTTAGAGCCAAGGTGATTAAACACATTACATAGACAAGTCTGTTTCAATGAAAAAATGTTTTTATTGTTTACTTTTCAGAAGTGTCCACCATTCTTTTTGCCTCCCCAGATATTCATTTCTTGGGCAAGCATTTTTTTCTAAACATAACTTTTCGGTCCTCATTCTCAGTGCCTTTCTGCCGAGTCTGTGCTACAGTGTTTTATGCATGAACCGTTTACTCGTATTCACTATGTTGATTTCTACCATTTCCTTCAAGGCAGCCTTCTCCTCCTTCCTGCCTCTCTTCTATCCCTGTTCACTTGATTTCCTTGTCCTTCATTCTCTCCCTTCCCTGAGTTCATCGTCAGATCATGGCATAACCTCACCTCCCCCAACATTAGCAAAGTGTCCTAACATCGACCAATGTACTTCCGCTGCTACTCTAAGGACAGAGTTCCTCCCTTCAGATGTGGCATTCCCACAGGGACTTGGGTTATCCTTTGGGCATCTGATTAGAAGCAAGGGAGGTTGTCCAGGCAACTGCTCCAAATTGTCCTAGGATGCCTGGCAAGCGTGTTTTACGCAGCCTGATGGGAAGGTCACACCAGCCAACCCTGTGACAGTTAAAGGCATAGTCTCCATGCAGTCAGCCAAGGGCTCAGGAACATCCATCAAGATGAGCTCAATAACATTTGCATAATCATAAAATTGTCAGACTCCCAAAGCCATAAGGACCCACTAGAACAGACTATTTCAAAAAGCCAAAGATACTAGCTTTGAAAAGGAATAACAATAGGTGAGTGAGCTAAAATCATTAAAAAGAACACTTTAAAAACCAGCCAGATGGAAGCCAACCACTTAGCTGGTGAAAACACTTTAGCTACTTGGTTTTCTCAAAGGAGGTAGGAACAGTTCTACCCTGAGGCAAGGCAATAAACTGAAGGGCCTAGAAAAAGTCACTCTGTGCTTCCCGTTTTTATAATTTCCTTCAATCAGAAGTGTTTAAAACATTATTCTCAAATAACAGGACTCAATAATGAAAAACATGCCCATACCCATCAAAATTAATGTCACATTTGACTAAATCTCAATCAAAATTCCAATCTGTGGGGGGGCTGGCCCCGTGGCCGAGTGGTTAAGTTCGCGCACTCCGCTGCAGGCGGCCCAGTGTTTTGTCGGTTCGAATCCTGGGCGCGGACATGGCACTGCTCATCAAACCACGCTGAGGCAGCATCCCACATGCCACAACTAGAAGGACCCACAACAAAGAATATACAACTGTGCACCAGGGGGCTTTGGGGAGAAAAAGGAAAAAATAAAATATTTAAAAAAAAAAAATTCCAATCTGTGGGGAAAATACCTACAATTCAGAGAAGAAATCCATATCCCTAAGACATGAAGTGCTCTCATAAAACGATAAGTCAAAACAGAAACACTCCTAGAGAAAATGGGAAAAGAACACGAACTAGTCAATTTACCACAAAATTCAAATGCCCAACACAATACAGAGAAATGCTCAGCCTGAAAAACAAAGATGCAATTTAAAACAATGGGAAAACACTTTTCACATAACAGATGCACAAAGAATCAGAATAAACTTTTGGGACAGTAACCTAGTAACAAGTCTCCCGATCCTACGTATATAATCAAGCAAGTGCCCAACCACGTGTATAAAGATGTTCATCGCAGTATTGCTTATTACAGCAAAAAATCAGGACACAACCCATGTGTCCAGCAAATCTCTGCAGCCATTCTAAATGATGATGTAAATATACAGTCACCAATATGGAAAAGTGGTTCAGATGCTTTCTCTGGTTGGGGTAAGAGTAAAGGAAGGGAGAGGTTTATAAAGTGGTATGTGTCCATTTTTGTAAAAAATAAATATAAAAAATGATTTGTAGGAACATAAACCCTAGGGAAGAAAATACAAGTATTTAACATCAAATGTTATTTATTTCTGGATAGTGAGATTATGGGTGATTTTTATTTCTTGAGGGAGGTACTATCTTAATTTTTTTCGGTGCCATAAACAAATACTATTTCCCATAACAACATTTAGTTTTGAAATGTCAGAAGGAATTGTAAATTAATTCTCATCCATTCCTAGGTTGTTTTATTTTTTCAGCAAACTCTTGCTTTAGGCCAAGATTAGTGAATTCCCTTACAATGTCTGAGTCTCTACAAATTAGAATACAGAAGGTCTTTCAATAGCCATGGATTTTAGGTAGATGGACGGACGATAGATTAGAATGACATCAGCAGGACAGTTCCTGGGAGCCCGGCTGGTTACCTGGGAAACTGCAGTCTAGGGCTGTGCTCTGACATAACCAGAATCAGAACTTCCTGGGGTTGACAGGAACATGCTACAAACCATCGCTGGTTACAGCCTCCATAATGGTGATTTCTTTAGCAGATGTCTTCACTCCTTCCCCTCCACTCCCAATGCGTACCATAGAAAAAGAGAGAGAATAGCCAATAACGCAACAGAGAACATGGGATCTAAGAGCGTGCATTCTTTCAACTACAGAGCTCCGTGGTGGTTCACTCCACTGACAACAATTTAAATGCTATGCCAGGCAGTGAGGGGTCACTTGACAGTATAGATCTGGGCTCAGGAAAGCAAAACCATTCATTTATACCTGTTCTGCCAAGTAAAAGTATCTAAAACTTGCTACTTTGTGTATCATCAATTGTGAAAACAGCCCCTCTTCCCACCTCTCACCCCCTACCCCCGCCAAAAATGGCTGGTTGCCTGAATCAATTATCCTGTGAGTATCACTCACTAGTCAAAGCCACACCCTGGCAAACTGAATCCACTTCTCTGTAAGAATAGATTGTACTTGACAGATGGACAGTGCTAACTTTTATCTTTAAACTGAGGATCAGCTAATATCATTGTGAGGATATTTAGAAATTTATTACTTTAGAAAGATGTGAAAAATTTATAACATGCACATACACATACAACCAACAAAAGGGTTTAGGACCATTAAGCCGAACCTGGCTTAATGGACACAGTCCAGTTATCCCAGGAGGGCGGTTTTTAAAAAATAATCTTAGAATTTAATTAATATTTCCAAAAAAATCATGCTTATAGCTTCATCCATCCCTGCAGGGTGCTTTCCTTCAGTTTCCATAATGACACACTCTTTTATTAAAGGGCTGAACATTTACTTTACAATGCATTCCTTAAAATAGTACTGTGTGTTTATTAGTGTTCCCACCCTCTACTAAAATCGCTGACAACACCCCATGCCCACCCAAACAAATTTAACCAACACCCCTCAAATTCTTTACGTTTATTCAGGTTTGTAGTTCTTTCTTCTTTCTTTTCTCTCTTGTCTCTTTTAGGCATTTGCTCAGTGGCTCTCTCCGAGCCGCGGACAATCAGGACACACAGAGGCTGTTCTGCAGTGGTTAGAATTTATAGTCAATATGAATAGTCTAGTTGAAATAGCCAAGCCCCAGAATGGAAGGGGAAACAAAGAGGTTCTTTACCACAGAGAGCCCCTGAGCAGCCTCGGTGGGCTGAAGAGTCAATTACCTCCAGCTAAGCCCAGAACAGAGCCGGCATTCTGGGGCAGAATCTGGCTTAATGGACACAGTCCAGTTATCCCAGGAGGGCAGTTTTTAAAAAATGCTTTCACTGCTCAGCCACACACTAGCAACATCCTGTTACTGCATTTTCCCATGCAGTGTCTCGGCATCATGTAAAAAATCCAAAATCGACAGGAAAATCCCACTTCAGGGGATAATCCTAATGTCAGCCACATAAGCAGAATCACAAGTGACAGAGTAAGGCTGTGTATACAACTCGACTGATAACACTTCTGCAATATTACATTTTTCTTCACATAGAAAAATGTTTTAATGTCTGCATTTTTCTCTATAAAATAAGAATATAAGATATTTTATAAACAAAGACATCAAATTCCAATTAGAAGTTTGCTCATTTTGCAATGTAAAAAAAAAAAAAGGTGGAGGATATATGTACTTCCCATTAATCCAAGACAGTCAATTAGCACAGTAGAGCTTGGTTTCTCAAGCCTTGGCCTAAGCTGTTTTCACATCCCAGCATCGGTTACGTGTACACCCAGGTTCCATCAACACATAGCAGTTCTTCCATTGGAACTGCATCCATCTGGGAGCAGAGTCCCATGATCAGCTCATAGACCACAGAGCACGACTTGATCCTCTGCCTGATATCCCTAGCCCCTTTCCTAGGCACTCGAAATCCAAAAACTTTCAGAATTAACTGTATTCTCACATTTCTGAAGTCTCCGGAATACTAGTTAGGAGAATATCCTGAATTTGTTGCCTTGAAATAGCATTGCTCAGATGGCATTGAGGTGATGGTGGAGGTGGTTATTTAAACCCATCCAACCTGCTAGGATTTGTTGTCTACAGTTCAGCATATTGAAGATGACACATCACAAGGTCACTAATTGCTCCTGACATGTGAGGTTTACCACTGGAACCTCTGAATCTGAAATGGGTCTTGGACTTAATAGCATGTAATTAGTTCCTGTTACACTCCAAAAGGAGAATCTTGCCGGAAAGGGGTCTGGTGGGATGGCTTTCAGCAGTAACAGGCACTGATTATAAATAATTACTTGCCAAGAACCATCCATTCAGATGCTGTCATAAAATTCAGCTTCCCCTCCTCCCACTGCTAGTGTCATAAGCAATACAAGACTCACTGTCCCTGGCTCCTTATTGATACTCATCTAAATGTCACCCTTGGACCCTAACATACTATCTGCAGAACCCAATTGTTATGGAACCGATACCCTTGGACTATACAGTAGGACTGAAGCACTATAAGTTTTGAAACTCGCCTTGGATTTTGAAACTTGGCTTTACCACTTACCATTTTTGATTTGGGGTAAGTTGTTCAACTTCTGTGCTTTGATTTCCTATTCTGTAACGTGGGGATAAAAACACCTACTCCAAAATGTTGTTGTGAGGATTTAATGTGAATACAGATAAAGCAATCAACACAATTCTTGGCTCACAGTACGCATTCAATAAATGGCAGCAATTAATAAAATTTATTTGTTACCAATAGTCTATTGCAAAGAGTCTAATTCAGATTGGCCTTCCTCTTTCAATAAAGGCAAACTGAAAATGTAGCATTACAGCTAGACTCCTGGAAGCTACACAAAAAGGGAAGCAAGTGAAAGGGGTTGGGCAGCAAAACAAGACTGCAAAACGGGGAGAGAATAGAAAGACACAAGCAAAGAATTATGTACAGGAGGGAAAAATTAAGATCTGAAAAAAGAGGAGGAGCAAAGACAATGAGAGGAAAGAAATGGCAGTAAAAGAAGAAAAAGTTGAAAGAGAAGCATGGAAAAGGAGAAGACACCAGGTGGGTGCAGAGATATTCCAGTAAGGAAAGAGGAAAAAAGATACAAGGGGAAAGCCATTTCCATTACCAAGCCAGAATATTTCTATTAATAGTGTCAAGATACTGGAAATAAGACCATACATCCCTACAAAGCATTTGGTTAATAAGAGTTTATATTTCGTTAGCATTCTCTTTTTAAAAAATAATGTTCATATATTTGTGTCATTTTGCCCTAAGAAGGACCCAACCTATAAGACCAACCAGGCAGATACTGTTACCCTGAATTTACATTTGAGGGCAAAGAATCAAGAGGCTGATTTGTCTACAGAAGTATCATTTACGCATTTCCTACCCTTAAAATCTTTAACATTCTTCTATTTCCTCTTTAAAAGCACAGTCTGGTCAACCTATGACAGCAGGAACAAATTCTATCCTACTCTGGTCAAAGAAAAGAGAAAGTAAAGCTGGTTGGGATTTCAGAAGAGTACTTGAACTTTTAAAAAAGTTTATTTCAAAATAACTTGAAGCTTAGAGATAAATTGCTGGAACAGCACAAAGAATGTTCATATCCCCTTCACCCAAAAACCCTCTTGAAGTTTTGCCAACTATCCCAAAGATTTCCTCTATAGCAAAAGGATCCAATTCAGATCACTCATTGCATTTGCCATGTCTCTCAGTCTCCTTCAGTCCAAAACAGTTCCTAAATTCTTCCTTGAGTTTTATAACCTTTAAAAATAATCTGTTTTAAAATAAATTCAGGCTCACAAAAAAGTTGCAGGAACAGGACGAAGAACTCCTATTCCCCTTTCACTTAGATACCCAATTGCCTAGTCTTCAGTATTTTTCTGAACGATTTGAGAGCAAATTGTGGACTTGAAGCCCCTTAATTCCTGTATATTCCAGTATGTATTTCCCAAAACAAGGAGATTCTCTTACATGACAACTATAAGTCTCTTTCAGTCTGGAACAATTCCTCAGTCATTCCCTTTCTCTCTCAATTTTGACAGTATTAAAGAGTCAAAACTTTTTATTCTTCCAGGTGACCTGGGGAACCCTTAATTTGGGTCTAGCTGATGTTTCCTCATGACCAGATTCAGGCCATGTACTCCCAGCAAGAAGACTCCAAAAATAATGCTGTGCTCTTCTCAGTGCATCTCATCAGGAGGCACAGGATGTTGGATCGTCCCATCACTGATGCTGTTAACCTTGCTCACCTGGACAAGTTTGTGTGTGCTAATCTTCACCACAAAGTCACTGTTTCCTTCTTTGTAATTAATTTAATTAATTTGTAATTTCCTTCTTTGTAATTAATGTTGTGGAAAAATACTATGAGACTATGCCAATATCCTGTTCTTCATCTAAGTTCCACCAACCCATTGACAACTCCTAGCTTCATCAACCATTAGTGGGATGTTTGCCAAATGGTGATTTTTCTATTTTCTACCCTCCTTCTACATTTATTGGTTAACATTCTCCTGTAAAGAAGAGCTTTCTCTCTCCCACTTTTATTTATTTATTGATCAACACAGATTCATTGAATCTTATTTCATTTAATGGTTTATAACATATTACTATTGCTATTTATTTTGATGCTCCAATTTTCCCAGATTTATCAGTGAAAGCCCTGTGCACTTGCCTTTTAGGAAAGCAGATTTAGTGAATACAATTTCATGTACCAAGAGGTACATCCAAGACCAAAAAACTCCGCTTTTTCAATTTGCTTTGGGAGTTGTAAGACAATACACAAAAATCATTCATGAATGTTAGTCTTTCTTTTTTTCCTCAATATCTACTAGCTGACATTCATCTTTAAATATTAACAGACCTTCTCTTAGACTCAACTGTCAGATAACTGTCAAAATGGACTACATATATTGTCCTTTATTAAAAAGATGAAGATCTCAAAAAGAATCTTCAACACCAAACATCCTCCTCAAACTTCCCCCTCAGTTCAGGACTCTCCTTAGGTGATCTCATACAGGCTAGAAGTTACACTGGCGTTTCAACCAACATGAGATAATATGTGTAACACACCAGACCCAGTATAGATGCTCCGTAAGTGGCAACTGTTACCTTTCGTCCTTTCACCTCCCTCAGAACTAAACATCCATTTCTCCTGTGGTACCACCCACCTCCATTACTGGTCTTGTCAGAGCCCCCATCTTTCAAGCAATAAACCTCAGTCATCTTCAAATCGTCTCACTCCCTCACTCAACTGATAAACTCTGCAAGTGCTAGAATCCAGCCTCTAGTTCAGACTCCTGCCGTTAACACTCTCTCTCTCTTTCCCTCACTTTACCCTCCACGCCAGATTCCTCTTCCTAAATAATATGAACATAGCACTCCCCATGTTCCCTCCCTGCAGAATAAAGCTGGATCCCCAAGCTTGGTGCTCAAGGCACTTCACACCCTGGCACCAAACCACATCTCCCTAGCCTTCTATACTGCAACCCCCGTGAACTCCAGGCCTGCAATTATTTTGTTTACTTATTTGTCTACTTAAATCCACTGAAAGGCCTCAAAATATAGAGTGGCATTCTGCTTCATCTTGTATCTCCACTGCACAGCTCTGTGCTCATAAGTGTCTGCTGTGTTAATAAATAAAAAGGCACCTGTGGAAGACAGCTGTCCACTATTTAGAAGCACCACAGATAAAAGAGCCAGTTTTCCTAGAATTTTATTACTGATTCACATTTGAAGTAATCACACATTTGTTTTGGACAGCAGAGTAATGAAGTTATTTGGCACACTTCAGCAGAATTGGTAAAAATCTCTTCAAAATAAACATATTTCCAAAGCTAATAAGAAGTGCACTGAATAAATATTTAATTACCATTCCCAATCCCAGAAGTGCCAAGTTTTTTTTTTTTTTTTTTAAGGTTAATTTTCCTTTTAAACTGGAGCTTTTGCATCAAAGGTTTATTTGATGGTCAACTTTGTGTGTTGACTTGGCTACAGGCTCCAGGCTCCAATCATTCAAACACTAATCTAGGTGTTGCTAGGAAGGTATTTTGTAGTGATTGAAGTCCATAATCAGTTGACTTTCAGTATGGGAGACTATCCTAGATAATCTGGGTGGGCCTGCATCAATCAGTTGAAAGGCCTGAAGAGTGGAACTGGGGCTTCCCAGAGGAAGAAATTCCACCTCTGAACAGCTGCTTTGCCCCCGCTCCCCATGCCCAAGGGTTCCAGCCTGCCTTTCCTAACCTCCTGCCCTACAGACTTCATACTTGCCTAGGCGGTCCCCTCAATCATGTAAGCTGATTCCGGTAACAAACTTTTTCCCTCCTCCTGGTTCTGTTTCTCTCGAAGAAGGCTGACCAACACAGTCTACTCCCAAAATAAAGGGGGAAAGAGGACGCAACAGCTGAACAGTTAATAAGATCTAAATAAGGCTTTCACAGTATTGCTTCATTATGGAGTGGGAAGTATTCAAGTCCTAGAACATCAGATACCCCATATTCAAACATAAGTACAAATACACATAACATATGCCACAGCTTCTGTCCAACCACATTCATTATACATTCATTTGGCAAATATTTGTTATGAAAGGCACTGAGGAGAGAATGGTGAGCCAGACAGGCCTGGTCCCTGCTCTCAGGGAGTTTATAGGCTAGTGGAAGAATGAGGCATCAAAACAGTAATTATACAAATACTCATTTAATTATAATTATGCTGAGTGCTAGGAAATACAGGATTCTGTTGGCATATTTAGTAGGGGAATCTAACCAACTGGGGAGGGCTTTTGGAAATGTCACCGAGGAATGATACTGACGCTAAGACTAGAAAGGCAAGCAGGCAGTGGTCAGGCAGAGGATAAGAGGAAAAGCATCCCAGGCTCAGGGAACCATCTATACAAAGGCCTTGTATGGGGATAGATCCAGATGAATTCAAGCTCCTGAAAGATGGCCAGTGAGTCTGAGCTGTTGTGAATTTGGGAAGAGGATCATACGAGATCAAATGGCCACACTAATGAAAACACTGATCTTCAGCAATGGGTAATCATTGCACACTTTAAAGCAGATAGTGACATGATGAGATTTGGGATTTATTACTTTTCTAGCAGCTGTGTATAATTTGGAAGGAGGAAAACTGGATTCGGGGAGACCAAATATGAGGCTTTTGCTACAGTCCAGGTTGGAAGAGAATCAACAGAACATGGAGCTGTGTTGGACCACTTCCTAAGCTGAGGAGCCATGGCAGGTGGGAGAGGGCAGATTCAGGAGAGAAGATCACAGTTTCGTTTTGCGCATGCGTAAGTTTGCAGTTGCTGTAAGACATCCATTTGGAAATATGCACCTGGAATTCAGAAGATCCCTGGTCCAGATAAATAAATGTGGGATTTGCTAGCACAGAGTCAGAACCTGAGGCAATCAAACACAGAAGGAGTACAGAGTGAGAAAAAGACCTAGGACAGCACTCTGGGAGTCCTGGCATTTTAAGCGGGTGGAAAAAGAGCTTTCTAAAGAGCCTGAGAAGAGCAATCAAGAGGACTCACGTTCATAGAGTGCACATTCATTTATACAAAAACTTTTCCATGAGCTATTTTATTTTAGTTCAGCCTCCATATTCAAAAGGGTGCTCATTTTCACTGAAAAGGAAATAACCAAGAGTAAGGGTAACAACTTAGGAGAACCCAATTTGAATAGAAATGAATAATTTCCAGCTAAGGTATTTTCTACAATGGAGACCACCTCACTGATTACTGTTTGCAATAGTTATTCAGTCTTTGAGTCAAACTGTACTTTGCGAAGTCACTGATTAACACTAATGGCTTGGCCCTTTATGTATACTTAAGTCAAGCAATTAGTTGTGAGGCTCACATTAGAACACATTGCTTTAATCTTTTGAAAACAGTTATGTGTCACGTTATTCTAAGGGTGCCTCACCTGAAAGAAAACACTGAACCAATAGGAAGTACGAGTTTAAAAAAGCTCTAAGAAGAGTGCCCCGGCACGCAAAAGAATCACACAAATTAGCACAATTAGCGCAGGCTCAGTGACTAAAGGAACTTAGGCTCCAGGACAGGATGCATTTCAATTAAAATTGCATTCTCAGACTAGGAACGCTTCTTGCCTTAATCCTCCCCATTAGTACAACGCAGATATGTCACCGAAAGCACTACAATGTGCTGAGGTTCAGAGGGCAATTTGTAAGGCAGCCTTATTATAGCTTATAAAAACAGGCCCAGCGGAGGCCCATAGATCCGGCAGTCACAACAGTGTGATGCACAAGGGGGAGCTTAATGAATATTTGATGATGACATTTTTCCTCCTTTGCATGCTGTTACAAAGCAGCCCGCAACTTATCAATGGGACTTGTGCCAACATGCGGGTTTTTCAAGTCTGTTACCTGAAACTAGAAACATATTTTTCCTTAAAAATTGTGCTTTATATGGTGGAACCTAGGCCATGTGCTAAACCATACTAGAGTTTAACTAGAGTTCTTAGTCACCACTTAGCACAAAGAAAATACTTTGAGCACAATTTGGTATTCCAAGGATGTACTTCTCAGCAGCAGTCCCAGGATGGGCAAAGACAACGCTCCTCCTAACAGCAGGAAAAGGACTCATCTGGCTCCGAGCCAGGGAGCTGGGCAGAGTGGTAATGGCAGGGCAGCAGTTGGGAGCTGGGGCTAGTAGCTGCCATGTGACAGATCCAAATCCAAAGATGAGGAAGTGGGGGGTACTTCAGAGGAGGGGAAGGCAAAGACTCAAGCCCTGGCAGGGCTGTAGGGACAGAAGAGGGTTACCACGGATTCCCGACCAAAATGACATCAGGCTGTGGTCAGGAAGTTAGCAGCAAGTACCAGAAGCATCCATGTTCTGGCAGGGGCCCCTCACTGAGGGGAAGGGTGGTTCTGGTGCCAGAGACAACCCGAAAGGTGAGTCCTAGGCAAGGTCGGATATTAACGGAAGACTGAAGGCCCTTGGGAGGTCTAGACATACTGTTATCCAAATCATATCAAAAGCCATGTAGCTACTCCCCTATTTCTCCACAGGCAGTTCCTCTGCCTCATCCTCCTAGGATTGACTCGTGGTTCAGGACCTCCCTAACTTCCTATCTTGGTCTATCCAGGTAGTCACACTCCACTGGGACTTGGTAGTTTGGTTCCAGACAACTGTCGTCACCCCGTCCTCCTAGCCTGTGCTCCACCCCAGGAGAGAGAGAGAGGTCGTTTATATGTCCTGTGTACATAAGGCTTCCTCATGGAACTGCCTCGAACCATGAAGCCTTCAGTTTAGAGGCCCCATCTGAGTGCTGGGAGCTTCCAAATCAGCTCCCTGGGGACACGCTCTTAAATAAAAGTAGACAATCAAGGATCACCAGATGTCTAAGGAAAAACTCTTAATAAGAAAGACAAAAGCAAATATAAGGAAAGCAAGGTGAAGGAAACAGAGGTCGTACAGGGAACCGAAAACATCAATACCCTTAGAGGGGTAAGAGAAGATATTGTTTCCATAAAAGAAGAAAGGAACGCCTCAACAAAAAAAAGAGAAATTCAGACACGAAAAACCCAACAGAAGGGCTGGAAACTAAGGTTGAGGGAATTTCCCAGAAAGTAGGGAAAGAAGATTAAAAAATGAAGAAATATAAGAAAGTAAGAGAACCATTTAATCCTGGAATTCCAATACTCAAATAATAAGAATTCCAGAAAAAGAGAATAGAGAAAAGTGAGGGGAGAACATCATCAACAAAACTAAAGAAGATATTTCAGATCTTAAGGACCTGAAGTCTCCAGACTGCACTGGCCACCAAGTACCTAGAAAAGAAACTGGATTTAAAAAGGGAAAATACTGCTAACTACAAACAGAATACAAACTTGGATTAGATTCAAAGGATGAGGTTTTAGACAGCTTTGGTCTTCTTAACAAAACACTGAAAGCCAGAGAACAATAGACTAATGCCTTGAATATTCCGAAAGAAAATTATTTCCAACCTAGAATTTTATGTCCAGGCAAACCATCAATCAAAAATGAGAATAGTGTAAAAATATTTATAGACATTTAAGGTCTCAAAAGCTTTGCCTCAGGAAGCTAATGAAAAGTGTGCTACACCAAAAAAAAATGGAGGAGGGGGGAAATGAAATAATAAAAAAATGCTGGATTAATGCAAGGAGGCTCGAGAAGAGAAAAAGGACATAGAAATTGATTTAATCCCAAATATATCAGCAATCACCTGAAATGTAAGTAGGTTAAATATTCAAACTAATAGACAAAGATTTTCAGACTGAAAAAGAAACCTAACTTTATACTGCTTACGAGAAACACAATTTAAATACAGAAAAGTTGAAAGTAAAGCCTGGATAAAGAAAAATGGCATAGCTAGCGCAGTATTACACAAAATAGACTTTAAGGCAAAATCATTAATAGAGACTTTTAAAAAGCATTTCATAATTATAAAGGGATCAATCCACCAGAATGAGAGCACAAACATAAACTCTATGCACCCAATGTCACTTCAAAATTTATAAAGCAAAAATTTATAAAACTAGAAGAAGAATTAGACAAATCTAGAATTATAGGAAGAGATTTTAATATATCTCTGTCAGAGGTGAAAAATAAGCAGAAAAATTTACTAAAAAGATATATCTGTACAATATAATTAGTAAATTTGTATCTTTTAACACAAGTTTGACTGTCTTCACACTGCTGGAAATAGTTCCTCATACCGTACCTATTAAACCTTTTGGATGGAGCCAGGGTGGAATTGAGAGAAAGAGATGGGGAGGGGAAAGGGAGAGGCCCCTGGATGACACTAAAGGGAGAATCAGATGACAGATGTGTACTGAGTACAGAGGGCAACCCATCCAGAGAGGTAAAAGCCAGAAGGTTCTGGTGATGTGAATGAATATCTTTAGAGGAAATTTACACCAGGTTTCTTATGCTTTAATGTACTTATGCATTACTTGGGGATCTCATTAAAATGCAGATTCTGATATAGATGGTCGTGGTGGGCCTGAGTTTCTGCATTTCTAATCCACTCCCAGGTGATACCAAACCTGCTGAGCCAAGAATCACAATGTGAGTAGCAAAGAATTAGACAACTGATGAAGAGCTGGGGTTAAATTCATGATAAATACATAGAAATTAAGTGAACAACAAACCAAAAAAAGATAATTATTAACTAAAGGAAAGCAAAAATTTTGTAGGAGCAGAGTAATCATGGTCTACTCCATGGCTCAGTGGTAAAGAGTGTTTTCATAGTCACAGTAATATAAATACTGAACACTGATCTAACCAAAACAGAACTTTACCAAAATAACAGAGGATGGGAAGGGTAAGATTAAGTTGGTGTTGGGGAAGAAGCATTAGGAAAGAAGTTAATTCTATGTTCCACGGTAATAAATTAAGATGTAATCCCTACAACTAAAAAATAATAAATTAGTAATATATTTAACTTAGACATCTAGAGGTAAATATCAAAGTAATTAACTAAAAGGGGTGACAGTGGTTATTTCTGAGGAGGAGGCCAAAGGCTAGAGGAGGGTAGGCAACTAGTAGCTGGTTGTTTTGGTCAAACCATAAGGAGGTGCTGGAAAAAGGAAAGAGCTCCCAGTGGCCAAGGTTTCAACAATTTGAACAACAAAGTAAATAACATTAGAAGTGAATTATAACCTATAATCAAGTAAATATCCAAGAGTCTGTAATGACATAAATACTTAAATGAAGGAGAAGGAACAGCTCTTTCTCACAGAAGAATTCAATTACTAAATACAGAAGAGAAAAATAGAATACCATCATTAGGTAAACACCTCAGTAGTAACTGTTACAGTCAAGGTCCACTGATATGCTAAAATTAGTGCGTAAAATGTTGAGAAAAAAACAGAATATGTGCATACTCTCAAAGTATCTCCCCCAAGCTATTTATTAATTACAAAGGGAAAACTAGTAACTTTACAGTGGAGAAGCCCAGCAGGCACCACCTAATTCAGTGACTCAGTGATCAGGGTTAACATCACCTACACTCAGACACACCAGCATCACGCTTCTCCTGATACGATGCTTGGACAAAGGCACGACATCACCTCTATGGTATTCTTGGCAAATATTCATAATCTCATTATAATCACCAGAAAACATCACACTATCCTTAATTGGAGGACATGCTACAAAATATCTGAGCAGTACTTTTCAAAGGTCCTGAGAGATAAGGAAAGACTAAGGAACTGTCACAGACTGGAGTAGACTTCTGGAACAGAATAATTAAATGCAATGTGAGATGATCCTGAACTGGATCCTTGAACAGAAAAAAGGAGCACCTTAAAAAAACGGTAAAATTCAAGATCTATAGTTTAGTTAACAGTATTATACCAATGTTATTTTCATAGATACTGTGGTTAGGTAAGGTGTTAACATTGGGGAAGTGGGTGAAAGTTGACCGGGTACTCTTTATTGTACATTTGCAACTTTTCTGTAAGTCTAAAGTTATTTGAAAATACAAAATTAAAACAATAAACAAAAAGCATGTCTTTGTACAGCATAGTGCAGAGGTTGAAAACTATGGACCACAGGCCAAACCCGGCATGATGCCTAGTTTTGTGAATAAAGTTTTACTGGAACACAGCCACATCCATTCATTTACAAATTATCTACGGCTGCTTTACTACTATAGCAGCAGAGGTGAGTAGCTGCAACAGAGACTTTATGGCCTGTGAAGCCTAAAATAATTATAATCCGGCCCTTCATAGGAAAGCTTGCCTGGCATACAGTTGAGTATAGACCCTGAGCTCAAATCCTGGTAGTCCATTACTAACTGTGTGACTGTCACTAGACATGGACTCTAACGTGCATCTCTTGTCCTGCCTAAACTCTTTTTTTCTTGTCTTGTTTGACCTAATTCTCTTTTCTTGTTGAAAGATGCAGATGTTCCTTTCTCTAATGTCTTTGGGGCCCTGAGCTTGTGCAGTTTTCGGCTATGCTCCAGGAAGAAGCTCTAAGCAACAACTACCCTAGACCCAACCACTCTGAACCAAACCAGATTGGCCCAGACACAACCACAAGAATGACACCTGGGGCCGGCCTGGTGGTGCAGCAGTAAAGTTTGCACGTTCTGCTTCAGTGGCCCAGGGTTTGCTGGTTCGGATCCCGGGTGTGGACCTACCCGGGGTATGCCACATATAAAGTAGAGGAAGATGGGCATGGATATTAACTCAGGGCCACACTTCCTAAGCAAAAAGAGGAGGATTGGTTGCAGATGTTAGCTGAGGGCTAATCTTCCTCAAAAAAAAAAAAAAGTAAAAAAAAAGAAAAGAATGACACCTGCACAGACAGGCAGAGAGTTGCACTAAAGTAACCTGCCCTCATTAACATTGTAAATTCTCCTCTGGGAGGGGCAAAGCAGACATTTTTAGATCACGTGATGTATGTAGAAGCATGTTTTCAAACCATGCATGTGCAAGCTCATGCCCACCTATACATGCGATGATGAAACTTTCCCTTTGAATAATTATTACCAACCCTAAATAAAGGTACCCACCTCGGGGAGCCACAGCTTTGTGAAATTATTCCCTGTGGTCTCCATTTTGTTTGCTGCATGCCACAAATAAAATTCAGCTTTGTGTGACAACTACTTCTGATGCAGTTTGATCAACTCGCCAAGTTGTGCACTCACTTGGTCTGGTAACATGACCATGAGCACATTACTTAACTTCCCAGTGCCTTAGTTTCTTTACAGATGAGTCTGTAAAGCAGGGATAATAGTTACTGATCTCATTGGGCTATTACGAATTTTAAAAATGTAAATAGAGAAAGAAAATGTAATAAATGTAAAATTAATTAATACATGTAAAAAGTTCTTAGAACAAAGTCTACACATTTTTTTAAGTGTTAATAATAAAAAAGGTTTAAAACCAAACTGTGAGCAATACCAGTGAAAGTATCCTATTGGACAATGCTTCATTTCTAATAAAATATTGCTAATAATCACATTAGCACACAAGTTCTCCAAACGCAATCTCCATAATTTGGTTAATATTTGTTAATCACCAAATAGCTGAGAAGGAAAAAAATATCCTCAATATTAGCTGGAAGTTATTACTTCTTAAATTAGACTTTCTCAAACCAGCTACTATTGAGCTTCAGAAAGGTCTCTAAATATCTAACACCTTCCTTCAAGATTCTTTCAAACTATTCACTCCACCTTCATCTCCCACCTCCTTGGACACACCCAGAGGCTATAATTCTAGCCTAGCACACCAAGGGTTCCTACAGGTGACTTCCCCTGCATATTCATGGCATCCAGATGATCGCTAATTTACCTCTGCAGGCATCTCCCGATGGCAGGTGTACTCACAGCTGGAAAAACCAACTGCGGTAGGCTGAAAAATGGCCCCCCAAAGATATGTTCACTCCTTAACCCCCAGAACTGATGAACGTTACCTTAAATGGCCAAAGAGAAAATATTACATTATATGGCCCAAAAATAATTAAGTTAAGGATATTGAGAGTAGGTACTTGTCCTGGATTACCTGGATGGGCCCTAAATACAATTATGTAGATCCTTATAAGAGAGGCAGAGGGAGTTTTGACATATACAGAAAAGGAGAAGACACACACAGAGGCAAGGGCCATGTGAAGATGAGGCAGAGATCTGGAGAGATGTGGCCACAAGCCAAGGAACACCAAAGACAGCCACAAGTCACCAGACGCTGGAAGAGGCAAGGAACAGATTCTTCCCTAGATGCTCTGGAGGGACAGTGGCCCTGCTAACACCGTGGTTTGGGCCCAGTGAAACCGATTTTGGACTTCTGGCCTACAGAACTATGAGAGAACAAATCTGTGTTGTTTTAAGCCACCAAGTTTGTAGTAAGTTGTTATAGCAGCCACAGGTAACTAAGATACTACCCCACTACACCAGCACACACAGGTGCACACACACAGAGGCACACATACAGGACCATCTTTATAAGCAGGGACCCATTGGTTATACCACTTCCTCATTTAAAAAACCCAACTCCTATAAGGGAGAGTTGGTAAAGAGGTTACTAAACCTTGGGTAAGTGAATTAAATCCTTTTGTAAGCAATTCAACAAGAATCAAACTTTCTGACTTTCTATATCTGGAGAACAAAAGGACAAAAAACAATATGGCTAAGTAGTCATGAGCCACATAATGTTTGGGTCAACAAAGAAGAGCATATATGCTTTTGGTCCCATAAGATTAATACCACGTAGCCTAGGAGTGTAGTAGGCTGTAGCATCCGGGTCATGTAAGTACACTATCATGTTCACACCATGATGAAATCGCCTAAAGATGCATTTCTTAGAACGTATCTCCGTTGTTAAGTGACGCGTTACTGTATATGGGTTACACGCCCACGACTTCATAGTCTTGTGCTATTTTTGTCCCATTGGTCTACAGCGTATAGAGGAAAACTATCAAGTAGTGACACTGATTTTCACATGCAGCTTGTGGACTCAGTCTCAGTGCTAGGGCTTCCTTGGCAATCCCTGACCATGCAGTATTAAGTAATCTGTGACTTCTCACTTTCCTTTGTGTTGACATAATTTCCAATAGCTTTTTACCCATATAAGAACCCAAGAAGGATCCCTTTTTGTTTCACCCTACCAATTGGAAAACACTTTAATTCTTCATACAAGACAAAAATTAGATGCTGACTTTCTCAAAATAGCCAACAAGATAAATCTTAATTGCATAGCCTCCATATATTATATTAATGAAAGAACTGTGGAAAAATTAGATGCATAATCTGATTAACCAGCATACCGAAAAGGCTTGAATAGTTGAAGGTAATATACTGACTCAATTGTTTTAATGGTTCAAAATGTAACTTTAAAAGATGGCAGAATTAATACTTCTCTGCCCAGCCTTTGATACTTCTATAGCCAAGAGCCAAATGCTTCTAAAGTGTGACAAATGATCGTTCTAATTAAAACTGATCAAACACTTAGCTCTGCTGCTTAGTGGTATAATGCCTTTAAGAGGATTAGACAAACAATTCTGGAAATATACAAAGCCATCATGTCTGTTAATGAATTTCCAATAGAAAGAGTAAAACATTTCAGTGTTTTAATAAGTGACTACATGTAACTTCTCATTTGTCCGAGTGACTGACCTAAAAACGGTTTGGATATACGTACTGGAAATATCTCCTCCTCCTGTTGCTTGCTTTTTTACTCTCTGCTAGTGTTTTTGATGAAAAGAACTTTAACATAGTCTAATTTATAATATCTTTCTCTATGATAAGCATTCTTTATGTCTTGTTTAAAAACCTTTGCTTATTTTTTTCCAGAAGCATTGTTGTTTTGTCTTTCTCAGACCTACAATCTATCTGGAGCTGTTTAATAGAGATCCAGGACTAATCAGATCAGGTAAAATACTGGGGACTTCTTCAAGGCCATGACAGCCACTGTCAGCACCAGAGACCCTGAGGCCTCTGAACTCTTTTCTTCTGATCCATCAGCCTTCATCTTTAACTCCCTCCTTTGCTGGTCTAGTTAATCATGAGCTGTCACTTCAACTTCTCCCTTTTGAAATCTCAATTCCCCAATCACTCACTCAACACAAATTCCAACCTTGGAAAAAGGAAGTAGTATGGACCAACTGGTTTTGAAGCTACAGGGACCTGGGTTTGAAATCTGATTATACAATTTACAAGGTGCAGGGCTCTGGCAGTCAGTCACCTGACACTTGTATTTTCTCATCTGTGATACTGAGAACGGCTGGGGCTGAGGCTAGGGGAATGGTCGGGTGGGGTGTGGAGAAGGATTATCAATAACGACACTTTTTGGGTCTATTGTGAGGATGAGAAATAATCTATGTCACGACCCTGGCACAGAGTATGCACTAAACAAACAAACAAACAAATTGTAGCTAAACAAGAACAATCAATCAATGAATCAATAAAACCATTAGCCACCTACTTCAGTTGCTTCTGAACATTGCTGGAGAAACTCTCACCATCTCAGCCAGGCTTTCCCATTCACCACATGGACTACATAAACTTTTGATGCAACCCTTTAAGGTCTCTATTTCACTTTTGTCTGTCTCCTCACTTTCTCTCTCTTTTTTTTCAGTGAGGAAGATTGGCCCTGAGCTAACATCTGTTGCCAATCTTCCTCTTTTCTTTTTTTTCCTCCACAAAGTCCCAGTACATAGCCTTATGTCCTAGTTGTAGGTCATTCTAGTTCTTCTGTGTGGAATGCCACCACAGCATGGCTTGATGAGTAGTGTGTAGGTCCACACCCAAGATCCAAACCAGCAAATCCCAGGCTGTCAAAGCAGAGCATGCGAATTTAACCACTTGGCCACAAGACCAGTCCCTGTCTCCTCACTTTCAACAGATCCCAGGGAAACCTCCACTTCTGGCCAAGAGGATATAACAAGGACCAAATTTACCTTCCAATCTGAATCAACCAAAAAGTGGACAAAACATATGAAGAAATGGTTTTCAAGACACTTTCAGACAATGAAAAACAGTGATCTCTGAAAGACAGGGAAGTGAGGTGAGTCCTCAGATTGCACCAGCTTACTGCCTTGAGTGTTTCCAGCTGTGGCCAAGGGAGGGCAAAGCCAGGCAGGGTCCAGCAGACTTACTGAGTGGAGAGTCCGAGAGGACCAAGGCAACTATGGTTCGAAGGAGAGAACCTCACAGAGAGAGAATTTTGCAGATGTGCAAAGAGTTCCCCTCAAGAGTCAGCTGAGTTCTGCTCATGAGTGTAAGGAAACTGAGGGGGCTGGTAAAAGAATAGCCAGAGAGGATGAGAGATGACAGCGCAGTACCCACACTCACAGAGAATCAAGAACAGTGTGCCTGCTCCCACCTGCCAGACTAGAAAACTTCACGATTCAGGGGACACTGGACAGGGTACACAGAAGGGTCTTGCCCCGTCCTGGGGAATTACTAGCCCCAAATTAAGCACTGTCCTAGTCCCCCTAATAAATCTTACAGCAAGACCTAAAGGAATCAGACTATTTCCAAGTAAATTAACCACATCATAGAACAAAGTTCAAGAATATTTATAGGAATTCAAAACTATCCAGCACCCAAAGAGGTAAAACTCACAATATTTGGCATCCAATAAAAAATTACAAGGTACACAAAGAAGCAGGAAAACATGACTCATAAGGGGGAGATCAATTACTCAATCCTAACCCAGAGCTGATACAAATATTAGAATTAGCAGACAAGGACATTAAAACAGTTATAATTGTATTGTGTATGTTCAAAAAGTTAAAAGAGAGATGGAAGACATTTCAAAAGACCCAAATATCACGTCTAGAGATGAAAATTACAAGGTCTGAGATGAAAAATACACCGAATGGGATCAATATTTTAGACATTGACAAAGAAAAGATTACTAAACTTGAAGGTACAGCAATAGTAACTATCCAAAGTGAAACAGAAAAGAGAATTTTTTTTAAGAGAACAGAGTATCACTGAGCTGTGAGACAACTTCAAGCAATCTATACAGAGGTAACAGAGGCTCCCAAAGGAAAGGAGAGTGAAGACAGGATAGAAAAAATTTGTTGTGAAGAAATAACGCCAGAAAATTTTCAAACTTTCTTGAAAACTAAAGCCCCACAGATCCAAGAAGCCCAGTGAACCCCAAGCACAAGAGACATGAAGAAAATCACGTCAGGGCACATCCTAATCAAATTACTCAAAACCAGTGATCAAGAGAAAATCTGAAAAGCAGCCAGAGGGAAAAAAAAAAGACAGTATGTATAAAGATAAGGATAACAGCAGATTTCTCAACGGAAACAACACAAGCAGGAAGCAATATCTTTAACGTACTCCAAGAAAATAATACTGTTTACTCAGAATTTTACACCCCATAAAAATAGCTTTCAAAACGGAAGGCAAAATAAAGATATTTTCAGACACACAAAAGCTGAAAGAATTCATCAACACAAGAAATGTTCAAGGAAGTCCTTTAAGCAGAAGGGAAATGACTCTAGATGGAAATATGGATCTACAAAAAGAGATGAAGGGCACCATAAATGGTAAATACATGGCCAGATATGTAAGATTTTTTAAAATATTATTTGAATCTCTTTAAAAGATAACTGTTTAAAAAATAACTGTTAAAAAATGATTACAAAGTAATGTGGGGTTTATAGCATGTGTAAAAGTTAAACGTGATAAAAACAACATAACCGTTGGGAGTAGAGAAACGAAACAATACTATTATAAGGTTCCTATATAATAAGCCCTCATGGCAGAGTCTCATTGGAACGGTTGCTTAATAACTGTGATCCAAACTGTATCTGGATTCTGCAATTCTCAAAAGACTGCTTTTTCTAAATGGCTCATTCATTTATTCAACAAATTTTTATTAAGGAGCAATGCAGTGGACTGAAAGTTTATTTCCTCCAAAATTCATATGTTGAAATCCTACTCTCAAAGTGATAGTACTAGGAGGTGGGGCCTTTGGGAGGTAATTGGATCAAGAGAGTAGAGCCCTCATGAATGAGATCAGTGCCCTCAAAAAAGGGACCCCAGAGAGGTCTCTCTCCCTCTTTCTGACATGTGAAGAAGCCTGCAACTCGGAAGGGGGTCCTCACAGAACCCGACCTACCATGCTGGTACCCTAATCTAAGACTGCCAGCCACCAGAACTGTTGCCTGTTGTTTACAAGCCACCAGTCTATAATACTTTATTACAGCAGCCTGAACTAAGACAGAATCTATATGTGCCTACAACGTGACTTGATTTTAAAGCTGATATCATATCTGAAAAGGCACTACAACTGCAGTAAACACATGTAAGAGCAGCCATGAACCCTGATCTGCAGACAGATTTCTCAGGATGAACAGGAAGACTGTCGGTCCCATCAGCATTTTCTCTACATCTGTACGCATATTTGCAAATCATCCCTACTGTGCACCATGCACCAGGTCAGGATGGTTTAGCGGCCAGGATGTGATGTTAGTACAAGTCTAGTATACTGGCTTGGACACCTCACTCACCCTCTCAGAACCTCAGTTTCTTCATTTACACAAGATAATTTCTGTGATTCGGGTAATGCTGGAAAGGCTAAGGCGCTAGTTAAGTCTTAAGTACTGAGACACGAAGAAAATATAATGACAGATACTTCAGGCATCTGTTTGTCACAAAATATTCTCAAAGTAATCCCAAAAGAACCATCATTTTGAAGAATGGCCATTCTTTCCCTCTCAAGTTGTCATTCTGATTTTATGAAAATCAGTTGCCTACCAACTGCCAACTCCCAACACTGCCTACCAATATTTTCTTCAGACAGAGTACTAACCATGATTCTTAACCATCTTCAAATCAGAAAGATGATTTAATCTTAATCCTCAATAATGATATATATTTATAAAATACACAATTTTAGGAATATTTCTCTAAAAGCTTTCTGGAATTCCTAAAGAAAATCCCTCTATTCTGGGAAGAAAATTCCCAGGAATTATGGAAAATAGCATAAAATTATCAAGTAACACCCTCACCCCACACACAGTAATACATTCTAGCACAAAGCAAATTTAGACACAGTATTATCACGTGAGTTGCATAATTAACCTAAAACTTGGGGGCAGATGTATGAACTAATTTGTCAGAGACAACACTCTCCCACCATCCTCAAAAAGAGATAACTAATTTCCTGTTTTAAGTACAGTCATCAGAGGATGCCAGCAGGGGAGAAAGGAAGAAAGTTACATCATGATTTGTGGGTAGCTTTTTAAAGTGCCTGAACAAAAAGAAACTTGCTTTCATTTAACTCATAAGTTAGCGCTTTGCAGAGAAATGTCAAGTGGCCTGTTTTAAATCAGAAAAAAACTCCAGCATCTCCAACTTAAAGAAATCCATTTTAACCTTTGATTATTTTATTCTTGGCTTTGAAAAATGGAATCCCTAAACCTCATCATTTCACATTATGTGGGCTGCTCGCAAAAATAATTAGGCATTCTTCTCAAAGTATTTTTTAAAATATTTCTTACATAGAGAAACAATTAACTGTCAGTTAGCTACCTTATAATGGACATTTGAGAACAGAACAGGCACTGCTTTATCCAAATATGTGTTTTCCTTTGAAGTTAAAAAAAAAAAAACTCTACAAGTTTTTTCTTCAGTGCTCCCAAATATTGGAGCATAAATACAAATGAAACAAACCTATAATTAGCATTTCTAATAGCAAACAATGTACAGTGTATTTTTATATGAATGAATTAACAGAAATTATATATTCAACACTTAACTGAATGCCCACTATGTACAAGGCTATGTGATGTGGGAGTTGAAAAGATGAATAGAGAGTGCTTTCTATTTCTATGAAAAGCTCTTTAATAGCATTAGTTTTGGGGATTTAACAAGAGAAAATAAAAAACAACCCTTAATGGTCATCAGTCCCACTGAGGCTCCCCATGACATCAGAGCAGTCACTCAAAGGTAGCAAAAGGTTGAAGACTCAACATCCCAGTGAGCCAGGGAGCCAAAGGATACAGCCCCAAACCCAGGCAGTAAAATCAGGTGCCTTCTTGTAAAAAGGCCCAGAAAACACCTAGCAGCAAATACACAAGAATGCTTAGGAGCAAATCAACAGAAATATTGTGTGTGGAGGGGTAACGGCTAGGGTTTGGGGGAGAAGAGCAGAGAGGAGGGAAAAGAATGCTTATTTTTATTGGTTTAAAGTAGAATTTCCACAGTAAAGCCCAACAGTAAAATGCTGCCTTTAATACCAACACATGCAAGCTTTCATTTGATTTTAGAAAACTGGGTTTTATGTTTATGCTTCTTTTAATCCCCAATCGGGATTAATAATTTTGGTCATGTTTTACTATCTGCCAGATAGTATTTATACACTGAAGACAGCAAAGCCAGAGTTAAGAACCCAAAGCGTCCATTGGACATGTGCTACATCCAATTTCCTCTCAGAAAATAAAAAAATTCATAAACAGTCATTGAGTAATAGTAAACACCAATGATGTATTGAATGCCAAGGGAGTTAGACAAAGTTGAATTTGAAAGAAATTTCTATTTGAACATTTATCCATTAACTGAAAAACTAAGAGTCAATTAAATTCTCTGTGGTCATTTTAGTTGTCATGTCTTTGATGTTACCACTTCTACCACGGTGATGACTCCCCAATATGACTGGTGACACTTGGTGAGTTTTTACTATGGGCCAGAGGAGCAGAGAATACTCGACACAACAACTCAAGAGTTTGGTCCTAATAGCATCCCCAGATTACAGTTAAGGAAATCATTTGGGCAAGTTACTTAACCTCTTTGTGCCTCGGTTTTCACATCTTTAAAATGGAGCTAATCATAGTACTAACCAATAGTATTGTTGTGAGGATTAAATGGGCTAATTCAAGTATTAAGTGCTTAACAATGCCTGACATGTAGTAAACTTCACACACGCCAGCTATTATTGTTGTATGTACATTTGCACCACTAATAGGACAAAACTTTTTACTAAGCCCTCTCCTACGTTCTTCGTGGGAGCAAAAAATGCTTTAAAAAAACGCTGAAGGGCTGAACTGTTAGAGGCTATGTAACAAAGACCTTAAAATGTTCATATCCCTTAATCCTTAATCTGGCCATTCTAGGGAACAATCAGAGTTGTAAACAAAAAATATGTACAAAGGGCCATTCATCAGGTTATTTATAATGCCAAAAAGCCACCTAACTGTCCAACTAGAATTAAGTAAAACACAGAATGTGCATAAAATGGAATATTATGCACCCACTAAAAATTAAGTTTAGCTATAGAGACAGTAAAAAAGATCAATGGTTGCCAGGGACTGGGGGGAGGGAGGGATGACTAGGCCGAGCACAGAGGGTTTTGAGGGCAGTGAAGCTACTCTGCATGATACTATGATGGTGGACACATGCCATCACATACTTGTCAA
This sequence comes from Equus asinus, assembly GCF_041296235.1. Classification (NCBI taxonomy): domain Eukaryota; kingdom Metazoa; phylum Chordata; class Mammalia; order Perissodactyla; family Equidae; genus Equus; species Equus asinus. The sequence continues at coordinate 116,438,346 of NC_091793.1, read as the reverse complement.
AACCCATGCAATGTACAGCACCAAAAGTGAACCCTAATGTCAGCTATGGTGTTTGGGTGATGACGATGTGTCAGTGTAGGTTCACTGACTGTAACAAATGTACCACTCGTGCTGGGTGTTCACACTGGAGGCTGCGCCTATTTGGGGGAAGTGGGTATGTGGGAAATCTCTGTACAATTTTGCTGTGAATCTAAAACTGCTTAAAAAAAATATATTTAAAAAATTAAGTTTAGGAGAATAATAAATGACACAAGAAATATTCATGATACATTGTTGAATAAAAGAAAGCAATCTGTAAAGAATTGAAGGAATATATCCTAATGTTAAAATTTAGCTTCCAGAAACAGTCTTACAGGTGATTTTAAAATATTCTTTTCTGTGTTTGCAAATTTTTCTACAATGAACTTGTATCACTTTAAATACAGAAGAAATCTGTACAGCTTTCCTTTAAAATGTTACCCAGCTTTTAATTTAAAATTATTGGGAAAGGCATATACATCACATAGGAAAGAAGCAATCATGGACATGAGCTGACATTTCTGGTATCTCCATAAACCTGAAAAATCTTACCAATTACTAAAATCTTGTATCTTTGAGATATTACGCATTGATTAATTCCACAAATATTTATTGAGTACTCATCATGAACTAGGTCCTGAGAATACATCAGTAACCAAGCTAGACGTTGAAAACTGGGAGATGAACAACAACAGACAAACACACAAGGAAGGAAATGTTCTCAGATCGGGGTGCACTGGGCAGTGATGGACGTACTTCAGTGGAGTGGTAGGGAAGGCCTCTCTGACACTTGAGCTGACACAGGAAAGGCAAGGAAGAGCCCATGAGGCAAAGCAGGGAGAAGAGTGTTCTAAAGAAAGAAAAAGAAAAAGTGCCAAGGCTCTGAAGTGAGAACATCCGGGTTTATTTAAAGAACAGCAAGGAGGCCAGCATGGCTGGTCATCAGTGAAAGTTGGGTCTCAACAATTCTGCATCTAAAATGTCTTGAGGTCACTAAACAATTATTATCCAAAATTGGTTGAGTCCAGGCTTCAGACAGACTGGCTTCAAATCGAGCTTGATAACTTACTACGGACAGATTGTGAGCTGGTCACCTCCTCTCTGGACCATGGCTTCCCTCATCTGTAAAATGGAAGTACCCATATCTACTGCAAGAGCAGCTGCAAAGCTTTAAATGGGAGGATAATCATCTCAAAAGTTTAGGAGAATGCTTGGCAGACAAAAAATGCTAAAAGAACGATGGCTAGTCTTAAAAGTGCTCTTTAAGGAATTTACAAAAGAAAACCCAAAAAACTCCTAGAAATTTCACTACATTTGAATCTCACCAATATAAATAGAATATCTCCTACCTGACCTGATGCTTTTTCAGTTATGTGCCATGTCCCAGAAATTCTGCTCTATGTTCTTTTGTCAAGAAAAGCCAATGATTCCCCAACCAAATCCCTCTGGCCCCAAGGAGGATGAGGAGGGAATACTTTTCAGGGTCTTTCTTCAATCCTCATTCCCCGTGACTCTTCTGTCATATTTCTGATAGCCCACTTCTCTTCCTAGAAATTCTTTCCTCTCTTGACTCGGGGACATGATTCTCGGTCTTTCGCCTATTTATCTAACTGTTCCTTCTCTAATTCAGAATTCTCCTTTATTCTTCCCATCCCCTAAAAGTGTCATCAGTTTCTAAATTTTCATCCATGGCTGTCTTCCCCACAAAACCTCCGCAGCTGCTTCCCAGCCTCCAGACGTTCTCCCAGCACCAAGTCACACTCTCGGTGTGACCCTTACCTCATTACAGTTCATATTATACCAAGTATGTCTTATCTCCCCTGTTGGATGGGCAGGTTCTTGAGCGCAGGATTGACAGCTTAATCATCTTTACTTCTCCCTTAAGACCTAACAAAATCTCTTGAACACAATCATTGTTATAAGCAACTAAATGGGTAAGCATATAAAATACTTTAAACAGATTACTAACATTAAAACAGAGCCTTGCAAATACTGTTGACAATTTTCTTATCTCGCCCAAATTAGCTTTCCACTTGTAACAAGGCATAAGGGACACTATGGCTGTATTTATATTTACATAATAAATTTTCCAATTAATGAATACTAATATACCTAATTTTCAATTAACATGCCAAAAATAATAACATCTAGTACTTATCTAGGACTTATTATGTGCCTGTTCTAAGAAATGTCTCTGCATTAACTCACTCTATCCTCCCGATAACCCTATGTGTTAGGTACCAGTTTTATATTTCCCTTTACGAATGAGGTAACTAAGGCAGAAAAGGGTTAAATCACTTATTCAAGGTCACACAACTGGACAAAGTGAAGCTAGGATTTGAACTCAGGCAGCCTTGGCCCCAGTCTGTGCTTGTAATCCTAAACCTTACCTAAATAGCCATTTACTATAAAAATCTAATTTAACATCAGCATTTTTGAACTCATTTAGAACTTTCTATAAAAGATTGTTATTCATAAGTAATATGCTTTTTCTGTAACATAAACAAATACATCTGTGTTAACTACAGTGAAATTCTGGCTAAAGTACACATATACAATCTACTAATACATATTTCATGATGTCAATTTTGCATTAAATATCACAATATTTTATTACCTTATCCTACTTCTGAATGCTAAAAGGCGCTAATCTGTCTAACACGAAATCTTCTTGACTAACTACCCTAGGAAATTTTTATTTCCATATAGATTTTTCTGTATTCTATATAAATTTTTAAATTAAAAAAACTAAGAGTTTTCATAATATATAACATAAATCACACTAATGCTACTTAACACTAGGTGTCATAGAGGACAACGACAATGATGTTATAATCTTGTTGAAAATGACAATTTAATATACAATGTTAGGTTTTCAAAGGCTATATTTAGCCTTAATTAATTTCTTACCACTGGAAAATAATCTCTCCTATTACAAAGTCTGCTTAATTCTCAGATATTGTTATACTTAAAGCTTTTAAGTTAATACACTCAAATAGAGTGATGGAGAATTCTACTATTAAAATGCAAAGTGAACTTTTAATCAACAAAAGTCTTAAAATGTGATTAGCCACTTCTGGTAGGCCTGGTTCCTCAGCAGCTAATTTTTAAAGAAAATTTGTTTCAGTCTTTGCCCGACTAAAAGTAAAAACATCCAAGAGTGCTCAAAAGTAAAATCCAATTGACTTTAACTATAAAAGTAACCTGCTGAACCAGGCATCTTTTCTGCCCTTTTTAAGAGTGTAAAATCTAATGTACGTATTTTAGACTCCACCAGGCTCATTCCCTGAGTCCTTGCACTTGCTGTTCCCTCTAGCAGGAAAGGATCTGCACCCTGATTTTTTCACAACCTGCCCCTTCCCATTATTCAGGCTCAGCTCAAATGTCTCCACCTCGTAATGCCTTGCTTGGCCAGTCCACCCAAAGAAGCCCACCACTATGGGCTGAACTGTGTCCCCTCCCAAAAGATATGTTGAAGTCCTAACCCCCAACACCTCATATGTGACCTCAATTGGAAACAGGGTTGTTGCAAGGTAGTTACAATGAGGTCATACTGGTGTAGGGTCGGCCCTTAATCCATTATGACCAGTGTCGTTACAGGAAGAGGAGACGCACAGCACAGACACAGGGAAGAAGGCCAAGTGAAGAAGGAGGCAGATGCTACCACAAGCCAAGGAAGTCCTGGGGCTGCCAGCAGATGGAAGAGGCGAAGAAGGCTCCATCTTGCTTCTGGACTTCTAGCCTCCAGCACTGTGAGACAACACATTTTGATTGTTTGAAGCCACCCAGTTCACGGTACTTTTTTATGGCAGCCCCATGAAACTAATACACCCACCACCACCAACTGCTTTTGCCCCATCATTCATTTTTATTGTCCTCATAGTTCTTAACAGTATCTAAAACAGCAAGGTACTTTTACTGATTGTCTTCTTTCATTAGAATGTCAGTTCCATGAGAGCAGAGGCCTTTTCTGACTTCAAAGCACAGAGCCTGGCACATAGCAGATACCCAAGAAATATTCTGTCAAATAAATTAATGATCCTGAGAAAGATGATAGGATTAAACGAATGTCAGAATGATAATTCATTTCCAATATTCGAAGCAACTATAACCCCTCCCATAACCTAATAACAAAGTAATACCAGATTTACCCAGCACTGAGTGAGACTTTGTACCATCTTAATCTGGAAAATGAACCTCTGAGCTAAAGAAAAACAGCTTCAGTAAAATGAGAGGCAAGAAGCATTCCTTACTCACTACTTCAAAGATGTGGCTGAAACAAAATTAAATTTTGAACCAATGTTTCTTATGTGTCAGGAGAGAAGGCTCATCTCATGGAAGGGGCAGCATGCACAGGTGTCAGAAGCCTGACAGCTAATGGAAGTTCTGAGAAAGCAAAAGATCTTCAAGAAAAAAAAGTCAGCTAAGAGTCAAAGGAGAAAAATTCTGGGATTATTTGGCAAAGAAGCAATTAGTGCTGCCCACAGCCAAAGTCATCTGCATTACAGGCGTGAGCAATAATGGACGTTCTTAGTCTTGAGTCACTGCATCTCTTTAGTGGGCCCTCTGTTGCTGGGGTTTCCATGTGCAATTCTTTAAAGTGAAGTATATCAAACATTCTAGAGAGATTTCCATTTTTAAGAAAAGGTCTGAGGCTGACCCGGTGGAGCAGCAGTTAAGTGCACACGTTCTGCTTTCTCAGCCCAGGGTTCACCGGTTCGGATCCCAGGTGGAGACATGGCACCGCTTGGCAAGCCATGCTGTGGCAGGCATCCCACGTATAAAGTAGAGGAAGATGGGCACGGATGTTAGCTCAGGGCCAGTCTTCCTCAGCAAAAAGAGGAGGATTGGCAGCAGATAACTCAGGGCTAATCTTCCTCCAAAAAAAAAAAGGAAAAGGTCTAAAACTAGAGGGGGAAAGTTCATGTTTAATGGGGGTAAGCGTCACTTGTGGGACAGAAAAATGAAGTGCCTCAGAGCAGGGAAGTACACTCTGAGGGAAGCAACCAAATGTCCAACAGAGAGGACACCTAAGGAGCTTTAAAGACAGAAAGGAAGAGTAAGGAGGCCTGGCCCTAAAAAAGGAGCCCCCCTCTGCTTGGGAAGGCAACACATACAAGGACGCAACCAAAGGAAGATGCACAGTGGAACAGGGGAACAAGAAGCAGCGCGGAGTTGTAGGGGACAGTGACTGCCATGGGGTTTCACGAATGATGAGGTGCAAGGGGGCCAGTAGGAAGTACCGGGAGAGAGAGACATGGGTGAGGAAAGGACAATGGCCAGGCAATGGGGGCAGAGAGGGGGCAAAAAGCCTCGGCTGGGTGGGAGAGGGAAGGGCAGCACGGGCAGAAGCAGCCAGAGATGGGTGGACCTTCGTGACTAATGCCTGCTTTACCACAAATTGGTCAAAAATTGAGATTTTCCACTTAGACTTTCCACATATAATAATTTTCAAAGAACCATACTGTTGACCATTAAAAAAAAAAAAACTACTGAATGTAATAAAACTGTAATTGGTATTTGATTATTTGATTTCCAAGTCACTTCTGAATTTATAGCTCCACAAGGCAGGTTTGCGTTAAATCAGTTATCTCTGGACAAGTCAACAGAAAAACGCAGTTATTTTGGTTTTCTGGTTATTTGGATTCTAGGTAAATGGGAATTTAATGTAATGATTAATAACTGTACCTCCTCTCTACAGAGGACTTAATAGTTCTCTAAGTGTTCTCACATATTAATGGGAAATGTGATCATTCCAACAACCACCATTTTACCCTCATTTATCTGATGAGGCTCCCAGAGGTTACTGGCCTAGGATCGGGTGCTTAACAAATGGAGAAACCGGGAAGAGAACTTGAATATCCATGAAACCTACTCCAGAGCTCTTCCTGTCAAATATAAACTGCCCCTCCAAAAAGAGTGTATTGTGATAAACAGCACTACAAGATTGCAGGCTATTTTCAAAGAGGCATGTACAGAAAAAAAAAAAAAAAGAAGAAGTTGAATGTGTGGCAAGGAAAAGAAACAGTTTAGCACAATTCCATGTTCACATGTATTTAATATATGCTACAGAGTCTCTTAAAGAAATGTAGTTAAATGTTCATTCATGTCAGCTTAAACCTGCTCCCAAAATTCCATTAGGAATTAGATACAGTAGTTAAGGATCAAATGCATCCTGAAATTTCAAGAGCCCTGGAAAGTCAGGGAAAGGGTCTTCCAGACACTGCCACACATCTTCCCCAAGACATTCCAGTGCCTCCTCTCCTGTGAGACAGAGCGTCTCTGACCTTTCTCCACCCACCACTATCATTCTCTACTCTTCAAATCACCCGACTTTGACACCAAAAGCTTCTCGTGGCATGCCACTACGAGGCTGCTGCCTATTTCTCCTAGTTTCCAAATAAACTTTTTTGAAAAGGAACATAGCCACTAAAATACCAGAACTTCCACAGAGAAAAGGAGTGCATATTATTTACTCGATTCATTTATTGGGATACATATTTAATCCTAACTTCACATCTAGAGGTTAAAGGAGACTGATGTAGTATTTTCCCCTTGTACAATTTGTCAGTGTCATTTCTGGTTTAAAATGATCAGTTCCAAATGAAGGGCTCTGTCTATTAACTTTGAATAAATATGTATTAGTGATGATAATTTATTTTTATTTCCTTTTAGGAAAATTATTTTGCAGCATAATATCTCTGTCACCAAGCTTTTCCTTTTCTTCCACATAAGTCATAATTATTCATATTATTGCTTATTAAATTCATATCAGCACATAATTTCTCTTCCCAAAGCTATGACCCATAAACATTCAGTTGCTACTTCGGCTTCCTCCTTCTAACTATTCTTTACCTTAATATTTGATACCCCTTTGTGGGATCTAGGAGGGCAAAGCACAACAAAACAATCACTCTTATGAAAGCATGTGTTTAAGAGTAGAAACCATAAATGGTTTTGGAAGTAATTATAAAAATATATTCCAGGGAGTGGATATTTCACGAGATGAAAGGGATCATCTTATCTATGACACAGGCAGGTGGAAGAGATCAGAGAGTCTCAGAACAGGCTCTCGAAACCAAGGGCTCTTTTAAAAAATGCAGATTCCTAGACCCCATACCAAACCTCAGGGGTAGCAGAGGAACTCAAGCCTGTGACTCATAAATAACATTTTTCTCTATTTTGCCACTGTGAGCTGCGTCTGATGGAATTGGAGTAGCAACTAATAGCATCTCCATTCCTGTGCTTTCCCAGCCTCAGGCTTCTGCCACCACCTTCTTCAATGTCTGTTCTCCCTGAAATCTCATCTGCACCCTGGTCCTAATCAGTGTCCCTCGGGTCTCCCTCCCAGTAAGACCAGACAGCTGGGGACGCAGTGGCAAGGGCAGGGCAACTGCACAGAACCAATCAACTTTGTCCAAAGGGCAACCTCTTCCAGTTTCCCTCCTCTGAACTTTAGCCTGTCAGAACAGTAGCGAGGGTGAGTCATTATGGCAACTACCATGTTCTTATATCAACACAGAATGGGCCCCAACCTTACAAAGGATTGCTACTGGTTACAACTTCTACTCAACATTCTTGATTAGTACAAGTGATCCCCAAGAAATCTAAAAATTATCTTGGTTTGAATAGATAATACGTTCACATATTTAAAAATTCAAATGGTAGTAAAGCGTGTTACTAAGTATACTAAATAGGTGTCCTTCCCATCCCCACCCCAACCACCCAGTTCTCTTCCCCAGAAGCAATCACTGTTACCAGTTTCTTGCGTCACTTTCCAGAGACAGTGTACAGTTACTGGCATAAACACATATTTATAATCTCATATTTAACACCAATGGCCATATCCTACTCTACACCTTGATTTGTTCCCTTACTGTATCTTACAGATCATTCCACATCTGCAAACATAGAATGATCTTGTTCTTTTTAACAGCTACCCACTTTTGGCTCTGCTCCTTATTTAACCAATCCTATATTGACAGATATTTAGCTCTCTAAATCTTTTTTCACTACAGACAATGCTGCAATGGAAGTCTGTACAAATTCATTCTGCAACGTACAAGTATATCTGTAGAAAAATTTCTTAGATTTCCTAGGTGAATTTTTAATTTTGGCAATATTGCAAATTGCTGTACCATTCTGTACCCCTATCAATGTATGAGCCTGTCAGTTTCTTCAAAGCCTTGCCACCATAATGTATTAACAAACGTCAAGATCTTTGGCAATTTAATAGGCTAAACAGATTAAAATTGCATTTCTCTTATAATAAATTGAACATAATTTCATCTTTGTAAGTGTCATTTGTAATTCCTTTTCTGTGAACTGTTTGTTCATCTTCTGTGCCCCTTTTTCTATTAGATTAACAGTCATTTTTCTTATTGATACACAGGCACTCCTTGGGTATTAAGGAGTTACCCCTTGTCTATTGACACCTTATAAATAGTTTCTTCCAGGTGTGGTGACATTTATCTTCTGCCTGTGACACATACTATCTCTTCTTAAATGGAGTTTAATGTATCAATCTTTTATCTCATGCCTTCTGTATTCTTCAAGATGTTTAAAGGCCTTCTCTGTTTTTTTTTTTAAGTGTAGAGACAGACATCTTCCATAACATCTGATCTCCATAAGCCTTCGGATTCACACTTTTATTTCCTCTGTTGGCACTTTCTGAAATGAGACTAGAAGACAAGCTAGGATGTGATATCCATCTATTTCCTTTCCTGACCTTCCTATTCCTTTTTCCAGAGTTCTGGTGGATTCTGCTCTCTGCTTCTCCCTCGCTTTCTTCACGGAGTTTCACACGAGCCCTACATTTGCTGGCCTAACTTGGAGATCACATTCTTTTTCTAGTTTTTGCTTCAATTTAAAGTTTATTGAGATCAAAAAGAATTTCATTAATGTCTTTTCATAATCAACATGCCATTCAAACTGTGCTACTTTTTCTATTCTAAGGAAACTATACAACAAAAACTGTTCAGATTGTTGCCTGATGGGGTGAGAATATGCAAAAGCTTGTCTAGCTGCTACAGATAAACAGAAACCAAAAATGCTATCTTAATTTAAAATCAAATCAGACTTCAACTTTATCTCCAGAAATGACATGTGAAAATTTTTTTTAATTTTAATGTTCTTTTAGATACCTTATTCTTCAAACTTTGGTAGTTAATAACAGTTTGTTACTTGAGGCAACATTGTATTATGTATAAAAAACATTAAGGTAACAAGGTAACTTCTTCAAATTTATGATAAAACTTAAGCACTGGTTTAGGAGATGTGAAATAAAGCTACTGCTGGAAATTGAGGCCAGGTTTATTTTAGGTTTGACTTTTGAAAAAAAAGATTCTAAAAATACACTGCTGTTGTTCTCCCTTCAACTTCTACACTCTTTTCAAAAGGTGGATAGGTCTGTCTCAAGAGCTACAGTGAGAATTGCCTCGATAAGATGCAAGATAAACAAGTAAAAGTTAATGTTCTATTCCTGATTCAATTCCCTTCACACTTTGGTTTTCTCTCACATTAGCACATGGAAAGAGAATGACAAAGGAAAAGAGATAGAATAGTATCTAGAACAAGATAATTTAATTTTTCTCTATCCTTTCCCGTCCATTGAGTTAAAGACAAAGCTATGGGTATCAAAATAGCAAACGCCAAAAAATGTTAAATAATGATATTTGTAGTGTTTATTCCTCTCATCACACCCTTGAAAACAAAGCCTTTTCTCCAAAAACCTAAGACGAATTCTAAAATATATGTATGATTTCACTTTCTACAGCAGCCATTCAAGGAAAATGATAGAAAGGAAGCGTAAAATCCCACTCTAGAGGTTGCTATTGGTTCATTTTCTCATTGGCCTACCCATAACTTACGGAAGAACTTTATTTGCTATTACCTCCAACCGAAGTAAATTATTTGGCACATTACCTCCTAGCTATATCTGCACATCGGGCTAGTGCCTCACTGGTCAAATGTCTGGGCCTCAGTTTTCCCACTTGGAAAATGGGAGAGATCAGCCTAGAAGATTTTTTTGATAAGACTGGCACCTGAGCTAACATCTGTTGCCAATCTTCTCTTTCTTTTCTTCTTCTTCTTCTCCCCAAGGCCCCCCAGTACATAGTTGTATATTCTAGTTGTGAGTGCCTCTGGCTCTGCTATGTGGGACGCCGCCTCAGCATGGCCTCATGAGCGGTGCCATGTCCACGCCCAGGATCCAAACCAGTGAAAACCCTGGGCCACCAAAGCAAAGCACGTGAACTTAACCACTCGGCCACGGGGCTGGCTCCTAGAAGATTTTTTAAACCCCTTTCAGCCCTGACATCTTATGAATATAATATAAGGGTGATTCAAGCATCAGCACATCAAGCAAATGTGAGTACTTTCAGTGTCTGGGTATATTCTTCACATATTTTATAAATTGACATATAGGTTTCCTTGAACAGAAAAACATAATTCATCATCTCTAAAGAAGAAGGTAGTTTTTGTGTATTAATCATGAATTCTTTGTACTCAGTCTCATAACACTGCTGAAACATATTCAAATGACAATCTGCCAACATTTTACTTAAATGTTTTTTGCTTGTTTGAACTTAGGCTTACTTACTTAAACTTAGTTACCTATTTAATTATAACAACTTAAGTTTAAGAGTTAAGTTACATACTTAACGCTCTCTCTAACCCAGTCATCCCTTAGATAGTCCTGGATAGCAGGCTATGTGGGTGGCCTTCTTTCTAGCTCTGCCTTTTGTCAGCTTTCCATATAGATTTTTTGAGACACTGGCCCTATCAGATGAAATTTCCTCACATGGGTAGTTTTTACTTTCAAGTAATCTGCCGAACCACTATCAGAAAGAGTCATTGGACTTTTCTTCTTCCAGAATTTACCACCTTATTAACATAATACTTATAATTTACATATATTTAACATTTACATTTAAAAACTACACTCACACACAAAGTAAATGAACACAAACTCACAAGAGAATGGGTTCATATAACCCACCAGAAACTTCACCTAGAGACCATCATGACTCAATATACTCAATTCCCTGTAATAACCCAAGTCAGATCTTTTAATAACCATTCATCTTTGTCTATTTTCTATTTTTCCCTTTAAAAATCAATTCAACACTGTCATATTCCATTGCTAACAAATCTGAATTCACCCATCCCTTCCCTGACCTCTGTCTTTCTCCTATTTGATAACACTTAAGTGTCTTCATGACAAAAGGAGATACCATGAGTAAGTCCTCTTTAAACGCCTTCTGCTTTTAAAAAGCCAATAAAATAGAACTACATTTAAAGTAACTGTTCTTTGCAAAGGCTGCATTTTTTTCCCACAGCGCTCTCAACTCAAGGAGGTCTAAACATAAATCTGGAAAAAGTTTAGGGAACAAAAGAAAAAATAGATACTTCATGCAAATTCTAAAACCCAAGCCAGATCCACCCCACACACATGCATACATATTCACTGGGGATTTGTTTTTGGTAGATTCTGTTCTGGGTAGACCCTTGAGGGCAGACATGCTTATGACCCAGGGCCTAATATGATGTCTGGCACACGCTAGGTGTCCAATAATCGCTGGCTGAATGAAGAAGAAAGGCACTCAATGTGCCCATGCCACCTCCACACAACACCCACAGACACCAGTCACCTCTCTGTAAAGTGATCAGCCAGGAGTTTGGTAATCGAATGGATGGATCCAGAACTGCCTCCAAAGTCCATGAAAACTCAAAACCAGGCTAGAATGGCAGACCACCAATTTCAGTAACCAAGATGTACATTAGTCAGTTATCCCTAAAACTAATTTTAGTTCTTTCTCTGGACCAAAGCTACTAAGTTCACTCCGTATTTCACATCATTAAATACTTATATCTATTTAGGGGAAGTGAGGAACGTGTAGCTGAAGTGAGGGACGGGGATGGTCATCCCTGAGTAATAGAGGCTTATCCAGAGAGTCCTTTATTCTCTTATGAACTTTTTTGATAACTTCTAATTTTACTGGTAAGCAACAAGATTTTTTCACTGGGAGGTCTGTCTTTTTTTTTTTTTTTTTTGGTATTAAACATGTTGCCACATTTCCATTCAACTGCTGTTGTAACTATCAGCAAGATGTTCTCCAAACCACTGTGCCAGGGAAAGGCAATTGAGGACTACAGTCTCTTGAAGAAAACTATACAGCCACCAATTATTACATCAGCTGATGCCAAATCAGTAAGAAAATAAACTCACAGGATGAAAAGATGTCAAGAAATATAAGTCAGAAAAAGAATTTTAGAATATGAGAAAATGCTGAAAACCTATCACAATATTTACAAATTAAATAGCCCGCTAAATGATATTCAAAATGACACCATATATTATCCCAGAATAGCCTTAGAAATACCAAGCCTTATCCTTGTACCCATAGGGGTGCATCTGCAGCTGTTTATTATTATAATAATGAGAATTTAAAGGGTTGGAAACCCTTTATATTTTTCAAGAGGGTATATGTCAGAGAATATAAATGCACGTGCCACTACCTTGCAACATCCGATGAGAAATGGTATGAAAGCAAACATCATCCTTAAAGGTTCCAGTCCCTCAGTCATATCCTATTCCCCACACCCACGTGAAGTGGCTGCTGGTATCTTCATTTTAGACGTGCAGTAATTAAGGATCGGAGTTATTCTTCCCCAAATCACATACAACTAGTAAACTGTCAAGTGGGCTTTGATTCCAACCCTTCTGACTTTGACCCTGGCACATTCTCAACTCCATGAACCCTACCTCACCATCAATGCCAAAACATCTTCTTCGCACCTTAACCCAGAAATTATTTACCTCATTTACATCAGTAAATAATAAATAATGCAAATGAATTTTATGTAACCTTCTCTCTCACATACTCTTCCACACTCACCTGGATACGTCATTAGAGGATCACATTCTTCCATGGGCGTATCCTAACTGCCCACCAGCTCCACACCCAGGTTCTCAAACGTGAGCTTATATATCGACTGCCCCACACTTGACATGTCTACATCACACTAAAAGCTCCTGCCGCAACTTCTCCTTTTCTTTTAATTATAATCAAACATCCTTGACTCCTTCCTCCTCTCCTTATCCAGGGTCATAAGCCTTGGATTTTTCTCCCAGTTTCTTCTTAAATCTGTTCTTTGCTTTTAGTTTTCTCCAAATAGAGAACTCTCATCTCAGTCAGCAGCCTCCGAACTAGGGGCCCTCCCTTGGACCCCTCTCCCCACCCCTAAAAGCCCCAAATCCATCAGTTCCCTAGATTTGTTATAAATCCTTAGAGTGGTTCACTGTTGGAAAATTTCACATGGCTTCCTCCACTTCTGTTCATACCATTTCCTGTCCAAGATGGCCCTCTTCTCAGCCAGGCCACTTCCTGCTCACCCTTCCTGCAAGTCTCTACCAGGAGCCCTTGGTAACTCAAGCCCACACACAGGGACTGCCTCCTCATCTCTCAACTGGCACCTCGTGGGTCTTTTGGAACAACAGCCTGTTCTGCCTTGCGATGACTCTGTGTTGTCCTCATTTTCTTTTGTCTTAGAAGTTTAAAATTATCAGTGATCCCTGCATGACTTTCTTTTTTCCAATATAATGATCACCTATGAAACTACCACCAAACCCAAGAACTAGATCATTACCAATAACCTATACCCATCTAAGTCTTCCTCCCCATGCCATCCCCCTGGTCCTCCCAAAAGATGACTGCCATCCTAAGTTTTAAGTTCATCATTCTCTTGCTTTTTAAAAAAACACGTGTATTTCAACATACACACATACATATATATATATATACTATCTATATATATAATATATATATGTATATATGCTTGTTTGTATTCGATGATTTTTGTTTGCTTGTTTCCCTGGCTTGTGTAAATTAGCACAACAATTTTGGAAAATGATTTGACAATATCTAGTAAGTTGAATGTTCATACACCCTACAAATCAACAATTCTATACCTTAGTATTTACCAAGAGAAAAACTTGCACTTGTGTCCCAGGAAACGTGAATGATCAAAGCAGCACTCTGCAATTTTTTTTTAAGTGAAAAAAATTAAAGGCCATTGCAGGAGAACAGGGAAATACATTGTGTTAGGGACACATAATGGAATACTGTACATCAGTGAAAGTGAAATGAACTACAGCTACATATGAAGTGGATGAATCTTAGTGACATCATGCTGAGTAGGAAAAAAAAGGCCCAGAAGTCAACAGATAGTACGACACCTTCTTTTGCAAAATTATAAACAGACCAAAGAATTATAATTATTAGTTAACCTTTGCAGTAAAAAAAAAAAAAAAACTCTCTTTTGAAAGTTCATGCCTTATCCTCCCAAACTAGACTACAAACTCTTAAGGGCAGGGACATCTTTTTATTCTTATTTGTATTTCGCATGTGCCTAGACCAGTGTCTTGAACAGATGGGGGCTCAATAAGTAATTATGCATTGAATGATTACTGCCTGCTACCTAACCAAGGCATTTTAATAAAATCTAAATCTCCCTAGTCTAACAGTTTCATGAATAAAGTCACATAAAACTTTTACCTACTTATGCATTAACCTAGTTCTCTTTCTGCAGTGGTACTACAGACCTTCAGCCACCAACACTTTATCTTGGATGTTCTTTACCATTCTTTTTGGAGTAAAGTTACCATAAGGTTAAAGCAATCTAGACACAAGAAAACTTCTACTAGGCAATCCTGCAAAAGCCCAATAGAATCACATTCAACTATAACCAAGAGACATCTGATAAACCATCGTAACTTGAAACTGAGATATCCCAAAAGGAATCCATCCACTGAATGTATAATTGAGTTATCACCATCAAAACTGAAAATATGAGCAAAACCAGGATTTTTAGGCTATCTAAAAGCCAAGATTTTAATTTGAAAATATTTTGCTTCTATTTTGAAGAAAAAAATTATTTTTAGGGGGAAACACATGAAATCCAGGGGTAAAAGAATAATAGGACTAATATTCCACCAATCAAGGCCTTCCTTATAACCCAATGAGGGCTATGCATATTCTCTGTAGGTGATCATAGCCAGTTATACTGCAGCTTCCCTTCGACCTTGGGAACTCTGCTCACTCTGAGTTATTGTGAGGTCTTCTGTTTCATTTATTATTAGTCTTTGTATCTGCAATGCTGTAGCATTCGATAGGAATATCAACATTGTTAGCTTGTAGTTCCTAAAACTGCAAAAATGCTTCCAAAAAACAAAGGGGGGAGAGAAAAAAATAAAACCAGGAGGAAAACAAAGTTAATGACATTAAGATGGGATATTTTAAAATTTTACCTTTGAAGAAAGAACAAATTTATTAATCAGCTCTGCTATATTCCAGTATCCATCAGCATGCAATTTTTAAATTTAAGAAAAGATGTTCAAGAAAAATTACTTTATTTGCAAGAAAATCACAACTGAATATAATATACAATTTGCTAAAGCTAGTCCAGTGATTTTAAAACGCAAATTTTTATAGAGAAAAAGCCTGTAAGACTTTACATCTGGGAGAAAGAAATAATCTGGCAACCCCGTAGGTTCACTTAGTTTCCTGTCATTTGCTTCATGTCCATTATGTAATGCTTTCCCCAGCTTTAGGTCTCTATGTTTAGGTTACCGTTCAGGTATATCACAGAATGGCCGCAAAATCAGTATCTGGTCATAACTTTCAAAAGCCGCTTAAAAGGTGTCACGCAGATGCGTCTATATAGAGTAGAGGCTTAAAAAAATCTGCTGGTGTCATTACTTCTTCCCGGCTTCCTCCCCAGGTCTCCCATCCCCTCCTCCCCCAGCATCCCCGGCGACACGATCTGCGGGCAGCTCCCGGCTTGATGCAGGGGAAGCACGTCTTGACTGCAATGCAAACCCTGTCCCGATCCGAACCAAGCAAGGCAGACTCGGCCCGGGCCGCGGGTGTGGACGAAGGCTGCAGGAAGGCTGCTGCAGGGGTGCCAGCAGTGAGTGGGCAGGGGTGCCCCGAGAGGGCAGTCCGCAGTGCACGCGCACAATAAACCCAATGCACAACTTCCCCAGCCGCTCCTCCCGGCTTCCCGGATTCCCTGAAAGGTGCGGCGTAGGCGTGAGCTGGAGCCGGCGCGGGCGCTTTCTCCCGCGCCGGGTCGGTTCTCCGCTGACAATTACATCAGTCCCTCTGCTTGCCCCGGCGTCAATCCCCAGCAGCCTGGGGGAGCCCGGGCGCCGGAGTTCCCCGACAACGAGGGGGAAGGGAGGGCGGCGAGCCGGGACCGTGACCCAGACGCCCCCTCCCACCTCGGCTGCCGGGCTGAACTGGCACCGCCGCCCCCGCCTCCGGGCCGCCCGAGGTCTCCGGCCAGAGGAGCCCCGGGAAGGCTGCGATGCCTCGGGGACCCAAAGCCAGCTGCCCACCCGCGCGTCCCTCAGGGTCCTCGGCCCCCGGACGCGCACAATGCCCCGGGGCCGCGGATCGGGCACCGTCGTGGCGGCTCCAAGGGTCCCCTCTGCAGCTAGCACTCCTACCTGGAAGGCGAGCGGCGGCAGCGGCGGGAGGCGGACACGGCCGGGCGGGCGCGCGGGCTGGCCGGAGAGCGAGGCGCGGACGCCGCCTGCGCCGGGCCGCGGTCTCCAGCACCGACAGCGGCGGCGGGGCTGCGCCTCCAGTGGGCCGCCGCGCCGCAGCCCCTCCTCTCCCACGGGCGGGGCGCGCTGGCGGGGCGGCGCTCCGGGCTCCCCGCCCCCGGCTCCCGCTAGCTTGCCGCGCGCAAGGGGAAGCGCGGGCGGGAGTGGAGCCGCGGACGGCAGGCGCGCCCGCCCAGCTGGGCACCCCTTCCCGCGCCGCCGGGGGAGCAGGCGACGCGGGTGTCCCCCTGCCTGGGCTCACCCCGGCCCGGCCCGCGTGGGCACCGCGGGAGGCCAGAGATCACCGCTGTGGAGCCCCACCCCGGGCATCCCCGGGCCTGAGCGCCATAGAAGCGACCCCGCCCGCCCAGGCCGGCGGAGGTGGGCCGGCCCCGGTTCGCAAAGGATGGCCCCAAAGGGCCCCAGCGCTCGGGGCCTGGAGCGCCTCCTCTCCGAGCAGCGTGGGAGAGAGGATTCGGAAGGGCACAGCAGCCTGGCGGCCTCCCAGGAGGCGCGGGCGAGCCGCTGTCTCAGGCCGTGCTTCAGGCTGGTCGGTGGAGCCACAGCACTGAGTGTGCCTGCTCCCCGCTGGGCCGGACCCTCCGGAGCAAAAACTTCCCAGGCCCGGGTAAACTCGGGTTCCTCGAAAGAAAGAATCGGTGGCTTAAAGCGCCACCTTACTATGACCCTTCCCGCCCCCTTAAACTCTTCCACTCTGAAACGGTTCCCAGCCTATGCCCGAGGGCAGGTTAATCTAAAGGCAAATTTGCTGGGAAGGACAGGGTTATTTAAATATTTGCACAGACGTTTCTTCTCTAAATGGATGACTGAGGAAATGTCAGAAGTATTTCAAGACGTTTCTATCATCACCATCTTCAGAGGAAACAATCCAGAGAACACTGATATTACAGAAACAGCGCTGGAGTGCTTTCTGGGCTCTCTGGGAGGCCGGATTGGATGAGCTGGGGGAGGGATGCCTTCAAAAAGTAAAGATATTGCTACCCACTGAGGCAATTGTGACGGCGTTTCACTGCTCTCTGTGCTGATAAAATCCTGATTTGCTATGAAACATAGTCACTTATATGCAGTCTTTCCCACAAACCAATTTCTCTTGAATCTCCAATCTCACCTTGTGAATTAGCTTATTCTGCCCTAACTAGCAACCTTCTCATATCGTCCTGTCGTTAAAATAACAGCCGCTGGACCCAGTGATACATTGAGGGTGCACCTCAGCTCCTTCCCGGTGACGACCGTTTCCTCAAGGGAGCGACTGGGGCGCTGACCTTCACTTGATCATCTGGGTTCCATTGACAGAAACTCTGCTGAAACCACTCTCTCTCTAAAAAGAAAGAAAGAAAGAAAAGCCAAACCCCATATATAAGAACATACAAAGGTGTTAAAGGAGACAGCACACACAGAGTCTTTAACCTAAAGAAGTACTTCTCAAAATTTTTCACTGAACCTGTAGTAGCAGAGAACCATAAACTATCCGGGAGGAGAAAGGAACCATCATAACCTAAATCCCATGTTTTGTCTTAAGAATGCTTGCACACTTTTCACTCTATTCCATAGTGTCTCTGTGTGTTTGATTATTTTAAAATTAGGTTTTATATATCAAGAAAAGTCTCCTACCTGTCTCATTGATTAATGGTCAAGTGACATGTGACGGCACTGCACCCATCCATTTGGAGAAACGAGTGGATTCAAGGGAGCTGACACTGCATATCAAGGCAGTTTCTGCACTCTGTGCATTACAAGATTTTGAAAATTCACACTGGCATAGATATGTAAATATGAGTAACAGGCATTTCGCTGCTCTTTGAGCTATCGTAAGGTTAATGCTCAGAAGTTGCCGGAGACCAATGGTTTCACTAAGTGTATATTCTTGCTGAAAGTTTAGGTCACAAGTCATAGGTTGGCTAAAAAAATCTCTGCGCCCTGATCCATTCCTTTTATTTGTTTCAGAGAAATACATGTTCATGGACTTTTTCAGTGAAGGAGGATAATGATATTCTTAAAATGCTAGTGATGCTATAATTTCATCACATGTAAATGAACTGAGCCTTACTCCAATCTTAGTCCCCACTGTCAATTCTTTTCCTATAGCTTTCACACTTCATTTTCATTGCAATTTTTCTACGAGTATAATTTTAGCTGGGTTTCTTAGGAAGGCTGAAATGCTAATGCTTCATTGAAAGATTCAACCCCAGGTTATCAAGAGTGAGGAAAAGAGGACATGTGGCAGGTAAGAATAGAAAGCAAATACATGGTGATGGTGAAACTGATCCTGAACCTCTTAACCTCAAGTCTGTGTGCCTGATGCACAATGAGCCAGTCATCGAGACACTGGTCCTTGGAGATGGAAAAAGTTTTATTTGAATTGGCCAAAATGAGAAGGCAGGAGGATAGGCTCTCTCAAATCTGCCTTAATGAAAGAAGAAAGCAGGAGGTCCTTGCAGAGCTAAAGGGCTTGGGAGGAGGAATTTCAGAGAAACAAAGGGGAAATCTGTGTTTCTTTCATGCCAGATAAGGCCTGGAGCAATCAGATTTCTGGGTCAACTAGCTGGGGGCTGGTTATCTGGTGATCATGACTTCCTCAAAAGCATTCTTCTGCAAAACAAGCTCATAAATCCTTGTGACCCTTGAGTCACCCCTCAGGTTAAACAAGAAAACAGCAAATTAACAAGATTAACTTTTTTTCATCAGTGTCTGTGATGGGAACAAGGTCAAAGGGTAATCATGTTCTCATTAAATATCTACAGTAACCCTCAGGTACCTGGCTTCAATATGTTACCAACCTGGTCTACGCTTCATGAACTTGAAAAGACACAGCCAGTTGCTTGGTCCTGTGAAGTGTTTGTGGACAGGCTCTCTAGAAAACTGTGCCCAGGAATAGTCTATTAAAGCAAAGACCAAAGAAGAAATTTACCTGCAAACTCCCTCTCATCTCTTATCTCCCAGTGGTGGTAATTTACCCTACTGGTGGTTAACTCCTGCACCTTCCAGGTTGAGTCATACAACTCCTTTGGCAACTAGAGAAACAAACCCCATGCCCTGTAACCACGATGTGGTATTTGTGCTGGATTGTTCTATAGGCAACCTGGTTATGCTGGAAACTGTTTCCCAGAATCCCCTATATAAGCTTACAAGTCTATATTGGTCCAGATGAACAAAACTGAAGTTTCCTGATCGTTGACTTTCATTTCAGCAAAAGTGAAGCAGCAGCCATTAAACCCTAAAAGTCTTCATTGATTAGGGGTGGCAAGAGACAAATGTCCAGATGCAAGAGTGTTCTTGTTTGTTCTCACTCTTCCCTGCTCTGTGTTCTTCTCTGCCCAATAACCATAACCACATTTGGGCTAACAGACTCTTCACAGTGACTCACAGGGGTGGTGGTCACAAAGAGCCCATACTCTTCCATAGACTCCTGCACCAGCCCTCCATGTGGTCTCGCGACAACAGCTGGATGTGCCTAGCTTCCAGATTTTCCTGCAAGCTCAGACTCCTTTGCTTGTGTCAGGGCTGATCTCTGATCCTTCAACCCTTTTTGAGACTCTTACTTCCCCAGCTCCTCTCACAAATGTGGAGATCTAATTCCTATAATAAATTCCTTATTCAACATATTCATAATAGTTCTGCTTTCCTGATTGAACCCTGTCTGCCAGGGGCTTAAGCTTGTGGCTGATCTGCTCCAGGAGGCCTTTGCTGGGTCAGTCACTTGAGGGCAGTTGAGGCCGGGCAAGTAGCTCAGAGACCTGGAGAAATTGAGGCCAAGAGAATCTGAGGAGGTACTCTAGCTGTGTCCTACACCAGCAACAAAAATATTCATACTTTGCTTTGTATTTGTTCATTGTGAGTGTTCAGCCTTGAAAATATTTTTAATATTACTAAACATACTTTGGTGAATCATTCCCATGTAATCAAAATGCACAATGGCTTATTTTACCTTTATTAAGATATCATTTGGCTCCTTGAATGGAAAACAATAAATCAAATCTCAGTTGGACAATTCTGACCAGCATCCTCCCCCAGCAATGGAAGCATCCTGTCTGAGTTTCCACCAACAATGACTTTCAGAGTTTAATGGCTGCTGCTTCACTTCTGTTGAAATGAAACTTAAGTCTCAGGTACCTTGAGTTTTGTCCATCTGGACAAATATAGACTGGTAAGCATACAGGAAAGGGGATTTTGAGTTTCCCATTTTGTTTAAAATTTGAACATAAAGATGAACATTCTCTTTGTAATTTACTCTTTGTAAAGTAGTTGTTTATTTATTTATTTATTGTTTTGCAGATTTCCCATTTTTACAATGCCAAAGGAACACAGTGAGAAAATCAAAAGGCAAACTCTTTGAAACAGTAAGTTCTTGAAGAAGGGCACAATGTTACCTAGTACTTCTAGGATGAGTGGCTTCGATCTACCCTTACCTGCAGCCTATTTGTCAGACTTGGTGCTGCCTTTTTAATATGTACATACATTTTTTCTCCCAATTTCTACAATGCTCACTAAAAATCACATGTGTTGTTGAAAGTTTTCTTACCAAGAATATTGCCACTAAGAACTCCTGGGTAAGCATCTGGGAAGCTCAGAAGCCTAACCTCCAGGTCCCAAACTCCATTTAGTCCTATATCCTTCTTTCCCACACAGTTATGATCTACTCAGATGACTTGCTGATCCAGCCCAGAGGATATTGTTATATCTACTTCAAAGTGAACCACTCATTCAGAGTGCTTATCAGAGTGCCTAAAAGGATCAAGAATTGGGATATTATTGACCTTATAGGTTGTAGGGGGGGTTGGGGTTTTTGGTACCTGTTTCATTCATTTAATTCAATAAATATTTATTGAGTGTCTGCTATGTGTTAGGCATTATTCTGGGTGCTTGAGATATGAGTGAGCTAAACATAGAGCCTGGCCTCGCAGAGCTTACATTCCAGGAGGGGGAGACAGACATAAACAATAGACCTAACGGTGAAGAAAATTACACAGAGTACTAGGAAGTCATACACAATATGGAAAATTTTAAAAATTGAGCACATTCAGAGGGATGGAGGTGGGTTGCCAAGTTGCAGTATTAAGTAGAGTGGTCAATCTGGGCCTCATTGAGAAGATGACACTCAAACAAAGACTTGAAGGAGATGAGAAATTAGTCAAGCAGATGTGTGGGGATGGGGGCCTCCCACCCAGTCGGAGAGATCAGCCACTGCAAAGCCATGGAGTGAGCAGGCCTGGTGTGTTCCAGGAAGGGCAAGGAGGCCAGAGTGCCTGGAAGAGAATGAGCATGGGAGAGAGTGTGAGGAGAGGAGGGTAATGGGGGCCAGATCATGAAGGCCTGTAGGCCATTGTGAGGGCTTTGAATTTTACTCTGAGATGGGCATCAATCACAGGTCCATACTGTAGAGTGAAATGATTTGATGTATGTTTTAAAAGAGCTACTCTGGTTGCTGTGTCAAGAACAGGCTCTAGGGAGGCAAGGATGGAAGCTGGGAGGAGGCTGTTCCATCATTCTGGTGAGCGATAAAGGTGGCTCAGGCCGGGTGGTAAGAAATGGTCAAATTCAACATGCATTTTAAAGGTTGAACCACCTGGATTTTCTGATGGATTGGATTGTACTTGCTAGTAAGTGTTTGCAGGAGTTACAAGTGAGTCTTACTCTCATTGTACTCTTCACTTTCTGGTGAGGTCTTGAGGAGGAAACTTGGAGCCCTGCTGCCTCCAGACATCAGGGAATGCCAATCACTGGCAAAGATCCTAATGATTGAGAGTGACCCTTACAAGGGCTACTACTTTTATCATCCCAGCAACACAACAGTGCTCTAGTCTTTGGGCTTTTATAATACACACACAAACACACCTTGTCAGACACAGGATTAGCTCACATAGAAAAGTGGGATGTTTGGGCATACAATGACAAACCCCTCAGGAGCACAAAAGTTCAAAATGAATTTTTTTTGGGGGGTGAGGAAGATTGGCCCCAAGCTAACATTTGTTGCCAATCTTCCTCTTGTTGCTTGCAGAAGGTTTGCGCTAGGCTAACATCTGTGCCAATCTTCCTCTATTTTGTTTGTAGGTCACCACCACAGCCTGGCCACTGACAGAGTGGTGTAGATACGCCCCAACCACAAAAGCAGAGTATGCTGAACTTAACCACTAGGCCACAGGGCCGGCTCCCTTGTACTTTTAATAGATGAGTTTAGCCATTTATATTCATTGAGTAGACAGATGTATTTGGTCTCAATTTTTTAATGTTATTTTTATAACTGTTTTTTATATTCTTTAAAATAAGTCACGAGTATTCAGTTTCCCATGATTTTTTTGTGAGTATTTCTTCTGCTAAATAGGAAGGCTCACATTGTTCTACTTGTTATCTTTACGATTACAGCTTCGTGTAAGGCCACAGTCCTCTATTTTTCAGGCATGTCTACTATTTTCCTACTGTAAGCACTGATTAAATTAAAATGTTTTCTATTCTACCCCCTACTTGTTCTCTACCACATAATTTTATATTTATTCTTGACTTCCAGCTATTAAAGATAAGGAAATCAGCAAATTTACATGGCTTTTACTTTCTTTCCTCTTTCCTCTTGCAGCTCTTGTTAATTTTTCATTTTTCTGTTGTCAGGCACATAAGATTTACATTTTGTTCTGTTACCCTAATCCCCATACTGTTTTTGTCTTAGATAAATATATTCGCTGCTCCCTGTCAGACCTCTGCAGTGGTTTCTCAGGTTTTCATTCAGCCTGTGTTTGTCATCTGATGGAATCATTACGTAGGGCTCAAGGGACCAATATGCAGGCTCAAAACTTTGCTTTATGCTTTTACACTTGAGCAACAATTAGATAGCATCTTTGGATCACATCTTTTTTTCCTTGAAGATTTTCTAGCATTGAATATTCTATGGAGAAGCCTGAACCTAGTTTATTTTTGCACCAGATGAATTATTTAATTTTTTTAAAAAATTCTTTTTATCTTTGAAATTCAGCAACTTTAACAGGCTATGTCCCTTTGGAGAGAGTTTCTCCTTGGAAATTTTAAGTCCTTTCAAGTATTCTTTTATTTTAGGAAAATTTTCTATAATTATATCTTTAAGTATTATTTCATTACTCTTGTTTATTTTCCTCACATTTTAATTATGCAATTGGCTCTCCTTGCCTTGCCTTTTATATCTATCATTGCTTTCTAGTCCTTGAAAATTTTTCTTCATTTCCACCTTCATTTTGCTCACTTCCTCACTTCTACCCAATACGTCCCTTTCTGTATTTTCAGCAGGACCTACCTTCCCATATATTGCCCCCCATTTTGTTTTCATTTCTGTGATGGCTGCATTTTTTCTTCCACTCTTCCAAGTGCTCTATCAACTCACATCTCTTTTCTTCCTGTTGTGTTAACATCTGTTCCACAAGCTCTTATACCTTTGTTTTATGTTTTTTTATGATAGAGGAGATTCATTCATTCTGTTCTTAAGATTCATGGTAAAATGTTGGATCATAATTTTCAGCAGCTCTGTGGAAACATTTCTCTGGTAAGTGTGCTTTGTCAACCCTTTGTTTCTTCTTTTCTTTGCATAGCATCTTTGTATGGATATTGTGCACATTCCTTTTTGATTACTTACTTCTGAAGCAGCTGAGTTTTTCCTATATCACACCTTGCAAGAGGTTCATGTGGTAGAAGGACCAGGGCCAGTTATAAGCTAGCTGAATTTCTTTATAACTTCAATTTTGTATAATTTGGTTAGCCTTTACTTCTCCTCAGCCAATGGCGACAGGCAGGGAATTTTCACAATGTGTTTTTCTTTTCCTGCTCTGCCACAGAGATAGACTGCTTCCTGTAAATATTGCTTGTCTATGTATTTCCTCATTTAGATCCTCCTCGCAAGCTTCTCAGAACCAAACCAGGTCCAGGGGACTCTCGTGGCCAGCATGGGTACCTTGTCCTTGCTGTTACAAACAAGGGATTTTGGTTTTGCAAATAAAGGTTTACCTTTCACCTTTAAGAAACATTCTTTGCTGTCTCTAAGGTTTATATCCATGGACCCTCTCTCTGCTTTCACTAAGTGCAGCCCTGCGTGTTCTCCCCTGCTTTGGGGGAACTATTCCATTTATTTTGTGGTTTGGAATTTTAGCTGTTTCCTTAGTTTAATGGGAAATATAGCTTGTGAGTTTCCTTGCTTCTTTACTTGTCTTCTTTCTTTCTCTCTCTCTCTCTCTCTCTCTCTGTTTCTTCCCTTCTTTCTTTCTTTCATACTTTCATACTTCTGGTTGTTTTTGTATGATTTCCTGTGAGAGAAGAGAGAAATGGCAACTTCACACTGACATCTTAGATATATTTTGAAGCTAAAGATAGGACTTGATGATTGATTAGATATGAGAAGTGAGATTTCTGACTGGAGCAGTTAAGTGGAATGTGGTATCATCCACCGAGATAGGAGACCCCAGAGGTTTGGTAGGTCAAAAATTATTAAGTTCAATCTTACATGTGTTAAGTCTGAAATGCCTGTGAAGCATTTAAGTGGACATGTTAGGTAGGAAGTTGGAAAACAATGTCTATAGCTCAGAGAAGAGGTTTGGACTGGAAGGATCACCTAGTGAAGAGAAGCATCTGGGGCCCTGGATGAAAGCTTAGAGAACCCCAACATTTAGAAATTGGTAGAAGGGGAACCATGAAGAAATTGAGAGAGGTGAGTCAGAGAGATAACAGGAAACTCATGAGAGAGTGATCAAGAAATCAAGACAGAAAATTGAATGTTTCAAAGGAGAAGTAGTGACATTGTCAAATGCAGCTAAAAGGTCAAGAAAGATGTAGATAGAAAGGTGTGCATTGGATTTGGTCCACATGGAGGTTGCTAAGAACAATCTACGGTGCTTAGTAAGAGCAGTTTTGGTGGACTATAGGGCAGAAGCCAGATTGAAGAGGATTGTGGCGGGAATAGAAAGTGAAGACGAAGAGAAAATTTACTGTAAAAAGGAACAGAGAAATGTACAGTGGCTGGGGGGGTGATGGTAAGATCAAGGAAGGCTTTTTAGAATGGACAACACTAAAACATGTCCATATATCATTGGAAATGATCCCAGAGAGAGGGAGTGTTTGATAACTCATGGAGCAAAGTCCGGGGGGTGGCTAGAGCAGCTGGAATCCAGAACACATGTTGTGTCAATGGCCTCTGATAGGAGGGAGAATCCAGGTTGGTAGATGGGTAAAGGTGGAAAGAAAGAAGTTCCTGTTTGATGGCTTCTGTTTTCTTAACAAAGAATGAAGCAAGATTGTCAGCTGAGAGTTTTCAAGGGGTAAGAGTTAGCAGATTTTGGGATGGAGAAGAAATAGTACTTTTGAGAGCCAAGAAGAAAGCTACAGGAAAAGTAGTATGAGGGCTGTGTTGTATAGAGGGCTCTTTGGAGGACTACAATTCCAAAGGTAGAATGAAGCTAATGTATAATTTTCTCCATCAATGTTCAGCTGCTCAGATGCAGGGCAAGAGAAGCTGGGATAGATGGGTTCTTATAGGGTTGCACTTTAGCCTACCAGAGAAAACAGTAGAGTAATCAAAGATATTTTATTGGAGAATTATGATGGTAGACTATGGAATATAAACTGCATGAAAAGGGACACGAAGAACAGGAGGGAACTAATGGATAGTGAGAAAGTGGTGGGGTGGATGCAATTATTGGCTTGTTGTTGTGTTGACTTTGTTGGTGAGGCATCCTTCTGGCAGTAGGGCACATACATGTTTTTTTCTTGTCTTAATCAAACTCTGCTTATCTCCCTGATGTAAACTGAACTTTGCATTTTCACTTCACCATAGGCCTAAAATAGTTTTGCTGAACTCTACCTATAATTGAAGGTGGAGGACTGGAAGATGCATGAATATTCAAAGTACATTATGAAACTTGCTATGTCATGGGGTAGGGAGGCTTCAAAATTGTGTGTGTGTATGTCTGTGTGTAATTCTTGATTTCATTATTTAAGAAAAGAAAAAAAATACTACTGTACTTCTGCCACTGAATCAAGTTCTGCATCCTTCAACAAGAGCAATCTACTTCTGAAGCAGGTTGTGCATGATCATTATCCTGCAGCAACAGGTTTATCAAAGACACAGGAGGGGCTGGCCCTGTGGCCAAGTGGTTAAGTTCCCGTGCTCTGCTGTGGTGGCCCAGGGTTTCACCAGTTTGAATCCTGGGTGTGGACATGGCACCACTCATCAGGCCATGCTGAAACATCTAGAAGGACCCACATCTAAAAAATATATACAACTGTTTACTAGGGGGCTTTGGGGAGAAAAAAGGAAAAATAAAATCTTAAAAAAAAAGACACAGGAGATAAATGGTTAACAGCAACCAAAATATGATGAGTGATAGCCAGTCCTCAAAAGAATCAATTTTCCAGACAGAAACCTCTGGAAGGTGAATGAATTACCCAAATCTTATATATGTGAACTATGTGAGATGGGGAATATATATTTGAAAGTAACATAAAAGAAATTAAATAATTAGAGGCAGGTAGCATTAAATGTAGGTCCACCTGCTTTCTAAGATTCCTTTATAATTTCTCTCCATTTTATTCATAGCTTTAATTTTCCTAAAGATTTTTCATCTGATTTTTTACCATCCTGGAACACTCTCTGATATCATCTACCATTTTTTCACTATATATAATTTTACTATGTAATTAAGCAAAATCACATGTAGCCAACTATAAAAGACATGTACTGGGGTTCTGATATTAGTTTATAATTCTTTTTTCACTAACAAACCGGCAAAATCTCTTAGCCAGATATAGCTGCTGAGACAACAATATCTGTTTTGGTCTGGTCTCAATCTCTCTTTTTTCTGGTTCCACCAATTCTCTCTTCTAGGTTCCGCCTAAATTGGTCTGCCATGGGACTCCACTTCACACCTCAGGATGTTTATTCTGACTCTCCATTTATGCACCTTAAAACTCACTTTAAGCATAGATTTTTTTCCCCCATCCATCAATTGTTAAATAGGTGGTGCTTCCTCCCAAAATGTTGAAAATGTTCTAAAAATGTGTTACGTACTAACTGACAAAGCTTCCTTTTCTGCCTGTGAGCCCTGCATTTTTTATCGTTCTCCTAAGCACTTCATATTCTGCCCAAGCTTCTGGTAACAGGAAAAACATTTTAAATTCTATTCCTTGTTAGGAGGAAGAATATCTTCTGGATCAGTGTTGTCCTACAGAATTTGCTGTGATGATGGAAATGTTCTGTTTTGTGCAGTCCAATACAGAGTAGCCCAAGACACATGCAGCTATGGAGCATTGAAGTGTGGCAAGTGCAACTGTGGAACTCAATTTTAAATTTTATTTGATTTGAATTAGTATCAGTTAAAATTTAAATGGCCACATGTGACTAGTGGCTACTGGATTGATCAGTGCAGTTCTAAATTGTATTCCACTGTAAAAGCAGATCCTGATTGGTCAAAAAAGAGAAGGTTATTACACTTTCTTCATAAATGTCCTCCCTGGCGGCAGTAATTCAGAGAATTTCCTTTTCAACCATTTTAAGCCAAGGACTCCTTTGAGCAATGCTAACGTTTAGCTGATGCCTGCACCTTGTTCTGTGGTCAATACAGCATATCCTCATGGGGGCTAATAATGGATGAGTTCATTGCCCTGTATTTGGGGAAAAGAGAAAGATCTCTTCCGAATTCTTCAGCTATCAAGAGACCTGATCACTGAAGTTTATCTATTTATCAATCAACAAGAGATTTTTCTTTCCAACTGAAAACAGAGCCTGTGTGAGAGGTTCCAAAGCAATCTATGAATATGCATCCAGGTATTTGATGTTCATCCACAGGACAGGACCAAACAGATGATTAAATTATTCCTGGGGAGTTTAGGATGATGCGATGGTAGGAGGAGGCCCCCAGTCAAGAAAGAGGCAGGGAGCCCCTAGGGAAAGAAACCATGTGTGCTACCTGGGAAATTATAGCCTGTGGCTGTTAAAATGCAGTTAAGTAACTGAGGAAGAGAAACGTTATTCTGGAAGCCATATTTAAGTTATTTGTGTTTTTCTATAATTGTTTTCATTAACTTTGCCCTTACTCTTTAGGGAAGATATTTTGGAAATGTCAGCAGGTGTTAGCTCTGCTAAATGGAAACAAAGAAAAGAACTCTGTGTTTGGGCCAGAATTCCTGAGAGTCGGGGGTGGATAGATCAGGGGAATTGGAATGAGAAAACCAAAGGCAGGCGAGTCTCGGTGAAACAGATCCAGGACCCTTGCTGATCTGGACTCTTATTTCTGACCTCTTTAATAAAAGCTTGGAGAGTGTGGGATATTGTTTTACTCAACTACATACATTTAGTCTTCAGCTGTCAAAGGCTCACCTCCCTAAAGGGAAATTGGTTTCCATCTATTTAGTTCACGAATTAGGTTTTGAAAAAAAAAAAAGAATCTATATTTTATGAATTACTTTTGGCAATTTCCTCTCTGTATCCTATGTTGAAGAATTTGACTATCATTGTTTATTAATATCTCCAAGTCAATTTAAAGCAATAGTTTTTTGTTTTGGGAGTTGAGATATATAAAGTGACTTGAATATTTTTAC
The DNA here is from genome assembly GCF_041296235.1 of Equus asinus. NCBI lineage: Eukaryota > Metazoa > Chordata > Mammalia > Perissodactyla > Equidae > Equus > Equus asinus. The sequence goes on along the minus strand of NC_091793.1, from coordinate 116,409,155 downwards.
AGTTCTGTAAGACGGAATGGAGTTTAATAATAAAGTAGGAAGATTATGAAGTTTTATATCTATGAGGCAACTGTTTCAATGGATTTTTCTTCCCAGGAAATGCTGAAGTTAAAAGAGCAAGTACGGACCAAAACCATCCTTATGTCAGAGGACAGAACTCTTACTCTGGGCCCGGTGCTTTAGAGGTCCTTTCTGGCCTTCCTCCAGCCATGCACCTCCCCTTAAGGCATGAGATGTGCAGGACCCAGGTGGCATGCCCATCAGAGCCTTTGCCCCTCGTCTACACCACACTCTGGATAATCAGGTCCCTAGTGCCAAGGGGCAGCTTTTAGAAGGAAGTATGGACAGAGCTTAGATGTGGGGCTGGATTGTCCCATGTGTGAGCATGAAGACCCTCCCAGGATGGGTTAGAGCTGGAAGTGGAGAGAGAAGAGGGGCAGGACAGAGATGGGAGCCAGGGCCATATCTTCCTGCACTGCCAAGTCATCTGGTGAGAATTACAAGGAATTGGAAAATTCTGAATACCTTCCAGGTCATTATGAAGATATAGTTGTCAAGGTAGGAGAATAGAACATATTTTACTAAACAGTTTGTTTCTTTGATTTATAACTTTTGAATGTTTATGCATATGGTATGTGGGCCTCCATTCATACACTCACATTCCTGCCCAGGTCTCCAGGGCAGTGTACTTTGTCCAGGGAATGGGAAAGTGTTTGAGGCCAAGAGAACAGAGTTCTACAACTTTCATTCATCAGTGTGACCATGGGCAAGTCACAACCTCTCAATGCTTCAGTTTCCTCTTATGTCAAATAAAAATCTTACCTGCGTGTTTCACAAAGTGGCCACATGATAAAAAGAGAAAATGAACTCAAAATGTTTTATATAAATAATGCTGCATGTAATTTTTGTAGCAATACATACTGCTGCTTTTGGCATGACCCATACATCTAACACTAGTAGATAACTCCTTTTTTCTACACTGTATAGCAGGCAAGACACACTTACATCTCATGAACTAGTCTGATATTATGGTACAATCTTAACAGTCTTATCAAACCGGAAACTATCTTGACACCAGCTTTGAGAGTGTAAGCCAAGGGCAGTACAATGCTTTTGAGTGCCATTTAATCTAGTGTTTCCCAATCACTTGCAGTGCAAAGACTCATAATATTAAAAGCAAACAAAAAAATTTGCAGACTCATTCATGAGGGTATCAATTGAGGAAAAAAACACCATAATCAAAACTTAATCATACTTTTAAATGAATCGTGCTTTCTTAATCACAACAGCATCTGCACACATTTGCAAAAGCATAGGTCATACTATGTGTGAGAGAATGATTCTGTTTGGGGACAGTACCTTCTGTGTGTCTAGACTCTCAGGCTCTGTACTGATGAGTTCAAGGCCTCCCGGCGGTGGTCAGCAGATCAGATGATTAAGGTACATGTGTTGGGCACAAACTTATCACTGAATAAATGATTAATTGAATTAAGGTACTCAAATATGTATTAATCACCAATAATATACAAGGCTTAGGACAAAAAGCTGCCCTCATGAGGCTTATAATCAAGTACAGGGAACAAGGCAAATCCTGAACTCCAGATCCAAACAATGGAACGTAGGATGAATACAGGAAGCAGTATGTGGGGATTAATGGCCACATTCTAACATGGCAGGAATCAGCAGAAGTGTCATGAAGATCATGACGTTTGTGTTTCATCTCCAAGGAACAGTGGGCCTTTGGAAGGCAGAGATAACCAACTAACATTTGTCCAGAGCCTTCTATATAGGAGGTACTGTACCCGTTACTGTAACAACCCTTATAACAACCTTACTAGGTTTTGGAGATTTTTTCCAACTGTTTTATAAAAAGGAAGAACCTTGGGGCCGGCCCGGTGGCGCAGCGGTTAAGTGCACACATTCTGCTTCTCGGCGGCCCGGGGTTCGCTGGTTTGGATCCTGGGTGCAGACATGGCACCGCTTGGCAGAAGCCACACTGTGGTAGGCGTCCCACATATAAAGTAGAGGAAGATGGCCATGGATGTTAGCTCAGGGCCAGTCTTCCTCAGCAAAAAGAGGAGGATTGGCAGTAGTTAGCTCAGGGCTAATCTTCCTCAAAAAAAAAAAAAAAAAAAAGGAAGAACCTGGGGCTTAGACAGAGGTTCAGAAACATGTTCAAAGTCAAACAGCTAGGAAAGGCTGGTCCTGGGTTTAGGATCTCAGCCTTTCTGACTTTGCTCTTTCCAATTTACCAGTTTTTCTCAATTTTGGGTTGTTTTCTTACTGCTTTTATGATTTGGGGGGGATCACATCTATATACCAACTACAGTATTGTTTACCTAATATGTTTTTGAAAGACTTCTTTTTAAAAAATATTCTTGAATGCATTTTAAAAACAAACTTTATATCAAACCATATCACAAGCTGCAAACAGAAAATAACTTTAAAAATAAGTGCAGTGAAAACCAACAATAAAATGTCATGAAATCCTAGACACATTGCACTAGGATCAAAGGCTCTGAGCAAGCAGTCTGCTTGCTCGTTTTTAATATGGGAGATCTGCAAGTGTTAAAAGAAGATATTAAAAACATACGAGTGACAAATCGAGCCTTGCTGCTTGAGGTCAGCCAAAAAGGAGAGAGAGAGAGAGAATTGAAAAGAGAGACTTTCTCACTCTGTGATTCAATGTCTTTAGAATGTGATGTCTGGGAATGGCCAAAATCATCTCACGATGCCTTTGCCGCATGCCCCATCTTGTAGTAGGAGAGTCTAGAGTTAAACACAGGGGAATGACCCTTCCAAGGAAATGGAGGGAAGCTATCAAGTGCCTCAGGTTAGCAACATCCACTGCTATGCTAATAATCCTTAGAGAACTTTAATTCCCTTAGCATCCTTGTCTATCAAGAGGGTTGGATTCTCGATCCCTTAGTTCCTCTGGAGAAGAAGGAGGCCTGTGCAAGGAGGACTCAAGAATAGCAAGGACGCCTTAAGGATCTAGTCGCCACAGGGCCTGCAGGCTGAGTAAGTATGCTCCAGGTCTGAGTTTGCTTACAGGAAAGTCTTGATTTTCAAATTAGGCCCTGGGATATGAAACTGTGGGACATAAAGTGCATTCCACTTTGCTAATTTTATTCAACAATTTGGAAGAGAACTTAACAAATTCATTTTGGGGGCTGGCCCGGTGGCATTGTGGTTAAGTTCCTGTGTTCCACTTGGTGGTCTGTGGTTCACAGGTTCGAATCCTGGCACTGACCTACACACAACTCACCAAGCCATGCTGTGGTGGCATCCCACACATAAAATAGAGGAAGCTTGGCCTAGATGTTAGCTCAGGACAAATCTTCCTCAGCAAAAAAAAAAGTGCGGGGCTGGCCCCATGGCTGAGTGGTTAAGTTCACGCACTCCGCTGCAGGCGGCCCAGTGTTTCGTTGGTTCGAATCCTGGGTGCGGACACGGCACTGCTCATCAAACCACGCTGAGGCAGCGTCCCACATGCCACAACTAGAAGGACCCACAACGAAGAATATACAACTATGTACCAGGGGGCTTTGGGGAGAAAAAGGAAAAAAAAAAATCTTTAAAAAAAAAAAAAGTACAAAGCCTCATTCCAGATGAAAATGAGCATTGTTGTTCATGGGGTCCAGAAATTGTTAATGCAGCTACATTGAGACACAATCTATGCTTCCATCACAGTAAGTTGATTGCAGTGGTGACAGTTAGACCTTAACATTTTTTGCTAGGCTTATAAGTAAAAACTGGATGTAACAAGACTATTCAATGTTAGAAACAATTAAGGAATAGTATATTTTATATCATTTGCCAACATAGCAATGTACTTCCTATAATTTAACTTCCACAGCCCTAAAGTAAATTTCTTGAAGAAATTGGGTCTCAGAGATTACAGGTGGGGACTTTTTGAAAGTATGTCCATACTCAAGTGGAGAAAAGCCCAACTAAAAGAATGGTGGACTGACTGACATCACAACTGTGGATTAAGCAAAAGTTCTTTTTAAAAGGGCCATCTTGAAGATTATGACTCAGACTTCAGAGGAACTAAGGTGATTGGCAGTGGAAGAAATCACGTGAAATTTCTTAAATAAAAATTTCATGACTTTAAAAAATGTTGCCTATGTTATACATAATTTTTTTAAAATCTTTTTACAAGAAAAGAAAAGTACATTTTGACAGTATTGTAAAGCAAATTCAGTGCTGAATTCAAGAAATATACCTAAAACAAAGTAATTCAGTAAGGATAAAAATAAAAGGACAGGGCAAAGTAAATTAAGCAAATGTAAACAAAAGGAGCAGAGATGGTGGGGCTGCCCCAATGTCATAGCTGTTAAGTTCCCGTGCTCCACTTTGGTGGTCCAGGGTTCATGAGTTCAGATCTCAGGCGTGGACCTAGCACTGCTTATCAAGCCATGCTGTGGCAGTGTCCCACATAAAATAGAGTTAGATTGGCACAGATGTTAGCTCAGCAACAATATTCCTCAAGCAAAAAGAGGAAGATTGGAAACAGATGTTAGCTGAGGGCCAATCTTCCTCACGACAACAAAAAAGAAAAAAAAAAGAGCAGAGAGAGTGATTTTACACCAGACAAGGTTGGATTCAGGCCAAAAACTGTTAAGTGAAAAAAGTACGGCCCTTTGTAACACTTCAGGGCACAGTTCACTAAGAAAATATGAATAATTTATATCTATTATCAAATAAAATAGCATTAGCATTCATAAAGTAACAATAGAAGGTGATGCAATAAAAAACAGAAACCCATCTGTGGTGGGAGATTAATCATTTGAGTCAAGAAGAGAAAAAATAAGTGAAATTATAGGACACCTAAATAACGTCATGAGATAGTCTTTATTGTTAAAACAGAGAATATATCCTCAAGTATCCATAGGAAATTGATAATTTGATAATTTGATAATAATTGACTATATTAAACTATAAAGAAAATCTTAAATTGCAGAAAGGAAAAAGGTAGACAACATGCTCTGATCATAACACAGTAAGAGTAGAAATTAACAGCAAAACCAGATTACACAAAACTACCACCGCTACTAGAAATCTGAAAAGGAGGAGCTCTCTTAACTCCTGGGTGGGACTGAAATTCAAACTAAAGTTGGATACGATATAGGAAATAACAACGATGAAAACCTGTGTCAGAACCAATGAGACTCAGGTAAAGCAAAACGCAAAGGTAACTTTACAGCTGTAAAATACTATATTAATAAAGCAGAGAGAATAACCATGTGTGAGTTAACAAGTTAGAAAATAAACCACGAATTAATCTAAGGAAAGAAAAGAATTAATAGAGATAAATCAGAAATTAATAATTTCAGAAAACGCAAAAATAGCAAAACTAATAAATACATGCAAAAACTATCTTTTCAGGAAAACACAGTAACAATATAATATAAACTATGAATTAATCTTAAAAACAAAAAAATAGAGAAAGCACAAATACAAAGAATGAGAAATGAAAAGGGAGAAATAATCACTTATATAGAAGAAATCAAAAGAATCACAAGAGATTCTGCTTAACTCTATCATAGGTAACTATTGTCTATGAAAATAAAGTTGAAAATAGGGACGCATAGTTAAATGGGCACTTGCAAAGAAGTTATATTCCCTGTTTTAACAATAAGGGCTAACTTATTCATGATAATATCTAGGTGTACTATAACTAGGTAAATATAATTTGCCAAAACTGACTCCAGAAGAGACAGAAAATCTGAATAGACCAATTACCATAGAGGAAATAATGTAGTGAAAAACCAAAATTCTTTTCCCTTCTTGGCAAAAAACATCAGGCACAGAATTCTCACAGAAAATTCATAAGGGAATTGATAATTCTAATGCTATTTAAAGGGTTTCAGAACGTATTAAAAGAAGGAAACCCCCTAAATTATTTTAATGAAAGCCAATAACTGCATTAAGAAAACACACACACACAAACAGTCTCATTATGACTACGTATGCAGGATGCCTTATAAAAAAATTGGAAGTAGAATTCAGTAGCACAGTGAGTATATATATCAGACCGTGTAAGGTTTATTTAAAAAATGCAAGATAACTCAACATTAGGAAATCTGAAATAAAATAATTCATTAAACTAATAGATCTAAGGAGAAAATCATAAAAATCTTAAAGTATTTTTCATGTATGCCATAAAGGCATTTGATAACATTCAATATGTATTATTGGTTTAAGAAAATAAACCTCCTAGCGAAATGGGAATAGAAGGAAACTTCCTTGACCTGATAAGATATAGTTACCTAAACTCTAAAGCTAGCATTATGCTGAAGATACTAGAAACATCCTCACTGAAGACAGGAAGAAGTCAAGAATGTTCTAGAGGTTAACACTGATCTTTATTTAACACTCTTCTAGAGGTAATAGCTCACGCAATTAGGGGGAAAAAAAGAGATAAAATGGGGTACAGGCATCATAATTTCCAGATGATATGATCGTCTATTTGAAAAATACAAGAAAATCTTACAAATAGTAAAAGAATACAATAAAGTTGTTAGTTACAAAATTAGTATACAGCAATGAACATACATATGACTCTCCCTCAACCAGTCAGAGTGGCAAAGGGATGGAGTTACGCTGATTGATGTGGGTCAATCGGACCCGCGCCTGCAGTTAGGAGTGA